>NC_138069.1:41540556-42169661 GCF_964194185.1 Rhinolophus hipposideros
CTCCTGCTCAAGGTCATCTGGCTCCGGAGCTCTCTATCCTACCCTGTCCCGTCTCCTGTGAAATTATCACCAACAACCGTTTCCTCTTAGTCCTGTCTATTCAAGTCTTCACCTGGCGCTGGCTCATGCCTCCTCAAGAACCTTTGAGCCTCTTTATTCTGCGAAGAAAAATGTCCTGTAGCTCTTATCCCTCTTCCACCAAACTCTTGGAGAAAGGTCCCTCTCGTTCACCCCTGGCACAGGGAAATGTGGCACTGCTCTGGCCCTGCCACCAGTGACTTCTCCAATTGTCAGAAACAAGGGGTGAGGGCTCTGTCCCTGCAAATGAGGCTAAGTTTTCAGGTCAATCCCCCTGCTAAGAATAGTAAAAATATGGATGAAACATAAAATGCATCTTCTTTCAAGGCATCAAAGAACAGCTGAAACAGCAGGGCATTCCCAGGACGAGGCCCAGCGCATGCAGAACTGAGGAGGTCGCTAACACCTCCTTTGCCTGCAGCATCTGCTGAAGCACACAATTTGGGCTTCTGTGTTTTTGGTTTCTGAGGCTTGATGGGGGTGGTGGTGGGGGTGGGGGTGGCCAGTCCACAGCCCTGTGCCTGCCCAAGATAAGGGGTCCCAGAGAAAGACCTCCTCACAGCGGGAACAAACCTATCCCTACCGCCCCTTCAGGAGCCGGAAAGGTAAGCTGCCTCGGCACTGAGGTGCTATGAGAAAGTCCGAGTGTGTGTGTGTGAGTGTGCCTGTATGTGTATGGGTGTGAACGTTGTGTGTGTGTGTGTGTGTCGGGGAGTAGTCCCTAAGAAGTTGTAACCACACAGCTGGCCCTTACTACATGGCACTGGGGACACCCAGGTGCCCCACGGACGGACGCACATGCAGGGCCTCTCTGGAGGAATGTTCCTCGAGTCTAGATTTCCAAGATCCTCACCACAAAAAAAGTCCCCCAGGAAACAAGGCACCATCAAGCAGCAAGGGCGAATACACGAGCACTTCCGATACTGAAATTACCTCAGGTAGATCATCACCCAATTATTAAAAACTCTGGGACAAATTTTTAAACATCAAACAGACCTCCCAAAACTGAAGAATCAATAACTGAACTATAAAACTTAGCAGATTTAATAGAAGACTAGATACAGCTGAAGAGGGGATTTAAAAAAGAAACAAGAGTATTAGTGGCTGGAGCACAGGTCTGGAAAATTATCTAGAATGTGGTATAGAGAGTCAAAGAGATGGAACATATAAAAGAGAGATTAAGAGACAGAAGACAGAGCAAGAAGGCATAAAACATGTCTAATTAGACTTCCAAAAGGAGAGAAAATGGGGCAGAGGCAGTATTTTAAGGTTAAGGGCTGAGAACACCACCAATCTACAGACAGAGAACATCAACCTATAGATTGAAACCAAATAAATCCCAAGCAGAAAAATGTAAGAAATCAACATCCATATACATCACAGTGAAACTATAAAACAAACAAAAACAAAAACCCCGAATTCGAAAGACAAAGAGAAGAGTTTAAAAGCAGCCGGAGAGAAAAAGTCACATTACCTTCAAAGAGCTTAGGTAGACTTACAGCTGACTTCTCAATAACAACAATGGAAGCCAGAAGACAGTAGAATGATATCTTCAATATGCTGAGAGAAAATAACTGTCATCAAGTAAAAATGTATTTCAAGAACACGGAGAAAATAAAAGTATGTTCAGACCTACAAAAAACTGAGAGTCTGTTATCAGCAGACACTCACTAAAGGAAATTCTGAAGGACACACTTTGGGCAAAAGGAGAGTAATCCCAGATTAAATGTCTGAGATTTAAGAGAAAAAACCAAAAAGAATGAAAAACAAAGTGATCTTAGTACTTGGATACACCTAAACAAACACTGATGCTAAAAAACAACAATAACGCCTATGGGGTTAAAAGAAAAAATTAAAATACCCAACAACAACATATAGCTGTGTATGTGTGTTTTGTACAGTGAAACCAAGTTAAAGCATTCTGAGATCCCTGTATTGTTCAGAAAGAGGGCCAAGATATGAACTAATATTAGACTAAGGTAAGTGAAGCATACATGTTATAATTTCTAGGAAAATCAATAAAAGTATAGGAATAGAGTATATAGCACCCAAACCAAGAGGAAAAAACAGTTAGCAGGACAACAGCACACACACACACAAAATGCAGATATAAATGAAGAAAGCTGAATAGAAATTGTTAGTCAAAGACTTAGACACATTTTTTTCAACTTCCATTTAACTAACCTCCTATAAATCACAGTGTTATACAATAGTCCACACCCCTTTCTGTTTTTTCATTCACTTCAATAGTTATTAAAAATGTATTACATGCCAGGCCCTGTGGGAGGCACAGAAAGTAGACTTGGTTCCCGCTTTTGTGGAGCTTATTACTATCGAATGGGTAAGAATGGCAATATGCAAACAGTTAGTTATATCATTGCAATTGTGACTATTGCCATGATGTCAATAAATTGTCTTTTTCACAACATCAGACACTCTGTGTCCCTACATTTTATTCAGTTACCTTTCTTTAGGAAAGTACTCAAGGACAAAGAAGTTAGGACTTTATATGCAAAAGCCTAATGGAATAGTAAAACAGTACATACCAAATGTTACTGTACTTAGTTTGATCTGCAGTTAGTAGTCTGTCTTGAAAGCTGGTTACTAATTCTGGAGCAGTCCATCTCAGAGGGAAAACTTTTTTGTCATCTGTTTCAATATAATCCTCCTGTTTTGTTAGAAAGCATACAGAATTTTGAATTCCATTACACTTTTGGTGAGCTCAATGATTTCATTCCAGGCCATTCTCAGAAAACACATACTCAACCCAAAAGACCTATCAGAGAAAGGAGTGGGGATGGAGAGACCTTCTGGGCAGAAGGTAGCTGAGGGTTTCTCCGAAGCCTCCTGGTCTCTGAGCCACAAACACTCACTCATTCTTCCTGGAAAAGGAAGGTACGCTGTATCTGACGCACAAAACACAGACTCTGAGCAAACCAGCTGGGCCTTATGCGCGGAATAGGGGAGTGATTCCGTTAATGAATAAGGTACAGGCTTTAGAATTTGACAGACTGGGTTGTTAAGTCCGTGTTCACCCGTTTACCAGCTAGGTAAATCTGGGCAGGAAACAAATATGCTGGGCCTTTTTCTTTATCTGTTAAATGAGGGTGATACAATACCCACCTGCCTTTATGATGAGGGTTAATTAAATGAGATAATGTAGGCAAGTACCTCGGAGTGCTTGGTACACAGCGAGCACTCAAGACACTACAGCTATTATGCAGACCAGTGGCCAACGTATATTTGCATAACAATTTTTGATTACGAAGTACTGTGAAAATATGACCTCTTTGGCTGTCACACGAACCCCGTAAGACAGAACAGCTATCCTCATGTTGCTACTTAGACAATGGAGGCCAAGTGGCTTTTCCATGGTCTTGTGACAGCACGGGAGCCAGGAAATTGCATTCTTTGCCCCACATCAAGCTTCCTCCTTCAGCTGGGCGACACACACACACACACACATGCATGCACGCACACACACGCACACGCACAAATAAAAACTTCATCTGCTTCTTGATTTCTATGGGGATATATTTAGGACAGAGTTTAAAAACTTAAATCTCAAGATTATTGAATTTGAGCCAAAATTTTACTGAACACATAACAGAGAAATACTGACGTGTATATTTTACTATACAAGTGGTAATTACAATGCCCATGTGCATACTAAATTATTGTGCACCATCAATCCATATCAATTACACTGAGTATACGTCTTTTTAAATGAAGCATTTGGAAAGCTGTCACAAAACCTCGGGCACAAAGCCAGGGATTTAGACAAACCACACATCAGAAGCCAACACTACCACTAAAATGACTGGAACCCACTCCTCTCCAAAAAGGCGGTATAACCAAGATGCTTACCCCTCTCTTCCAAAAATGGAGTGGCATTCGGTGGTATTACCACCTCACGACTATGAAATTAAATCAGATTAAGGACAGAAGCTTTAAACCTTTGGCTTACCTTGTACCTGCTGAATCCTATTCCATAATCTCCCACTTTCACATTTAAGTCCGAGGTGAGAAAACAATTCCGCAGGGCTAAATCACTGAAAACAGAAAGAGCAGGTGAGCATGAGATCAAGGGAGATCTACAACCAGGAAACTGACAAGAAATTGCGATGGAAAACGGCTTTCTCTAGTAATTAGAATAGTATTTTTAGTTCCCTAATTAATAGCTAATGTTTTCAAATTATTTTTTTATAGAAAAGGATTACATAGCGTATTTTTAATTACTTAAATAATGGAGACGATCAGATGTTTCTGCAAATAACTATGACTGCTAAGGTTAAATACTGACCACATCTATACCTTGTTTTGTATTAATACCAGATTTATGGCTCATTTCCTAATATTTTAAGAGTGAATAAGAAAGAATTCTAAAATACTATTATATAAATTGTCTGGATATTTTTCTTTATAGTAACTTGTATTACTTGGGTGTCTAGTAGTCTACTTATTGTAAGGAAAGGTTAATAAAGGTATAACTTTAAGGCCCCATACAGTAATTTACATTATTAAATATGTTTGTTTAACTCTTTTTTCAAAGATATGTGGGCATCATAAGGAGGCCCTTTCAAATGACTCTCATCTCTTCCAAACTCTACCTCTCCACAAGGAAGTAAAGATCATATTTTCAAAACTTACTAAAAACAATTTATATAGTTTATCTAAGAACAAGTTGGTTTTCAGAAACACATAACTTGAAAAGAAAAAAATATTTTTTCTAAAGGAATTTCCCATTAGACAACAGATTAAACTTTCTGGATTTTGGCTTTAGTCCTTAAGAATCTTTTAAATCATCAATTGGCATTTGAATAAAAAAAGGCCACTAAATTAAAATAGAATAGGACAACTAATTTATTGTTTTAAATCACAAATTATCAAAAACTGAATTTCTACAGTCCAAAATTTAAAATGTTTGTCTTTACATGATTGTAGAAGACCAAAATTTTAAACTAATTTTTGAATTCTTATTTTCAAAGATGTTAATTTCTAACGCTCACATGTCTGAAATATGATGAGAATGACAACAGCAACAGCTGCCATGGCTATAATTCCCTGACAGCCTGGTACATAACACTGATTCAATTACATAATGGCTAATATTTACAAAGCACTTACTTTACGCAAGGCGTTTCTAAGCATTTCACATGTATTATTAGCTCATTTAATCTTTACATCAAACCTTCAAGGTGGGCACTATTCTTTTCCCCATTTACAGATAAAGAAGCTAAGGCACAGAGAATTGAAGTGACTTTGTTAGGGTCACAAAGCTGCTAAGCCACCGTTCAACAGTATTTTCATCCTTTCACTGTCACTAACTCTCAACAATACACTATCAGAGCGCTGCACCATGCGCACGGCTGGTCCTCAAATAAACGAATTTCCAGTTAGTTATACTCAATTCCTCTCCATAGCCTCTGTCTACAAGTAGTGATTTTCACGGTGCTCCATCCAGAAGCCTTTGGGCCTGTGATGTGTTTGGGGAAAGCTTTGGCACATGACTCTGTTGTCATTACAAACAGCAGAGAAACTGCCAATCTTAAGAAAAGAACTGGTCCCTATTTCCTGGGATGAAGGGAAAAAGGAAGAGAGGGAGGGAGAAGTAGTATGCCATTTGGGCAGAAAAATGAAAAGGCTTTCAGGTGGGTAGCTTTACCCACTGCACCAACAGCTGCAGTTGGGCAGTGTGCAGGTTCTGCCAACAGAGGCAGCTGAGCACCACTAACAAGCATTAGGCTCTCCAGAAACAGCTCCCCTGCAAACCTCCCAACACCTTCCTCCTAAGTGCAGAATTAAAGGGGGGCTCAGCATTCCAAGGAGGCACGTGTGTGTCACCTCAGGCCTGAGGCTGGCCGGAGCCCTTTCAGAGCACATAGCACCTTCTATTCAGGCCACTGAAGCCACTCCTGGACTCCCTCGCTCCTCTCCTTACACCTGTTCACTGCAGGTCTTTAGATATAAAATGTGAAGCTTGGATGAATGATGGGAAGTTATCCCCAAAAGGCCTTTGGCTCGCATTATAAAAGGTCTCATAAAACTCTGATACAATTCAACTGGTATTCTCAGGGAAAGGCGGAATGTTTCACCTTACTGAAAACCAGAGGGAAAGAGGAAGAAAACAATGGTATGACTGGAGGAATGTCTTCTAAACCTGCTCCCTCATCCACTCTAAACGTCCCACTACCCCCAGTCAGAAGACCCGGGAGCTGGTCTCGGCTCCACTGCTTAAGAACTGTGCAACTCTGGGCAAGTCACTTAACCATTGGAGCCTCAGTTTCCTCACAAGAACAATAGGGGTCTCCCTGTAAGAGCTAATTCACAAGGCTGTCACAAGGATAACATAAAAAGACACATAAGAAAAGTTTCAAAACGTTAAGTGCTATCCAGATGCACGATGATGATATCACTTGATTCAAAATTGGTAAAAATAAATGTTCTCTGCAGCCCCAAACACGCAAAGCTGAAGACGAGAAAAACACAAAGGCGTAACTTCTTAACAACAGAGGTAATGCTTGACGTCAATGGCTGGTTTGGGTCAGGAAATACAAACATACCCAGTATATTCTTCCTTCAAGTGGAAAAACTGGTCTAGCGGGGAGGCCGCAAACAAGCAGCCCTGAAAGGCTCTCTCAAGGCTCTGGCTCTGTTCACAGCATCTCCTTCCCTCACCTGGCAGCACTGGCTGCCGCCTGGCTGTCAGTGACTGCACATGACTCGGCCTCATGAGTGGGGCCAATGGACACAGGAAGTGGGAGTCCACAGGTCTAAAGAATTCTCCATCCCGATTCCCAAGAGCCACCACTAGTCCTCAACTCACCTAGACCAGAGTGACCCATGTGCAGGACTGCTCTGATGAACAGCTCGATGTGACTGCAGCCATTTTCAAAACCACCCACACCTCTATGTTACCTACTTATGCTTTCCCGAATAATGTGAATTCCTGATAAAAAGGGTAACAAATGGCAAGCGAAATAACTGAAAGTTACTGAGTACTCTTCTAGAGCTTGGCATATGTCATCTTGTGGAATCTTGACAGCAGTACTTCAGGGTCAAGACGATCCCCATTTCACAGAAGTGATGGATGGACTCGGAGGTAAGTAATACGGCTTCAACTGGAGCAGCTGAGGGAGGTGAAGGAAAGACTTCCACCCGCAGTCTCGCTGGCTCCCCACGCCAGCCTCCTTTGGCAGCCACGAAGGTTCAAAAAGGAAAGAGAGGCTCCGCCACTTACCACTCAAAGATGGGATGTAGCTCAAACAGTTCCAAGTGGAAAATTAAAGCACGAGGCTGCTGATACGGCACAAAGAGGCGACTCAGAGTTCTGACAGCTGTCGCCACAGCTTATTGGGTCAGTCCCTGCTAGCTGAGCGGAAATACATTCACTGCGTGCCTGCTGCCCATCAGGTATCCACTGGGCATTGGGCACACACAGAATACTTCCACTGGGGAATTCTGGGTGGACAGGAGGAAAATGTCTGTGGCAGGAATGTGGCACAGCCCGCCAATGCTGGCCCGGGGATAAAAGGGAATAGTGCCTTCAGTCTGAGTTTCCTCCAGGCCTGAGCATGAAATGATCCTGAGTTGGACAGCCAGGCCTCTATGGGTCTCAACTTCTAGCTCTGGCTTATCTTTCCACTGTAAACAGCTGTAAACCTGGACAGAATCTGTCAGGAAGCGGTTTCTAGGGATTGGACAGAGAGCCCGATTCTGATCTTGGTCCTTGAAAGCGGCTCTGCCACTTTCCAGCTGTGAGGGCGCATGGAGATGCAGCAGGCCCGGGTGGGGCCGCACCACCTACCGACAACCCCCAGAATCCAAGCCTAGATCACATCAGATCAGGATCGGAGACAGCCGGCATGTGTCGTGTGCGCCATTTTAGCACGCGGCAAACAAGCTGCTTTAAAAACACAGCGAGCACTTTCCATGGATTCCTGAACATTAATCTCCCCAGGGGGCCTGAGGCCATCTAGAACAACAGGACATTTAATTCTCTATACAAGTGATTTTAAACCGAGGTTGTAAGCCCCAAACAGGGAGCCTGCCGTCGGATGACGCTCAGCCTGCAGCGTGCTGCTCTTTCCTGACAACACAGCAGACGGCCCACAAGCCTGGAACTTGTCCCACTCCTCTCCTGCACACACATACACTTTGCATAAACCGGGTTATGTAAATGGTAGGCTTTTTCTTACTCTTCCTGAAATGCAGCCTTTTAACATGTGAAACTGGGAGGTATAATCTTTCTATATTTTTCCCCATACTTATATGCATAGTACAAATAAGGAGAGTTAAGGAGCACCTGCTTTTCAAAATGCACCTGCTTTTCAAAAATGCAATATTATGCTGACATCTGCATCTTTATTTTTTATTCACATGGAAATCCCTCTGAATCAATTAGTGCAGTAGTTCTTTATTATAGTTGTATAATATTCCACAGTGCAGATGTACTTAAATTTATTCTAGTTCCCCCTGACAAACATTAACTTTGTCTCTCTTTTCTTTATTGCCACCACTTTATACAATGCTGCAATGGATATTTTTCATACGTATTAGATATTTCTAATAAATTCTAGTGCTTCTGTTTCCTATGAGATTGAGTCTAGAAATGGAGTTGAAAGGAATGTGCATTTTTAATTATAGAGTTCTTGCCCAGCAGCTTTTCAAACATTTATAATTTATATGCAATATATGACCTACACGTAATATAAGAAAAAATTTCCCCCCATACCTTTACTAACAACAGATTTGGCAATTCCTTTCATTTTTGAGTTTCAGTTACTTTAATTTGCATGTCTCTATCTACGTCTGAATTCGGACACCTCTTCATGTTTCTTGGCCTGTTTATATCTTTGGCTATTTTTCTACTGGGTCATTGTTTTCTTGTGAATTTGTTTAAGAACTCTGTGTATTATACGTGTTGGCACTTGAGCTGCTATCTGCATTGCAGACATAGCTTCATAACTCTGTTGTCTATTGACTTTATGATATGTGTTGCTATACGAAGTAGTTAACTTTTATGTAATAGTCAACCATATCCACCTTTCCTTTCATAACTTCTGGGTTTCTTATCTTAATTAAGAAGGCCTCACTAAACCCTGGGTTATACATATAGTCTTCTGGAATTGTGACAATAATACATTTAATTCTTTTATTTTTATTTTTATATATAGGATGATACAGAAGTCCAATTCCATTCCCAAACAGGTAACTAACTGTGCCAGCATTTAATAAATTAGCATCCTTTTCCCACTGATTTGAAATATCACTTTTGTCAGATATTAACTTTCTCTACTGTGTACTGTCTATTAATCTGTTTCTCTGCCAAAATCATATTGATTTTTATTACAATGGCTTATTGGCGTATTCTGATATATGGTAAAGCAAGGTTCCTTTACTGACCCAACAATTCATTTCTCCTCCATACTTCAATGGCTCTTGTAGACATTTCATTTATTCTTCTATATGTAGCTAAAGATAATTTATCTACCACTCCCTCTCATCCCTCTCCCCCAAATCCTGAGGATTCTAAACGAAATTGTACTATTTAGAGTTAACTGACAAAAATTTTTGTGTTGTCTTCCCATCATACAACACAGTACATATTTCTATTTGTTCACATATTATTTCATGTCCTTCAATAAGACTTCGTATATTTATATAGTCCTGGCCTTTCTCATATACTTTATTCACAAATAACTTATAATTGTGGCATTGTTGAGAACAGTATGGTTTTTTTCATCTTCATTGCTAGGTTCTTGTACCCAGTACAGGGAAAAACCATTTTATAGCAAGCCACATACATGCTCTTACTAATTTTATTTTTTTTCAAAAGAAACTGGTACTTTGGTTTTTCTTGATATATAACATCGTGTCACCAGTAAAGAAGGGTGTTTTCTTCTTTTCCGATGATTGCTGAGTGTAGGTGAGTGGCTAGGAGTGTAGGCTCAGGAGCTCACAGGTCTGGCTCTGCCACTTCCCAGCTGTGAGACGCTGAACAGGTTAGTACATTTTTCTGTGCCTGCATTTCCCCCTCTGCCACGTGGAAGGACAGGAGGGCATCTATCTCTTAGAGCTGGTGCCAAGATGAAATAAGTTACTATTCGTAAAGCTCTTAGGAACAGCTGGCACACGGGAAGCATTCAATAAATTTTAACTATTATTTTTATACTAATAACTTAAAAATAAATCTAGTCTGTGTTTGCATTCACTAGTACAACAAGGAAATGTTGAAAAATAATGCGAATTACGGGTATCTTGTCTGGTTTCACATTTTAATTGAAAGGCTGCATTATTTTGCCACTTAGACTGACAGTTGTTATTGAATTTTGGTAAATAACCTTAGTAACAGGGATTTAAATTGTGGAATGGCTGCTGAATTATACTGAATGACGTTTCAGCAATCTACTGACAATGTATTCTTTCCTCTTTTGTTGCAATGTAATAAATTATGCCGATATATTTTATGATATAAACCTACCCTCATATTCCTAGAAGTCATACTTGTTTTTTTTACATATTGCTGGATGAAATTTGCTAATATTCATTAATGAGAATCATATAATTTTCTTTTTTATGCCATCTTTTGCCATCAAAGTTATGTTGGATTCATAAAATTAGTTACAGAAATCTCAGTTCTTTATGGTCTGGAATAGTTTAAATCCATTGGTGTCATCTATTCTTTAAAAGTTAGACAGAAGTCGACCATGAAACCCTCTGGACGTGGTGACTTTTTAAGTGAAACCTTTTTAATCACCTTTCCAGTTTAGCTACCTGATCCATTAAAGTCTTCCATTTCTTCTTGGGTTTACACTGCATTTAAATTGGTTCTTTCCCTCTGCTGCCTTTCCTCACTTCTGTGTGAAAGACATCATGGGAGATATGAAGGTAAAGAAGACCCAGTCCCTCCCTGCCTTCAGCAGGTTTTCCATGTAGAAGGGGAAGCAGAAAACGCTCATGGACAGCCACCCTACGTAAGCTCCTGTCTGGCTCTCTCGTCAGTAGCGTCCTCTTTCCTAACCATCCTGCGAAGGTGACTAAGCACACACACATGCATGTGCAGAGTTCTGGTCCTGTCACTCCTCTGCCTACGAAATAAATCCAAAGGCTCATCTTGGCACCCAAGTTCCCCTATAATTTGGCCTCAGGCTACCTCCCTATGCTTATCTTCCACTATTTTCCTTCGTGCATCTTTAGCAGTTAAAGTAGATTATTTGGTATTTCCCTAAACACCCTTTCGTTCTTGTCTTTTTCTCCCACCACTCATATATTCTTGCTACTCCCTTCTCTAGCAATTTCCTGATCTCCATTCTCCAACTCATGCTCGTTCTTCAAGAACTACAATGCCACCTCCTTGATTCCCCCCACTACCACCACAAAAGTAACTTGTCTTCTTGTAGGCAAACAGCGGCACTCACTACGACATACAGAGGGGCGAGAGCCCAGGCTCCAGAGTCAGATGGCCTGGGTTCAGACTGCTCGAGTCAGGGGCTGAGAAAACAAATCGCTCATCACTCTGACCATCAGTACCTCCTCTAGAAAACGGGGTTAGTAATGGCACCTGCCTCGTGGCTCTTTAGGTGGTCCTAAGGATAAAATAACTATTCATAGACTGTTTTGCAAATGCTTGGAACACAGTGATCACTCTGCGTGAGGTGAATGCATGTTGTGACTCTCCTGTTAGAGGAAGAACTGTGGGTTTTGCTTTGACTTTAAACACATTTCTGTATCCCTCACCCCATGTAGCACTGAACTTTGCAGACTGCAGAAGATCAATGAATACTTAATGAAGTGCACATTGTTTTTAATTTAATATAAAAACAAATAAAAAAAAAGCAAGCAAGCTAAAAACTCTAAAAGTAAGACAAGGCCTCATTCATCATAATCATTATTTCTCCTGCTTCTCCTTCCTTCCTGGCTTATATTGGGCTAGACACTATAATACGAGCTTTAGGATTTCATTGACTAATCCTAAGAATTCCTCTCTATTATCAAGACTTTACTAGTAAAGAACATGAGGTTAGAGCAGGCGAATAACTGCGCCTGCAACTGCTCATTCTTTCATTTCCGTTCACTTACTGAGTGCTTGTGGACTTTTAGATCAAATCTGATTCCAAAGTCTGTTTAAGGAAAATCATTGGGTGTGCTCAGGAAAGCAAAAGGATGTTAGAGTTGTGGCATCTTTTTTTTTCATTTAATACCACTATGTGCCAGATGCTATCTGTGGCTTTTATTTAAAATGATCAATCAAAAGAATTAAAGCAATTATATTCATTGCCATATTTAAAATTTATTCCTTAAAGACCAACCTTTAAAACAGAAAAAAACGTTAGAAGGAATTTTTAAGAATATAACCTAAAGATTTTTACATGCACACAAATTAAGGAAAACCCCCAATAATTCATTGACTGAAAGAAACACTCAAGCCACAGATGCAGCACAAGCCAATTAGTAAGCAGACTTTCTAAGCTCTACCAACATGGACACCTGTAGTACAACGTAAGAAAAAAATAATGAAGATGGAACCTAACACCAGTGTTTATTTATCGTGCTCCTATAACACTGGATACCCACACTCAGGGCTAGATAACTTAGCAACCTCAGTGTTTTTCAGCAGAAAGCAATGCTCACTTTGAACTGGACAAATCCTAACGAGACTCTTGGGTGCAGGTAGTCAGCTCGGTACTCCCCAAGGCCACGGTCACACAGGTCTCCAGCACCATGAGCCAAGGAGAACCCAGGCTGCCCGCTGGAACCCTTCTGCACTTAGCTTGTTGCAGTGACCTGGTGGCATCTCAATGGAACTGCTCAGGAAGACTGACAGGCAGCGGACAAGAAGTCCCAGGCTTTTGGCCAGCAGGGCAGAGGAGTGTGGGGCACAGCACAATGGCAGCTTCTGCTGTTTACAAGGCCTTCGTGATCACATGTTCGACCTCAGAAATGCAGGCTACCTAAGAACCAGGCATACGTCTCTCCTTAAACAGTAAGTAACAATACCATTTAACTGGGGGTGCTTCACTACATCAGTTTCCAATCGTAGCTAACAGCTTTCAGTTGGACATGTGGGCTGTTCTATTTTCAACCAACACAGAAAGTCTTCCTTTGAGTAAGCCAATAAATATCCCAGATTCCAACTTTAAAATACGCTATACAGTATGCTACCAACAAAAAAATAACGTAAGGCATAAAAGTTTGCCCCAAATGGAAATTTTACACAAAACATGGTTACTTTTTAAAACAAAACGAGACAGTTGTCAATGGTTTCAAGAATTTTCTTTACCTTGAGTTTTTGTACCTGAATAAAATCCAAACCATGTGATTTATTATCTTTATTTGTTCTAAAGTTCACAAGGTTCTAAATAAAGTAAAACTTTAACCTGAAGAAACTCATAGGAAAACATTTCCTCTGACATATTTGCCAATTTTTAAAATACAATAGGCAAAACATACTTGGGCTTTAAACACAATTTCTAGCTGTTTGATAACCGTATGCTGCTGATTCTGATGATATGATGTTCTTTTTTA
Source organism: Rhinolophus hipposideros (assembly GCF_964194185.1). Classification (NCBI taxonomy): domain Eukaryota; kingdom Metazoa; phylum Chordata; class Mammalia; order Chiroptera; family Rhinolophidae; genus Rhinolophus; species Rhinolophus hipposideros. The sequence goes on from NC_138069.1 coordinate 41,554,162, forward strand.
AAGCTCCGTTTTCCAAAATCTAAAAATTCCTAAACCAAGTATTAGGCAATAATTATCATAAAAATGAAATATAAGATTTTTCCATTATAAAACAAATAGATCTTTATATTCTGAATTTTCATGTACGGGATTCTACCTTGGGCCTGAAGACACCTATACTCTTTTGGGTCTTTTAAAAAGTACTTTTTCAGAATGCTTTCCTCACTGTGCAAGTCACTCGAGATACAGACATGTAAGAAAAATGTTACTAACGCTCCTTCTTCCCCATTTTGAAGTAATGTTAGGAATCTGATAGGTATTTTTCCTTGTCTGTTCATACATACACACACACCGCTACAAACACAACCAAATGTTTTCTTATTTTTAAAAAATGGAGTCATTCTGTAAATACATTCCTGTACAACCTTTTTAAAACATATAATACTTCACAGACATTCCTTCAAGTCAAAACACACAGGTGCTCCTTTTCAGATCTTTGTATTGCTAAGAGTTAAACAATTTAATTAAACTCAACTAAAGAAACAATGCCTGTTTCCCGGGAGACCTGAGAAATAATTTTAAATATCTTTTAAACATAAATCAGAGCTTAAAAGGCTAGAGGAGAGTAAGCAGAAATCTCCTTTTGGGTTCACAGAACCATCATCTCAGGACACAAAGACCTTTGCTGTTTTAATTACAAAAATTACATCAACAGTCTGAACAAAATACAGTGTGCTCCACAGAGCTGTGGCTAAGCAAGCAGGGCCAGAAAAGTTTGGACAGACACGTATTCACTGACTGCTGTGCTGCTCACACAAGCCCTGACCTCCTCCTACATCCTGGCCACAGCAAGGCTCTCGGAGCACGGGCCAGAAACCAACGCTACAGGAAAAAATCACATTAGCCTATGAGGTCCTTTCCTCCTCTCCTGGGAATGTGACACCGTTAGACCTAGCAATCAGAGCCTCAAGCTGACATGAAAAGGGCACAACTAGAGATGCCAGGGGGTAGGTAGACTGGGGTGTTTATTCTCAACACTGCACACAATGTACAACTTTTTCATTCTTTGAAATTCTGGAAATAATTTCTAGACCTTAGGCTGTAGTACTGGTTTAAACAAAGCCCAACTCAACCCTTATTCTGACACGGAGAAGTGCAGCTTCCATGTGTGCAGAAAGCACACTGTGACTCTCCAGCCGATCCTCCCACAGCTTTTCCTAGGCCCTTCCACAACCACCCGGCCCCTCTCGGCGGACCGCCAGACCCACCTGTGCAGGAAGTGCAGCTTGTGCATGGCAGCCAGCGCCGCGGCGATCTCACACGCCATCCTCTGCAGCAGCATGGTCTGCGAATCCCCCCGCAGGTGATCTTGCTCAGTGCGCAGGTAAGCTTTCAGGTCACCCTGCAAAAATCAGCCCAGTTTGGTTTCAAAAGGAGACTAGGTGAACACGCTGGCAGCTAAGCATGTGCCTTAACTGACATTAGTTACTGAGATTATTTATTCAAAATTACTTAGATTTGAGCTTAATAATCTCCGACTGAACAAATTTCAAATTACAAAAAATAATTCCAACCAAATACTTCAAAGATACTATTCATCTTTTAGGGTCATTTGAACTAAATTAAACGTTAGTTTATTTTTGTTATATGAACACAGGTGAAACAATAAAAGAAAAAAGTAACTGTAACGATGCACCATTTAAACTAAGTGTAGAAAACCCCAGGCAGCTAAGACATGCTATGGCAAGAAAGGAAACGGTGCCACGTGTACTGCCCGGAAGGAAGGATTCCTGGACACACACAGCCAGAGAGCATCCCATCAGGAGGGCTACGGCCACAGCACTCACCAACACCGAGAGGGAGAGAACAAAAGGAAACGGGGTGCAAAAAGAGAAAGGACGGCCAGTGCTGGTACCAACTGCTTCAGATGCCTGCCAGCTTCCCCAGGGCCTGTGCTGCCCAGAGACTACTGTGAGAAAGAACATTCCCGTCCCTTCAGGAGAATTCACGGAGTTCATAAGCCTATTTAAAGGCAAGCAGGACAGGCAAGAAAATGAGCAAATTCACATTTAGACAGTCAGTACACATATATTTAAATGCTGAGCCCAGATATGCCTGTATGGCTCCCCTACATGACCCTCTCTTTATTTCATGACTTTAATTGGAGGGGAGGGTTACAGCAAATCTGTTATGGGGAATAAATACACTTTTAAGGAAATAAATCTTCCACATTCTCCTTACTATATGATTAAATATTTATTGATGTGATTTAGTTCCTAATTAAAGCTTTGTGCAATCAGCTAATAAAATTCAGAAAGCAAGCCTATTAATAGCTTTCCATTTTCTTTATAGCTGAGTCAAGAAAAGGCTACTGAGGAAGGAAGTTTACTTGACCAACTGAAGAATTCATTTCTTATAACTGTTACCAAAGAGAGCAACTTGACCAAGTTCCTCCCAGAATAAAACCTTAGATCACAATATCCCTTTAGAAGCATGTGCCCACATTTAATAATACTAAGCACATTCTAATGGAAAGTCTTGGTCCACTCCAAGAATCTGTAATAAAATTGACTTCATTCCCAGTTCAGGATCATTACGTGAACGAGAACGTCAGTACTAATAATAAGTACCATTTGAGCTTCTGAGCAGTGTGCTAGTTTTCACACTTGTGGCCTCAAATAATTCTTATAATTGGAAACATTTTCCAGATATGGAACTGGGGCTTCGGGAAGTTGAGGCATTGGCCCAAAGCCACAGAATAAATGGTAGGGCTGTACTTCTACTTCGCAGCTGACCAACTTGTCAAGAAAGATCTACTTTGCAGGTGAATTCCAGTGGTATGCAAACCACACGGATTTCGGACTTCGGACTTCGTTGAGAAGAATGAGTTTAAAATAACTCCCAGTCCATCCATAGAATGCAGGATTCTTCCAAACAGCGGGCATCTCAGCCAGGGGGGCGGCTCCCCTCGGGACCCACGTGTACACACACTCGCCCACATCTTTCCTCTTCCCACACTCGGTGCTTTCTCCTTTTGTACCCACTGCAATTGCAAGCTGCTCCACAGAGAAACGGGCACCTTTCTTCCTTTTAAAAAACACATGCCTCTCCCTGCCTTCATCCCCGCTAAGCTCTATCCAGCGTGGGAGGGTGGAAGTAAAGCCTGCTTTGGATGACAATTAAATTAACCCAGAAAAATTCCAGCAAAGAACTCTAGGTCTACGGGCTACGGGATGATTTTTATAAGGTAGACCATGTGAAAACCAAATGTAAAAATAAATAGCTTGGGCCGGCCCGGTGGCTCAGGTGGTTGGAGCTCCATGCTCCTAACTCCGAAGGCTGCCAGTTCAATTCCCACATGGGCCAGTGGGCTCTCAACCACAAGGTTGTTGCTTCAACTCCTCGACTCCTGCAAGGGATGGTGGGCAGCGCCCCCTGCAACTAAGATAGAACACGGCACCTTGAGCTGAGCTGAGCTGCCGCTGAGCTCCCAGATGGCTCGGTTGGAGCGCATCCTCTCAACCACAGGTTGCTGGTTCAACTCCCGCAAGGGACGGTGGGCTGCGCCCCCTGCAACTAGCAACGGCAACTGGACCTGGAGCTGAGCTGTGCCCTCCACAACTAAGACTGAAAGGACAACGACTTGAAGCTGAACGTCACCCTCCACAACTAAGATTGAAAGGACAAGAACTTGACTTGGAAAAAAGTCCTGGAAGTACACACTGTTCCCCAATAAAGTCCTGTTCCCCTTCCCCCAATAAAATCTTTTTTTAAATAAATAAATAAATAGCTTAACGTTCTTTACATTACCAATGAAACGGCAACTTAAATTCATTTGTCTAACTCCTTTCCTGAAAACCCTACCTTGTGTAAGGAAGACATTACCCTTACAAACGTATGCCATGCTGCCTCTGGCCAATTCTCAAAACAAACAGGAGCTGCTGGCAAACAGTGAACACTGTGCACAAGTGACTGGCCAGAAGGCAGAGGGACGACAGACTGGGTATAGTTATTTTTCAAGGTTATCTGAAGTATACTCATCACCACTCACTGTTCTTAAAATATCTTCTTTCCATAACTGGTTCCACTCCCTAATTTCACTAGAAGATAAAATAATAACCAGAAGATTTTGCTTACCAATGTGAATGCTCCTAAAGTTTCTAGCTTGGCAGAAACTAAAAGCCTCTCCCCACTCTCACTGGGGAGATGAAGTTAGTACAGTCTAGGCAAATATATCTCCAACCTGGGGAGACGGGTCAACATAAACAATTACTGAGGGGTCTGAACAGTTCCTCACAGAAGACATTTGTAATGGATTGTGTAGGATCCTGGGTTAGTGCTGTGTTCTAGAAAGATCCTCAGAACTCTCCTGGTAGCACCATTTAAAAGAACACTCAGCATAAAATCCTTAATTAAAGTAAAAATGTACATATTAGGGGTGGCTGGATGACTCAGTTGGTCAGAGTGCGAGCTCAGGGTTGCCAGTTCGATTCCCACACAGGCCAATTGTGCCCTCTACAACTAGATTGAAGACAACGAGTGGCCACCAAACTTCCGGCGGGGCAGCCGGATGGCTCAGTTGGTTAGAGTGCGAGCTCTCAACAAGGTTGCTGGTTCAATTCCCACATGGGATGGTGGGCTGCACCCCCTGCAACTAAAGATTGAAAACGGCGACTGGACTTGGACCTGAGCTGCGCCCTCCACAACCAGATTGAAGGAGAATGATTTGGAGCTGATGGGCCCTGGAGAAACACACTGTTCCCCAATATTCCCCAATAACATTTATTTTTTAAAAAATGTACATAATAGGTACTAAAAAATGGATTCTTTCTGTCCAAAACAGACAAACCTGTCTTTAGATATCTGGTTTACTTTATTTATGTTTTAACAGGACTGAGTGAGTATACAGGGATTATTACTTTGGTCCACTATTAAAAAAACACAAACTAAGAACAGTACTTTATTCTGAAAAATAATGTTTCCTTTATTAAAAATGTCTCAGATCCTCCCTAAAATTCCCCAAAAAAACTCAGAAAGATTTATGACACTAGATGGCAGCAAAGTGCCATACTAAGAACTCAGATAACAGCAGCAACTTGGAATGACTTCTTGAAATGAATCATTCAATGAATAATAGACCTTTAAAGAAGCTACTCACAAGTGTCCTCTGACATTCCAACATAAATTGCCATGAGGGCTTTATCCAGTTTTTTCAGGACACTGAGAACAATGAATTAATTTCAATATAGTGTGAAAACTGAACAAGTAAATAGCTTTATAAATGAAAATTTAGTCGCATGTTAAAGGATGATCTGGGCGGAATGAAACCTTAGTTACTTATATGTTAAAGGATGACCCGGGGGCAGGGAAGTTATGATTTTTAAACTAAAATCTGAATGAAAGGATGAATGAATGGCGTGAGCAGCCACGTACCCAGCACCTACCACAAGAGGAAAGACCCACATCACAGCTGAAGCCCCTAGGTGCCCCGCCCTGGTCCCACGGCCCTCCCATCCGAGACCTTTTCTTACCTGCCACAAGTTCTCTGACTGCATCTATTCTTTCTCACCACCACTCAAGCTCCCACGTGTCTCTACCTGTACTTTATACATCGTCATCTGTTATTATGGATTAGCCGCCCCTGCCTATGCCTTCGTAAGCCTAGTCTCTTGGTGAGCCCACCCTTCTCTCTGCTCTAATGCTTAAATACCTCTCAGGAAATTCAGCAAAGAACCAAACAAGCCTCCTCTCCCGCTACCATCCCATTTCCCTCCTATTTCCCAGATAAACTGAAAAGCCTGGTGTGTTCTGGTAGCCCACGTCCTGGCCTCCCACTCTCTTGAGCAAACCCCTTCCCACTGTGGGGCGATTGCAGACACCTCTGCCACATGTACGGCCACGGGTCTGAGTCTCACCCACATAACCAAGCGATGGGCCATCCCTTCCTTCTCCAGCCTCCTGGCTTTCTTCCCACCGCACTGGCCACCCCTTTCTCAATGCCCTTGACTAGGTCTTCCTCCTCTTACTGATCTGTAAGTGCCGACACTCCCTGGGGCTCCGTCCTTACTTCTTGTCCCTTGTCACTGTGACACCCATTTCTGGGTGATTCTACCCACCCCAAGGCTTGAAAAATCATCGCTCAAATACATTTCTCTGGCCCAAACCCCTCCATTTCCTGAGCCCCAGACACATCTGTCCAACCGCTGACCTGACACCCTTCCCTGGATGCTCTAAGAGGTACCTCAACCCTCATACGTCCTGCGTGAAACCACCAATCTGCTCCTTCTCAAGAAATGGCACCACCGCTTTCCCAGTAGATCAGACCCAAACCGAAAACGTCATTCTTGAGTTTGCTGTCTCCAGACTCCAGCATTCAACCCACCACCAAATCCTGGATCTATTTTCACACTACACTCAGAATGAGACTACCTTTCCCAGAATGCACTGCGGTCACACGAACCCAAGGTACCACTCTCTCTTGTGCGAATTAGCACAGTGTCCCCTGTGTGGCCTTCCTGCTTCCACCCTGAGTTGCCAGAGGGAGTCTTTTCAAACATATATCAAGTCACAATACTCTACTGCTTAAAATCATCCCCAGGTCCTACCTAGCATTGTATTTGTTTGCTTGTCTGTCCCTCCCACTGAAAAGCAAGCTACCCAAGAGCTGGGACTCTGTCTAGCTCTCTGTTCTCAGAAATTAGAATAGCATGTGCTTGACGAACACAGTCATCCCTCCAAATCTGTGGGTTCCCCAACTGCAGATACAACCAATCACGGATAAAAAATAATATTCAGGGGTAAAAAAAGCTACATTGTTGACGTGTGCTATGTAGTTAGGTTGCATCATGCAGCACTGAATATACATAGATTATTTTTCTTGTTATCAGTCCCTAAACCATACCGTATAACAACTTCTGACATAGCATTTACCTTGTATCAGGTATTATAAGTAATCTAGAGATGATTTAAGTATCCAAGAGGATGTGCATGGATTATCTGCAAATAAATACTACACCATTTTATAGAAAGGACTTGAGCACCCATGGATTTCGGTATCTGCAGGGGGCCCTGGAACCAATCCCCGGTGGATACCAAGGAATGACTGTAATTACTTAATGAGTGGGGGAAAAGAGAATAAATGTATTGAGAAGTTCTAAAAGATGTCCCCCGAAATTAAAGTTGGGACAACCAGTGTCCCCAAAGCTGTCCCATCATGTTTCCATTTAACAATCTAATAATAATGATTTTAGGAGAAAACACGTGATTTCAAATTTTTATTGGGCTTTAAATTTATTATTTCATTAGTTTGCACATAAAAGGTAGCCAAAGGTCATTAACCCGGAAAGATAATATTTTAATTAACATCCAACTGATTCTGTTTGAAAGTTTTACCTTTGTAACTAGGAAATGCAACAGATTTTACTTCAAGAAGGGGAGTCTGGGTTATTCTTAAACTCATTCAGATCACAATGACTTGGCTCTCAGAAAGCATTTCTCCAGATACATTAGAGACCAGAGCTGTGCAACAGAAACATATTGCATGCCACATCCATAACTTTACATTTTCTAGCAGCAATATCAGAATCACAGAGAGAGCACTGTTTCCACCACGTGTTCACCCTCAGCATCATCTTGGTGTCCCAGCAAAGGTGACCTGTGACAGGACAGAGAGCTCAGCACCTGGGGGTCGAGGCGGCTACACAGAGCAAGTGGGAGCAGGGCCAGGAAGTAACCAGCCTCAGGGCACCCAGAGTGGGGTGAAGCAGGCGGCAGGGAAAGCAGGCAGGGCCTGGCCACCAGCAGCTGGGACAGCCTGTTAGCAAAGAGCCAGGGCCGCAGGCCAGGGGAGTAGCCAGGCCTGGGGAAGGGAGAAAGACTGTTAAGACGGAGCAAAGTTTAATCTACAGCCTTCTATCACCGCAGCTTGCAGTCTGGTCTCCAGAGTGGTCTGTGTCTGCTTTTAACCCAGCAGATCTCTCCCAGCACATGCCGACCTGCTTCTCCTAAGGTGACACTCCACCCCCCCCCCCCCCAGTCTCACAGGATCGTCTGCTGCTCCCCCACTCCTCGCATGGTGGAGCTCCCTGCCTGGCTCACACTGCGTCTGCCACCCTTTTCTGCTGAAGAAAAGTCGATCCACTCACTCTTCCACACTCAGATCAAACGCCACTTCCTCTTAGAAGCCTATCCCAATGACTCTAGTTAGAATTGCTAGTTAGATTTCTTCTATACACATACTCAAACCTTTTCTTAAGAATTAATGATCCATTAATTTACATAAAAGTGAATAAAAGTATCATTTCCTGAGCACTTACTGTATGTCCAGCAATTTACATTCATCATCTTATTAATGGTCAGAGTAGTCTGTGGGGTATGCAGTAGTAGCCCCACTTTACAGATGTCTAAACTGAGGCTTGAGGAGGTTAGGTAACTTTCCAAGGTGATACACAGGGAGTAGCAGAATGAGCATCTGAAGTCAGCCTGGTTCTACAGGCGGAAGAGGCACAGATCAGGGTGACTCACCTGTGTGATCCCCAGGGCACCGCACAGGATTGGGGTGACTCATCTGTGTGCTCCCCAGGGCACCGCACAGGATTGGGGTGACTCACCTGTGTGCTCCCCAGGGCACCGCACAGGATTGGGGTGACTCACCTGTGTGCTCCCCAGGGCTCTGTGCAGTTCTTTGTAATTAATGGGTGCTTGATATGTGTTTGTTAAATGAGTGATTCTCACCCCCCAAAACAATCTCCTTGCCTCCACAGTCACGTGAGAGCACTGCATCCCTCCTATGGCAACAAATGACATACAGCTCCCTGCGGGAACAGCTCCTTTCACAAACACTGCACCATCAGCATTACAAATCGAGGCTGCAGTCCAGCTACCAGACTCACTCGGAAGACTTTTCATCTTCTTTCATAAAAATTCTAAGATAAAGTGCTTTTCAAAAACAGACTGGTAATTCCATTTTACAAGGAATTATTTAAGTAAGTGCAAAAATATTCTCTCCTTTCGACTTAAAAGATATTATGGCTGCACACGATCACTGCCTGGTGACGACTGAAAAGGCTCATGTTCACTCAATAGCTCCTGACCTACTAAGAACATGTGAAGATAGTGGCTCCTTTCACTGTGGCTGCAGCTGCTATTCCCAGGCGGGGCCTATTACCCTCTGCCCCCTGGAGGCCCACCAGCAGGCGGTTTTGCCTTAGATGATGCCCCTCTGCTCGGCAGGCCCTCTCTGGCTCACTGGGCAGACCCCAGCCCACCATTCTTAACACATGGTTCTGCACACACTGAGTCTAGAAACCTGGACTTCAGACTAGTGACCCCATCCAGGCCCTCGTCCTTGCTACTGGAGAGCCTGTTCCCCCTGAAGGTTACTAGGGTCCAGGGGTGATGAGCACAAAACTGCCCAAGGAGACAGATGTAACCTCTCGCTACTGGGCATGGTGGTGACATCCCTGGATTTGACAGGAGAGACTGGCCATTCCAAGCATTGACCAACAGATTTCCCAAGGAAATCTGGGAATTTCTAGCCTCCTCCTAATATAGTAACACCTGGTACAGCACCTTACATAATAGTAGGTAATTATCAATGTTTTTAAAATTGTGGTAAAAATGAATAACAAAGTTATCATCTGAACCATTTCTAAGTGTACAGCTCAGGGGCAGTAAGTCCATGCACAGTGTTGTGTAACCATCACCACCCTCCATCCACCAGAACTCTTCATCTTTCCGAAATGAAACTGTCCCCATTAAACACCAACCCCTCACTCCCCCTCCCCACCAGCCCTTGGCACCCACCGAGTTTGACTACTTTAGATACCTCATGTAAGCGCAATCACACAGTATTTGTCTTTTGGCTTATTTCACTTAGCATAACAGAATGATATCCCATTGTATGAATAAACCCAATTTTATTTATTCATTCGCTGATGGACACTTGAGTTGCTTCTACCTCTTGGCTACTGTGAATAATGCTGCTATGAACATGGCATGCAAATATCTAAGACCTGTTTTCAATTATTTTGGATATATGCACCTAGAGGTGAAATTGCTCAATCATATGGAAATACTGTATTAATTTTTTGAGAAGCAATTACTGTTTTTTAAATTTTATTGTTGATCTATGTATCACTGCAAGGTACACTTGAACTAAAAACAGCTATTAGCTCTGCACTGCCAATGAAAGCTTCTGTTGGGGACAAGGGCTCATTCCAGATGCTGAACTTTCAGGAATAAACATAAAATATGAGGAGAGTCACATAAAATAGGTGTTTCAAGAAGTCACATTTGTTAATTCTGGAGGGTTGTGTATATAATTATCACCCCAAAATATGAAAGCCAGTACAAGTTTAGGTAAGTTAATATGCTTTGGATACTTGGTTTAAGTACTTGGAAAATATGAACTTAAATCTGAGATCTAAAAGTACTGGGAAAAAACTTTATAAAAAGAATGTTAATTAAAAAATGTATTTATTATTTAATATATTTACATAAAAATGATGTTGGTGCAACGACAAAGATACAAAGAACACTCTAGAAGCTTGTCAATACTCGGTCATTTATGATCATTGTTAAGGAGCTAACTGTGTATTTTGATGTTTTAGTGTTTTTCTACAAAGCACGTTAAACTGCGACTCCCAGAAAGAACAGGCAGCTTCATTAAAAAATAAACTAGAACAGCATTAAAACTAAACCCATCACGTGAAAGAAAACATGAAACTGAGACTCCAGAGACTCTCATCATTCATATTTGTCTAATGAAACTTTCCGGAATGGACAAAGATAGTGAAGATTAGGAAAATGCCAAAATATAGGAGGTAGTTTTATAAGCCACCTCGATTAGCCTGGAAAGGTTATTTCAAGAAGATGTGTCAGATTCCTGCTGACTTCTGTTACGTTCACTCATGAAGAGTGTTTTCCTTGTTACTTGTAATCAATATCAGGAGCTTAGGGACCCAAAAAGGTACCATTAAATGTCTCAGAAAGGAAGGAACTCCGACAAGCAGACTTGACTCATCACATAAAAATGCACCTTTGTGGTCTTTTTTCTCAAATGCTGTGTCACTGGTCACATAGAGCTGGACTATAAGGAGCTATTTTCATATTATAGTAACTAAGGACCATAAATATCATAACTCTGATAATACTGAAATAATCAGAAAACAGAATACGCACAAATACTATCAGAAACACCAGCGAGAACTCCTTCCTCTTAGTTCTCATGCCTCTATTAAATAATTTATCAGACCACATGGCGATTATCACATGTCTGCTCCCATTAAGGAGGAGACCTTTTAGAGGACGATGACCACATTCTCTCTCTCTATCCCACGAGTACTCCATGCTGCCTCTACAGTAAGTGTTCAATAAATAAGCACCCTCCATGAAGGAAGGAAATGTAGGGATGGCACAGAAAAGTAGGTTTAATTCCAATTTTCCTTATACAGAGAGAGACCTCTGTAAGGTCCCAGCTTCTTTGGAGGGAGGTTAAAATATTAATTTTAGACTTTGTTAAATGTGCATGGTGTAAGTTCTAGTGTAACTTTACATAAAATTAAGAAACAGTACCTAAAATCCAAATTAGTGGATGGAAAAAAATGAAACAAGAAAAAAAATCAAGAATTCAAAAGAAGGCTAGAGAAAAAGCAAAACAGAAATTTGAAACAGGTAGGAAAAATAATATAAAATATACACAAAATTCCAAATCTGTCACAAATACAATAAATGTAAATGACTAACTGTTCCATGTTAAGTGACCAAGACTGACAGATTAATAAAATTTTAACAAAAAGCTGTTTACAAGAGATACAAACCAGAGAAAAGGACTGACAGAAATAAACCAGACAAAGTCTAACAGAAAGAAAGCTGGTGTAACTATGTTAATAGTAATAAAAACAGACTATCTTTAGTAATGTTTTTAATCTTAAAGAGAGCCCCTTCATAATGATAAAAGATTCGAATTTCAGGAAGTGAAATCAATTCTAAATATGTATCCCTGACACAACAGGGTATCAAAATGTTCAAAGCAAAACCAACTAGAATTATAACGAAAACTAAGGAAAATCCATAATCAGTTAGGAGATTTTAATATGCCTCTCAGTAATTGATAGAAAAATGACTCAGGCGCCTTCTATCCCCACACCCTACCCCAAATCAGATGCATACTGGGGATCTGAACCTTATAAAGTTGACACAAAAGACCCATAGAGATACACTGTCTCCTGAATACACATTTCCCCCCAGCATCTACAGATACAGAAAAACACTGATCTAGGGTGAAGGTGAACGCAGCCTGGAACACAGCTGTAGCTGAGCCCGAGTCGTGTTAGCACGGAGATGAGTGAGGACCACTGGGCTCTTACTGGCCTGCAGGTTGCTCCGATGTAATCCAATGAAAGCTAATAATACAGTGTATTATTCATAATTTGTCTTTGCAATTAACTACCTCTGCCAATGAGAGTAATATTCAACTCACATTTAGGAAATAAAACAAAAATTTATCCTGTTTACTGCTCTCTTTCAATTTTACCAGCTGAAAATATTCCCTGCAGTAATCAGGGATTCATTTTGGCATACTCCCACTTTTCTGTGCACAGTCAAGAAAATGTAATGTTCTGAAAACTGAGACGATGCAAAGATATTAGTCAAAACATAAATTTTAAAAAAAAGATGTTTACGGGAAATTTTCACATAAAAATTATTATAAAAACCGCACAAAAAACAATCTTTCCAACTATAAATCTCAATAAATAACACAATCATGCAAAGAAATGAAGCTATCAATTTTAAGTTAAAAAAATAAATCATCTAATTCTTTTAAAATGTACATGTTACATACATTCACTATTTTAAAAAACTGATAGGTCATGGGGACTCTAGGTAAGGAGATTCTTGAGCCCCCTCACTGGGGAAAAGTGTTTTAAAATGCTTAGTTGAAGTTAAGACTTCAAGGTCTCAGGAAAGGAAAACCTACATCCAAGCTCTGGTTCTGCCATACGCTTGATGTACAACATTTTCTTAATCTCCGTGAGCCTTATTTCAACATACATAAAGTGTGGACAAATATGACTGAAATGGGGTAGTGCATGCAAATAGCTTAGACAGGGATGGAGTATAAAACCACACTTATGTGTCAGCTAATACTATTATCAAAGGTATTGAATTCGTATTTCATAAAGTTCTTAAAATGGGGGAGAAAAGTGAAAGCAGTCCCCAGCCAGCATTTCTATCTGTCAAAAACACTTGGGTATGACCTTTTGAATGGTTGACATTGAAATTCTACTAAACACTTACCAAGTCACAGAATTCAAATACCAGAAGATAGGGAATTGCTTCTACACACTGTCCAACACACTGAAGAATATTTGGATGCTGAAGAATACTGGCAAAAATAAAAGTCATAGTATTACTCATCGGGGAGTATCCTAGTAAAATTGTTCAAACAATCCAAATTTTAACATTCATAATGATTTAAATATATGCTGAAAACAGCCCATTAAGAATATACTTAACTGATATATTCTAAGTTACCTAATGATTAAAGAATTCAAAGCCAATCAGGCAAACATTTTCACAAATTAAAACAGAACTCCTAATATAAGAACCTTTCATTTTAGTAATTTAAATTTATAGATATAATTTAGAAGTAGCATTTCAAAACAGGCAGACTATATATACAAATTCAATAAGCATTTCAATCCACATATTAAATAACTCAACTACTACTCAGGCTATCTAGCTTTTATACCATTTCCATAAATTTCCACAGAATATGCAAACTCTTTTTAAAAAATATTTTACCCAAAAGTTAAAAAATATATATGCCAAAATAAGCTTTATTTTCAAGTTTTTATTTTGAAGGAATGATAAATTAGCAGTAAGTTGCAAAGACAGTACAAAGAGGTGCCATGTTCCCTTTATCCAGGTTCCCCATTGGTTACATCTGACACAATTACAATCCCAAACCAGGGAACTGACACTAGGGTACAGAGCACGTAGATGTCTGTATCCTGTTATCACATGTGTGGATCTGTACAACCCCCACCTCAATAGAAATACGGCACGCTCCATCACCTCACAGATCTCCTCCATGCTCGCCAGCCCTTCATAGTTACAGCAACCTGCCTGCCCACCCTCCGTCACCCCTAAGCCCTGGCAACCACTAATCTGTTTTCCATTTCTATCACGTTCTCATTAAATTAAGACGCTGGATCTTATTTAAATTGTGCATTTTACAAGCAAAAATTTCAAAAATTTTTGCTATTGTTTAAAAAATATTTTGGTTTATTCAAAGGCAAACTTATTTGGTATAGGTAAGATACTCTCAGGACTGACGTTGAAATTTTAAGCGACGTATTTAAAATATTGCTCTTTGGATGAAGTTTTGCAACCTGTCCATGCAGAGATAGAGTAATTTCCTAAATGAGTTCTCTGTCATTCATCTTCTCCAGGACAGGTGCATAAATGATGTGCAGTGGAATGAGCAGGACCAGCAGACGTCAATGTCGGTTTTCCCTCGAGGTCCCCTGTATCTTGCTGACACATCTCAATATTTCATTCTCCCCAGGGTCCAAAACGAATTTGCTGCCAAGAACCTGGACAATCTCATTCTACTTAACTTTGGGGATTACAATGCCATCATTTCCCTGACCAGGAATTCTCATGTTCTATAGCTTCCCTTTGATTTCTTTTCTTTTACTTCAGTGCAGTTGGTATATACAATATCATATTAGTCCAGGTGTACAATACAGTGAGGTGACATTTATGCACCTTATGATATAATTCCAAAGTATTTTTAAACACCTGATTCTCAAAAGATCACAGAGTACATTTACATAATACACAGTAAGGTTTACTTACTAGTAAGGTTCTCCATTTTTCAAAAAAGTATCTTGTTCCTTTGGACTTGCACTTGCTTTTAACTCCTTCACTATTACTCTCGCTACACTAGAACCTGTGTAAATCTCTCCAAGGAGGACCTAAAACAAAAGAATACTTTTTTATTTAACTTCCATGAAAATGGTAAAGAAGTATGTCTCATTTATCAGAAATGGAGTACAGGAAAATAAATTAAGGAAGAAGCAGATGGCCTTCTATTATGTTAAATACTACCTCACAAAAAGCCTGGAAAAGTAAAGTATTTCCTTCAGTTTTAAATCATCCATCAGATAGTTGCAACAGTCATATATTTATGTGTATTTCTTTTCATTTACTTAAAAATGTATTATACTTTCATGGAAATGACCAATGGCATTACAGAAGAGCAGTTTATAAGTTCAGTTCAAACATAACTCAAATGTTTCTCAAAAACACTTCAATTGAGTTTTGTTATTTTGTCTCCTTCACATCTGAGATAGTAAACTGATAAATAGCCAGTAAATAAACAAACCATCATTGCATTATAATGCTAAAAATCCATGGCATTCCAATTATTCCAGGCCTTTATCTTGTACTAAAACTTCAGCCAAACACAGAGAAAAAAAAATATTCCACTGAAATTAACAGAACACAAAATGAGAATGAAAATAAGAACAAGCTACAACTGATATATTAAGTAGAATATAGAACAGTGCAAAAGCATTCAAAAATACAATATTTAAGATAAAGTAAACATTTTATTTAATTCGAGAATGATCAAAACTAAAGACTTCTTTTTAAAATAGTTTTTTAATCTTTTTATGAAATAGATTAATTTTTAATACCTTAGAAAGAGAAAGTAAGAACTTGAACAGAATTTAATGTGTTTATTTGGAATAGAAGGGCAGAAAAATGAACAGAACAAGAAATTCTGATAATTAACTAAGTCATATTCTTTGTTTCAAATAACTAGCTTGTCCAAATAGGGTATCCCTAACACTCATAAGACAGCAATTTCAAAAAAGGGGACAAATAATAGTGGACTACTGCAAAACTCTCTAGCTCACTGTTTTCTTCTCCCCTCTGCCTGTGTTATCAGTCTCGGTGTTCAGTACCTGCAGGGACAATTCATTCAACAGCCTGACCTCTTAAGTTCTCTGACCTCACTTCCAATAATCTTCCTACAATGCTATCTCAGCAAACACTCCCATTGGTCTAGACCTAGCTAGTAATTATATTATACCCAAAACCTTGAATTTTAACTTCTTCTCTACCAGTCCTTTGATTTCCGGCTTGCTTACTTCAAGAGTCAAATCCAACAAGTACACAGCTTGCGCTCCAAATCCATTAATGATACCACTTTTCTACCATCTTGCCCCTACCACAGGTCCTCACCCCGTCCCTGACAGCTTATACCCCATGGTCCTTAACTATCACTGAGGTGTATTAGCTTAGCCAAACCCCAGGGCTGCTTAAATTCAAGTACCTGCCTACAATTAAAAAACACCAAAAGTAGGCAAAAACATGCAATCATGACCAGTCTCAGTTTTCAATTCATGAGGGTCCTCAGCATTGCCCATCATCCCCCCACATTTCCCATGTTATATGCTTTCCCAGAGGATTCTTTCACACCTCTCCTCCTGTTCTAACTTCCAATACATTTTTTTACTCCTCCCTTTCAAAGTGGCTTCCTAGTCAATGAATAAAGTAATCAGAAGTTAACTTCCTCATTTTAACACTAAATCCACCCGCACCTGTATCCACACCCTCTGCTTTTGCTCCCATTTCAAGAGAGAAACTGTCTCTGCTCCTAAGCCCAAGTCCTACAAATGGGTTAGGGATTCCTCCTACAATCACCCGCCTCCCTCCTGCATGACCACTTTCTCCCCCTCTAATATAAACATGCTAAAATAGCTGCACACCCTATAAAAAAACAAAGCAAATAAAAACCTTACCTTGGCCCTCAGATGCTCCCAAACAGCTCCTACTCCACTCTAACCAACTCTCCTGCTTTCCCTTTGGCCCTCTGCAGCATGGCTGCCACAGTGATCCTTTCAAAAGGTAAGCCAGATCATGTCACTCATCTCTCAAGACTGGAGTACTCTCCCATCTCACTCTAAGTAAGAGCCAGTCTCTAAATGCATACGCTGTGTCACATCCCCTGTCTCCCCTACACCTCTCAGCCCGTCTCCTACTACTGACAGTTCACTGTCTGATAACCCCCCACCCACATTAGAAAGTTAAGCTTTGTCAGGACAAGGGTTCCATTTTGTTTGCTGTTACATTCCCAGCACTCCACAGGCCAGGACTTTACCCATCTTCCTCCACATCATACCCCCAACACCAAGAACAATGTGTGATATTTAATAGGTTTTGCTAAATGGCTTAGAAGATTTGGTAACAAAGTTTGCATAACATCAAAATACAGGACTGACAGACAACTCTGAATGGAAAGACAAGAAGCAGAAGATGGTTAACTACAGTGCAAACACATCTTCCCATCTTGACTGTCCTGCTTATGATGCAATCACCATTCAAACAGGAACCTTCTACAGAGAATGACTGCTACATCACAGAAATAGTGGTTGTAATAAAATGATTCCTTCTGAACACTCTGTGGTAAAAAGATCAACAAAGCTGTTACTATAGGTCACTGGACGGGCAATGAGAAGTAGAGAACCGTTCTTCGCAATGGTCTGCATTATAATAATACCATCCATCTACAACTACGAAGTGGCTTAAGTGTCAGAAGGAGAAGAAGAAGAAAAAAACCCAATAATTTAACATGAGGAGGATAAAAAACTTCTAAAATGCTGGTCTTTTCCCTTTTTACTATTCTTATGCCAACAATTAAAAAAAGTCTCTGGACATATAAATAAAAGGTCTTCTTGGAAAAACTTCCCCACCCAAGAATGTTGAAAGTCGCATTCCCATGAGGTTTTGGGGTGCAATGGGGAAGTCAACTGGGACTACAGAGAATGTGGAACATCACACAATACAATTCTTAATTAGCTCTAAATTCTAAACAGTGTAAGTAGGAGGAAAAGAAATGAAAGGGAACAACGTTTTACCTTCCCAAACCAGCCATTTCCAATTTCCTGTATATAGTTTAGACTGTGGCGGGCAACTTGAGACTTCAAACCTTCTGTAGGAAAAAGAACATTAAAAACAAAATATAAGTATTTAACTGAAATAAAATACATTTTAAATATGTAACCTATAAAGTTCAAACACTAATGTAAATGTAATGCTTGTGCTAATAAAGGGAGAAATAAATACATAAAACATCTCTTTCAAACTAATAATGAGAAAAAAGGGTTCCACGCTTTAAAGCTGACAATACTTTTGAATGAGTATCCTACCTGATTCTCTAATACCTTGCACTGTTTCTTCTGGGCCCAGTACTCGACTGTAGCCTCTACTCACCATTCCACTGGCCTTAACCTAGCCCTTAGTTTTATTGGGAAGCAGGGACCCCCAGACACTGTCCCTCCCAATCTTAAGATGAAAAGTCAACCTACCAAACACTCTTCCCAATCCAGTAGAAGACAAGCATTGTCTATTTAGCCAGACCAGCAGTGTTGAGAACTAGCAAAGAAGCTTGTCTTCTAAAAGAGAGGCAGGAGCTCTGTCCGAGAGTTCCATTTCAATGAACTAAGACCGCTTATTCTTGCAACAGACCCAGGGTCCAAAGGGAAAGGACTCGGCTTTTGCAGGAATGCAATGGGCCAGGTTCTTCCGCCTCACCAGAAAGCAGAAGGAAGAGCAATAGGCAAGCAGAGGAGACGGGCAGTCCAATTATTTTGTAGTTGGCGACAAGGTTCCCATTCTTGCTTCTCAGAAATAACTCGTGAAAACATGACATTAGGACCGAGGCCTTACCTACAGACGGCTGGAATTGTGATGGAGCTGGTAGTGAGATATTTGGTACTGAAAGTGTGAAAACTTCCGCTGGGGATTGAACAGAGGGAGTATCTTCCGCTGGTGGTGTGAAATCTATCTCATCATCAAAATTATCTTCAAATTCCTAAAATAAAAGCAGGGCAATATTACACCTAACATAAATCAGTTTGAGGACAAATATTTAAAAACATTTGCTAATATTTAAGATATGAACATTTATTCACTCATTTGGAACACGTGGCCATATTTTCCCAATTCATACATATTTCAAGTAAAAAGCATACGTCATTGTGTTTTCCAACTCCAAGTAGCAGAATAAGATTGAAAATAAGATTTGAAAAATTACTTTTTAAACTGATAGCTTGAAGTCAAATGCAGAATTTTCTACAACCATGGAACATAAAATGGAAATACTCTTTTATGTTTAAAGTTTTACTTTTAAGTTACTATACTTTAAGTTCTTTATTATTATGCACTTTCACAGATCTCTTTGCATAGGGAACAAATTTTAGTTTAAAATTGTATATGCATTTCTAGTTGCAAAGTGACTTCGATCAAAACAAGCACAGTTAGGACTCAGAAAAGATATTTTTAAGCGAGTCCCATTTCTCTGGAAAGAACAGAATGGAAAAATTACTACACTGAGGAGAAAATCATCAAGATCTGAACCATCACGGTTTGTATAAAATTGTGTAGCATGTAAGTACAATCGACATCTAAGATCCTCTGCTTTTCTCCAGATGGCCGCCTTCCAAGGGAGGCGGCAACAGGGCAGACTGTTCCTGTCATTGCAGGGAGATGGGTCTATCCTGGTGTCCGTGTCAACCCAATAAGATGCAGATGATTATCAAGGTCATTCATTCGCGCAGGTTAATTAACAAGTATTCCACCAGGCACCATTAACAGAAGCCGAGAACAGATCAGTGAACAAGACTGCTTTCCGTTCCTCTACAGAACATCCTTCTTTTCACTTTCCTTTTCTACCACTTCCCTTTGCCCCCACACAAGGAAGAAACTAAAAGTTATAAGGGTGGATCTCTGATATAACATGTGTGTTTTCACATGCATGTGAGGGAACATTATTCTCACATGTCACATATGCTGTCATATTATTGCTATTTGTAACAGGAGAGGGGGAACAGGACAAATGAGGTACCATGACTTCATCCTGTGAGAACAACCCTAAACAAAAGACCTGTGTTTAACTTTCCCTCTGGACCTTCCTAAAGGTTCTCCCATTAAAACAACTTTATCCATCACTCCTACCTTAGAAATAATACCACTCAAAACTGGCAGCAGCATGATAAACCATTAGGTTGCAGATGATTCTAAAGATTCAAAGAAGGAATACAGTATATACACACATACATAGAGAGGGGCACACACACATTAACAGTGCCAAAATTATGTATACACATTGTAAGAAGGGAAAACTATTAAAATTGTAATACTCAATATATACTGATAACAAAAGACAAATACAAGTCACATTTGATTTCTGCAGTTACAAGAGCTGCTCAAAGTGGTTACCATCAGTGTCCTGACACTTCTGATTATGGTGAACTACTGCTTGAGCAACACTGACCAATGTGTCCACTTGTATATATTTTCATTTTTTTGGCACCCCTAGTGTGTGTGTGTGTGTGTGTGTGTGTGTGTGTGTGTGTGTGTGTGTGTCAATGGAGCTATGAGAGAAGACAGGGTCACTTTTAAAGTTATGCCAGTGGTTATATGGATGCACTTGGGCAAGTCACTTATTTTGCCAGACTGTAGCTTCCTGGTCTGCAAGATGACTTCCAAGGGACCTTCGCCTCTTAATCTAAAGGAAACCTACAAGTTACAGGTGGTGATGCTCTACTTCTTCACGCAGTTTGTAGAGCTGGACAGGATCCTCTACAGGTGTGCTCCCTGGCCACCTGCATCAGAATCACCTGGGGAAGCCTGATAAAAATCCAGACTTCCTGAATCTGCATCATAATAAAGTCCCTGAGTCAACACTGAGGTTCAGTGGGGTTAGAACAATCTAAGGCAGG
Organism: Rhinolophus hipposideros; assembly: GCF_964194185.1. NCBI lineage: Eukaryota > Metazoa > Chordata > Mammalia > Chiroptera > Rhinolophidae > Rhinolophus > Rhinolophus hipposideros. The sequence continues at coordinate 41,574,939 of NC_138069.1, forward strand.
AAGGAGGTATGACATGTGAGAGAGACTGGATTTCAGTCTGTGGGGACAAGGCAGGCAGGGGACCTGGACCCTCTGCCCAACACTCTGCCCCCATGTGGTGCAGTCATTACGTTCCCACACAGGTGTCTGCAGTGACTGTAAGACCTGGGGGCTGATGTGAATAAACCCTACAGGTTTAGGGCAAAATCTTCTAGAGAATGTGACCCTGCTGGTGGGACACGTCCTCCAGGCTCCCTCTGTTCTAACCTGCCGTGTGCACAACACTAGCGTCCAGCCAAAAGGACAGCACGTGTCCTTACCTCTAAGAGCTGCCCGCACTCGATAAAGAGAACACATGAGGGGAACAGGGTGAGGCTCTAGAAATGAGGTTCACATGTCCACTAAAAAGGTTTTAGTTAGAAGACAGCTTTCTTTTTCCCCAGTTTGAACCAGTGGCCCTCAGGACCACTGGGATAGCCCCAGTACAGCTAGGCCGCCACGCGAGGACTGTTTGCATGCATGCACTCCTTTTTCACAGGGATTCACTGAACCCTAATGCGTGCCTGCAGACAGGGAGGAAGTTCTAGGGCAGGACAGCCCAGCTGATTGCCGGCATGTCACCCCGGGTACATCTGCGGCTACCCGCCGAGCCCCACTCCTACCCTGCCAGTACTTACACGGGCAGCATTCTTCTTTCTCCCCCTGAGGGAACTCTAGGGTTCAAGGTAAATGGAAAGATGCTCTCCTCATACACAAAACACACCGGGGATCCCCATGGCTTTACTAATCTTAACCACCACAAACTCACCAGCCTACAGAAGTTTGGAAATAAATCAAAACCAGCCAGCAATTTCCTGATAGGCCTTATAGCAAGTGAATTTAATCATGTTTTATTCCTCCCTTGTCAAAACTTGAAATTGTCAATGACGCTCTAAGGCAGGTGAGCAAACTACAGCTGGCGGGCCAAATCCAAACCATCTATTTTTATCAATAAAGTTTTATTGGCACACAGCCACAACCGTTTGTTTACGTGCTGACTCTGGCTGATGCAGCACTCCAGGGGCAGTGCTGAGAGTTGAGTAGCCCTGACAAGAGACTGCATGGCTCATGGTACTTACTATTTACAACAGCAGAACATATTTATTGTCTGGCTCTTACAGAAAAAGTTTGCCAAACCCTGCTCCCAAAGGACTGTGACAATCAGCCATTCAATTGATAAATGTATTAGAGGATGATCTGAAATGTTCCGACCATCTGTGCTCACCTTAAAATCTATTTCTGGGTCCTTACAGCAGGATACACAGTTTGCAATTAACACGATTAATATTATTAAACTGCACACAGACAGGATCACAAAAGATGAGGGAACGTCTACAGCAGGTGACTCCCCTGTAAGAGAAATAAGTAATATTAACAACATGGACATTCCAAAATCAACATTAATAAGATCAATGTATTTTCCACCAAATGTAAATGGGACCAAGAGTTAATAAAATAATGCTTAAATGCTCAAGATAAAGCTGATGACCAATCCAGGATAAGAAGTGAGGGTTTTCTAAAAGCTTTCTATTTTGAAACCATCTTAGATGTACAGAGAGTTGCAGAGACAATAGAGTCCCCATTTACCCTTCTCCCGCTTCCACTAACATAACATCTTACGTCTCCAGTAACGCTGGTAAAACACTACCAAGTGGACCTCAGACTTCATTCCAATTTCCCCCGTTTTCCCACAATATCCTTTTTCTTTTCCACGATTCCATCCAGGCTACCAACACTGCATTCAATCATCATGTCCTCTGAGTCTCCAACCTCTGGTGTTTCTCAGTCTCTCCTTTTGTTTCAGAACTGTGACACTTTTGGAGAATGTTCCCCATTTGGGTTGCCTCATGATTGGACTGAAGTTACACATATGCGGGAAGAATCTAGAAGAGCACAGGGTGAACTGCCTTTCTCATCACATCATATCAGGGGCCCATGATGTTGGCATGACTTATTCCTGGTGGCGTGAACCTTGGTCACGTGGCCCATGTGCTTTCTGCTGGGCTTCACTGCTGTGAAGGTACTTTTCCCTTTACATGCTCTATTCCTTAAAAGCGGTCACCAAGTCCAGTGCACTCACAGGGAAGGGAGTTAAGCTGCACTTCCTGCAAGGAGGGATAGTACAGAATTTGTAGACATGCAGAAACGAGTACAGTAATTAATATTTGGGGGAGACACTTTGAGGCCATGCAAATATCCTGTGTCTCCTAAAGTTTTGCACACTAATTTTCACATCTGTCACTGCGTCTTGTCTGCAATTCACACTGTGATGTTCTAATGGTGATTTTCTAATTCCCACACTCCTTCTGCATTTATTATTTGGGATTTTTCTGTAAGGAATATAAGGAAGATTTGTCCCTTCTCCCTCACGTATTTATTCAGTCACTTATATAGGTAAGCTCATACTTATATTATTGGGTTATAATCCAGTAGTATCATTATTCTGTCACTCAAATTGTTCCAGCTTTGGCCCCTGGGAGCTCCTTCAGGTTGACTAATGGGTCTTTTGGACATGCCCCATCCTTTTTTTTTCCTCCAACATTTCCTCACTTTCTGGCATGACAGGAAGCTCCAGGCTCTTCTCGTATTTTCCCTACTCCAGCTTTACAATCAGCCACTTCTCCAAGGAATCCTGGTCATAATAAGGAGCTTTTCTACTAGAGCAGGGGTCTGCAAACCCTGTCTGGTGCCTCTTTTTGCATGCGGCGGGGGGTGAGGGGCAGCTAAGAATGATTTGTACATCCTTAAAGGGCTACTTTCAAAACAAAAGAATATGCAACGTATGTTGCATGTGAGTCACAAAACCTAAAATATTTCACTATCTGACCCTTCAGAGAAAAAGTGTGTAATCCCTGTGTAAAGCACGAAGATTTTTACGTCTTCCTTTCAGTAAGGACTTAGTTATCCGGAAAACATCTTATTCAACTACAGTATTTTGAACATTTTCTTTTTTTTTTTTTTTTGAACATTTTCTTTTTTTTTTTTTTTTTGAACATTTTCTTTGTTAGAGCAAACTGTCAAGTCTCACCTACTGGTGTTTCACTAGGAAACAACCCCCCCCCCCCAGCTTTACTGAGATATAACTAACACATAGGATGGTGTAAGTTTCAGGTGTACAATGAGATGATTTTGTATTTCTATATATTGTGAAACAATTATCACAGTAAGGTCAGCAATAAACTTTCCCTCAAAACCACCTGCTGCTAATTACGTGCTCAAATGCACCAAGGGGAAGGCAGGGAGACAAGTTCAGGAACGGTGCCATTGCTTTTCTTAAGTGAAACTGCAGTACCTGAAGAAAAGAAAAACGAACCCAAACTCCTATGTGAGCAAAGACATTCTCGAATATATAATGACTTCAGTGAAGAGCAGAGAAGTCTAAAATCAGCTGCTAACAGGACTAAGTTCCTTCTCAACAACAAAAGGTCTATTTTTGAAAGAGCAATGCTGAAACATGCCTTGTTACAAGTGGGGCTCAGACTAGCTGAAGCCTTCCTTAAGTCTGCAATTCAAAATAATATATTATAGTTAACCCAACTTTGTTAAGAGTCTGCAAGTTCGAAACCAACAAAATCCAAAACAGGAAAACCCATACATTCAACACAGAAAGTGACTTGGTGATTCCTCTCAAAAGCCGATCTGGAGAGAAATCAATTCTCACTAAGAGTAAGAATTCCCTAACTCCAGATACTTGTTTGCGTACATTTCGAAAACTAAACTGAGGCCCAAGAGCCAACTTTTTATGAATGAAGACCCAGAAAGATCACTTTCTTCTCTCCTTTCAGCTACCTGTTCTCACATCCAGCTTGGTCTATGCGCACCCACTGGTATTTATACTTATAACTTTGTTTCCCTCCCGACTTATACAGTAAAAATTAAATATGACTCCTGAGGCATATTCCAGCAAAGCACTACATAGACACTGTATTTTATTGATTTTTACTTAACCTCCCTGAATTTCGGGTACATCTTACACTCAAAAGTTGGTTTGCATCGCCAGTTTCTTCTTCCCTAATGGCACAAGAAAACAAGGGTGTGTCATACTCAGTGGAATCTGAGATTTGATAAAATCCAGCATGATTTCATTTGATCATCACAACACCTCTGAGGGAATTTGACCAGCTCCACGTCACAGATGAGGACCTTGATATGCCCAAGGACACAAGATGGGAAAGCAACAGGGCCAGAGACTCCAGGTTCAAGGGCGCTGAGTAGAAATCCCTGAATTTCCCTGGATACCACATTGTTTTCCTTCAACAAAGTTAATACTTAAAAACAGTCTAATCTAAGTACTTTGAACCCAAATCTGTCATTGTAAATTACGAGAGTTTATCCTTCTGGGGCTCTCCTCCAAACTCCACATAGCAGGTATTAAATTACTTTTTCCTCTCTGTTCACCGGTAATTTTATCCTCAGTCACTATTTATTGTAAAATTTGATCAGAACTGCCTGAAGGCCAGCACAATTATCTGATTCATAAAACTGTCTTCTGTGAGTCATTAGGTAGGCATGAAAAGCCATACCGGTGTAAAAATAACTCATCACGCCGAGTTTTGCCCTTTCCTGATACTTATTTTCTCTACCTCCATACTTCTGTTAAGACACTGCAGGACCACTCAGATTGCCTCAATGTACGAGTATACGGGGTCTACCCACCTGCGTCGTCTACCAGTCCCACCAAAAGGCTCTACAAATTACTGAATAAAAAGGAACTTACTAGGCAGACTTAAGTAGAAATTTTGACAGTTTTACCACTTCTAAAAACTATTTTATTTACTGTATTTTTCTCTTGATTAGTCCAAACCACTGTGCTTTAAAAAACAACAACAAAATAAAAACTATATGCCAAAGGAGGAAAAATTTCTGTAGAATGAAGAAATGGACCAACCTAGCACAGGCTGGAAGGTAAGATGGTTTGCATAAGCCACAGAGAGGAAGTGAATTCTAGTCATGAGGAACTACAGCTGAAATCCCCATGCCCCAGTGGTCAAACTACACACCAAGCCCCTTGAAGGTTCCTGATTGCAACTGGTAGGAAACCATGAAGAAAGAGTTTTCGTTTAACATTCTCAGGCTACAGCATTCAGAAATGCAGAAATCAAACCAGTCATCTATTAAAGAAAAACATCAATAACGACAGGCGTCTCCATACATTTAGGCAGCTTCACCGATTACAAACTGAAAACAAGGGTAATTAGAGGTCCAGGTACTTAGTATGCTTCCCCCAGACACCAATTAAAACATTCTTGGCATCTCTAAAACACATTCTGTGAGTTGTCATTTTACAGTTTTCAAACCATTTTAATAGATATCTAGCACCCGATTTAATAAGCAGAAAACCTGAGAACCTCTAAGAGGCAGGCACATATTATCTGTTTATAGACAGGTAATTTGGAGCACACAATTTCTCAGCAATGACTCAGAGTAAGTCAGGAGTACTACCTGCTTATTAATGTAACCATCATAAATCCCTGCCTAGAACCTCTATTAGAACTTGAACACATATGTAATTAACTAGAGAGTTACCTGTGGATCCATTTTTGGATTAAATAAAAAATTTTACAGGTCCACAGATAAAAAGAAATGATCAATGCTAGATCCACTAGGGACTGCAAAATGCTGAATTTTTATTTTGTCATTCGTTCTTCAGTTACTAGCTGATATATACTTTTACAAAGAGAAATTTCCTTATATTTACCGTTTGGTTACCCAGTGGGTCAAGTAATCAGGAGTGGGACTGAAAGGTTCAAAGCCTCTAAGCGGGATTGGTCCCTCTGGCCACCAGCCCCAACCGGAAGGTATTTAGAGACCCACCTAGAGTCACTTCATTAGCATAAGTTCAGACCTGGCTGAAAGGGGCTTGTTATTAACCACAAGAGATGCTCCTATCACCCCTATCACTCAGGAAATTCCAAGGGTTTTAGGAGCTCTGTGCCTGGGAAGGGGACAAAGACCAACTACCATCTCATATTATGTCCCAGGCGCTACGGCCCCCTCCACCGGAAACTCTCCCATCGACACCCCCCTCCACTAATTCCTCCTCACCATTCAGATCTCAACCTGTGGCAACAATCCTTGAGGTCCCACAGGTTAGAGTTCCGACCTGTGGACCCACATGTGCCCTGTATTTCCCCATCTTAGAGTTTATCGCACTGCGTCTTTTAAATGCCCGTATGTCTTCCCCACTAGACGGCAAGTCTAATGGGGTCGGGGAGCAGTCTAGCATACTCCCCTATGACCCTCAGGGTGCAGCACAGGGCCTGGCATCCAGTCAGAAGTGTGTGGGGGAGAAGGAGAGGGAGAGGGAAGAAGGAAAAAACTGAGACAGACACCAACTCAGACGCTCCAGCAAGGGAGGGAAGATAAGCAAGAAGTTGGGGGAGGGAGGGAGACATTTACTAATCTCTAATTACGGTTAAGCTACTGGTTAACAGAATAAACTTATGTTTTAAGGGTCAAATAACATTTTAAAAGTAGTAGTCCTTCAATAATTGTATGCTCTTATTTGACAAAGATTTTCCTCCCGTTATAAATCATACCCTAACGTACGCTGCATTGTATGCTCTTATTTGACAAAGATTTTCCTCCCGTTATAAATCATACCCTAACGTACGCTGCATTGGGTGTTCTATCCCTTCCCACTATGAGTAGCTGACCACTTATTCCCCAGGTCTCAGAGAACTCCCACAAGCATTCTTAATTGACCCATTTTGTAATTCATGTTTAGCAGTATAACCATTAAGCTGTTTTCTTAAACAGTGGAGTTCCCCCAACTTATGTTCTCCGATGATAACGAGTATTTATCCACACACGCCATGTTTTCCATGTCATCTCATTTCACCGGAAGCTGGCGGAGTAGATTCACTCTGTGCTGGCCATGCAGGAATCCAGAGGCGCCCCTCTCCTCCGTAGGAGACCCCAGGAGGTGCTGGACTGTGGAGAACGCCCAGCGCGTGAGCGGGCCTCCACTCCATCATGGGTAAAAAAAGGAATTGGTCCTTGACCCCTCTTAGCTCGCATCTAATGAGAAGCTTACCTCCGAAGATGACTCTAAATTTGTTTGAGTCTGAACACTGTGTATCACTATTAGCCTCCATAACGGAACACTACACACGGGGCAACGTAAACAACAGAAATCTGTTGTCTCAAAACAGTTCTGGAAGCCGGAAGTCCAAGACAAGGGGCTGCAGGGCTGGTTCCTTGTGACACCTCTCCGCCTGGCCTGTAGGGGCCGTCTGCTCACTGTGTCCTCACATGGTCTTTCCTCAGTGTGCGCACCCCTGATGTCTGTGTGTCCACATGTCCTCTTCTTATAAGGACCCCTGTCACTGGATTAGCAACTAAGGAGCTAATGGCCTCATTTTAAATATTCTCTGTAAAGACCTCATCCCCAAATACTTCTGAAAGGGGGGTGGTCTCTCAAGGGGGCTCAGTTCAGCCCATGACACTGTGAAGTTACCAATGAAGGAACACCATCCCCACTGGGAGAGGACCCTTCCTGGATGGCACCAGGACAAATACACGGTACCTTCCTCTTTAGGGACTGTTAAAGCAAGTGCCAGATGCATACGTAACTCCAGCTTTCTCTTTTCTCTAGTCTCTTGCCTCAGGAAGTTTACATGAGAGATTTATGTGTCTACTTGACAATGAAAACTGGTGGCCACTGGGCTGACCAGACAAAGCAAACTTAGAACTCAGGGAAACTAAGGACCAGCAATCATTCAAAATGGTCCTAATATCAAGTCTACCTCTAAAATACCTCTTTTTTTGTGGCTGTTTTTTTTTTTTTTAAGAGTAGGACCAATAAGTCCATCTTCCTTTTCCAACACCCTGACAAGTAGCTTTCCATCTTGGAGACCTAATAAAATGAATCATCATACTACTTGGGGAAAAGAAAAGACACGATCATTGCAGATCACACATTTTTATTTAACCCCTCAAAATTAAAACCCACCTATCACAAAGGTTTCCTGTACAAAGAATCTTAAGTCACTAAATGTTTTCCTGACTCTTAACATAACAATACAGCCACATTAAATAATCTAGACTCTCCCTAATCTATTCTAATATTAGAAAGGGAAAATGAAGCATAACACTAAATATACCCAAGCACACAGAACAGTAAATGGTGCAGTGCTCATCTAGTTGATGAATCAGAGATTCCACAAAGACCCCTAAGCCAGAATATCAACAGCCTAGAAAAACAAACCACACTGTGTGCTAATCAGTGTTGTTCATGTTCAAAAATGATTTTCAAGGTCAGCCAACCCAACCGTTCTCTCACACTTGCAGAAAGGTTATTTGAGTACTGACTGAACACTTGCGAATGAGATCATTTTCTACAAAGTTGCTGTTTCTCTCAGCCTATTCTATTAAAATCTGTTATCAAAAGTTATTTCATTCCGATTTTTAAAACACTGTCTAGGATGGAGATGCCCAAGAAGAGCTCACCTAAGGAGGACAAAGGAATGTCAGGTTTAGGTGACTTCTGTCAGACTACTGTGCCCCCACAGCCTGGGAACACGACGGCAGGGATAATATTTTAAGAGCTAGAATCTTAATTAAGTTGCCGGCACAGTTAAGATGTGGAGTAACCCACAGTACTCAGATCTGTGTGGCAGCTCTGAATCAGATCTTCCTGTGTTCCAGGAAGCCAGCTCAGGAAGAGATAGCATCAAGGCCCAGAAGTAGAAACTCACGGCCAGTTTCCCAGGGCTTCTTCCCCCACACTGGTCACTTCGGTGGACCACTACTGCGTGGGGGAAAGGACATTCTATCTTTCCTTACAATGACCCATGGAAATCTGTAGAAATGCGCAGGCAAATCAAGAGCAGAACTAGATTCACAACACAATTTCAGCCAATACAATTTCTGTACAATAGGGCCAAAAGGATAGGAGAGAACCTAAATGTGTGCTCCTTACCGCCCACGTAAGCAGGCCTTAAGTATCCTGGACAAACATGTCTACCTTTTTCTTTAAAATTTCCTATAATACCTTTATAGTCTATGGTCTTAGAACCTTTCTAACTTCCTACGGTCTAATTTAAATTCTTGCTAATATAACTGAAATGCAGTCCTAGGCAATGTGTCTTTAAACGTTCTCTCTGCGGAGACGTCGATGGTGGTGTGGATGCAGGTGGACGGGCCGCGGGGATAGCTGGGAGTGGGGGAATGGGTATAAGGAATTCATGATACTCTCCTTTTGTATATGTTCAAAGTTCTCCACATTAAAGTTTTATTTTTTAAGTATTATCTTCATAACTAAGCCAGAGAAACTGCTTACAACACTGAGCTTGACAAGGTTCTAGAGCACAAAGCGGCCAGATTTACTAGGGTGTCCTATCTGATAATGCTCCCTTGGTATGTCTTTACATTATACAGAAAAATAGACCCAATGACAATTTAACCCAATATAACTAGGTGCTTCCAGACACTCAGGTGTCCAGCCCAAGACAAAAGACCTATGGGTTGAAAAGAGCCATGAGGGCAGGGTATTTCTTATTGCTGCATCACTCCACTGGGAAGCCCAGCAGTCACACACGTCCCACCCAAAACATTGGTTCATTCAATAACTGTTTACTAAGCACCTTCTATAAAACAGGTACTGCCATAGGTCCTGGGAATCTAGAAGTTGAAAAACCAGGTTATATTCCCGTGCAGGGAGACAAACAATGAGAAAGTAAATAAATATATGGTAACTCAGATGGTGATAAGCAATGTGGAAAAATAAAGCAAGGGGTGGGGGAGGTTGTTATTTTAGATGAAGTGATCAGAAAACACATTTCTGATGTTACAAAAGTCCATGCAAGAAATGATGGTGTTTTGGCCCAGGTGGTTATAAAAATAGTTAATAGTTGAGTGGTGCTTACTATGTGCCACGCGTTATTCTAAACTCGCCCAATCCCACAACAATCCTCTGAGGTGGGTACTACTATTAGCCCCATGATAATGAAGAACGGAGCAATGGAGAGGTACCTTTCCCAAGGTCACCCAGTGCCCACGTGATGCTGAGGGTGCATGCTGCTCCACGCCAGGACGCTGGAGGGGTCAGAGCTGCTGTGCCCAGGACGTGGTGGCAGATGCGACATGGAGTGTGAGGTGAAAAGGTCGAGGAGGACAGCTGCCATCAGTGTCCCTCACTCGAAACACAGACTTTAAGGATGCCCTGACATTTGAAAACACCCTCCTTAAAAAAGCTGAAAGACAGTGACCAACCCAAATAGACAAAAAAGGACTCAAAGGAAACAGACAATACAGGTATTAGAAAAAAAAAAAAAACTGAAACAACTATATTAATATCCTTAGAAATAAGAGGACAGATCTTATGAGAAGATGCTACTTATAAAGTGTGTGGATGTGTGAGGGGACGGGTGGTGGATGAAAAACTGGAAATAAAATGTAATAGAAAAAAATAAAGGCTCTCACATGGCAGGATGGAGACAAAAAGATGAACGAAAGAATAGAAGCTCATTCCAAGAAATCCAACATTCAACTAACAGGTGTTCTAGAAAGAAAAGGAAGAGGAGGTATTCTCCAAAAAAGCATGTGTCTGTCTGTGTGTGTGTGTGTGTGTGTGTGTGTGTGTGTGTAAATGTTCCCCAGAATTAAAAGACATGACTTTCCAGATTCAAAGGCCCAATGAGTATCCATCTTCATGAATGTGATGAACAGAAAAGACTCATCTGGGCAGGGCTTTGCAACCTTTCAGAATTTAGAGATAAAGGCTTAAATGCTTCCATTTAAGGGGGCGGGGGGGAGAGGAAAAGAGGCCACACAGGAAAGGACATCAGGTGGCCTCAGACCTCACAAAAGACCACTGGAAGGCAGCCACAAGCCACCATCCCACGCCTGCAACAGGGCCCAGCAGGTACCAAGCAGCCCAGCCAAACATGCTGAGAGGAGATTTAAACTCCTGCTGAGGAGAGGGGAGTAATTAGTGATACATTCATGAAAAACCAAGAAAATGGTAACAAAGGGCAGGTCTAGGGAAAAGAGAAGTGAAAGAAATTTAACCACCAGAAACACTATCGGGTCAGCTGTGAATAGTATTTGTAGAAATAAAGCTACAAATGCTAACTAGTGATTTAACCAAAATGCGTCAGTAAGTACGTCGCAGAGGCAAAGAGTATGTGGACCTACGGGTGAGAGCACATAAACCATCTTCTTCCACAGGACCCAGTCAGCATCTACTTAGACTGAGGAACGCTGGCTTGGCGTGTTGTACGGATAGGACTGCAAGAGCGCCTAGATGAGGCGCCTGGGGAGTACACAGGGAGGATGAGGAGGGATGGGTGGGGCAGGGGCTCCCTTTTTTATTATAAGCCTGGAACACTTTCGCTTTTTAAACTATCTCCATGTATTATTTGACAAAAGTTATAATTTACAAAATAGAGAAAAATGAGAGGAGAAAGAGGAAAAGAAAAGAGGACCAAGGAGATGGCAAAGAACATTTAAGGGATGAGACAAAGTCAAACAGGAAGCAGTAAAGGGGACACTGAAGAGGCAGACAGAGAAAAGCGGCGTCCGCTGTGTGGAATGGCGAAGGAGGAAAGTGTTTTTCAAAAAGTCATGGAAAGAAATATGGCAATTAGTAGCAAAAGAACCACAAAAATGGTTCACTTTTTCATTGTTTTTGTTTGTTTGTTTGTTTGTTTATTCCTGAGAACTAGTACTAACAAAGTCATTCAACAGTAGAATAAAGCTTGTGGAAAAATATATACATTAAGTTGTTATCTATGAAAAATTAACTGAGAGACAGGGTCCAGAAGATGAAAGGGAACGAGAAGTGCTGATGACTATGCCCTAGAAAGAAGCTGGAGCTGAGAAGGGACAGGATAAGGGCACAAATCAAGAAGAGCTGAGAAGAGTAACGTTTGTCTACGACTGCACATTCTTAATTCCTATGTCTGAACCTTGAAAGTATGAAGGAAGTAAATGAGGATTATTCTTGGCATCCAGAGCATCCAGAAAATTCTTAAGAGGATCCATACTTCCACAGAACCATATAAATCAACAGCATTTAAATATTTTTCATGTTTACAAGTTTGTGATTACGTTTTAAAATCCGAAATATTTTTGGTCACCTTTAAACAGTGCAACTTCATTTCACAGGTGGAAACTAAACTGTTATTCTTACAAATTTATAAAGTTAAATATTAATGTGGTTTTGTTTTGTTTCATTTTTGAGCCAAGTTATGGAAGTTAGCACTTCAGTGTCCTAATTTCGCTAAGGAATTATCTCTAATACTTCAAGAATCAACTATGTGACAAGTATGCTTAAATTTCATCTCAGTTCTCTCCAATGGTAAACAGAAATAAAGATCCAGAGGAGAAACGACTGGAATGAGTCTGTGAGTGTGTGTCACGCTAACGAGTCTTCTTGACAGTCCGAGGCAGTGAACTTGCTGAACGAGGTGACGTGGGTGCCAGGACCCTCACTCCACAGTCAGGTCTGCTACTGGCTGGCAGGATGGGACTGAGTCTGCTACTTCATTTGCCTGCGCCTCAGTGCCTTCACCTGTGAACGGGTATGTCAGCTCTAAAGTTCTGTACACAAGGATTAAGAATTCCAAAATTTTATGAGTCCACCAAGTGCCTAGATGGTTACTATTGGTAGTCAAATCTTTTACTAAAGTTAATTTTATTTTTCTTAAAGAAAAAGAAGTTAAATTACAGATTTCTGGGCTGCACCCTGGCAGGAGGTCTCTAGAAGAGTGTTCCCAGGGGACTATTTCAGTAAGTTTGTTATTTTTCAGCATCTCACTAGCAATCAGTGTCCGGGTGTTGGTTTTAATAACAGTCTGAAGTCAGAGTCAAGTGGAGCCCTCCACTGTAACTGGAGGCTGCATCCTTGGGAAGTGACAGTTGCTGCTGACATAAGAACCATTCTACAGAGGCACAGGCCAGGGAGAAGCCAAAGAGGAGTTTTTGTCCTTTGGAAAGGGACACAGGTTGAATTTATTGAGGGTTCGGAGGAACACTGCCATGTGAAAAACACACGAAGCTTAAATTCAGTAGCTAAGCTGAGAGGTAACCAACAACCATAATACTTTTATTTGGCAATAAAAGGTTAAAACTACAAAATTTCACAGTCACTCGTTGGTTAAAGTAGATATTTTAAATGTGCAAATGATTGCAAACTCATCTTCCTCTAAGTCCAAGATGTCTTAGAGATGTACTTCCTCTCATTAAAGGTTATAATTATATCACGTCAAATTCAAGTCTCCTGTTTAGAATCGCAAAAAAAGGACAGATATATTCAGGATGGACTTTGAACATGGAGAACAAAGAAGAAAGAAAAACGAGCTTTTAAAAATTAAAATTATACTGTTTTCACTTGAGGATAAGAGCAACTTCTCTCTCAAAAATCACTAACACGGATGCTTGTAACTAAATTCTTTTCTCTTATCCGAGGCATATGTGTTGCCAAAAAAAGTCCTCAATTATCTGTACTAGTATATGAGCCTATCATGTTCTTAAACCCAACTGATTATACCAGCGTTATAATGTAGCAGTTTCAGAGATAAACAGTTTACTTTGTTTAGCTAATCCTAAGAATATTTTGTACATCATCGCAAATATATTAAAATGTATCGACTAGCAAAAAAAAAAAGTACCTGGTGAAAAATATGAAATAGGCTACAAATACAAGGCTATTTCAAAATAAGCAAGCTTGAAAAAATAAACTTTTTCAAACCAAGACGTTAACGTGATATTATACTGGACAAAAAATAACCCCACAAGCTAGCTACTACACAGGTGGAGAAGCAGGGCTTGCCCGTGGCGGTGCGCACACCTATCACTGGGATCAACAATGTCGCTGAGTGCTATCTGCTCTGGCCCAGGTTTCCCGCGAGGCTGAGCTGCAGTGGGCAGAACCTGGCGGTCCCGGGTGGACACGGCTATAGCAAGAGGTTCTCAGCTCACCGGGCGGGCATCTGCCTGTCAGGATAGGGCTCACAGTGTTACTGATTATTCACAAAGAACACTTATAAAATGTAAAAAGCCTATTATTTATACTGACTTCTAGAGAGCAGGCTGAAGTTAAAAAACACACAAAACAACCAAAGGTATTTAGAGCTGTAGTGCGTCTGCCCTGGAGTGCTTCCATTCCTTTGAGGTTACGCACAGGTACAGGTACGTTCCACAAGCAGATTCTTCAGAATGACACTCCTGACAGTGATCAGCAGGAGAGAGAGCTTCAGGTTTTATTCATGGCAAAACTGTTCTTCCTTCTTGGAATCTCACTAGTTATACAAGTCAACAGATTTCTATTAAGTAACTGATATTACTCTGTCTCTAGTAGAAAATATTTCTGTTGTGGGGGCTAAGAAATCACCAGAAAAGTACTCTAAATGCAGATTTCCAGGCCACCCTCCAGAACTTGGATTCAGTTGGTTTGTTTGGGGTTCAAAACCTGTATTCCTACAAATACCTAGGTGATCTTGATGTAAGTGACCTGTTTTATAAAAACATCTTTATTTTCCCCTGAAATATTTTCAGCTGAACTGATACTGTAGCTGGAATTTACATCAAAACAACGGGGGGCTGAGTCAGTGGGAAAGGCACAGGTGAACAAGACAGACCGTAAAGCTGGTTCACGGGGACATGAGGGTTCATTATATTATTTCCTTTACTTTTGTGTATGTTTGAAAATTTCCATAATAAACAGAGAAAAACCTCTGTAAACAGTCAAAACAAGTCCACAGCCCCCCCACCCCGCGCTCTTCAAGACACTTGCCACCAGACATTTCATGTGAACTTTTACAACTAAAGGAGGGGCCTACAGTCTCTTTCAACAATGTTCCAAGCTGACAGACCCCCTAAAATAACTCTAACTAAATACTTAAGCCTAAGCGGTTTCCTTCACATTCTTTGAGATTAGGCTGTTCTTGGAGAGAGTAAATCAAATCTACCTTTCAAATATCCATTGCTCTAAAATAAAACCAACTTCCTGTCAATATCATTATACCACAAACATGGGATGTAGAGCATCAGCGAGATGGTCAAGTGACGGGGAGAGAACCCGGGCAGGGACCTTCCAAGTCTCTGTTTCTAAGAGATCCTTTGTCCCTCCAAAATCTCACTCACTCTTTTTCCCGAAACCTAGGATTAGATATGAGGAAGCAGAGGATCAAACTCCTATACAAATGTTCCAGTAGCAGTGAGCACATCCTGTGCCCTGATTTCGGTTTCTTATATCGATCTCCAAGAAAAGCAACCAGCCTGGAGAAATGGCTGATTCTAGGGCTGGAGCAGGAAACATACAAAATGAGCCTGTAGCTTCTTATAGTGCCAGAAAGTACGGAGGTGCTTTAAAAACAAGCAAAAAGAAAAGGATACATGTCAACGGGACATAGGAGCCAACGGAAAGCATCTGAGCATCACAAATAAATGACATAGTATTGGATTATAACCCAAAATCCACGTGTCCCTACAGATATAAATAAGTAACTGAATAAGGAAATAAATGGGGGGAAACTGTTAAATCTCCCATGCAGGAGAATTCCAAGTGATTTATATAGATACTTCTCCCTCAAGGAAGGGAGCGTCCTCATGCCCACTTAGTGTGGGACATGCACACGCACGGCGCAGAGAAAGGAAGAAAAGGCAACTTTCCGGTGGAGAGCGCTGACAAACAGGACCTCAGCCCGGTGACCAGTCCTGAAAGCCTGTATCCTTAACATGATGTGATGGGAATGGCACTTTAACTCTGGTCTTCCTCCCCCAAACATACAGCCCCAGTCTAATCATGAGGAAAACACCAAACAAATGCCAACAGAGTGATATCCTACAAAATACCTGACCAGCACCTCTCAAAACTGTCAAAATCATCACAACAAAGAACAGACTGGAGGAGCCTGAGGGGACATGACAACAAAAGGTAACATAGTGTCCTGGAACAGAAAAAGGACTTAGGGAAACACTAAAGAAATTTAAATAAAATATGGACTTTAGTTAATAATAGTGTATTGGTTTTGGCTCCTAGCTGTGGCAAATGTACTAACTAACGTAACATGTTAACAAATAGGGAAAAACTGCATAGAGGATATACAGTAACTCTTTGCACCATCTTTGCAACTCTTCTGTAAACCTAAAATTGCTCAGAAAGAAAAAATTTATTCTTAAAAATAAAACTAAACGGCCTCATTCCGTGTGATGAACTGTGGCTGGATGAAAAGCAAGGTTCACAGAAGAATTACAGGCTCTAAGCTTACACCCTGTCCTTTTAACACACACATGCGCACACACACGCACACACACACGACAGGAGTCTGGTGAACTTACCGTGTTTCCCCAAAAATAAGACCCGGCCAGACCATCAGCTCTAATGCATCTTTTGGAGCAAAAATAGACCAGGTCTTATATTAATTTTTGCTCCAAAAGACGCAGTAGAGCTGATGGTCCGGCCAAGTCTTATTTTCGGGGAAACACAGTTTTCCAGTATCATCTGTAGCATCCTCACCCACAAACATTTACTGAGCGCCCAGAACCCATGAGGTACCATGCAAACACTAGAAATACAAAGGCTGTAAGACTCAGTCCTTGCAATCCAGGTGAAGAGGCAGAACTTCAAGAAACCAGTGGTCTTTGCTAAGTACGAACTGAAGGCTGGTACGATGACTCCAAACCTTTCTGATCACACAGCCTGTCCTCAGTCAATTTTCTTTACATTCCTTCCATTTCATGTAAATTTACTTATTTACAAACCATAAAAATGTTAGTGTACCGATATATTCTATACCTTAAAAATTCACATGTCAAAAATTTGAAAGGATGAAATGAAAATAAATAAAAACTTAAGTTCCAATGTTTTCATTCTGTCCCCCAAGTAAACATGCTAGGAGTTCATTAGGGGTGGGAATCTCTCAGGACTGGGCAAGGTCTTAGGGAAATTAAGGCTGTAAAGAGGTTTCAGGCACCTGAGACATCTGGCATCAACAGTTCTCACAACAGTCAAATGATATTTGGAGTCTCTGCACTGTGCTAACCTTTGCAAAAAAATACTTCTTTGAAATACTGATGTTATTTTTCTGATATGCCTGTTCATTGTAATGCCGAGCCTGGTTCCAAATTAGTCACTTGCTACAATTTAAAAATACTTTACTACACTATTTTGCTCCGACACACTGATTTTACTATATTTCTTCAGCTTTCTCTTACAACAGTGTCTTCATATGAAGATTCATAGAAAAGTTGAGAATTCAATCTAAAAACAACCCTACATGTAGCAATCTGTTTTACACAAGGACTGTTTGTCCAGCTCCTCCTTTTTATAATATTCCCCTCCTCATTTTGAGTAATAAATATTTGAAAAAGAGTAAAGCACAGCTAGGAGACTTCAAAAAGATATGATTTTGAAAGAGAGAGAGAGAGTCAGTCAGTCATACTCATCTCCCCAGATGACACTTCCTAAGGGAAGCCTCAGCCCCAGGCTGGTTCCACGAGGGGGTAGGTTAACTGACTGCCTTCAGGGTGCTTTACGGAGTATATAATTTTGTTTCAGATCAACTAAGCTTAGATGGCTCTTGGTTCCTTTAAGAAAATTAAAACCAGCAATTGTTCACATGCAAGAGCTTTAGTCATCTTGACGTCTAAAAACAGGTTTGTTACATAAAAGCGGACTAATCAGACCATTTAAAAAATTTCTAGCATAATTCCCCAACATTATGAATTTCAAGAATTAACAATACCAGCCTATGTATTATACTGAAATAAGCTAGATTTAAGGGATCTCTTCTTCACCCTTCATATAACAGGTTATTTTGAGTAACAAAGATTTTTAGGCATTCCATGATAAGCAGCTACCACTTTGAGTTCCTTCTTTGAGGCCATGCCACCCACCATTAGTCAATTTTATGCAACCCACCAAGTTTACAAATTTGATACAGTGAAGAAATCTACGTTGCCATTTGCCAGACATGTAGCAGGCATGGCATACGACCGTGACACTACCTCACCCTCCCAACAAGCCTCTAGGTAAATACCCTGTTTCCCCAAAAATAAGACCTAGCTGGACAATCAGCTCGAATGTGTCTTTTGGAGCAAAAATTAATATAAGACCTGGTATTACATTATGTTTTGTTATGTTATATTTTACTATAAGACCCGATCTTATAGTAAAATAAGACCGGCTCTTATATTAATTTTTGCTCCAAAAGACGCATTAGAGCTGATTGTCCGGCTAGGTCTTATTTTCAGGGAAACACAGTATTATCACCATGTTTTCTTAATAGCTGAGTTTCTAAGAAGCTTGGAGAGGTCAAGAGACTGGCCCAAGGTCTTAAAGCTATTGAAGTGGCAGAGGAAGGCCTCACACCAGGACCAACTCCAAAGTCCAAGTTCCAGCTACAACACCTACTCTTTCTATGATTGGTTCATGACTTTTACTCTCAACTAGACTGAAAAGTTGGATTCTTTTTATATGTCTATCTACAAGGGCTTTTCTGAGGACTCGTTTGTTTAACTCTTTCAGAACACTGGCTGTCCCTTATTTACATTACAAAGCCTTTTTTATTTTATGTGCAGCTGTTATCTAAGTGACACAGCTCACAGTGGACGCAGAGGGCCCAAGGGCTCTAAAAGTGAAGAGCTGCATAAGCAGCACTGGGGTAGGCACCGATATCAGGAAAACTGTGAGGACTTGATCATTTCAGTGCTAATCAGCTATAAAATTGTTGGACAGACTTCCTATTACTGTACAAATAAGCATTTTTAGTTAACCCCAAAATATCACCAACTAAAAGCAATTACAGCATTCCCAACCGAAATTGAATCTCAAGACTTAAATCCCGAAATAATTTGCATGGAAAGCTTGTTGAAAATACTTTTTATTTCTCAGAAACAGTTAAAATAAACACAAAAATTTGCACTTTAGAAAACACTTCCTTTACTTCAGAAATCGTTTTCAAGGTACAAGTCTGTTTGTTTAATCTAAAACGAGAGCCCCGGTTTCCCAAGCTGCTGTTTAATCAGTAGCTGAGTCCCACCGGCTTCACAGACTTCCGTGAGGTCCTGTATCTGGAACTGCTGAAAGCTTCCTCTGCACTCGGTGACCTAACACGCCGCAGAACAATAGAAGTGGTTTCCTTGTCCAACCACTACCCTAATATTAATACACTGTGGACTTAGAGGAATGCCCCACACATACAGCATCTTCCTGTCTGACATGAATTGGAGAACCTTATAAAAGACACACAAATGTTCTCTAAGAGAAGAATAACTTGATCACTATGATCTGTAGAAAAGAATTTAACTGTAATCTTAGTTTGGTAATTTGTGTGAAATTAGTGGACTTTCTCCCTTTATATAAGCTTTCTAGTGAGAACCAACAAGATCTGTCTACATTAACGAGGGTCCTTGCAGAAATATAGATTCTCAGGAAAAGAAGCTTCCAGAGAGGGCATAAGGGACACCCAGAGAGAAAAAAAAGACCTAAAATTAAGTTCAACCAAGAAATGCCTTCTTGCCCGATGAGCAAAGGAAATCCACATACTAACAAAGCTTTATTATGACTGAATGGGTAAACACCTTTTTGAATTTCCAAACCTAGAAATGATTCTGGATGACAAAGAAACCTTGAATAATTGAACTTCGATTTCAATGCTGAATTTTAGTTAACTGCCTCATTTCTTTCCCCATGCAAATGGGCTGGCAAAGGATAAAACTCAAGTATTTTTTCCAATCTATATCCCTGATTAAGCCATGCTTTCTCCAAGGCACCATTAATCAGTTTGAACTTCAAGTAGAAAGAATAAGGTCAAGAGGCAAAAGACCCTAAGCAATGATCTATCCTTAATTTGACAGTGGCCAGCCCTGCCTTCAGATGAAGTACAGGCCCCCAGATAATTAAAAGCTTGAGAGTTATGTTTTCAATGTTTAACTGCTCTTTTATCTACCATATATGTTCAAAGGGGTTCCTCTTTCTTAACGAGTTAGTTCATTTACCAGGATTAGCTCAAGGGTTTCTTTATTTTCCTTGGTTTACAATACATCTCTGCTACCAGGATTAACAATCTCTTCTGGATGGAAATACAACCCCCCAAAATCTACGTGCAATTGTGCATCTTTTCTATAGAATTTATCTCTAGGTACCTGTCATTCTTATGCCACATGTCTAACCACACACCTTACAAGCAACAGAATATGAAGAGAAAATCTGCAAACACTGCTATAAATCACCAAATATTTCTTTATGCTTTATTTACGTCAAAATTTGATATTTCTATTTATGAATTCATTTTCCTGATTGTTTAACAGCACACTAAAAAACAACAACAAAAAACCCTTAGATTTTATGATTTATACCTCCATAAAATAGTAAAAGAATGGAATAAAAAAAATGTTAAGGGTTTTATAGGCAGACAAATTTCCATAGGTTCCTACATAGAATCTGTTTTTCAAAATATATAAAAATTCGATTAAGTGCAAATTCATCTGGAAACTTTTTGAAAGTCTTTCACTCTTTATCCACTATCCTACTTTAGTGCTAATTTTCAATCTCACCATCAGTATCTTTCAATATCAACATTAATATCTTTCCATATACTCTTTTATAACTTCCCAGATACTTCCTGTGAGTCTTAGCTGGGCTGCCTGTACTTTTAATAATACTCACTGCTCTTATCTATGAGATCAGAAAACAATTCACCTTACAAATATTTGATCTAAGGCAATGGCAGAAATTTAGCAATACATTATATGGTACAATGATAACAGTTAATACTCAACTACAGGGCACTCAATGACATGACCTGGCATCGCTCCAGAAATAATTACATGTAGCTTTCCTTGTAGATGTATTTGAAAAATATGTCTTCACTGGGAACAGTAACTTCCACATTCTGTACCCAATTAACATCATCTAAAACAACTCTTGACCTCAAGAGTATTCCCAAACAGCTACAAGATTTGAATCACACAACTAGGGGAATCTAAGACCTGGGTTTTGGTTATGACTCTGCACACAATTTAGCTCTTAGGTCATTTGACCCCCCCAGTATCTCACGGTCTCCAACTGCACAATGGAGAAACTGAACTAACTTTTCTTTAAGGTCTATTCCAACTCTAAAATTCTATGAATCTATAAAATTTCAGTCTCTCCTCGTTTCAAAGGTGAGCAGCCGGCGATAATGGCAAGTTAGCCTACGTTATTTTTCTCCCTTTGAAAGAAAGTGACCCAACTTGGGATGCTTTCTGGGGTTGAAGTTTTACCTAGGAGAACACACTGCAAAGGACAACGACATCGATAAAATACAAAGAAAGTCACACTGACTTCAATCACCCTTGGGCCATTTTGTCCGGAGCTATTCAAAGGCTGCTACTCTAACTCGCTGGCTTCCTAAAACAGAAATATTTACAGACTCGTTTCCTTCTCGTCCCCAGAGATTCGATCCGAATACAAAGCACGGCGTCTAAAATTGATGTCAACCTCAGAACAAGTTGCGGGGAGCGAAGGAAACTTCGCACGGCCCTCCGCGTCATTTGCATTGAAGCATGGCGGGACTTGACGAGGCACGGTGCATTCTAAGACACGAGGAGCGCACGGGCGGCGCTGACACCTGGAAAGGCAAGCAGGGCTGCGGAGAGGGAAGCAGGCTGACCCCCGCAGGCAACAGGTGCCGAGCCAGAAGCGCGGCCCGCCGGCCGCAGCCCGCTCGCCGCCCTCCGCAGCCCCGCCAGCGTCGCCTCGGCCCCGGAACGGCGCGCGCACCCAGCCTGCGCCCCCGCGGCAGGGACCTCTCCGACCGCTCGTTGCCCCGGGCCTCCCGCCCCGGCAGGCTCTCCCGTTCCCCGGCGCCGAGGCCGCGCCGGGCCTGACGCCTCCGCCCCCGGCGCCCGGGTCGCAGCGGCCCCGCAGTCCGCCCGCCCAGCCCCGTCCCCGCCGCGGGCCCGCTCACCTGCACCTGTTTGCGGAAGCGGCGCGGCCCCGGTCCTGCCGGCGGCCAGGAGCAGCAGCCACGGCAGCAGCAACGCCGGCGGCCCCGGCATCTCGCCCAGCGCACGGCCCCGGGCCGGCTCTCGGGTCGCCTTCCGTCCGTCCGCCGGCCAGTCGCTCCCGCCTCCCGATGCTGCCTCAGCGGCACGCGCGCCGGCTGCCCCTGCTCACACGGCGCTTCGGCCAAACCGCAGCTCCGCTCCTGGTCCGCACCCGCCGCTCCGGCCACAGAAACACCATCCTTCCCGCGCGTCCGCCAGCCTGCGCCGCCGCCGCCTCTCAACAGCAGCAACGGCAGCAGCCCTGCGGAACCGCGGGCCCGGGGAGCCGCGCTCCCGCCGCCATGATGGGCTGCGTCATGTGACGTAGAGCGGGGGCGGGAGGCCCTAATGGATGGCCCAGCCAGCCAATCGTCAGTTCCACAGGGCCCTGGAGGCCCCGCCCATCACCCTGGCGGAGGGACGGTGTCCGTCGGTGCGCCCCCTGCAGACCGGAGAGTGCGTGGGCAGCAGGTAACACCCGCAATTATTTTAAATTTAAAAATACAGGGAAGTACAAAGAAGACAATAAAAAACATCCAGAATACATCCTGAATTTTTTCTCAGTATTTTAAAACATGCAGAAGTGGGCCTGTTCTGTCTTTTGCCTTTTTAAGTTGTCAGAGCCGTCTTGGGCTCTTCTCCTTAGGTTAACCTACACATCCTATCAGCCCCCAAGTCGCTTTGGGTTTATTTCAATTCGGCAAGAATAGAATGCCTCTCCCCTCACACCCACTGACTCAGCTCCTGACCTCAAGCCATCCCTTTTGCCATTTCCCATTTCCTGTCCTCTCTTGGCTACCTGACACACTTCTTTCGTCTGTCCAGGCACACCTGAAGGATGACGTCATTAAGAAGGCTGCTCCCCAACCCCAGGAGAAATGACTAACATCTCCTAGTGCCCTGCTCCAGTCCTTGGCGGACTGCTATCCCAGATGCCGTATTTTATTGTTCCTGTGACTGTAAGCTCCCTGCGGACAAGAACTGTGCCCGGCTCAGCTCGGGTTCCCAGGGGGCTGGCTTAGGGCCTGCCTCCCAATAGACGTTCTCCAAAGGATGGATGCCTGGCGCAGGTGGTGCTCGGAGGAGCAGCTCCCACAGGCTGGCCTCTCCCCACCAAGAGACAAGGCCCAGCCAACAGGTGGAAAAGGTAGGGAAAGCACTCTCCAGGCAGAAGTAACATAGTGATCAGAGGCCTGGAGGTTGAGAAAGTGCTGGGCTTTCCTGGAGATTGAACCCGTAGTCCAGTTTGTACAGGAGAGGAACTGATTTGAATCTTATCAATGAGGCTCCACCCACTGGCAGCAGGGGAGCCTCCCCAATTCTCCAAACTCCTCTAATGTCCATCCTACATGCACACTCTCTAGTGCTACCCCAGCGCTGGACACACAGAATCTATGCCCAGGGAATATTTGTTGAATGGTTAAGGCAAGCCAATAAATACCTAAGTAAACAAATAGCTGGAATGTGGCATGCTGAGCTTCTACGACTGACTGCTGATCTCTGTGTGGGAAAGGGAAGGAAGGTAAAGGTCTAGAAAAGAGATACAATCGCCCTGTTGTGCTTCTACGTCTATCAGGAAGCTCTGGATTTAGAGTTTGAGGAAGCCAGGGAACACTCACGCTGTGTGCCAGGAGGAGTGGCCGTGTGTGCAGCAGTGCTGGCCCGACCGGCATAATCCTGGTGGTTGTTCATCGTAATTAAAGTGCATCCCCACAACGACAGGTCAGACCACAATCCCAAAGCGGGTTTCGTTATTATTTGAGCGAGCCCAAAAGTTTAAAAACAACTTTTTTTTTCCACTTCACAGAACAGGGGTTAAGGTACACATTCTTCAAAGGGTGTCTGATGGCAACCTTTACCCCATCACCCACCTCACCACTCACACCTTTGCCCAGTGCTTCTCTTAAAGACGTCCAGAATTTACAAAACAGCTGAAAACCGTTTGCTTTGTCTAGATTCACCTAACAATCAGAAAACAACCTGTGGCACACATTTGGGGTTAAATCCGAAATTGGCATGGTGCAAGTTATTTTACTACAAGTTGTTTTACTACATTTATTTTACTAGCATTACTATATTTTACTGTTATCTATGCTTTGAGGTTATTTATACCTATTGTAGCTGTATACTAGAAATACTATATTATACTGCACTACTGCACATCTCTTCCCAACTCCGATTTCCATGCAATCATGTCTGTAGCTTGAAACAAGCCATGGTGTGGATATTTACACCATGGAAATTGGCAAACAGGGCTCTTTTCCTCCAGGAGAGCCATTTGTCTTGCGCATTAGTGGGCTTGCCATAGGATACTCTCCATAAGGTTTTGGGATTGCACCGTGCTGACTTGAATCCTTTTTGTGGTTGCATTACTTTACTTCAGCCTTAGGCAAATAAGGAGTCCACTCAGACTGAAAGTCAAACTGTCACTAGTTCTCTGCCAATCGAAGACCGCAGACCTCATCCCCGACTCTCCTTCTATATGCCTTTGTATGACGTCTTCACCTTTTCTTGCCTTCTAGGTCCTCAGTCTAAAATGGAGTCAAGGACCGCTCACCAGGTGTGTTAGCCTTTCAGGCCCTGAGCCATCTCCTGTTTTGGGGAGGCACATCCCACATGGTAAGATTGAATGAATGAATAAATGAATAGAAATAAGAAATGCTGAAGCAAGGTTCAGATATATCCTAAAGTTTAAGTCTAACAAACTAACACTTCTAATATACTGCATATTTACAGTGCAATGTCCACAATGCTATCTACAGGATAATTACAGGGTTTATGAAAGAGAGATTCAGCAATGGGATAGCACTTTAAAATCATATTATGAACATATATTTTCCAAGCTAAGTAATAACTCTTTAAACTGTTCCTAATTTTAGAATATTTTCATCATTCCTTAAGGAAAATCTGTACCATTAGCAGTCATTTCCCACCTCCCCCAGTCCCTGTCAACCACTAATCTATTTTCTGTCTCTGGATTTACCTAATCTAGACATTTCCTATAAATGGAATCATACAATACATGGCTTTTTGTGACTGGCTTAAGCTATCGTTCCCATTTTACAGATGAGGAAACTGAGAAAGAGCTTAAGTACTTTGGCCAAAATTGCATGGCAGAGGTGGAATCCAAACTCAGGCAGGTTGGCTCCTGAGTCGTTGCTAAGTGCCCTTCCTGTCCTCTCTTGGCTACCTGACACACTTCTTTCATCTGTCCAGGCACACCTGAAGGATGACGTCATCTCAGAAGTCAACATCAAAACTGAGTAATGGCAAGGTGTACATTGAAGGCCTTATGTGAACGTGAGGTGTGGGCCAAAATGCCCATGTGCATCCCTCAGGCGAGAGGCCCTCGAAGCTGGAGGAAGAGTGGAGGTGGGGAAACAAATGCTACTCTGAAGGCAGTAGATGCTCCATAAAATCCACTTTTCCATTCAATCCTCCTGGATTGAATACTTGCATTTTTCCTTTCTTTGGCCTGCCCAGCCACTGAACTCTTTCCCATATCAAGAAAGCCTCATGACATGAATCTTGATAATGGGAAGGTTGCCTCCCACTATGAAGATGCGGGGCCAGACATTCCCTTTGGGGCCCCAGCAACCAGGGCATAGACATCCTTTCAGGTCCACTGTGGTGCCAGCAGCTGTGTCATCCTAGCACACAGCTCCCAAGGTGGGACTGGTGACCTCCTCACTGCCCAGCTCCTTCAGTGGCTACTTACGTCGTGAGCCCAAGTCCCCATCTCTTCTGTGGCTGCCCACTGCTCTCCAGCCACTTCACCTTGCTCATTCTCTCGAGATTCAGAAGACCCCTGCAACCCACTCAGCTACTTCAAGCTTCTGCGAATACCCTTGGCCACTCCTAATGGGGGCAGCCAGCAGTGCCGGGGCTGCTCCTGAACCAGACCCGCAGGCATTCATCGAGCATCAATTGCTATGCTGGACAGTGGCGATGCCATGGTGGACGAGACGGATGTAGTCCTTGCCATCCTAGGGCCCGTGCTCGTCAGGCGCAGAAGTTGCACGGCCGATGACGCTTTTAAATGTGAATATATTAATTGTGACAGTGCGAAGTCACAAAGAGTAAGTATGCAACACAGCCCGATCCAACCCTGGGGCTCCAGGAAGGCTTCTCTGAGGAGGTGACACTTGAGCGGCAATCCCAAGGATGGACAGGATGGTAGTTTAATAAAGGAGGGAGGGAGCTAGAGTTCCAAATGAAGGAAAGAAGATGGGTTTTAATGTTTTCTCTTCGATATGTCAAAGTGGAGGCTATCACTGTCTGACAGAAGGACCTTGGACAAGTAAGTTTTGATGGGAAAAGGGAAGAATCTGGTATAGACAACCGGATTGGGAGGATGGCACAAGAGGATGATGGGATCGACGTTATTATCCCTTGAGCACTTTTCCCTCCCTGCCTATGCGTTCCATTAGAACGGAAGTCCCAGGAGTGGAACCCTGCCTGTGGAGTTGCCAGCCACATCCCCACTGCTGGAAGGTGCTGGCACCAGCGAGATCTGGTGAGAGGTGAGAGGCTCTGTGTTCAGGGCATGCCAGGACCCAGGTGGTCTGATGCCCATGTGTCCTGCCGATGACAGTGCGTTGGCTGACACTCCCCTCACAGACGGCAGCGTGTATCTGGGCAGGACACATGTTCTAGTCACATTTACTCCTCACCAATCATTCGACGATGATTTCAACAAACAGGAGGTGGCTGTCAAGTGTCGGGCCATGTTCCAGGCACTGTGGTGAGTAAGAAGATGAGGTCCCTGCTCTCGGGGAGGTGGCATTCCTGGACAGGGAGAGCCAAGACTGCTTTGGAAAGTCCCGCCTGGCTCAGAGTCCTTGCCAGTCACGGGACCCTTTCCCCAAGCCTGTAAAAGCGAAGCTGACTTACAGGTAACCTCTTGTGTCAGTCCCCACAGGCCAACTGGAACAGGCTGGGTGGCAGGTGCCAGGTGGCCAACCTGCGAAGGTGGGAGTTTCACCAGGGTGGGGCTGGCACGTGGGCCCAAGGTGGCTGGGCAGGGCTGACAGGGGCCTGTGGGCTCGCCCTGACCAGGCAGCCCACGCAGCGCCATCCTCTGGCCCTTCCTAGGCTCTGGGTTCAGAAGGGAATTTCGGGCCGCGAGATCTGGAACCTTGGAAGCAGAGGGAATCCTAGGGAGGCCCCTCCAGCAGTGCCTGCCTGGGCCTCTCCACCTCCTCCTGCAATGCCACCCTGTCCTATCAGAGGTGCCCGTGGTGTCCTGATGGGGGCTGTTGGAAAGAGGAATTTCCTTTCCCTTCTATCTGCTCCCAAATGTCAGGGAAACAAATGCTTCCTAAGACCCCAAAGATGATGAGTGAGGAAGTGACTCCTCCAGACCTAACTGCTCAGAACCTGGGGTCCATGTCACCACAGTAAACCACGGGTCGCTGTGTGTGGTTAGTGCCTGATCCTGCCTGTGGCTCCATGCCCAGCAGCATCCCTCACCCCCACCCGGGCTGCTGGGGCCCAAGTGGGGAGGCCCAGGTGACTTCCTGCACCTCCCTTCTCGCCCCACCTGTTTGTGCCCGCAGCTGTTTAGGGCAGTTCCACCATCTGCCAATAGGCTCAGCCAGAACGTGTGGTTCCTTCTCCAGTGCTCAATGAATTTGTTATTTAATAGCACGGGGAGATGTGGCTATTTTTCTAATCACCAAATTTTGTTACAAATTGGCTTTTTCACTGCTCCATGGATGCCTGTGCTGCAGCCCAAAACCACAGCTCTTCTAGAGGGCAAATATGCGGGTCCATCTCTCAGATTTTCAGGGACAAGCCACACACAATTCCAGACTCTACTCAGGAGGCTCAGACACGTGCCGTGTCCTGGGTGGCATGCAGGCATTTCCGGTGAGTAACTTCATTACTCCCCAGAATCTCCCTCTGGGGTGTGCTCTGTGCTCGCTTTACAGACACAGCTTTGTTTTCCCTGAGGATGATGGGGTGTGGAGCAGCATTTGATTGGCAACAGGAAGGTCATGGGGAGGCTGACCTTCCAACACCAACTTCATTTTGGCCCATGACCATGGTTTCCTTCCCCACACCTGTTTCTTCTTGGGGAAAATAGGCCTTGTCCTACCTGCTCACCTCTCCTGAAGGGCCGAGGCTGCCACCTGTAAACAGGTAAGGCTCATCATCCAGTCCAGGTGGTGTGGCAGAAAACCTAAGGAAGGATGAGACAGACGGTGCCTGGGAGTCATGGACCGACACAGGTCTGTCCTGGGTCTTGAGAAGACAAAAGACATCAACTAGCTCTTCAGCTGGAGAATGCGGACTTTCCTGCCCCTGGGAGGTGTCAGGAACGGTGTGGGACATCTCTGGGCATCCCTGAAAACAGCTGGTGCCGTTTACGTGGGTCGTGCTCCACCATGCCCCAGGTTCCTTTGAGAACAACCATCTGTGACTTTCTTACTAAAGAGTGGAAACCATGTAAGTTAATGATCCTCAGGGGGAAAACCAATTCCAAATCTTCAACAAATCATTTCAAGGAAAAGATACAGGGCCTCATGAGCCATTTAAATTAAGGCTGATGGGAAATTGGTGGTGAGTGGTGACTGTCTGCAGAGGCTGCCTTGGCTGCCAAGAGGCCTGGCGAAGGGGGCCTGGGTCCAGCAGGGCCGGCTACTGGGTCCCCAGCACAGAAACTCCAATGGGGAGGCAGAAATAGTGTAAAATCACATCCAGGTAAGGCGGGATGAGAAAGGGAAGTGCGGCAGGAGACAGATTCCAGCCACAGGACAGAAGCCAAAAGGCCCTAAAATTAGGCAGGAAACGGGGTCATGTAAATGTGACCCGACCAGGAGTGACATGTTAACAAGGGACTATGCCATGTTACCATGTTAAGTAAAAGCAGGCAGCATGATTCCATATTCATATGCAATTCATATTCATACTCACAAGGACTGGAAGGACACCAGCAAAACATTAGAATGCTAACGTGGGTATCTCTGAGTGGTAGGACCAGGGATGTTTCTTCCTTTCTTTTTCTTTCTCTTTCTTTCTTCCTTCCTCCCTCCTCCTCCTCCTCCTCCTCCTTCTCTATGTTCTCACTTTTCTGTAATGAGCCTGAATTGGTTTATAGGGGAAAGCAAGGATTTTCTTCATTGTGTGTTTATCTTGTTTTTAAGCTGGTGGAGATTACAAACTCAACTCATATACAGGACAGAGACTTTGTCGCCGACATAGCTCCACAATTAGAGAATCATGAAGAATTTTTTTTAATATGCTTTACATCGTGGAAAATATTCCAGATGGCACTAAAATGATAATATCCATCTGAGCCAGTCCATGTTTTATTTTACACCTTGGGTTCTGGGTGCTCGATTATGCAGTTATTCTCACCAGCTGAATCTGCTGCCTGCTGGGAGGTGTTAAAAAAAGCCCTTTTTTTAGAGAGATAATTGAATCAGCTCAGGAAAGTGGAGTGTTTTATTTTTGGTGGGGATGGTTGGCTATATTCCATGTATTCTCTTTAAATTTTACTTGAAAGATTGTTGCTGTTTGGTGATGGCGGATAGCTTTTGGATTTTACTCTTCTACATTGTTTCTGAGCAAGGTATAGATAGACGTGGAAATGGAATTCCATTTGTCATGTCTTTATTCCAGTCTGCGGGTGTGTCTCTATATTGAGAAGGAAACTGGAGCCCTAGCTGTCTTGTTTGGCCACAAGACATCCTATGCGATTTTGGAATGTCTAAGCAGAGTCGGCACCTTTCCAAAAGTCAGGTTTGATGGCTCAGGGGGTCCATGTCTCCAGGCCATCAGCACGTGTTGGTTCCTTTATATAAGAATGGGGAGCAGAGCTGGCTGGTTGTTTTCCTCTGTGTTGGTTACAATTATCAATGAACCGAGTGAACTGATGGGATGTTTTCACATGTTACTTGGCTTTAGTCCTGCTAATACGATCCAGCCAAGAGTCTTTCAAGATACTGGGCTCTGAGAAAGCAGACATTTTCAAATTATTATTATGGTAAAATATACATAACATAAAATATACCATTTTAACCATCTTTACGTGTCCAGTTCAGTGACATTAAGTACATTCACATTGTCACGCCACCATCACCACCACCCACCTTCAGAACTTTTTCATCTTCCCAAACCAACACTCTGTCCCCATTAAACACTAACTCCCTAGTCCCCTCTCCCCCCAGCCCCTGGTCACCACTTCTACTCTCTGTCTCTATGAGTTTGACTACTTTAGGTACCTCATAAAGGGAATTATACAGTATTTGTCTTTTTGCAACTGGCTTCTTTAACTTAGCGTAATGTCCTCTAGGTACATCCATGTTGGAACATGTGTCAAAATGTCCTTCCTTTTGAAGGCTCAATAATATTCCATGGTATGGATGGACCACATCTTGTTTCTCCATTCATCTGTCCATGGACACCGGGGCTGTTTCCATCCTTCGGCTATTGTGAACAATGCTGCTAGGAACATGGACGTGCCAATATCTGCTCGTGTCCCTGCTTTCAATTCTCTTGGGTGTATACCCAGAAGTGGGATTGCTCAGCAAGTAGACATTTTAATAGAAATGGATTGGAAAGTCCTCTGGCTTTGATCTTTGGTGTCAACACCTGCATCCTGGAGGGACCCCAGGACATTTAGAAAATGCAGCAGCACCAAACCTGAGAACATGGCTTTGAGCTGGAAGGGTCTTTAAAAGCCTGGAGCCCAAAGCTCTCTCTTTGTGGGTGAAAAATCTGCACTGAGTCCATGTCTTGCAGGAGATAATTCTTCTGTCCTGGTCATGGAGCCTGGGCCCTTCTCTCAGGCATAGAAATGAAGCTGCAACTCTGGAGGAGCTGTTGTCAGGGACCTTCCTGCTGGGTCAGGGACTACTTGCTCCTATGACCGGCTGGCTGCACAGGCGTGCACACACACACACACCCCTCAGGACGGTGAGTAGTTTAAAGAGGCACCCCACAGACTCATTACATCCAAATTGCAGGCGGCGTAACACATTAAAAGGTACAGCTGGTTAGATCCTGGAGATAAAGCTACTGTCCATCAGAGATTTCCTCCACTCGAATGTAAGCCGGAGGCTCTGTTCAGCAAACAGCCATCTGAGATTCTGTTTGGCAGTGGCTAAGGGAAATGCCAGAGGTGGGGGTAGTGGCCGTTTATCATTCTTTCTGGCAGGCTAGCACCGGCGGGGGGAGGCTGACGATTATCTCACTAGCTTCCCTTGAAGCCAGGGTCCTGCCATGGGACTGTAGTCTACCAATCAGACGCACAGGTGCTTAACCAGAAGCTAGAGAGAAACAGGCAGGAGGGTGGCTGAAACTGCACTGAGTAGCTAGTAGAGGGCATCAAGCGGGTTGCCGTTTGCTCCTACCAGTGGTGTTTCCAGTAAACCTGTTCTGTAGTGCGCTCGGGGGCTTGCTCCTGACTGTGCCGACTCCAAGCCATGGTCTACAGCCCTCCTAGACATTCTATGAGCTACCCAGTATCCTTTAATACACCCCTTTTCTGCTCAAGCCAGTTCGAATTAGTTTCTGTGGTTACAACTAAGAACCCAGACTGACTCGTCCGACTACTGGTTATCAGCTAAAAGTAGGCTTGGCTGTGAATATTAGTGACCGCCCCCCCCCCCAAATAAGAGACCCTTAAACAAGACAAAAGTTACTCCTCTCTTACTTAAAAGTCTGGGCAAGCAGTGTTCCCCCAAGAAACAGGAGTTTCCATTCAAATGTTAATGGTCACGTGTGGTACCGGACAGCACAAATCCAGAACTTTCCCAGCACTTGGCCAGGCTCCTTCACAGCCCTTCCAGTCAACCTCCCGTATCCCAGGAAATCACCGTTCTGACTAGAGATGACTTTTGCCTGTTCTTGAACTTCATGTACGTGGAATTACATGTGCACAATTTATTGTATGTACCGGTAACTTCTTTCCCTCAGCATTGGAGAGTTATCCAGTGGTGTGCTGTTAAATGTTTAATAACAGGCTCTTCAGAAAATAAAAGGGGCTGATTTGAAGCATTTGCTGGTGCTCACAGTGTAAACACTCCCTCCTCAGCCGATCTGTGCCATCGGCTGGCCAGTCCGAGCTGGTTCCAACAAACTGCTGCTTTCGCCTGCTGTTGACTCAATCGCGTTATTGTAGTGCTGGGCGTGTGTTCGGCCTCTTGTCCATACCCCACGGGAGCTAAGGGCAGCCCCCTTTTCCTCTAGTGCAGGTTGCCCTCATTAGCAGGGTTCCCCAGCCCTTAGCTGCCCCTGTCAGGGGCTCAGACCTGGAAAAGCGAGGTCAGGACTCAGGTCTCATCGCCTGCTCCCTTCTGCCTCCGTCCCTCTCTCCTCTCACCACCCGCCATCTGCTGGGAGTGGACACTGCCCCTTGTTGTCTAGCTCTTAGGTAAAAGGATAAAGTCAGCCAGTCCTGCATATGTTAATAGAAGCTAAAGGAAGTTAGGAAACCACCTTCCTTCATGACAAAGCTTGGATTTCCATGCTATCGCCTTGCTATAGATGCCTAAAAGAAGTCAGTTTGAGGCAATGAGTTTCTTGTTCTCTTTCTGTCCTATCTTCTCTAGACAATCAAGCCTCCAAGATCAGCCATGGGCCAAATCTGGTCCCTTGTCCATTTTTTGCACGGTCCACAGGTCAGAATGTTTTTCACAATTTTTAAATTGCGATATAATTGACATAACATTGTGTAAGGTTAACATTGTGTAAAGCACCGTGTTGATTTGATACATACACATATTTACAATATGATTTCCACCCTAGCATTAACTAATACCTCTATCATGTCACACCATTGTCGTTTCTTTTCTGCGGTGAGAATAATTAAGATCTCTAGTCTCTTAGCAACTTTGAAGTTTATAATCCAGTATAATTGACTGTACTCACTGTGCTGTACAGTAGATCTCCAGGATGTATTTATCCACTAGGTAAAAGGATAAAGTCTGTGCCCTTAAATGACCTTTCCCCAATTCCCCCATGCCCAAGCCCCTGGTATCCATTAGAACGCTGTTTTTATGAGTTCAGCCTTTTTAGATTCCACATATAAATGCTACCATGGAGTATTTGTCTTTCTCTGACTTATCTCACTTAGCATAATGTCCTCAAAACCCATCCATGTTGTCACTAATGGCAGGATTCCCTTTTCTGTCATGGCTGAATAATATTCCATTGTATATGTGTACCACATCTTCTATATCCATTCATCCATTGATGGACACTGAGGTGGTTTCCAAATCTAGGCTGTTGTCAATAACGCTGCAACAAACAAGGAGATGCAGGTATCTCTTTGACATCCTGCTTTCGTTTCCTCTGGATAAATATCCAGAAGTGGGATTGCTGGATCACATGGTAGTTTTATTTTCAGTTTTTTGAGGAACCTCCATACTGTTTTCCATTGTGATTTTCACATTTTTAATGGTTGAAAAACAAAATCAAAAGAAGAATAATATTTCATGACACATGAAAATTATATAAAATTTCAGCATCGAAAAGAGAGGTTGTGGGGCCGGCCTAGTGGCTCAGGTGGTTGGAGTGCCGTGCTCCTAACACCGAGGTCCGGAGTTCGATTCCCACATGGGCCAGTGAGCCGCACCCTCTACAGCTAAGATTGTGATCAACGGCTGTCCCTGGAGCTGGGCTGCCGTGAGCAGCCGGAGGTTGGCGTGAGCTGCTGTGAGTGGCCGACCGACGACGGGTGAACAACTGCCTCAGCCGGCGGGGGTGGGGGGGGGAGCGCAAGGCTCATAAGACCCACATGGGCCAGGGAGCTGGGTCCTGCACAATTAGACTGAGAAACAACGGCTTGAACTGGAAGCGGGGGAATGGAGGAAGAAGGAAGGGGGGAAGAAGAGGAAAGACAGTTTGTGTTGGACAGCCACACCCATTTATTCCTGTAGCACCTACAGCTACTCTTGTGCTGCAGAAGGTCCCGGTTTGTAGCACCTGCAGTTTCCATAGTGTAAACACTCTCACCCAGGCCATGTCACGGAACTCAGAGCTGGGAGAGTCAATGGGCGGCTCCAACACATTACTGCCCACGCCTCTAGTTCAGTTAATGACACAGGCTGTGTCCTTTTTGCTTAGGTTAGCTTGTTTTGGCATTATGTTACCAAAAGAGCCCTGGTACAGGTGCCAATAAAATAATGACACCAACACATGTGAAATTGCTGTTGTGACGAGCAGCACAAAGAGAGAAGCACGAGAGAGCTTGGCAGGCAGCACTCACGAAGGCCCGATGTGAGAAGGAATCCTGGCAAACCCAGGTGCCCAGAGTCTGGGGGAACCTGTGCAAGGTGAAGGGGAGCATAGACAAATACTGGGAGACTTTATCAAAAGGACATTGAACTACATCAAACTAAAAAGCTTCTGCACAGCAAAGGAGACCAGCAACAAAACGAAAAGGCAACTTACAGAACAGGAGAAGGTATTTGCAAGTCATGTATCTGATAAGGGGTTAATATTCAAAATATATAAAGAACTCCTACAACTGAAGAGAAAAAAACTCCAATTAAAAAGTGGGCAGAGGGCCTGAATAGACACTTTCCCAAAGAAGATGTACAAATGTCCACCAGGTGCATGAAAAGGGGCTCACATCACTAATCACCAGGGAAATGCAAATCAAAACCACCGTGAGATATCACCTCACACCTGTTAGGATGTCCATTATCAACAGAACAAGAGGTTAAGTGTTGGTGAGGATGTGGGGAAAAGGATCCCTTGTGCACTGTTGGTGGGAACATAAATTGGTACAGCAACTATGGGAAACAGTAGTGAGGGTCCTCACAAAATTAAAAATAGAAGTTTCTTATGATGCAGCAATCCAACTTCTGGGTCTTTATCTGAAGGAAACAAAATCACTATCTTGAAACATTATCTGGACAGTAAGGAGGGGAGTAAAGAGAGGGGCCCAGTTAGGAGAGCGAGAAATGATGGACGAATGGGGTGAGGGCAGAGATGAAGGGAAATGGGAGGACTGGGAAGAGACTTCCCAGGTACAACCGCAGAATGCCATCAGCCACAGATACAGAGAAGAGCAAAAGGAAGACACGAAGAGTGGCCCCTGAGTTTCTTCCAGGGCCCAGCCCCTGTTCTACGTGGTCCGCACATATTAACTCATTTCATCATCACACCAACCAAATGTGGCAGGTGCTACTACTGACGTGATTTTACAGATGAGGAAATGGAGGCAGAGAGAACTTAAGTAACTCTCCCAGGGTCACACAGCAAGCGAGGAGCTGGGAGTCCCACCCACGCCGTCTGCTTCCATAATCTTTCTTTAAGCTATCCCACTGTATCCCAACGATTCTCGCCAGTAAAACCCAGGGTCCTAAGGAGAGATCAAAAGTGTTGGAAGAGACTGTGGGGTTTCGTGTGACATCGTGTTTTTATGCCCTGAAATGAATGCCAGGGCCAGGGTTTGGATTCTGTCCAGTTGCTGTGAGGGACACCACGAAGGGTTCTTTTTCATTTAACATTTTGCTGGGCACATTTAAAACATACAAACATACATGGAGGAGTATTAGGATAGGCCCCCCCATATGTGTCACCAGGTTTAACCTTCAACTCAGGGCAAATCTCGTCTCGCCTCCATCTGCCCCTTTCCCCTCCCATATTATCGTGAACCACATTCCTGCCATCCTACCATCTCATTCACAAATGTTTCTTTTGGAAATGTGCATCTCCAAAAGATACAGGAACATGTTTTATTTTTAAAAATCCACAATACCACCATCACAAAACATAATCAACAATTCCTTCTTGACTTCGAATATCCACTTCCACTGACGGTTTTAAACAGAAATAACACAGTCAGACCTCATGAAGCTGGCAGGGGGCAGGATCAGGGGAGGTGGGGAAACTGGCTAGGAAGCTGCTGCGTTCTTCCAGGTGATAGCTGATGGTGGCCTGGACTTGGGATGAGCAGCAGAAATGATGGAAAGGTGCAGGTATGAGAGGCCGTGCTGACCCTGGAGGGCCTGCCCCTCCCAGGGTCAGCCACATGCTAGACATGGTAAACCACTGCAGTGTGCCTTTCAGATGCGAACCCACCAGCCCAGAGCCCACACCCCTCCCCCCTCTGTGGGCTCTCACAGTCTGGGTCACTGTCCACCTGCCCTCGTCACCCCGAGCCGGGTACCAGACAACATGGGACAGACCTGTGCCCAGAGCCTGCTGGAATTGTCCACACGGCCAGTCCTAAACCTGCTCACCTATTCCTTCCATAGAAGCCACAATTAAGGCTCTTGTCCATCTTCCCCTCCCTCTGCCTCCTGACGACCCTGATGCTTCCCTGAGCGGCCCTGTGTGGTGTGGCGTGCCCTCTCCTCTCGGAAACCGTGAGTAACAAACTGTCTTTTCCATGACAATTGTTTCCTGGTCTTCTGGACTTGCTATACCTCACATTTTCTATTAATATTTAAAACACACAGATTTGAGCTGGAGTGTGTGTTTTAGGAAAATGGTTCAGCTGGCCTTCAGAGCTTCCACCTGGGTGTACGGTTTTCTAGCTCAAATTGCACATCTACAGTGAGCTACATGCTGGTGATGAAGGCCTGGGCTTCAGGGAATTTTAACTCCCCCCAAACTTCATTCAGTGCAAACCCAGCTCTGCCACCTGGTGCTGCGTGACTTTAGGTGTGTTGCTTTACTTCTCTGGGCCTCAGTTTCCTCCTCTGTAAACAGGGGCCATTGGGACCTATCTCTTTGGATTATTGTGAGGACTAAATACTATAATGCATGAACGGTGTTCACACAGCGGGGTGTTAAGAAATAGAGAAAATCACAATTTCAAGAGCTCCTGGGGCTTGTGTTTAAACACCCAGACAGCCGTCAGAGTCTTGGGCTCCTGCACGAAGAGGAGACCATGGCCTCCCTTCAAGGAGAAGCTGGCAGTGCCATGAGCTGGAGCTCCCCATGGTCTGGCCGCTCAGCTCTATCTTTTGGTGTCAGCAGTTACTGACATGATTGCATCAGAATTCTCTCCTAATTACAGCAAAAATGAATTTCCACGCCTTGGAGACAAAACCCACAATTAACCAGGGAGGGGTGCCAGCATCAGTTTTGTACTCAGCAGCCTCTAAAATGCTTCAGCCTGGAGATGAGATTCCTCCTTCCCCCTAAATTTCTATTGTTATTTTTAATTAAGCACCAAACACTCTTGCTTGGGAAGGTCCCCTAATCGGAATGCCCAGGAGTCACTGATGGCCAAACTCAGGGAAGGATGATGAAAGGACCATGAATGTGGTCCCCACCCTCCCTCCAGATGTTTCTCAGAGAGTCACTTGGGACTTTTCACATCTACCTTCCCTTGCCCCTTCTTGGCTTCTTGACAGTTGTGATTGCAAAGTCTCCAAAGAGAGCTGTTGGCTAAATAGTCTGTGGGCATAAAGCATCGACCTCGCCCAATGAAGGTCTGGACTTTGACCTTGGCTCCTGCAAGATGATCGCTAAGCCCTTCCAATGCTCTGCCTGATAAGAGTGTCTGTTTACCTGGAGCCTTGGGCCTCACTAGACGGTCGAACATTGTGATTTATTGGGGGGGCTTTGGACCACACAGTATTGGCTTGACCTCTGGAGGGGCTGGAAACT
The DNA here is from genome assembly GCF_964194185.1 of Rhinolophus hipposideros. Taxonomy (NCBI): domain Eukaryota; kingdom Metazoa; phylum Chordata; class Mammalia; order Chiroptera; family Rhinolophidae; genus Rhinolophus; species Rhinolophus hipposideros. The sequence goes on from NC_138069.1 coordinate 41,612,514, forward strand.
GAGGTGAGCCATGGGGGAAGTCAACCACGTCTATGTGATGGAATCCCCAAAAAGACTGGACAGCAAGGCTCAGGGTCCTTCCCTGGTTGGCAATACTCCATGTATGTTGTCACATGTCGTTGCTGGGAGAGGTTAGCACTGTCCACGCCTCCACTGGGAGGGGATAACTGGAAGCTCCATACAGGGAACCCTCCTGGACCCTGTCCCATGGGCCTGTGCCCTGGCTGACTGTAATCCGTCTCCTTTGCTGGAATAAGCCACAACCACGAGTATGACAGTGCTCAGTGAGTTCTGGGAGTCCTTCCGGCTAATTATCAAACCTGAAGATGGTCTCAGGAACCCCCCGAATGTGCAGACTTGATGACTGAGGATGGTCTTGGGGACCTCTGAAACTTCGCAGTTGATGCCAGAAATGGGAATGATGTGCGGGCTCCCCAGGCCTTGCATCTGCCTTCCCTGTGGCTCACCTTTTCAAAGTGAAGACAGACCCAGGGAGAAAGTCGGCTGAGGCTGTCACCTTTGAGAAATGACCCAAGGAAGAGAGAAAACCCTCGAGAGGAGCAGCCCTGTCGGTACTCAATGGGAACCTGGATGAGGAGGCTGGTGTGTGGCTCCTTCTTGTAACTGAGGATCTGCCCCGTTACTTCCTAACATCCGTTCCCACCTTACTCCTCCTTCCCGGCCATCCCACTTTTTATTCAGTTATTCATCTGATTCCAGAGAGCCGGGGGTTGGTGGGGGGAAGCCCAAGCCCCAGCCCAGCCCAACTCCACAGAGTGGATTCTAATTGGTCTCTGCCAGTCATATGATTTCAGAGTCCCTGCCAGTGATTGGCTCAGGTGTGACCATGTGCTGCAATCCTGTTCCATGAGATGTTTTGTTCCTAAGGGATATTCAGAAGAAAAGATAGACTGCCTGTGGGAGTTATGTGTCTGGATGTGATACAGAAAGAGCCTCAGCCATCTTGACACCACGCAGGGAGTCTTCCTGAGGCCCAGCCCCCCCGCTGGCCCTGCTGACCCTGCTGAACACTGGATACACCCACCCCGCCCTCCAGACACCTTGCTGGGTGAGGTAACAAACATGCTCATGGTTTAAGCCAACTTGGGTTCAGGTTTTCTTTTCCTACCAGTAGAATACATCCTGGTCAGGCAGGTACCGCGGCCTCTGGTGATCGGCCGTGAAGTGGACATAATTACCCCTGCTTTGTCGTGGGAGAGGCTGAGGAGAGTTATTTCAACTAGGATGCAAGCCACGTACAGCACCCTCAAGTAGCCCAAACAAATAATGGGGCCCTGGGGAAACACATGAAGACCACCCAAGTCAGAATGACCAGCATTTGCTATTTGTGGGCTCAGCGGTGGCACAAACATGCCCATTACCGGGTACCATTGGGAATGTGCCCCTCCTCCTGCCCCTACCCACTCCCCCCTCCGCCCCCACCTGACCTCTCAGTGTCATTTCCATGTCTTCACCCCCAGGCAGGCCTGCATATGGCTTCTACCCACTGCAAGCCTGAATTATCACCTCTAGAGGGGCCTTGGGTGGGAGCTAGGCTTCCTGTTGGTGGGACTTTCCTTCCTGGAGCCATCACACCCCATGAGGCTCTGGGTGGGGGAGGAGGGGCACCCCAAGAACACCTGGGCTGACTTGCCAGCAATGCCCAGTATGCCCCAACAGGACAGAGGACTCAGGGCACCTTGGTTTAGTTTCTGTCGAGAACAAAACCCCTCCATTGACCAAAACCTGAAAAACAAGCCTCACCCTGCACTCTTGCGGGCGGCATGCACAAGAGTGCCAGGGACATTCTTCTGTCCTGCCCTTGGCCCAGAGATAAAGGCTCCTAATCTCTGTTCTTGAAGAAAAATGTTTGCCTGGGAGCTTCAGGAGGAAGGTAGGAGCCAGAGACTGCCGTGTGCTTTCTCAGGAACTTTCCAGCACAGAGGAACCGCAGCACGCAGGAGGAGGGGAAGGGAGCCCCAACACAGCACCAGGCACTGGATGGGGAGGAGGGTGGCCACGGCCTTGTGAGAGCTGACTCCTTCCCACAGCGGGGAGAGGTTGGGAGGCCAGGCCTGGGCGTATGTGCCACACACGGCCCGGCCGGTCAGAGTGGGGATGTCTGCTGTGCGACCCGCCGGGCCTGCCCACAGCTCTCCATCTCCTTGGTGCCCTGGGGCCCAGACCCCACCAATCCGTGCCCAGAGATGACAGCAGCAGCCCACTCTGCCTCCTCAAGTGTCCCCTAAAATTCACGTCTCCCCAGAACCTCACAATGTGATCTTACTGGCCATGGGGTCTTTGCACATGTCATTAGTTAAGGGCGCACAGAAACACGGGGAAGAAGTCCACGTGACAATAGAGGCAGAGATTGGAACGATAAGGCCACAAGCCGAGGAACAAATGCCTGGGGCCAGCAGAGGCTGGAAGGACAAGAAAGGATCCTCCTCTAGAGCCTTCAAAAAGCACACGACCCTGTGACACCTTGACTTTGGACTTCTGGCCTCCAGGATAAGAAAATATCTTTTGTGTTGTTTGGAGCCACCTAGTTTGTGGGAATTTGTTCCAGCAGCCCTGGGAAATTCACACCCTTGCCATCCCCAGTCTGTGTGTCCCCTTTCAGGTCCCGTCACGTTCCACCCCCCTTCTCTCCAGCGCTTTGAAACGACGACGTTCAGAATAAAATCTACCCGCCTTCCCCTAGCACCAGGCCTCGCGTGATCAGGCCCCTGCCTACCTCTCCATTCATCTCCTCCCTTACTGGACTCCACCCATGAACTGTCATTGCCTTGAACATTTAATTTCTGGAAACTTCAGTTCCCAGAAAACCTGCCTGAGCTTGTTCCCACCTCAGCACCTTCACGTCTATTTTTCCCTGTTCCCGAAACGCCATCGTCTGTATCAGTGGATTGCCACACGGGTGATTTTTGCCTCCCAGGGGACATACGGGGAGGTCTGGAGACATTTGGGGTGATCACAACTTGGTGGGTGGTGAGGAGAGTGCTACTGGCATCTGGTGGGTAGAGGTCAGGGGGCTGCTCATCACCCCAAAATGCATAGGACGGTCCCCACAGCAGAGAATTATCCTGCCCCAAATGTCAGTCGTGCCAAGGTTTTGAAACCCGGCTCTAGAGCTTTCATAACTCAGTTCTCCTTGTCTTTCAGGCCCCAACTCTAATGGCCCCTCCTGAAGGAGACCCTCCCCGACCATCCTTTATAAAGGGGCATCTCCTGCCCCACCCCCTTATCACATCACATGACTTCACTTTCTTCAGGGCTCTATCAGCATTCAAAGCCATCTTGCATGTTTATTTTCACTTACTGTCTGTCTCCTCCCACTAGGATACCCCAGAGGATTTTCACAGCCACTGCAGAGGCAAATTTTATAGTCTAGCCGTCTTCCCACCCAGCCTCACCCTCACAGCTCCCAGGGAGTCATTAATTGCAGGTTGGTTTTTTCCATTTAGCCAACAGATATTTTTCCCCCTGTCCTGGGTCTTCGTGTGGAGGTGAGTGCTGCCGGCCTGGGCCTGTCGGAACAATCATCACCACTTCGGGCGGTTTTACTGGCACTTTCTAGTCTTGCCAAGGCTTGAGGCCAAGTCGGTTGGCCTAGCCTCACGTGGACAAGCTGTTCTCCCCGAATGCACCCCACCGACTGGGTGTTTCCTCTTGGCAGCCCTAGAACCAGCAGATGCTATTATAGAACCAAGGTGCCAGCACACACCCACACCCCCACTTACTTCAGAATTCGAACTCCAAACTAACAGGAGTGGGGCTGCCATGCGCTGAACTGTGTCCTCCCCCCAAAATGTACATGTTGAAGTCCTAAACCCCAGTACTCAGAATGGGTCTGTTTTTGGAGGTGGGGCCTTTAAACAGGTGATTAAGTTAAATGAGGAGAGCTGGGTGGGCCCTAGTCCATTATGGGGAGAGATTAGGACACAGGCATATACAGAGGGGAGACTATAAATATACTGGCGAGGACACAGGGGAAGAAGATGCCAGCATTCTTCATTGTGGTAAAATACACCTCACATAAAATTTGTTTTACCCATTTTAAGTGTACAGTCCAGTGGCTTTAAGTTGTACCACTATCTCTGCTACCTATTTCCAGAACTTTTTCATCATCCCAAACAGAAACTCTGTACCCATTAAACAATAATTCCCCCATCCTCTCCTGACCCCATTGTCTTTGCTTCTTGATGTCTGGGTCATCACCTGGAATTCTGGACACTGGAAGGCTGGGGGCTGCAATCACCTTACCCACTTCCACGACTAGCAGTTGATATTGGCCAGAGCAGCTGAAATCTTAGCTGAGCTGTGGGCCACAGTCCCTGCATGTGGCCTCTCCATGTGGCCGGGGCTTCCTCAAAACATGGTGCTGGACTCTGAAGGGAAGCCAGAGAGCGAGAGAGAGCCAAGCAGAAGCTGTACCTGTTTATGGCCTTGCCCAGAAGTCACAGTGTCACTCTGGCTGTGCTCCATTGGACAGGGCAGCACAAGGTCCTGACTCCTGGGGAAGGCACACAGACTCCACTTCTCAGGGGAGGCGAGCCAGTCAATTTCTGTAAGAAGAGCACATAAGATGGATAAATATATTGGTGAGGCCATCTTTAGAAAACACAGTCTGCTGCACATGAGGAGGCTGAATCCGCAAGTGCTGAGGGATTTCCAAGTATGGATTTGACCATGGAGGGATGTGGCCGAGCATGGGGGAGGTGAGTCTGGGGCTTATAGGAATCGAGGATTTTTCATGGTGGGGAAAAAGGCAGCCATGACAGTCAGTGCAAGATGGAGAAGAACCTGAGGCTTGACTGTGCCTGCATGACACGTGTGGCCGGTGCTGTAAGGTTCAGCTTCCATGCGACTCAACACGGTGCTGCCTTGGGGCCGACAGTGCCACAAACGAGTCCTGCACATTTAGGAGCCACGCACAGCCCAACAGAGAGCCAGCACGGAGACGAGTTTAGAATCCACTGAAGGTGGCCTAGCAAATCAGTGAGGACAGGTGGGGTGCTTCGATGGATGCTGCCGGGACAACGGGTTAGGTATTGTGAAATGAGAATAAAATTAGACTTCTTAGCTCTCACTTTGTGGTATCAAAATACAGTCCAGATGGACTAAAGAACTCAATTAAAAATATGGAGCCATAAGGAACTAAATACATTTAGAAGAATGTTCATCTGATCCCGGGGAGGGGAAGGTCTTCTTCAACAAAAAAGTGAATGAATCATCAACAGAGTAGGCAACTTCTAGGAATACCCTCTGCAGCATTGTTTATAAAAGGGAACAATCAGGAACATATCGCCTCTGAAGGGAGAAATGGTTACATGAGTTATTAGATACACCCATATGTGGGAATATCATGTGATCTTTAAGAATCACATTCTTAGATAATATTTAAGGATCTAGGGTGTGGGGTAATAGAAAATATTTACTGGTCTCTGACCTGGCTCCTGGCACAGAGCTCCTAAAACCTTTGTACTTTCCTAAGTAATAAGAGCACCGGGGAGCATCGTTTGCCCTAATGAGGGGACTCTGGGTGGCTCCTGGATGCGTGCTGGTCACCAGAAAGACCAAACCGTGGTAGAAGCTTGGAATTATCAGCCCCACCTCACCCCCCCATCCTCCAGAGAGGGGGAGGGCCTGGCAATGGAGTCAATGATGGAGCCTCCGGGAAATCCCAATAGTAGGGGGTTCAGAGAGCTTCCACGTTGGTAAACACATCCACACCAAGAGGGTGACACACACCAACTCCACAGGGACAGAATCCTGCGTTTGGGACCCTCCCAGACCTGGCCCTATGTACCTTTCCACCTGGCTGTTCGTCTGTGTCTGTTATCATATCCTTTGTTATATAACAAACCTGTAAGCATACGTAAGTGTCCTCCCGAGTTCTGTGAGCCACTCTAGCAAATTAATCGAACTCATGGAGGGGGTTGCTGGGCCCTTTGATTTCCAGCCAGTTGGTCAGAAGCACAGGTGACAGATAACCTGGGCTTGTGACTGACATCTGAAGTGTGTATGTGGTGGTGGGGGGGGGGACTGAGCCCTTAACCTGTGGATCTGACTATCTGATAGTAGTTTTAGAATTGAGTTAAAATGTAGGACATCCAGCTGGTGTCACAGAGAATTGCTTGTTATTGGGGAAAACCTCCACACATTTGGTGACCAGAAGAGTCAGAAGTAGAGTTTTCTGTGAGTAGTAAAGGAGATGACAGGTGAAAGACATAATAGGGAAGAACTGGGTTTTTCTTTTCCATAAAGTGCTGATGCAGTATTAAGTGGGGAAAAAGTGGATTGCAGAGTATTGTAATTATACCATGCTATACTTGGCTTTAATTTGAGCAATGGCTAAAGTTCTATTGCTTATTACCGTGTTTCCCCAAAAATAAGACCTAGTAGCCAGACAATCAGCTCTAATGAATCTTTTGGAGCAAAAATTAATAAAGACCCGGTCTTATAGTAAAATAAGACCGGGGCTAATATAATATAATTAATACAATATAATACCAGGTCTTATATTAATTTTTGCTCCAAAAGATGCATTAGAGTTGATTGTCTGGCTAGGTCTTATTTTCGGGGAAACACGGTATGTATTCAGTTAAGTGTTTTATATGCATTGGATCATTTAAAATTTCACAATGACCCGATGAGGTAGGTGCAATTAATATTCCTAGTTGCATGTTAGAAGCTGAGGTATAGAGAAATTCATTTATTTGCCTGAGATGGCAATTAAGCAGAGGAGCTGGGCTTGTAACCCAGGTCTGTCTGTCTCCAGAGTCCTGAGACTCTGAGGCTGTGTTTCCAATTTTGTAAGAAACCAACCCCTCAAAAATGAATGGAGCAGGGGAATACTGGAAAGATAGAGACCCAGATGTTAGCTCCGGTTATGTGTAGGTAGTGAGATGATTTTCCATTTTCTACAAATTTGTGTTACTTTTAGAGTAAAACAAATTTATGAAACATATATAAAAGAAAGAGCATATGATATATGGAAATCCACACTAGCATGTTATAAAGCCCTCTCCTCTCTTGGGGTCTCCAAGTATTTTGTAACCGTGTGCTCTGGGGGTCCCCATGAAGATACACGCAGAAATGCCCAGAGTGCTGCGGGGCACCAGGAGACAACGCCCTTGATGGTCAATGGCTGCAACCCAGGTATAAGGAAAGCAGTTTTTGAAATGAATTGCCATTGCCCTAAGGGCAACAGACTCAGCTACAAGGGACAGGGGCGATAGGACAATGCTATCCTTTGTATTTAAGGAACTGCCTTCTAGGCAGCTCCTCTGGCTCACACCTGGGGACTCCACACAGAGCGCGCCACCAGAAAGGCCACCAGGTGTCGCCAGGGAGCCTGGCTTGATGGCTGGTCCAGCCAGGCAAAGACCCTGGTTGCCATGGAGACAAGAGGGCAACTATTGTATGATTCCACTTTTAAGAGGTCCCTAGAGTAGCCCAATTCTTGGAAACAGAATGTGGAACGGTGGGTGCCAGGGGCAGTGGAAGGGGAGACAGGGAGTCAGTGTTTAATGGGGACAGAGTTCAATATGGGAAAAATGAAAAAGTTCTGGAGATGGATGATGGTGATAATTGCACAATTTGAATGTACTTAATGCCACTCAACGGTACTTGTAATAAATGGCTACAGTGGTAAATTTTATGTTAGGTATATTGCACCATAATAAAAACCAACAACAACGAAGAAACTCCACTTGTCTTGAAATTGGGTAAGACACGTTTCACGCTGGGGGAAACGCAGGTGCAGACGGCAGCCGTGAGTTCTGTGGACCTGTGCACGCCTTGGCATCACCCCCTTGGAGGAGCCCAGCCCCTGGTGCACACAGCACTGCAGAAACCAGGGTGCCCCTGACAGCCCTTTCTGCAGAGGCATGAGACACACTACCAGCCTTGTGGAGTCTTTACTCCGCCCCCACTCAGTCTCTATTAATTGCACCACCTACAGCAAACGACAAAACAAAGAAAAAGCATCCACATCAACCCTGCACTTTTCTACCTCTGTCCACTCTGTTCACCTGTAGGTGTGTTTTTACATGGTTCTCCTCAGCACAGATGCAGTGTAGCATTCTGCTTGTCTTACTTTAAATCCTGTGGACAGTTTTTATATATTGCTGCAGTCCTCGTGCTAGTTATTTTTAAGAGCTGCGTAACGTTCCATCTGGTAGATGTACCATGATTTATTTTGCCATTCTCTCCCTTTTGGACGTGTGGCCTGTTTTGAGTCTTCCGCAACTTAAGGAATGACCTGGCCAGCTGAGCACTGTGATCCATCAAGATTTGTCCTCAAATCTCAAGCCAGCCTCCCAGAGGAGCTCCGAGAACCCCATGAGATTGAGCAGGAGCATAAACAGCTATATTTGGTGGAGAACTGGAACCATTAGTGAACCCCAAAAGGCAGACAGAAGGGAGCAGACACTGTGTTACACAAGTACCTACGCGGGCCATATAAGTTGCTGCCAAACTTTTGCAAGAATAAATTCAAGATCAGGGGGCCTCAAGATCAACCTCAAGTTCAATAATTAGGACTCACAGAGAACTCAACAAAACCATTACGCTCATGGTGGGTCACTCAGATGCCTGGCGAACTGCCAGGCAGAGGGAACAGCGCGTGCAGAGGCCCCGTGGAGCTGTCCTTGGTACCCCGGAAGAACACCCTACTGGTCCAAGTGGTTTGAGGAGTGAGTGAGGAGTAGGGAGAGGAGGTCAGAGGGGTATTGGGACAGAAGATCTCCAAGGGCCAGTCAGGCTAGGATTTCAGCCCAGGAGGGCACTGATCTCAGCCAAGGCTTCTGTTTTGTTTTGTCTTGTTTAACAGCTTTCTTGAGAGATAATTCATGTACCATACAAGTCACTCATTCAAAGTGTACAATTCAAGGGGTTTGGGTACATTATTAATTGTTTTAAAGTGTGGTAAATATATATAACATAAAATTTGTCACTTTAGCCATCTTTACATGTACAACTCAGCATCATTCATTACATTCACAATGTCGTACAACCGTCACCATGATCTATTTCCAAAACTTTTGCATCACCCCAAACAGAAACTCTGTGCCCACTAAACAATAACTCCCCTATTTCTGCCTCCCTCCCAGCCCCCAGCAACCTCCACTCTCCTTTCTACAGATGGATTCCTCTATTCTAGATATTCCATATAAATGGAATCATGCACTAGTTGTCCTCTTTCACTCAGCATCATGTTTTCGTGCTGTTTCCATGGTGTTGCATGAATCACAACTTCATTCGAAGGCTTCTGTTTTTAAAAGGACATCTGGCTGCCATGTGAGCTGCCATGTGACAGAGCCTGGGAGACGAGGCAGGGAATGGGTGGAAGCATGGAGACTAGTTAGGAAATTACTGCTTTCGTCTAGAAGGGAGGGGAAGAAAATGGCTTTTGAAAAATGAAGCAAAAACCACTGGCCACAAAGGAAAAAATAGATACACCGGAATACCTCAAAATTAAAAATTTTTGTGCATCAAAGGACACTATCAACAGAGCAAAAAGGCAACCCATGGCATGGGGGAAATATTTGCAAATCATAGATCTGATAATGGGTTAATATCCAGAATACACTTGTATAAAGAACTCCTGCAATAACAACAACAAAAAACACACAAAACAGTCTGATTAAAAATAAGCAAAGGGCTTGAACAGCCATTTCTCCAAAGAAGACATATAAACGGCCAACAGGTCCATGAAAAGATGCTCAGCATCACTGATCATTAGGGAAATGCAAATTAAAACCACAGCGAGATATCATTTCACACCCACTAGGATGGCTACTGTATTTTTAAAAAAATTTTAAAAAGTCACAGAAAAAGACAACTGTTGGCAAGGATGTGGAGAAATTGGAACCCTTGTGCACTGATCTGGGAATGTAAAATGGTGCAGCCACCATGGAAAACAGTATGTTCCTCAAGAAGTTAAAAATAGAACCACCTTGTGATCCAGCAATTCTGCTTCTGGGTATATACTCAGAATAATTGAAAGCAGGGTCTCAAAGAGATATTTGTATACTCGTGTTCATAGCAGTATTATTCTCAATTGCTAAACTGTGGTAGCAACCTCAATGTCCACTGATGAATGAATGGATAAGCAAAATGTGGTAGTACATATAATGGATTATTATTCAGCCTTAAAAAGGAAGGAAATTCGGACACAGGCTACAACATGGACGAAACTTGAAGACATTATGCTAAGTGAGTAAGCCAGTTATAAAAGGACAAATAGTATATGATTCCACTTATAAGAAGTAGAGTGGTCAAGCTCATAGAGACCGAAAATAGAATGGTGGTTGCCAGGGGTTGGAGGGAGGGGAGAAGGGGGAGTTATTGTTTGATAAGTATAGACATTCAGTTTTACAAGAGTTATGAGGACGGGTGGTGGTGACGGCTGCACAACACTGAGTGTAGTTAACACCACTGAACGGTACGCTTAAAAATGGTTAAGATGGTAAATTTTATGGTATGTGTATTTTAACACCATAAAATTAAAAAGAAACACCCATTGAACTAAAAAAAGCTGAAGCACAAGATTCCCTCTTACAAATTCGATGGAAAACTGGAAATCTGCCAACCCAAGGGTCATGAGCAGCTTCCGGGCCAGACATTGGCAGGCATCCCCCGGGGGGGGTCAGGAGATGGGACCCCCTCTGCTGACCAAGAGGGAACAAACCCCCTTTTCTGCTTTCAAACATCACAGTCAACACCGTTCCTGTTCATTTAACCCAAAACAAAACCTGAGCTGCATGGTGCAGGATTCATTTCTTCCCCAGACGCTGTCTGCACACAGCAGGAACCAGTTAGCACATTTCAGCACTTCTCTGGTCCCCACCGCTGCCCCTGGTCAGCTTGGCTCACCCTGTATCCTGGGTGCAGCCCAACACTTGTCTTTGCTCTTGGCTCTGGGCTTGAGGAGAAGTTTACATTTTCTGCTTAAATCACAAGAAATTTGTTCTGGCCTGCACTACCCCCAGATTTAGCTTCTTATCCTGTTTCATTTGCAAATATCATATGCATTCTCTCAAGATAAAAATAGCAAGAGGTGATGATTCTGTGGGTCCTTCTAACACGAGCCCCATTTGGACGCCAGGCCCCAGGGTTGTATATGGATTCAGGTTGTATAAAAGTGGGAAATCCTGCAGGAGGGCACACCTGGCTGCCCAGACACCTGTAGAGTCCTACCAAGGAGCACCCCAAGGCATGGTCCTGTGTTTTCCACTGACTTTCTCAAGGAGGAGACTGAAGGCCAAGTATGTGTTGCCAGAAATGTGGGGGGAAATGATTTCTGATGTCACGGACTTGAGAGTGTGGGGACAAACTGGATGACCGAGGTCAGGGTGGACCTGAACACCTCCAAGGGACCTTTCTTGGTGGGCTCAGGACCCTCTTTCAGGCCAGACCCTAGTGACAAGCTGTAGGAAGAGCACCTGTAGACACAGCATGCACACATGCAATGCCCTCCCTCCTTGGTACAGCTTGCCCATGGGGCCATCAACAAACTCACCTTGCGAGATCACTAAGCTGTGAGACCTGTCTTCAGGACCAGCAAGTACGTCCCAGTGACAGCATGGCTGGTGGTTAAGAGCCAGACTCTACAGTTTATGACTAAGTTAAACTCCTGGCCCAGTGACCTTGAGCAAATCATTTCATCTCTCTGGGCCTCAGTGTCCTCATCTGTAAGATGGGTATATTAAAGGAATAGTCCTTCCTAGAGTCTTTTGTGATGTTTAAATGAATTCATTTACATAGAAAGCACTTAGAATGATGCCTGGCACCAAGTATGTTCTATATAATGTTCTTATTATTATTACATTCTGAGTGGAGGCAAACTTCCTCCGAAGTAAACCAATACATAAGATCATTTCAAAGCTATAAGGTCCATGAAGAAAACAAGCCCGAGAAAGCGAGAACACATTTGAGAACACAATAACCTGCCGATTAGGACGCTTCTAAGGACTGTAGGAGAAAAACCATGGTTTCCAATCTAGTGGTCTTTTAAAATTAAGATTTAATGATGCAAGGAATACATATGTTACACATATCTTCCCCATATAAAAATGTGAAACATCGCACATCAGGCCTATCTGAAGCAGTTCCAGACAGGGGACGTAGGGCCCACCTTCATTTCAGTCACCTGTAGTTATTGATTCCTGCCTGCACCATTCTGCCTCCGGAGATACGCAGTAGTTCATGGTAGAAAAGTGGTTTTGCCCTGGCCAAACACAGGGACTTGTAAGTTCTCTGACCTGTTCGTTAGATACGTTCCTTTGAGTTCCACAAAAAGGCCACACTCACACCTGCTCTCTGGGAGACCCCTGCCATTCCGAGGCAGCACCCTTTCCCCGTATGGTTATGTCTGGCTTCCTATGAAAAGACTCACAATGACAAGGCAGAAAAGCTTTTCCTTACCCTCCCCAGTGGCCACGAACCTGACACCTATTTCCAAAGCATTAGCTCAGTGTGGTCACAGCAAGATCCAAGGACCCACTCTTCTTGATTAAACAGAGAATGCATTTGCCGACCAGAAGTTATGGATTCCAGACTTGGTGTGGGCCAGGTTTCAGAGTCTGTGGGCCCTCCTGGCAGGGGGCCAGTGCCTTAGGTCACTCAGACCAATCCTCTTGCTTTCAGATGAGGAAACGGAGGCTCAGAGGAGGACAGGTTTACCAAAGGACGTCACCTGGCTTCCAGACTCGCACGTCCTGCTCCCTGCACGGAGACCATGGCTTCTCCTGTAGCATCTGTGTAAGGGAGCAGATTTCCTCGCGAGACAGCACAGGGTCATGGGGAAGTGCACAGACCCTGGGCTCGGAGAGCTCAGGTTCAGCCTCTGCTCAGCCACTTACCAACCCCAGGACACCAAACAGCCATTTAACTCCCATTTAACAGACATGTGGCTTCAGGGAGCTCATCTGTGAAACGGACATAAAACTAGAAGCTGTTTCATACCATAGATGCCCAGTATTTGACAAGTGGTTAAGCACTCAATAAATTCTAGATATTATTATTATCAATATCGACATCTTTAATTGCAGCCTCTTTGTGAACTAGAGAAAGTTTATATTCTGGGAGAGGAAAGGAGAGCGTTCCTTTGCTACCTGCGGCCAGGTCTGTAAATCTGCTGCACGTTTGGCTTGGAGTCGCCATTAGCATCAATCACGCCGAGAAATAGCATATAAATAAAAAAGCCTATTTGTGATGACTATTTCTGGGCACAGGTACTTTGAAGAGGTATCCTCTTTGAAGAGGATATTTGATATGATTTCCTTAATGAATATATGCCAAATACATCCTATAAAAACCCCAAGTCCCTTCACACCCCCTAGAATGGCTGCAATTTTTAAAATGGAAAATAACAGCTGTCGGCGAGGATGTGGAAATAGGAACCCTCGTGCATGGCTGACGGGAATGTAAATGGTGCAGCCACTGTGGGAAACAGTTTAGTGGTTCCTCCAAAAGCTAACCATAACGTCAGTATATGACCCAGCAATTTCCATTCTAGGTATATGCTGAAAAGAATTGAAAACCAGTGCTCACAGGAACGCTTGTCCACAAAGGTACAAAGCAGCATTATTCACAATAGCTCAAAGGTAGAAGCAACTCAAATGCCTACCACTGGATGAATGGATAAACAAGATATGATACATAAATGCTATGAAATATTATTCAGCCACGAAAAGGAGTGAAGTACTGACACACGCCACAACATCAATGAACTTTGAAAACATTATGCTAAGTGAAATAAGCCAGAAACAAAAGGACAAATATTGTATGATCTCATTTATAAGAAATATTCAGAATAGGCAAATGCATAGAGAGAAAGTAGATTGGTGGTTAACAGGGGAGAAAGGAGGTGGGTAATAGGGAGCAATGGCTTACCAGTATGGGGTTCACTTTTGGGGGATGAAAGTGTTTTGGAACTAGATAGAGATGGTGGTTGTACAACACCGTGAATGTATAACACTTGACGCCACTGAATTGTTCCCTTTAAAGTGGTTGATGTTATGTTATGTGAGTTTCATCTCAATAAACACAGACAAACAGTCGTAACCCATCTATAAGGAAGTTTCACGGAGATGGCAGAGATCAGGGCTCAAGGCACTGATAAAGGTTGGGCCACTTCTCGAGTTAAAAGAAGAAATAACCTTTAAACGGGTCTCTGTGTCTTCCAGAACCTGGCAGTTTCAACCACTAAGCCTTCTTCTGTGAGGTGGGATATCCCGCAAGCATGTTGGCCTCGTCAGGGAAGCATTTGTCATACTAGACCAGGACAGGGGCAGCTTTGTTGAAGAAGAAGAGCTTAAGGTAATCTTCTCCAGTGTCCTATTGGGGTGGGGAGAAGGCACACCCAGAGTTGAAGGACTCCTGCAAGGACTTGAAGACGAACCCCTGCCTCCCAGGCTCTCAATCGGTTGACTTGCTTTTCCAGGCCTCGCTCCTGGCCATGCTGGACATTCCCCCTAACTGTGCCCTGTTCCTACAGGCTGGTCCTAAAGATCTTCTCAGGCTCCATCTGGATGAGCCAAGGCCTTCCTTGAGGCAGATGACTCGGATGGAGACGGCAAGACAGGAGTGGGTGATGAGTAGCTGAGACCCCCTCCTCCTGGTGCTCATGCAACCCCCTGCCCTGCCTGCTCAGGCCCTTTGGGCTACTTGCAGGGGCACAGCCATCTCTGCCAAACCCAGACACCATGACCTCAGCTTCCCTCCAGAACTGATGCTGGTCAAATTTCTTCCTCTTTTCTGCAGAAAGAGACTTCAGTGACAAACTTTGTAGGCTTCTCCCTCCTCTGAGACAGAGGTCACTTTCCACAAGTAGATTAGAGCTTGGATATGAAGTGGGCGGGACATCTGTGGTTAGCTTCATTTCCTGGGATTGGCAAGGGGAATAGCTTTCTCTCAGTTGGATATCAAATTTCTGAATCACAAAAAATGTTGCTGTGATTAACCTCATTTGAGGTGTGTGTGTGTATGTGTGTGTGTGTGTGTGTGTGTGTGTGTGTGTTCAGCTGTTTAAGGAGCCAGAGAGAGAATCAGAATTATCTTGCCCTTGGCTGTATCATCCTTGTTATGATTGGACTTCTTCATTCATTCCACGAAGTTAAGCCTGGCAGAAGGAGTAGAATAAATGTGCCTGAGATAGCTGCTCTCAGCATTTCCCACTCCCAAATTAGGGAAAGGGTCACCTCTTCAGGACTGCCTGATCCTGCTGCCTGCTTGTGGTCAGAAGCAAAGCCAAACTGGGACCTCCACAAGAAGTTCCGTCCCTTGGTGTACATGGGGGTGTGTGTAACCGAGTGGCCCCTTATTGCATACAGATCTCAGCCCGACATGTGAAGCCCCATTTCAGCACCTTCAGAGGCCCTCTGCCAAGCACATCTATTTTGGATCCCGTAGCCGTGATCACACACACTGGGTGGTGTGAAGAGCTGAGCGTCAGGACTTTCTGACCCAGCCCACAAGGACACTCTTTTCTCCCAGGCCCAGCCTCTTGTTGATGGCACTGTGAGGACAAGTCCTCCTTCCCCTATTCAGTGCGGCCATCCGCATCATCCAGGGGCAGCGTGAGATTGACATTTCTGGGATGGCTGAGCCATCAGTGTGCAATTGGCAGTTGATGTTTCTTGGGACGGTTGGGGATGCCATCTTGGCGACAAAGAGGGATATCATGCTCGCTGTCTGTAAGAGCCCAGGGCGGTCACCCAGTGTCTCTTGTTGCTTGAGCAAAAAGTTTTCCAGGAGAAGGAGTGAGTCTGGACAGCTCAGGGAAACGGGATATAAATGGGGCTTTTCAAATCTCTGAATTTCACATTCAGCTTGCATCCCAGGGAGAGATAAAGGACACCCCTTTCCACATCCTCATGGGAGAAGCCAGGAGTCCTGGTCTATCCCTGAGCAGGTGAGCATCAAAGAGCACCTGGGCAGCTTAAAACCCAGATCGTCTCCATGATCAATGTCACGTGGTTTTTACCATCAGCCACTGGCCAGTGTTTTTAACAAGACTCCATCAGAGGCTGCAAAATGGCACCCACGAGCCAAGACCAGCCTAGGGAGTGTTTTGGATTGATGCACGCAGAATTTGAAAAAAATTGTAACTGCTCACATTGAAAATTTTGGAGATATTGTGTGAAAAAATGTATACTTTCAGATTATCTTGAAAAATATCTGGCCACACTGAGCCCACATTTGGGGCTGGTAAGAGTCCCCGGACTCAGCTTCAGGGGTAGCTGCCCCCACTGAGAGTTGGCCATGGTACCATGGGCGTCTCTCCCGGGGCCACGGCAGCGCTGGCACTGTGGACACCTAAATGCACCATTCCTGCTGAGAAACTGCAGTTACTCCCGAAGGTTGTTCCCACCAGGAAGAACTGCTCAGGGCCCCTGGCGTGAGGCTCGGGCTGTTCTAAATGTTTGTGGGGTACTTTTCCACACAGGCCCTCACCTGACCCTCATAAAAGCCCTGGAGAGGGAAACAGGGCATGGTAATTACCTGCAGCAGGAGATCACTTGTGCCTGATAAGTATGCCAACATGATGGCCTGAAATTCCTGCAGAAGGAATTCTGGGAGGGATGGGGGCACACACGCTCGGATAAAGTGATCTGGCCTGGATAATTTGGGAACTTCTTGTTCCTGGGTTAAAGCAGTGACGTAAGAAGACAAACGGCACCGTAGAGTAAAAAAGGACTGGGTGAGAGGAGAGAGCTGGAGGCCTTTTTCTGAATGCTGAGGAGCAAAATGGTGGGAGCTGACGGAGGATGGAGGCGGTCCCCCCCCCCATCGCCGAGCCACGGTTCAGCACCGCGGACAGCGGCGACCCCTGGTGGACGTGACCAAAAAAGCTCCCCTTTCCTCTGCATTATACGGCGAAAACAATCAAGGCGAAAATGATTAAAAGTTGGGTAGGTAGCAGGCAGCATTCAATAGACAAAATGTATGATTGTACCTATGTCTCACAACAACCCTGCGATTCCTACTATTAGTATCATTATCCCTTTTCAGGGTTGAGGAAAGCAGGGCTCTGAGAGGTAAAGGACTTCCCACACCCCTGCGCTGTGCCTGGGTTAGGGCTGAGGCAGCCCAGCTCCCGCCCTCCCCTGACCCACTTTGAAAACAAAAGCAGATCCAGCAATTCCACGCCTGAGACAATGGAATACTATTCAGCCCTAACAAGGAAGGGAATTCTGACGCACGCTACCACATGGCTAGACCTTGAGGACATCATGCTAAGTGAGATAAGCCAATCACAGAAAGACAAATAGTGTATGATTCCACTTATACGCGGTTCCTAGAGTAGTTAAGTTATAGAGACAGAAAGTAGAAGGGTGGTTGTCAGGGGCTGGGGACAAGGCAATGGGAGGGTTAGAGTTTAATGGGGACAGAGTTTCCATTTGGGGAAGGTGAGAAAGTTCTGGAGATGGACAGTGGCAATGGTAGCACAACAATGTGAATGTACTTAATGCCACAGAACTGTACAATTTAAAATGGTTAAGATGGTAAATTTTATGTTATGTATATTTTATCACAATTAAAAAAAAAAAAAAGGATAGGATCACCTCTCTGCCGGGCCTCTGTCCCTGCCCTGGCCCCACAGAGGAGAGAACTGGCCTGAGCCTGTCCAAAGCTGTTCCCTACAGCCACTTGTGTCTCTCAAATCTTTTTTTAAAATAATTATTATACAATTATTCAATGCAACAAAGTTTTTCAATATACAAGGTGTGATCAAACAATACGATGAATGTTTCTGTTAAAAAAACATATTACAGTAAAAGACACACTGCCATTAGTCCCCCTCAAAACACTCCCCCCTTGCTTTGAACACCCTTATCCCATTGTTCTTGCCACTTTCTGAAGCAGTTCTGGAAGTCCTCTTTCATGAGTGTCTTTAGTTGTGCTGTCGTGGCTGCCTCGGTGTCCTGAATTGATTCAAAATATTTACCTTTCATGGTCATTTTGACTTCAGGGAACAGCCAGAAGTCACACAGTGCCAGACCCAGTGAATAAGGTGGATGAGGGCCCACCATAATATTTTTATTTGACAGAAATTGCCATACCAGAAGCAATGTATAACATGGAGCCTTTCTGTTGTGATCACAAAATACAGTGAATGCTGCTGCCGAGTGCCATCCAACGAAAAGGCAGGGATCTTCAATATGGGAAGTGGCACCATCAAACCTGAGTAACAGTGTGTGACAAGTTTCAACTTGTTCGGTGCAGTCAGTTGGATGTGAGCCAAAGTTGAGAGAAGGTGTGTTTTTTGGTTGTTCTTTTGTGTGTGTGTGTGTGTGTTTCTAATTAAAGTTTATTGGGGAGACAATTGTTAGTAAAGTTACACAGGTTTCAGGTGTGCAATTCTGTATTACATCATCTATAAATCGTATTGTGTGTTCACCCAGAGTCTGTTCTCCTTCCATCACCATATATTTGATCGTCTCTCGAATCTTCATCCTTTGTCCACACCTTGCCTCAGCCTCACCTCCCATCTCTGAGTGGACACACGCTGACTGGGATTCACTCCCTCTCTTCGCCCTGGCCCTCTGGACCTTCCGTCACCCACTTCCTTTATGTCTGAGTACCCAGAGGTGTGGCCCATCCATTCTGCACCTTTGGTACGATTCCTGGGGCACCTCCCAGCTAAAGTATTTGCACCAATCTTTGCCTCAGGGTCTGCTTTTGGTGGGGGGGGGACGCAAGTAAAGACAAAAGGATAAAGAAGAGACAAAAGGAGGGACAATGGGAGGTGGGGCCATGCTATTCCCTCATCTCTGCTCTGCTGACATTTTCCCCTATTCTTTGTTGACACTTGAAAGGCTTAAGAGTTTGGGCGCTGGAGCCAATCCTGGCTCTACTATTTCCTGCTAAGTAACCTGCCTCAGTTCCCCCATCTGAAAAATGGGAGTAATGCCAGTAACTCGCTCTGTGGGGCATCACTTATGCACTTTATGTGCATAAGTTAATGCACATAAAGCACTCAGAACAGTGCCTTAGTATAAGAAGCAGCTGTTTAAAGTTAGCTTTTGTTATTATATGTGATTTGAAACACTGCTACTCTGGTCCTTAGTTTTGTCTTTTATAAAATGGGAATATTCAGTGGCCTGGCAGGGTAGAGAGAGTCAGTGTTTCATCCTAGTGCCCGCTCTGCCTCCAAACAGCTATTATGGGTTTGCTTAATTATTTACATATTTATGACTCAAGCATGTGCAAAAATGGATTTACAATATCTTACAGCAGACAGTGAGATAACAAATTGCAAGTAGAAAAGGAAACAGGAAAACAAAGGTTAGTGCACAAAATGGACCCAGGAATGAGGACAAAAGATACATTGCACGCACTGACTGTAAATCTCTATTCCCCCACAGTTCAGCTCAGGTAAACTTTCCCCAGATTTACTTACTCTGTCTTTCAGAGTCACTGGGCCCTGTGCATACAAGTGTGCTGAGAAATCTCTCACTTAGGTTAAAGCATCTGTCTTTTCAAGTGGATTCTAGAATGAAGACATTCTCCTGTTTCTCAGCTTTCCCAGCCGCGACCTTGTCACCTTCCCTGGCATTCAGGAGTCACCGTAACCCGTTAAAATTGGCTCTTTCACAGAGCACCAACCATTTGTGGGAGGGTTTCAGCAAGTCACCTCGTTGCTCTGGGCCTGTATTGAAAGGACTAAACTAGATGTTCTCTATGGGGGCAAATTTCCATTACTGCGGTTAGTGTATCGACCACTGTTCACTCGCCAGCTGCTCTACTCTCAGCAGGATGGCCGGCACAGCCCACGTGAAGGACGAGGGAGAGAGTCAGAAAGAAATTATTGTCTGGGTTGAAGCTACAGTGGTCAGAGCAATAATAAATAAATCAAAGGCTGAAGGAACACCTTGGGCCTGGGGCAGTGATACTGGGCCTCACCTCTAATGAAATAACAGCTTATGTACTAACTCTTAAAGGCCCTTCCCTAGTTGTTGCCTTTCAATGACCCACAGCGGAGGCACCCTGTTCCCTATCACCACTTCTCCCCTGGAATGGCTCATTTCCTCCCTCAGGCTAACTGAGAAGCAGCGTAGCACTTACTAGCACTCGGCCCACGTCAAGTCACTCAGCCTTGCTCCAGGCCTTATCTATAAAATGGGATGTACAATAGCATCCACCTCATAGGGTTGCCGTGATGATTAAATGAGTTAATACACATAAATTATCTAGAACAGTCCCTGTCACATGATGTATTAGCTTATTGGGGCTGCTGTAAGAAAATACCACGTATGGGGCAGCTTCAACAACAGAAAGTTATGGTCTCACAGTTCTGGAGGCCAGAAGTTCAAGATCAAGGTGTCGGCAGGGTTGGCTCCTCCTGAGGGCTGTGAGGGAGAATCTGTGCCAGGCCTCTCCTCTAGCTTCTGGTGGTTTGCTGGCCGTCTTTGGTACTTTCTGGCATGGGGCTGCGTCACCCCAGTCTCTGCCTTCATCTTAATATGGCCTTCTCCCTGTGGTGTCTCTATGTCCAAGTTGCCCTTTTACAAGTACACCGGCTATATTGGATTAGGGCCCACCCTACTGACCGTATTTCAATTTGACTATCTCTGTAAAAAACCTAATTTCCAAATAAGGTCACATTCTGAGGTTCTGGGGGTTGGGACTTACCCCGTGGTAGGAATTACACGTTGGCTGTGATAAGGAAGAGGAGGAGGATAAACAGAAATCGTAACTCTGATTGCTGACACCCCCCTCTGCCTTCACCAACGTCATTTGCACTTGTCCAGGAGAATTAGTGAAGCCCATTTTCTTTGTAAATGATTCTTTCTTTCTTTTTTAATTAATTTATTTTATTTTATTGTTATTTATTTTTATTATTTATTTATTTATTTATTTTAACGGGACTTTATTGGGGAACAGCCTGTACTTCCAGGACTTTTTTCCAAGTCAAGTTGTTGTCCTTAGTTGTGGAGGGTGCCATTCAGCTTCAAGTTGTCCTTTCAGTCTTAGTTGCAGGGGGCGCAGCAGCCCACCATCCCTTGTGGGATTCAAGGAATTGAACTGACAGCCTTGTGGTTGAGAGCCCACTGGCCCATGTGGGAATCGAACCGGCAGCCTTCGGAGTTAGGAGCACGGAACTCTAACCGCCTGAGCCACCGGGCTGGCCCGATTCTTTCTTTTTTATCAAACCCTTTCTATGATATCTGAAGCAGCTCCAGAGCAGCAACTGTGTCTTCGAATTCTTGAGGCTCCATCCACAGAACACACATCTAGGATGTTCCATGAAGTAGGTTCTTAATAACCTGGGTCCATGAATCAAGTCATTAAGGAACCTCTTGTCTCTTTGAAAACATTTCCACTGCTGTGCTTCGTGGGCCTCTTCGAGACTTTGCTGAATCTTCAGTTTTCAAAAACACGTGTTTGTATACTACTTGTGTAGTTAATTGACACCACCCAGAGCAGTGAAGTATTAATGTTGGATGTAGCATTTTACAAATCTTTCCCAATTCACAGATGGTGGGTGCATACACACAACTGACTCCTGTCAGCTGGGATGGGAATCCCCGGTCTCCCATCCTCCCAGCCCCTGCTAACCACCATTCTACTTTCTATTTATATAATTTTGACTACTCTATGTACCCCATGTAAGTGGAATTACACAGTACTTGTCTTTTTGTGACTGGCTTATTTCACCAGCATGATGTCTTCAAGCTTCATGTATATATAGATCACATTTTGCTTATCCATTCATCTCTCAGTGGACATATGGATTGCTTCCATGTTTTAGCTATTGTGAATAACGCTGCTATGAACAGGGGTGTTCAACTATCTCCTCGAGACCCTGTTTCCTCTTGGTTTTGGTCTGTCAGGAACTACCAAACATGAGGTCAGAGAAACAGGAAATTCATGAAAGTTTCATTTTAGTTCAGAAAGTACAACATGCTTATTTCTAAATTCAGTTTAGAAGAGGATCTTCTATGTTTTTAAATTTTATTTTGTAAATTTCCAAACATACACAAAAGCAAAGGGAATAATATTACTAACTGCTGTGCATCCAACACCCATAAATATTTTTCTAGCCATGTTCCATCTATTCCCAGCCCCCCTTTTTTTCTGTTGGATAATAAAGCAAATCCTAGACAGAATGTCACGTCACCTGTAAATGCTTCAATATGCATATGATGTGTTCTTTTAATGATACCCAACATCCTTAGAAATTCTTTTGTATTATTTTTTTCCTTTCTAAAAATTATATATTAAATGTATTGGGGTGACATTGGTTAATCAGATTATGTAAGTTTCAAGTGTATAATTCTATAATACATCAGCTGTATATTGCAGAAATTCTTGAACACAAATAAGGAAATCCTAGTGTTACTTATATAGAAAATTTTGCACAAATACATATAATATTCATGAATAGTCTTCAAGTTGCTGTGTAGATATGGGACTGAAACAATTAAAATCTTTTTCTAAATGGAGAACAAAAAATAGACAATATACCATTACTAAAAGAGTACATATTTACCTCACATCTACACATGCACATTCATTTTGTTTTCAAAAAATGAATTTAAAACTCAGGATTTCAGTATTGTCTTTATCTACTGGTTTAAATATATAGCAAAGTAACTTTCTCTAAACACAGAATATGTGTTACCCAGGTGCTGAACAGTTCTCACGAGCTCCTGGGCATTGCTGAACATGTTTTATTTCCTGAATTTAATTTTCTTCTGTTGCTAGAAGTGATTGATGTTTATTTAAAAACTTGCCTCAGCCTGACAAGCTAAGGGAATGGTGTGGCCACCATCGGCTACCTTTATGAAGTTCTGAAAAGCCTGGCTTTCAGGTCAGGTGGAGACTGGGGCTCTCTCCCACCTAATGAGTCAGGGCTCTCTCTCAATGCTGCTTGGCATCACCGTTTCTCTTTGGGAGACAATTGTGAATTCTTTGCAAAGACTCAAGTCCCTAAAGGAGCAAAACCAGCAAGAAAACTCAGTGTCCCGGTTTTCTAGACAACATCCTCCAAGATCGTACCCAGGTGCTTAATAATTTAGCCATTTGGGCAAAGTTCTCATTAGAATAGGCAAAAAACATGAATAATTCAGGCATTTGCGAATCATACTGCTCAGTTGTGCTGACACTGGCCAAAAAACACCTTAAGCACTTACAAAGAGGCTCAAGGTGACTAGATCAGGTGACTGGGTCATGATGACACCAAATTTGTTAATGGGAATCCCAGGTCATGTCCAATGGTGTCAAACTACCGACAGTGGCTGTCACATTTTACAGGTCGTTGAAGTCGGAAATGTCTCCTGCAAGTAAAAATTCCTGCCAGCAAATCATAATCTACATCGCTAGGTCTTCCTTTCTCTCTCACTTCCCCAGATCACTCTCACACCTCAAACCCCAGGACAGCTTCATTCTTAGCAGATGAGCTTGCTTCCTCTTTAACTGAGGAAATAGAAACCATCAGAAGAGCTCTTTTTACCCATTTGCTCATTACCAGCATATACAACCCACATACTCTGCCTTCTTGCTTTATCTATAAGAGAACTGGCCATGTTCTATCTAGACAGCTCCTCTGTGTGTCCCTGGTCCCCATTCTCTCTCTCTCTCTCTCTCTCTCTCTCTCTCTCTCTCTCTCTCTCTCTCTCTCTCTCTCTCCCCCCGACATCAGTCCACTTCCTCTGCCCTCCGCTCATTTTTTCATTGCCTAATAAATCTTTCTTAACAGCATATAAACATGCTGTTATTGATCCTATCATTAGAACTAATTCTCAATATGGATGACAAATTTGGGCTGCTACAGCAGAGCACCACAGACTGGTGGGGGGTGGGGCTTAAAAACAATACTTATTTATGACAGTTCTGGACTCTGGGAAGTCCAAGATCAAGGTGCAGGCAGATTCAGTGTGTAGTGAGGGCCTTCTTCCTGGTTCACAGACGGCCAGCTTCTCACTGTGTCCTCCTATGGCAGAGGGGAGTAAGGAAGCTCTCTGGGGTCTCTTTCATAAGGGCACTAATCCCATCCATGAGGGCTTCACCCTCATGACTTAATCAGCTCCCAACGGCGCCCACATTATGGGTGATGGTGTTTGGAGGTGCAGCATATGAATACGAGGGAGATATAAACCTTCCATCTACAGGATAAGCACATAAAAATTGATTAACATCATGAGTCACTAAGGAAATGCAGATTCAAACCACAACAAGATACCACTGCACACCGATGAAAATGTCCCAAATTAAGAAGACTGATCACGCCAAGTGTTGGTGAGGATGTGGAGGAACTGGAACTCTCATTCACTGTTGAACCCTCGGAGTGAACGGGAATGGAACACCAACGTGATGAGCAGTTCTCTTGGGCTCTGAGGCCACTTTTCAACATGTTTTCCCTCCTGAATCTAACATTCTTTAAACAAACAGGCTGGCAGTATCTGAAAATGTTACAACTCCCATAGACCCTGCTATTCCACTCCACCTTCCTCCACTGAAGAGCCAGGATTCCCAAGACACGTCCTCTGTCCCATCCTGTTAAAAACAGCCACCACTACAGCCACCACCACCTGTTGCAGCCCTCTCTGTCAGCAGTGGGGAGCCACCCTGCGGCTCCCACACTTGAGGACTTCTTGCCAAGAAGTTCCTGAGCAATTTTCACTAAAAGCCTGTCCTCGAAGTTTTTGCCATCTGACCAACTCTATGGTTTATTTGATCAATTTATCGATTTTGGATCAAGGGCAAAAAATATTAGGAGAGCCCCAAACTCCTCAGGCACGTAGGAAATGTTAGAGGAGAAAAGAAACAAAATGCTTTAGAAGGCTGATTTTTTCATGAACAAGAAATGTGAGCATCGCCTTCTCAGCTTACTATCCGGCTGAAGGTAACACTTAATGGAGACTAAGTGAGTTAATTAGGGAGAAATCGCAACTAAGCCCCACACGACTTGCTCCAGGGCACCCTCTTCTCTGCCTGCTCTTTCAAATGTTCTCTGGGGCAGGGGGGTCCTTGAATTGGGTGGACATCCTCCCAAGAATCAGACCCCTGGGAAACCATCCAATAAGACAAACTTCAAGGAAGGGACACTGTCATCTAAAAGTTCTAGAGACCTTGGATGTCACAGCCAGATCCAAATCTAGGAGATTTTTCCAAAGCCTCAGGAATCCCTCACGTTCTTATCTACACACGGTCTTGAGTAGAGAGACGATCAGAAGATGTGGGCACCCACCCTCGCTCTGACTTTTCCAGCTATTTGATCTAGAGGAATTTACTGAAATGCTTAGAACGTCAGTTTTCTTATTCTTTACTCAATAATTATGGAATGCCTATTATGTGCTTGGCACTAGAAATAAAAAAGTTATTAATTAATTGGCTAATTAAATATTACTGGTATAGAAATAATGAGTATATGCATCATACAGCCCTTGAGATCTCACTGTGTAGACGTGCAATAATAGCATACCTGTGCGCGCACGCACGTCCCCAGTTCCTGACACAAGAACTCTTAAATCTCTTGGAAGTTCCTGGGTGATAGGAATGTCTTTTGTTCTAATGAGGTGACTCTGGGTAGGCTCCTGGATGGGAAGTCCAAACAATGACTTCAGCTCCACCCCCATCCTTCAGAGAGAGGAGAGGAGCTGGAAATGGAGTTAATGATTGATTGTGCCTATTTGATGAAGCCTCCATAAAACTCCCAAAAGTGCAGGGTTCAGAGAGCTTCTGGATGGGTGAACATGTGTAGGTGGTGGGA
Organism: Rhinolophus hipposideros; assembly: GCF_964194185.1. Lineage (NCBI taxonomy): Eukaryota > Metazoa > Chordata > Mammalia > Chiroptera > Rhinolophidae > Rhinolophus > Rhinolophus hipposideros. The sequence goes on from NC_138069.1 coordinate 41,638,246, forward strand.
GGGAGCCCCTGGAGTAGGCATGAAAGCTCAATGCCCGTTCCCACATACCCTACACATTTCTTCCACTTGGATGTTTACCTGTATCCCTTACCATATATAATAAACTGGTAAACAGTAAGTAAACTGTTCTCCTGAGTTCTGTGAGCTACTCTAGCAAACTAATGGAACCCAAGAAAGGAGTCGTGAGAACCTCGGTTTATAGCTGATTGGTCAGAAGCACAGGTGACAAACTAGACTTGTGATTGGCATTGAAGTGAGGAGGCATTGTTGTGGGACTGAGCCCTGAACCTGTAGGATCTGATGCTATTTCTAGGTAGACAGTGTCAGAATCGAGTTGAAATATATGACACCTGGCTGGTGTTGCACAGAATTGCTTATTGGAGGGAAAATCCCCACCCCCCATATCTGGTGTCAGGAGTATCATGAGTGTGGCAGTGGCGAGACAGTCAAGAACTGTAAAGGAGAGAACTGTGTGCCTGGCACAATGCCAGGTACTTCACATGGCTTACTTGTCAATGACCCTATAGAGCAGGTTCTATCATTAGCTCCACTTTAAAAGGAAATTGAGGCTTTCGCTAAAAGACTTGCTCAAGTTCATCCATTCCACAAATGTATTTATTGAATATTTACAGTGTGACAAGGAAGGTGCTAGTGAAAGACTAAATATGAAAATGGACAACGGTCAGAACATACATAAAAACAGACTTCTGAGCCACAACCTGCAGCAACCAGCCCAGGAAGCCAGCCTGCTATCTAGAAATCAGGTTTGTGGGAAGACAGACCACTGTCTCTAACAAATAATCCAGGAAGCCAAATAGTAACCCCTATAACAACTAACCCCAAATGGCAGGACTTGATTAATAACTTGTAGCTTCCCTCATTTTGATCCCTGCTTCCAACTTAGGACCAACTAGAAAAAGCCAGTTATGTTCCCCTAACCAGTCACATAAGATGCCCCGCTTCTAGTGAGCCGCCTCCAGCCTTCCCAGGCCACCAGCCTCCTCCAATCAGGGCTCAGCTGAAGCGTCCCCTTTTCTCCACTACAAAGCTTTCCCGTTCCTCTCTGCAAAACACAAGTGATAGTGGGTGACTCCCTTGCCATAGGAGGCTCTAAATAAGTAGCCTTTACACTTCTTGTTTGGTTGGTCTTCGTTTATGTCCACTCTGGGCACCGGGGTTACAGAGTTGAGCAAACACAGACCCTGAAAGTGCACTCGTGGGTCTTACTGTCCAGGGCAGATAATATCCAAGCAGTCACAGCAAGTGATTTTGCTACAAGAGAGAAGCACCAAGGTTCAACTGCCTGTGAAGTGGGTGGGTCTGACCTAGTCTGGGAGTCAGGAAAGGCTTCTGGGAGGAAGTGATGGCTGAGCAGGGACGTGAAGGTTGTGTATGAGACACCTAAGTCGAGAAGGAGGAGAAGAGTGTTCCAGCGAAGAAAATAGTACAAGGGCCCATGGCTGGAGGAAGGGTGGGAGGATGGTGTGAGATGAGGCTGGAGAAGTCCACAGGTCATGTGGGGACTTCAAGGCCATGGGGAGGACTTTTGTGTTTATTCTACTAACAAGTGGAAGCCAGTGATGAACATGGGGTTTGAGGGTGGGAGGCGTGCGGAGCCATATTCGTGTTGAACTGTGTCCCCAAAAAAGGTATATTCACGTCTTAACCCCCAGGAGGTCAGAAAGTGACCTTATTTGCAAAGAGGGTCATTGCAGATGTAATTAGTTACAATGAGGTCATACTGGAGAAGGGTGGGCACTTAATCCAATATGACTGGTGTCCTTATAAGAAGGGAGAACAAAGGGAGAAGTTGACCATGTGACGACAAAGGCAGAGATTGAAGCGATGCAGCTTCAAGCCAAGGAGCACCAGCAGCCACCAGACGCTGGAAGAGGCAGGAAGGAGCCTCCCCTACAGCCTTCGGAGGGAGCCGTGAAACCCCGATTTCAGCCTTCTGGCCTCCAGAACCTGAGACAATAGATTTCTGTTGTTTTCAGCCACTCAATCTGTGGAACTTGGTTATGGCTGCCCTAGGAAACAAACACACCTGGGTTTTAAAAAGAGCCACCCAGCTATACTGGAAGGGAGTCCACATGGATGAGGGTTGGCCAGTTAGGAATACACTGCAGTTGTTTCCAAAAGAGATGATGGTGGCTGGGGCTAGTGGTGGTGATAGCGGGGTGTGGAGAGGTGAAGTTTGGAACCGTTTGGGAGGCGACATCTATTGAAACAGTATGGAAGTGGCACACACGTTGAAAAGTGGGCTTCACACATGTTCTAGAGATTTGTCACCAACAAGGCAGCCCGGTGGGCATAGGCAGTGATGACACCTAGCACTGGCCAGTGGGTCAGGAGATGGGTCAGGCCAGCGTGGGTGGAGAGATGTCGCCGAACTACACATCACCAGGTGATCAGTGTGGGGCTCTGGGTGAAGGAAGTTTATGGATTAAGAGGCACAGCACACCGGAGATTTGGATTGGAACAGGTGATTGGCTGGGCAGAGCATCAAACATCTGAGAGTCCAGGATCACTGGTAGTAGCAAAGCCCAAACACACAGTCTTTCCGCTGCAGACATTGCTGGCTAATTGCAGCACCCATTCCTTCCACTCCAGAAAGCCCTTACCAATCGAGCCGAATAGATCCACAAAATGAAATTCTCTTGCAATCCCAGGACAGGGGTGGGATTCAACAGGAGTCTCTGTGAACCTCTCTGGATGCTTGTAGATCTGCATTTGGTTCCTTGATCCTCAAAAGAACGATGGAAAGTTCACAGAACAGATGATTGCATTACTCCTATTTACTACAAGAGGAGACTGAGGTCCAGAGTCCCACGGCTGGTAAAGGACAGAACCGGCTCAAATGAAGAGCTTTTTACTTTCAAGTCTTCCTTCTATCTTTCCCGGAAGCAGTTGTGAATTGGTAGCCAAAATAACGAAGACTACTGAATTAACATTTCTTTTTATTGTTATTTATTCTTTTTATGTTATGTCTATAATATAAAATTGACCATTTTAACCATTTTTAAGTGTACAGTTCTGTGGCTTTAAGTACATTCACACTGTTGTGCAACCAATCACCACTATCCACCCACAGAACTTTTTCATCTTCCCAACTTGACACTCTGTCCCCATTAAACCCTCAGTCCCCAGCCCCTGGCGCCCACGTTCTACTTCCTATCTCTGTGAATTTGACTCCTCTAAGTATATCATATTAGTGGAATCATGTTATTTATCCTTTTGTGTGAATCGACATCTTTATCCCAGATTGCACACAATGGAATTCAAGTGTTTCTTGGCTGCCTTGTTGATACAGAAGACATGTTTCCTGGGTCTCTATTTTCTTTATTTTCTATTAGAAAAACAGCATGAAAATCTAGAGTGTCTTGGTTTAACCCACATGCTATTTTCATTTACGTGGGCTGATTTAAAATTTTTTTTTTTTTTATCTCTAAGGACAATTGTAAACCCTTCCACAGAAAGAAAGGACTCAGAGAGTTTTCTATGGCAACTTGATGCCAGAAACTGAACTCAAAATTCTTGAGACATTTTCAGAAACTCTTTTCAAAGCTGGGCAAGCTAATGCTGGGTGTTAATCCTGTTTGCAAGTTCTTTTTGCTGTTTTTACGTATCCACTCATCAAAAAATGATTAAGCTCTTGACTAAATCAGGCACTATGTTAGGCATATAATGTGGGCGAGACCAAAATGGTGCTGGCTTGAGCTTGGGCAATTTAAGAAATGCTATAGGTGTTCCTGAGAGAAACTTTTCATTGATGACGCTAGCTACAGTACAATGCCTGAGTGGAGGCAAAAGGATGTATTTGGGGCAAATTGAAGGTGACTGTTCAGATACTATTACCTAGGGAAGACTCTGAGGCCTCTCTAGAGCTCCTGAAGTCATCTCCTTCTAAGCCACCGAATATTTCTGATTGCAACATGGGATCGGTCTTTGACTTTTCAAAGATGTGAATTCAGCCTTTAAAACAAAAAAAAAAAAAAAAGAAGGAAAATGACATACACTGCCACCTGGATAAACCTTGAGGACATTATACGAAGTGAAAGAAGCCAGTCACAAAAAGACAGATACTGTCTGATTCCACTTACAAGGGACATCTAACTTAGTCAAACTCCTAGACACGGAAAGCAGAATGGTGGTTGCCAGGGGCTCGGGGAGGGAGAGTGGGGAGCTCTCGTTCAGCGGCTGCTGAGTCAGTTCTGCCAGATGACAAAGCCCTCGGGATCTGTTGTACAACAGTGTGCCTACAGTTGATGCTATTGCACTGTAGGTACACTTCGAAATGGTGAAGATGGTAAATTGTATGTTATGTGCTTTTCACCGCAATTTACAAAAAGTCTAGCACAGCCCTCACCACATAGGGGACTCGATAAATGTTTGCGCACAGCAAAGAGACATCTTGAGGTCTCAAGACCTGGCCTCCTATTTTTTTCTGCAAATTTTAGCTATGGGGTTGGGACTGGTTGGTTGTTTTCCCCCTTGTTGACATTCTGGTGTGTGCAATTTAAGATATAGCTGGGAAATAGCAAAGTCAAAACTTTTTCGGAAAGTCATTGGCGCAGGGCCTTCCGTTTGCTGGACAAGTCCTGTGTGTCCACCTGACAAACTGACGTTGAGTCTCAACTGTGGACTGAGGTCAGCCTCACATGTCCACGGTTTCAGAGGTTGACAACAGACCTGCCTCAAATTGGCAGCCGCCAACATCTGGGGTGCAATTTTCAGTTTACAGAGCACCCCCATATGTGTTTACCTCATTCTAGACACTGTCTCCTCTTTACCAGGCCTCTAGTGTCTTCTCCATGCTTCACCAATAGAGGGGTCTATTGGCAGAATTGAAACCTTAGTTAAGGTTTGTTGAGGTTTGTTTTTAAAATTTCACTGTTCCCACCCACATTCCCTTGCGATATAAATAGAAAAAAAAAAGAGGTTTAATTAGTAAGGCAAGACATTCGAGCTATGTCCACTTGATCCTTGAAAAGGAAATCTAAGAGGCTCTTACTATCACTTTTTCAATCCTATATAAGGTCGGTCAGTAAGGCAGCAAAAGCACATCCGTTTTTTTCGCTCCTTTCAACTCTTTTTCCTGATTCTTCTTGGGGGAAAATCTAAAACGGTGAGTAGCTGATGGACCTACCAGACCCAGGTTCTTCTTTCCTACATGCATTCATATTAGGCTGGTGCATGCTGTGCTCAGATTTCTCTTTGCCCATGGAGTTGACACCTGGGAGGATTTTGATCTCTGATAGATGGGCTTTTCAGGTCTCTGATTCCCATCCTTCAGGACAAATAGCATTTCTTCCACAGAAGGTCTGCATGCAGCCCTAGCTCTACCCTTTTCCATGCGGGATTTGCAAGACTATGTTTCTCTGGCTGGTGGATGGAAATACTGTTGCAGTCATAACATAGTTTACTTCTGACTGGTTTGTAGATGCCTATGTCAGTGATAAATTACGTACATATAATTTTTCAGTAAGACAAGGGAATCAAATCGTTCTTTAGGTTGTATTTTTTATTTCATCTTTGGGGTATATTCAAGAAAAGGCACTGATACAAAGGGGGCCGGAATCTTATCAGCATTTGGTTTTTATTTGGATATTCTGTCCCATCATTTAATACCGTGCTTATCACATTTAAAAAATTCTCAACAAACGGACAGTTTCAGTGGGCCCCAGAGGGTGGACTGCCCCAGATGTGCGTGTTCCTGCTCCCCATTTACCGGATGTCATTTCTTCTGTGTAAATAGGTGGAAAATGAGCATCACAGATGTCCTTAGTGCTGACGACATTGCAGCAGCCCTGCAGGAGTGCCAAGGTAAAGTGCAAGTGAGGCAGGGGCAGCTTTGTCTCAGGTATTTCCACTTCTGGCAAAGCCACAAAAATTAAAATGTGAACTTAGTTGAAAATTCATGGGAACAGAGAATTAAACTGTTATTTATTAACTAAAATTATAGGGATATGAGATCTGAGCATATAATTAGATTTCTGTAAGGCGAAAGAAAGTAAACGTGAAAAAAGAAATTCGTGAATGCCCAGACAGCCTGTTTGAATCCAATGATTGCACTTCCCACCGCCAGATAGACCCGTGAGGCTGTGGTTTTGGAGACACAGCCTGGAAAATGCGCAGTGGGAGGTGCGAAGGAGAAAAAAAGACAGAAGGGGACAAATCGAGTGGAGAGGGAAAGCTGAGGAAGGCGGTGGGTAGGAGATGATACTCAAAGCCATCCAGTCTTGGCTGCCTCAAAATCTTGGACTTAAAATTTTAACAAAACTTGAATAGAGCATCCCTATGGCTCAATGATATTATGAAAAGTAGTTTTGATAACCTATGTTTTCAGCACCTTGGCCCAAATACGGACTGTGTGATCCAATGAGCATTAGAATAACCCATTCTCTGTTCTTCAGACCCAGATACTTTTGAACCCCAAAAATTCTTCCAGACATCAGGCCTCTCCAAGATGTCGGCCAGTCAGGTGAAGGATGTTTTTCGGTTCATAGACAACGACCAGAGTGGATACCTGGATGAAGAAGAGCTTAAGTAAGCTTTGTCCTAAGCCTGTCTTGCACCCCGACATTGCTAGGGGGGCTGGAGCACAGTGGAGGCCAGTTTGCTCGGCATTTCTTCAATGGACAGCCATGATGCCGGTCATTCGGCAGGGCCTCCGGAAAGGGAAGAACATGAGTCAGGTAGATGTGTTGGCTACTCATCTATCCACGCGACGCCCTGAGGCTGTAGGTGCTAAAATTCACTAGCTTTAGGGTTTTTCTTTGGCAAGTGGACTTATCGATAAAACTCTGAAAAACTTTCAAAAACAAAATGCCCACCATTAGTTTCCACAAGGAAGGAAAATGTTGCTGGCTAAGACCTTGACTGATGATCGCAACTGCTGGGAAAAGATGGTTTGCTTCAAGAGAAAAAGAAAGGGTAGGCGGAGAAATGCATGATCTTTCAGAAAATTCCCCTCGATCTTTATTATCCTGTAGGTTTTTCCTCCAGAAGTTTGAGAGTGGTGCTAGAGAACTGACAGAGTCAGAAACCAAGTCCCTGATGGCGGCTGCAGATAATGATGGAGACGGAAAAATTGGGGCTGATGGTATGTTCACACCTGTACGTAGCATAAAAGACTAGCTCAGGGAGCATCTGGGGGGCTTGGGCCAGGAGAGCGGACTAATGTGGGTTAAAATCCCCTTTTCTTAACTTTGCTGAGCCTCAGTGTTCTCATCTATAAAATGGGACTAAAGTGAGGGTGCAAATGATACATGTAAAGATTCTGGCATAATACCTGGAGATGTACCATAGAAGCTGGTCCCACTGGTCATTGTCTATGAACAAGAAAATACCCATCATCTGACAAGGGGACTAGCTAGTTTCCTGGCCAGTTATTTGCAAGACAGCCTCACGCACCCTGAAAATAGTGTAAGGAATTTCTACCCATGGTATTTGAGTCCCTGTAAACAGGGGAAGGGTTGACATTCTCAAGTGTGTCGCATACTAATGAGTTTATTAACTTGAGTAGTAAAGCCTCTTAGCTTTCAAGAGTAAACAAATGTGTTTTATTGGATATTAGCCCACCAAGTGGACAATATCAGAGACCACGCAAATCAATTCAAACACCACTTATGGAGTCTGCTGAGTGCAGAGCCCAATATTCAAAATTTTAGCATAATTGCATGGCTGTAGACTTATTTTCATCTGATTTTGCCATGTTGCTTACATGATTTTTAACTACTTTGTGCCTGCAACTCAGGAGAACTTACACATGGTCCTTATGGTGGTATTGATTTGAAAACTTATACATGGTCCTTATGGTGGTATTGATTTGAAATTAACAACTGTTACTTTAGATACTTATTTTGAAAATCTCATCAAAATGAAACCACTATAACTTACTACATGAGAGTTAAGGTAGCTCCTGTAAATAGCTCAGAAAAATAGTGTAGGTAAGGAAAGATTGATTCATTTAAACCCAACCAGGAGAGAGTCCCAAACAGGCAAAGCTGACCAGTAAATATAAAGTAAACTCCAAGTTTTCAATTCCCATCTGTAGCATCCATACAATATTACTATTGTTGTCTTTCTTCTAGTAATATGAACTTTTGGGGATAGAGAAAAGTTAGTTCCAAGTCCTACCCTATTAAATATTTCCTAAAAATGCAAAACGTAGCTACAGAATAGAAGAAAACCTTCCATTTCTGTCTTAAATTAACAAAAAGTTGAAACGTCACAGAAAGTGTGGGCTCTACTGAAAAGCTAAAGGTGTTTGTTAGATTAGATTACAGAGCAAGATGAAACGCTATTGACTATCTGGACCTGGTCAGTGACACTTACATTTTTCCTCCCTGCATGCCCTTTGAGGGGGCCAGGCCCAACATCTGGCAATTTGCTGCGCTTCCTTTCCTCTTCAGAACTCTCACTGGCCATAGCATGTCCCAAGCCGTTTCCACTGACCCCGTTCTCACCTCTTCTGTTCTAGAATTCCAGGAAATGGTACATTCTTAAAGAGCCCAGACTATGGAAATAGACACAATCAGCTGGAAGCCCTCAAAGCCCCAGGAATGGGAAACCCCACATCCTCCCCCTAATTTATTTATTAATGTCCCCTGAAATGCTTCTGTGACTTGCGCGTTGTTTTAGTGAGGTAATGAGACAGTCGTTCATGACTTTCTGATGACTCCCGTAAGGCCCTCAGCAGACAATGCCTTTAAAAATGATCCAATAAAGACACGTTTCTCATCATCTGCTGACGTGTGGGTGTGGTTTTTTTCTCAGTAAGGGAGATGGATGAAAGCAAGTTGGGGACTTTTAGAAAGATGTCTGGGCCTGTCAAGCATTGAGCAAGCCATGCCCTTGTGCATGAGCAAACAAGGAAAAGAGTTCGGAAAAAGGTCACAGATAAGTGGCATTGTCAGGCTAGGGTTTCTCAGCGATTTACTCAAGTCTGAAATTAATAGGAAGAGATTTCAGGCAGCATAAAATCACTCTTGCTTATGTGCTTTCTACTCACTGGGTATTAGATTTCCATGTGAGATTTAAATAAAAGCAAATGATACAAGACAGAATAAAAGTGTGAGGCTTCAGTGGGCTGTAAAGCTAAGGAGACTTGCTACGCTAGCTTAACACAGACTGAGCTTAAAGCTTCTTTTTTTTTTTCTTAACGACTTTCCTGCTCTGACCCAGCCTCCTGCTGCCTCTCCCTCCCCTTCCTCAGCCACTATTTTCCTGGCTCTTATTTGATACCACCTGAACCAATTCCACCGAGAAGTGTCTTAACATTTGAGGCGAGCCTCGAGCCTCGGGGGTCCTGTTACAGGGTTTTCATTAGTGTGGGGTGATCTCAAGCCAGGAAATTCTCATTAGGCTGATTTCCAGGTGGCAGGTTAAAGCTTTGGCTGACCCCAGGGGGTTTGAGGACTCCTGGGAGGAACTGAGCTACTTTCCTGAGAGCAAGATCAAAAACTCACACTTTTCACCCCAACACCCAAGCTCACAAGGCCCTGGGCTCTCCTGGATTGCTTCCATCATACTGTTACTTAGGCTTTTGGAGGATCCCTGTGTTTGGGGAGCAGCTTTTCAAAGTGTGGGGCATGGACTACAAGAAGACCTCAAGGTGACTTTAGTGGGCCAGAGATCACCAGTTTTTATTTTAATAACCATGTGTTTATTTTAATATTTTAGTTTGTGAATCCCTCGGAATATAGGCAGCCAGAGGGGCTTGCTGGTCACTGCTGATGACCTAAGAGCCTTGATTCTTGAAACAGTCCACATATTGCCTTCACCTCCACACCACACATGGATACACTGACCCTTCCGGTATTTTCAGTTCATTCTATTCCCTGCAAGGGGTGCTCTCTCAATAACTGAAAGTCATCCTGTAGCCCTCTTTCCACCGGGTTCTGGCTACCACACGCCTTGGAGAAACAATGTGAATGATGATACTTTACAAATAATGGTTGTGAGTTTTTAATTGACGAAGCCAACACCCATTGGAGCAGCAAAGCAACCTCACCCCAATCGAGGTAAAGATCGTGGGTTCCTTTTGCTTTTTTGTCACTAGGAGGGCATCTGTATGGGAATAAGGACTGGAGGGGTTACATGGAGCACCCGGGGACGCTGTGTCATTGGGGCGCACTGATGTTCTGACTGTCTTGGGGAAAATGCTTAGAGGACAGATGTGTGCGAGAGGATAAGTTGCCATACAGTTTCCACAGGAAGAATAATGGTCGGTTATTAATAAATTTGGTTCATCCTACTGTTTCAAAAGGATAATTCAAATCATTTTTGCCCATTTCAAATATGGTAATTTTTCATTCTTCCAACCCAGTTTTAGGAAAATTTTAGAGTCTCTGTCAACAGGCAAGAATGGCAATCAAAAGGAGACATCTTGCTGTATTTAACACCCAAACAGTGTCAGGTGGCGTGCTTAAATGAAACCCAATAATCCTGTCTTCACTCATATCAGTTTTTAATTATGTTGTTTGGATTTGGGTGTTTTGGGGTGAAGGGGGATGAGTATTCCATCTCTGAATGCAGGTAACAACAGCTCTGGGCATTTGATCATATTTGGAAATTAGCACTGTTTTTTTTGTTGTTGTTTTTTTGTTCGTTAATTTTCCTAACTTTAAATATTGCAGAAACATTAGCATTTCCAAATCCTTGGTGAAATGTGATTTGAAAACAAAAAATGGTTTCAAAATCTACCTGACTTTAGTCATTATGTAAATTTCATACTAAGCAATTGATTTGTATATGGGTCCTATTCAGTACGTGCCTTACAGAAAAAAAGAGTAAAAGGATATACAGCAAAATGTTAACAGTAGCTCTACCTGCAGCTGGTAGGATTACACAACCATGAGATAAGCCTGGAGCCTTTCCAAAAGCAGAGCATAATGAGTACAGAAAATTAAAAACAGAGATGTAGAATTTACCCAATTATTGTCATGAAGCCAAGTAACAATACAGTCTGATCTTAAAAAGCTTTCACACAAAGGATGGATCCCACACTCAACGAAAAGCCCTGCGTATCATGCTGTTCCTGAAATCCCTACTCAGTTTTTTTTAGACTCAATTGTAATTTTACATACTGAGGGAAATTTTTAAATGATCATATCTAGAGTCAAATCAAATCTGGAAAGACCCTCAATAAAATTCCAGTAATCCAGAAAGGGGATTGATAAGCATGTAAACAACTTTATTTTCATGGTTGTTTTCTCTGTGTTTACCTAGTTTGCAGATAACCACCCACCTGTACTCAGGAGTCAAATGATATTTGACTTTGAAATGAAGGTCTAAATGGCATCATATGTTAGAGCTGAAAAACCTGGTGTCTGTTATTTTTCCTAATTGCTTATAAAATAGGGAAGCAATGATGACTATAATTTGAACGATTTTTACTTATCACTTTGGCTTATTGTTTGGGAGAGTACTTTATAATTTAATGAAATATGATCTCAAGGCCGGCTTCATGAACGTGCTTGACTGTTGAGACTAATAAGAATGATTAAAATACTTCACACATTATTTGGTAGTATTTTGCTTCCGGATAGCACATTATGAAATAGTTACACGATTTTTAAAATGTATAGGTTTCACAGTTCTTTCCAGCTCAAAAAAGTGCAGCAAAACAGTGAAGACTTCAACATGATTTTTAAAATGTATAGGTTTCACAGTTCTTTCCAGCTCAAAAAAGTGCAGCAAAACAGTGAAGATTTCAGAAATACGTGTCTATTTGTTCAGGTTTACAAGTTCCATAGTTAGTTCTGCGTAACGACTACAGTTTCATTTTGTGTAATGAGTACTCAGGAATCCAATTTCAAGCAAAAAACTATCTTGTATCTCTTCTGCCAATGTTAAGGTATGGTATTACCTTGCAAACACTTAAGAAGGCAGATGAAATTGGAATCACCAGGATCGTTTTCACTGGGCCTGTTAATTTATTCACTGGAAAGACTATTCATTTACATAACATTTTAACAGGTTTCAAAAAGTTACGTTTTTGGTAGGGAGTGGATTTTGACATAATTTTCATAGAAACTCTATAATGGATATACAAGGATTCACATCTGATTTTTAAATTATAAAGCATTTCAAGCTTTCAGATGAGAATACACGGCGACATCAACACCTGCGCACCTATCACCTCACTTTATCAAATCTTGGCATGAACTGCCTGCTGGCTTCCTAATTCGCGTCTGTCAACTTGCTTAGGCTGTGAGTACTCAGTTAGGGTGGGCCACAAAAACCACTGGCCTGAGATTTACAGGGTGGGGCATGAAGCAGCAGCCAGGGACTGCTGGGGTGGTCCCTTACCTCTTGGCTCCCCTCTTTGGTGTGGGGTCCTCTTTCAGCTCCCAGTTCCAGGTGTGTGTTTCCTAGCTTTTCCTGGAGGACCCTGATTGTCAGAAATGGAGGTGTGGGAGACGGACATGAATTCCTGTGTGTCCTCACCGTGTCCGTTTACATCCCTCCTCCCTTCCTGATTGCCTGCTCTGCAGACTTCAGGCTTCAGCACTAGATGAAGGCAACGGCCATACAGAGACTGTTGAACCAGCTCTCACAAGTGCATACCTGTAATACATACAGGTACACATATGACTACATATTACATGGCTACATAATTGCATAATACTGTAATTAAAGCTAAAAATTACATTACACATATACTTTTATATGAATATGTTTTCTACTGGTTCTTATTCTCCAATTGAACCTTGATTTACAGAATTTGCTTCAGATTTTTCATTTTTTAATAAAAAGAATCATATACTTTGGAAGCTCCTTTGTCGATGATCACAGGAGGAGATGGAGATCAAGGTCAATTTTAACTGCAGGAGAGAAATTTACCCTTCGATGAAAGTCACTTCTGAATGACACAGTCTCGGCTCTAAATCAACAAAGAACAGACTGGCTACTTGACCCACGGGTCTGTTATTTCTGTCAACAGAGTGCCATGAAGGGGCCCTTTGTACAGGTGACCTTAGAGGTGTATATCACACCCCAACCTCTACTCAGCAGCTTCTCCTTGAAGCTCAGTGCTGACCTGAGTATAAGGAGAGAACTCACGAGAATGTCAGACCAGCCGGTAACCTGAGCTCCATCTGGACGTCATGCAGCAGACAGAACTCTCAAGGAGGAACGTCAATCTCTAAAGTCCGTTTCTCCCCTCTCCTGTTCCCAACCTCCGTAATTCGTCCATTCAACACACATCTTTAAGGCAGGCACTGTGCTATACAACGGAGCAAGACACCGACTCCAATCGTCCTATCAACTAGAAGCTCACTTTTCTTGTTATCAGGGATACAGATACAGGTGAGACCGTGTCTACAACCTCCTATCTGGAACTGTGACTTTCTACCTGGAACTGTGCTCCCTTTTACCACAAAAACATGGCTGTCCTACATCTCATTCCCGTGGAATTTTGAGTTCACAAAATCTTTTTTCTTTTTTCAGCTTTATCGGAGTATAATTGACATGCAAAATTGTCATGTATTTAAAGGGTACAACATGATGATGTTATGTACGTATGCATTGTGAAAGGATTTCCACCATCAAGCTAAGAAACACATTCATTACCTCATATATTTACCTTTTATTGAAATTCTACTCTTAGAAAACTTCAATTATACAAAACGGTAGTATTATCAACTATAGTCACCATGCTGTACATTAGATCCTCAGATCTTATTCATTTTATAACTGAGTTTGTACCCTTTTACTAGACTCTCCCTTTTCTCTCAACCCCTGCCCTGAGCTCGTAGCAACCACTATTTCACTCTCTGTTTCTATGAGTTTGACTTTTCTTTTTTTAAGATTCCACATGTAAGTGATACCATGAAATATTTGTCTTTCTTTGTCTGGCTTATTTCACTAAGCTTAATTCCCTCCAGGTTCATCCATGTCGTCACAAAGGGCAGGATTTCCTTCTTTCTCACGGCTGAGCAATATTCTATTGTAACATATATATCACATTTTGTTAATTCATCCATCTATTGATGGACACTTAGGTTGTCCCCATATCTTGGCTATTGTGAATAATGCTGCAATGAATATGGGGGTACCGATATCTCTCCTACGTAATGATATTATTTCCTTTGGATATATTACCAAAAGTGGGATTGCTGGGTCATATGGTAGTTCTATTTTTAATTTTTTGAGGAAGCTCCATACTGTTTTCCACTGTGGCTGCACCAATCTACGTTCCCACCAACAGTACACTAGAGTTCCTATTTCTCCACATCCTGACCAGCATTTATTGTCTCGTCTTTTTGAAAATAGACCTAACAGGTGTGAGGTGACATCTCATTGTGGTTTTGATTTGCATTTCCCTGATGATTAGTGAGGTTGAGCATCTTTTCATGTACCTGTTGGCTGTTTGAATACCTTCTTTGGAAAAAATGCCTACTTGGATCCTTTGCTCATTTTTAAACTGAGTTATTTGGGGGAGTTTTTCTTTTGTTTGTATGAGTTTCTTGATATTTTGGGTATTAACCCCTACCAGATGTGTGGTTTGCAAATACTGTCTGCTGTTCCGTAGGTTGGCTATTCATTTTGTTGACGGTTTCCTTTGCTGTGTAGAATCTCTTTAGTTTATTTATTTTTTTGCTTTGCTATTTATAAATAGTTTATTTATTTTGGATTTGGTGTCAAATCCAAAAAAATCATTGCCAAGACCAGTGTCAAGGAGCTTACCCCATTTTCTTCTAGGAGTTTTATGGTTTCAGTTATGTTCAAGTCTTTAATCCATTTTGAGCTGATTTTTGTGTACAGTGCAAAACAGAGGTCCAGTTTTCCCAACAACGTTTATTGAAGAGACTATCCCTTCCCCATTGTATGTTCTTTTTTTTTTTTTTTTAGATTTTATTGGGGAAGAACAGGACTTTTGTTGGGGAACAGTGTGTACTTCCAGGCCTTTTTTCCAAGTCAAGTTGTCCTTTCAATCTTAGTTGTGGAGGGCGCAGCTCAGCTCCAGTTGCCGTTTCTAGTTGCAGGGGGCACAGCCCACCATCCCTTGCAGGAGTCGAACCGGCAACTAGTGGTTGAGAGGACGGACTCGTTCCAATCAACTGAGCCATCCGGGAGCTCAGCGGCAGCTCAGCTCAAGGTGCCATGTTCAATCTTATTATTATTATTTTTTTTCGTGTTCAATCTTAGTTGCAGGCGGCACCATCCCTTGTGGGACTCGAGGAATTGAATTGGCATCCTTGTGGTTGAGAGCCGTACTCCAACCAACTGAGCCATCCAGGAGGCAGCTCAGCTCAAGGTGATGTGTTCAATCTTAGTTGCAGGGGGCGGAGCCCACCATCCCTTCCGGGACTCAAGGAGTTGAACTAGCAACCTTGTGGTTGAGAGCCCACTGGTCTATGTGGGACTCGAACTGGCAGCCTTCGGAGTTAGGAGCATGGAGCTCCAACCGCCTGAGCCACCAGGCTGGCCCCCCATTGTATATTCTTGGTTCCTTTGTCATAAATTAATTGACCATATGTGCATGGGTTTATTTCTGGGCTTCCTATACTGTTCCAATGAACTATGTGTCTGTTTTTATACAATACCATATTGCTTTGATTACTATAGGTTTGTAATATAGTTAGAATTCAGGGAATGTTATGCCTCTAGCTTTGTTCTTCTTTGTCAAGAATGTTTGGGCTATTTGGGGTATATTGTGGTTCCATATAAATTTTAGGATTGTCTTTTCTGTGTCTATAAAAATTACTATTGGAATTTTTATAAGGATTGCACTGAATCTGTAGATCACTCTGGACAGTATGACATCTTAACAATATTAATTCTTTAACCCATAAACACAGAATATCTTTTCATTTATTTGTGTCTTCTTCAATTTCTTTCATCAATGTTTTATAGTTTTCAGTACACAGGTCTCTCACCTCCTTGGTTATATTTATTCCTAAGTATTTTAATCTTTTTGATGCTAATATAAATAGGATTGTTTTCTTAATTTCTCTTTCTTATAGTTCATTGTTAGTGTAAAGAAATTAACTGAAGGCAGGTGGCCGGTTAGCTAAGTTGGTTAGAGCTTGGTGCTAATAACACCAAGGTTGCCGGTTTGATCCCACATTGGACCCCGGTGAGCTGCACCCTCCTTAAAAAAACAAACAAACAAACAAAAAACACCTGATTTTTGTATATTGATACTGTATCCTGCAACTTTACTGAATTCATTTATTAGCTGTAAGAAGTTTTTGGTGGAATCTTTAAGGTTTTCTATATATAAGATCACGTTGTCTGCAAACAGAGACAATTTTACTTCTTCCTTTATGACTTGAACGCCTTTTATTTCTTTTTCTTGCCTAATTTTTCTGGCTAGGACTTCAGCACTATGTTGAATAAAAGTGGCTAAAAGTGGCTTATCTTGTTCCTGATCCCAGAGGAAAAGCTTTCAGCCTTTCATCATTGAACATGTTGTTAGCTGTGGACTTGGCATATATGGCCTTTGTTATGCTGATGTATATTCCTTCTACACCCAGTGTGTTGAGAGTTTTTATCATGAAAGGATGTTGAATTTTGTCAGATGCTTTTTCTCCATCTACTGAGATGATCATATGATTTTTATCCTTCATTTTGTTAATGTGGTGTATCACATGTTGATTTGCATATGTTGGGAATGTCAGGAGCAAGAAATGATAGTAATCATTTCCTGTATAATAATTAAGTGCTGGCCACTATATGTCCAATTCATGGTCCCACTTAATTCTTAGAGAAATTTCTTGAAGGAAAGCATTTACTATTATCATTTTACAAATAAGAGATAGCAGAGAAAGGCTAAGTAATCACTCCACGGACTCACACCTAGTGAATGACAGAGCTAGGATAAGTACCCAGATCTGTCTCATGTCCAAATTCCAACACTGCCTCCCTAAATGTGAAGATCCACTCTGCCAGGTTGGATGAGCAGTCCTGTTTCTAAACTTAATCTGTGACAGAGGAGTGTTGACCCTGAGAAAGAAAATATCTACCAAGAAGGACTCCTGGTGGCTAATTGGACCAAATTTAAAAAGAGAGCCTAACATCCATTGCTAAACAGGACCTCTCACAGAAGCCACACTCAGGGAAAAGTCGGCACTGAACTGTCTACCTGCGGCTGAGACAGTCCTCATAAATGAGTTCTTGGAATCCCATTTCAACCAACAGAGCTGAGACTCTCCACATCCACTGAGAGCTGCACAGCCATATCCTCATTAGCATCTTCACTGACCAATCAGGACACCTCCATTATGACCAATCAGGACAGGGCTTTTTGGACCAATCAAACTGAGGACTTCGAGTCCTTATTTGCAAGAGAGCAGACCAATCAGGCACCAGGGGCAGGGACTTCTTTCTATATAAGTCAGCTCCCCTCTGGCTCAGGGATGCACTTTCGTTACCCACTGAAGATTGTGTTTCCTGTCTGGAGGTCTCTCACCTCAGCTGCCTCCCTGGACCAGAGGAGTGGACCAGAGCAGCGATGTCTCAGGTGGAGCTGAGCTCACCTGTCTTGCAACCCAAACTGCACCACTGGGCTTCCTCGTACCTACAGAGCCTCACAAGCTTGTTTTTCTACAGCTGTGCTATATCTCAATTGAGCTGTTTGTGCTGAGTAAAATCTCCTTCACCGTACCCCAAATTGGGGATTGCTGTTGGGGTTGAATTGGCAGCAACCATTGGTTGACATGAGACAACCTAAACCAAGGTCGGCTTGAGCTTGGCCATCAATCAGCTCCAGGGGCTTGACCTCCAAATACCAGCAGTAAGGATCCATTCCAACTGCGTCACGATTCACAGGACTCAAAAGCAAGTGAATCGTAAAAGCTGGAAAGCCTGGTGCCCTGTGAGCCAACGCCTGGGATTGGCTCTGGAGAAAACCATGCTCTGGTCTCGCTTGGGGGGCACACGCGCGCACACGCGCACATGCACACACGCACGCACGCACATGCACACACGCGCACATGCACACACGCGCACGCACACACACACGCGCACACGCACACATGCACACACACACGCAGTGCCTCCCCTGCGCAGCGCCTTCAGCTCTGCAGATCTTCCCTGAGGCAGAGGAATTGGGGTGCTAAGTCGTCGGTTTGCTTTGACCCAGCTGTCACCTGAGGTCTCTCAAACTGGGATTACAACAAGAAAACCTTAAAAGCCCGGAGGAACCCTGTGGACAATGAAAACGGGCAAACTGCACGCTGAATACACGTCTGCCCCACACTTGTTTCTTTCAACGCATAGAGCCTCCTTTGCACCTTCACGCTCCTTTCTATAAAAAGCTATGCTCCATCCATTTTTCTGTAAACAAGCAACCCTGCCCGTTAGCCAGGAGAGACATCTGGGCGCAAACAAGAAAGAAATTTCACCTTCGCCTTAGTTCTCCTAAAATACACCTGCCCAGGAACGAGTCCACACGGTGCGCCAGAAAGGGACGCCGGGCTGCCACTTCTTCTTCCGGGCTGAGGGCGAGCACTTCCGGGGGACCAGTCGCGAGGCGGAAGTGCGGTCTCCTGCCTGCGGCGGTCTGGGACCGGCGGAAGGAGGCTCCCAAGGTGGGGATCGGGCGGGGATCGGGGGGATGGCGGCAGCGGCAGCCGGGGCGGCCCAGGAGAAGCAGTTCCCGCCGGCGCTGCTGAGCTTCTTCATCTACAACCCGCGCTTCGGGCCGCGCGAGGGAGAGGTACGCGGAGCGGGGCTGCGCGCGGGCGTCCCCGGCGGCCCAGAGGGGGCCCGGGGCGGGGGTGCGGGTGCCGCCGACCGGCCGGCGTCGGGCCCCGGGAGCTGCGGGGTGCGTCCCGCAGGCGGCCCGGGCCGGCCCGGCGCCGGGCAGCACCTGTCACTCCGTCCTCCTGCAGCGTCACTTCCCAGCGGCTGCTGAGCGCCAGGGGTGTGCCCGGCCCCGGGGGTGCGGCTGCGGCCGGGAGGCTCGGGCTGCGCTGTGCAGGTCCCGGGCCAGTGCCCGTTGGGGAAGGAAGGTTCATCGGGCTCATCACTCCTCGAGCGGTGACTCTGTGTTCTCTTCGCATCGTTTCCGGATGATTAAAATTGAGCGAGTGTCTTTGTTACTGGAAGTCCCCGAAGTCCCTGGAAACGTGGAACGAGAGCGGCGGGCTGTCCCCCTACACGTAATGCGGGCTCGGAGGACTCAGGAAGTTGTTTTTTTCCCGAATTAATCGATACACTCCAGGAGTTTGGGGGTTATTTTTTAGGTGGGGACGGTGACTTCCTTCCTCAAAGGACATCCGGAGCTAGGTTTTGTTGCCAGAAAAATCAGCCCTTTTAAAGGCTGTCGGTCCGAACGACAGTGAACCCGCTGGGTGTAAGTCGCGGGGGGGGGGGGGGGGTGAGCCGGTGCACGTGCGCGCGCACGTTTCTCTCTTACACGCGTTGGTGTGTTTGTCACAAATTGGCGTGAGGACAGAGCTCCAAGGAGGGAGGGGTTGTCCAGTGCCGCTTCAGGTACCAGGGGCCTTACTCGAGTACCACGGTTGTCTGTCAGGCTGATGGGCGTTACTTACGCGGTGGAGGAGATAATTCTTGCTTTTCTACAGTGGGGCTTTTGTTTGTGTCGTTTTGTTTGGCTTGTAGTATCTCTGACCTGAGAAGTTGACGTTCAACTTAGCGTTTTCAGCAGCTAAGGTGAAAAAAAAAATGTGCATATTAATGGGATTCTGTTTCTTCATACTTTAGGAGGAAAACAAAATTTTGTTCTATTATCCAAATGAAGTAGAGAAGAATGAGAAAATTAGAAATGTCGGATTGTGTGAAGCTATTGTACAGTTTACAAGGTGATGCCTTTAAATGTGCTTTTGCAAAGTGCAGCGAATGCTTACAACTTATTTCTACTGGAGAGCTGTCCCCAACGTATTCTTTTAACCTTTTTAGGACCTTTAGTCCATCAAAACCTGCAAAATCTTTACATACACAGAAGAATAGACAGTTCTTCAATGAACCAGAAGAAAATTTCTGGATGGTCATGGTATTTACATACATAGTACTTTTTTTTTTTAATTTGTGAAGTTATGGTAGGTCCTTAATGTTAGGAATTTAGGAAAGTCTTCTGGCTATTGTGTCAAAGTAAAATTACAATAATGTTGGTTGCAATTTTAAAATCAAATTTCTATTCAGTGTATTTGTTCTTGGGGTTGTTTTAAAAAGTTACGTTTTTGGTGTTGTGTCATATTCAATTTTTTTTAATTTAGGGGAAATTAAAACATAATTGATTCGTTGTATAATTTTAGTTTATCCAATTCTGTAGGTTGTTCGGAATCCTAGCATTGAAAAGCAAAGTAAAGATGGAAAATCAGTTGTTGAATACCAAGAGGAGGAATTGTTGGTAATCTGTCATTTTTTTCATTTCAAGTTTTTAGAAAAAAAATTTATTACTGAGTATGTTGAGCAACTTGCTTGGTCAAATTTAAGCTGTGTTGCTTTTGCAGAAATTTCTCACGGTACACACAGTAAAGTTTTATGTCTGTTGTCTACATTAGCACAATCTCATAAAAATGTGTATGTACCCTATCTCGTTAATGCTTCTACTAATCATCTATGTATAAAGCCCTCCTAAAATTAGGTTTACTGGTTTATAATTGAATTTAAACACCTCTACTTTCAGCACACAGCTGTTGTGGGACCAAGTTTAAAAGCATGACATTACTTTGCCAGGAGTCATTGTACCTCTGCTGTGTGATAGAATTGGTTTCTCTTGAATTGACTTGTGCTATGTCTGTGTGTTGTTTGTAGGACAAAGTTTATAGTTCAGTGCTCCAACAATGCTACAGCATGTACAAGGTAAGCATAACATTCTTTCTGAATTGAATCTAGCTGCTCACCCTTATGTACGGGTTGTTTAAAAATAATTCTTAATTCTTCAGATGCCTGCAAGGGCGACTGTATATCTGTTTTAGGGGAGGAGATAAAGGGGCCTTTGAGACAGTGTTGAGGTTTATGCGTCATCCACTCACTGAGCACTGAGCCCTTCCCTACCTTCTAGCCTGGTACATTCCGCATTCTGGAGGAAAATGCATACTGTAGAAATGTGTATTGTTTAAAAAGTCTGGCTATATTATTTCTGTAAAGTAAAACTTTGGTAGGAATTGAGGTTAAAAACATGCCAGAAACTGGTGATTTCATAAAAATTACATCACTTAACAGTGTGTGAATTTTTTGTGCCTTATTTTATAACTTAGGCTTTCTCATGTATGGAAATGTATTCTATATTTAAAAGGAACTGGGGGAATTAAATTAGTCGAATTCATTAATCTAAAAATAAAAGAAGACCTTGTTATACTGGGTAATAAAAGGGCATGGGAAGTTGACTTTTTAAATTTTTTTACACCGTTAGCTATTTAATGGTACATTTCTGAGAGCCATGGAGGATGGAGGTGTGAAGCTCCTAAAAGAAAGATTAGAGAAATTCTTCCATCGGGTAAGTATCTGGAATTTGATTTATAATCTTGGTAGTGTTCAAACAGCCCCTTAGAGAAGTATACAAACAAATTTGTTTCTCAAATACGAAAAAAGCCAGAACTTGAAAGGGGCAAAGAGACTAAGATATACTGTGGCAAAACAAGACCGGTGTGAAGACTCATTAGATGTGTACACTTGAATCTTTTTCCAACCCTGTGTGTCGGCTCTTGCCACTCGGTCACAGCTCCTTAAAGCATCTTGAAATATCTCTAGGCTTCATCTGTATTCCACCTCCATCTATCAGAGTAGGGTTACTCAAAAAGTGAACT
Source organism: Rhinolophus hipposideros (assembly GCF_964194185.1). Lineage (NCBI taxonomy): Eukaryota > Metazoa > Chordata > Mammalia > Chiroptera > Rhinolophidae > Rhinolophus > Rhinolophus hipposideros. The sequence goes on from NC_138069.1 coordinate 41,659,977, forward strand.
TACTGTGTGGTGGATTGGTTAATTAGCAAAATTTATACTATTTAGCTGAGTAGCACTTCTTGTGTATTGATTCTGTTCACTAAACAGGTGTAATCTATATAGACTGAAAGTAAAAGTTTTTGGCTGTGACACAGACTTGATCACGTTAGAGTTTATTAATGTGATTTTTCCCGTGATAAATGAATATCCCTAAAAGTTGCCATTCTCTTTTACTGTAAATTGATTTTGCATATTTCATCCAACCTCTGGTCAAATTCAGTTTATCTTAAAGGAATACTTTCTAAACTACCTTTGATAATCTGTTCTTAAATTATTTTGTTTTTATGAATTACTTTTCTTGTTTGTTTTTCATTTTAGTGACCATAATTATTCACTCCCATACTATCTCCTGATTCTTGTTCTTGTCTCTTTTACTCTACTACTGCCCAGTGGTACAAGTGACCACATGTCCCTTTCCATGATGTTAGTGTACGATGGCACGATCTGTCCATTATATCCTCGTGTGGATTCCTACCGAGGTTAACTTAATAGCAGGAGCACTAATGTAAGGAATGAACTACTACAGAGATAAAACACAATACTGAATCAACGTTAACTAGCTATGTTTGAACTTCATGTTTGGAAATTGAATTGAAACTTTACATTGAATTGAAACTTTGTATTTTCAAATCCAGGTACCAATGGCTCACCTACTTGTTGGTCTTGTCAGTGTGCTGTTTGCTAGTAATTGTATTGTACCATAAATTAAGACTAATCATTTTTAGTTGTCAGTACTAGAGTCAATGTATCATTAGTAAGTGTTATGCCTTATGTTTTCCTACAGTATTTGCAAACGTTGCACTTGCAGTCATGCGATCTACTTGACATTTTTGGTGGAATCAGCTTCTTCCCATTGGATAAAATGACTTATTTGAAAATCCAGTCCTTTATTAATAGGATGGAGGAAAGTCTGAGTATAGTCAAATACACTGCCTTTCTCTATAACGACCAACTAATCTGGTAGGTACATCCTAAGGATTGGCATGTAAAAGAAGAACTCTTTTAGGATAATAAAAATAGCAGTGACTAGACTGGTAGCAGATTGTCCAACTGAAACTAATGGCAGGGGGGCAAGGTAGAAAGCATCTGTAGATATTGTCAGAATAAAGCAATGATCATTTAAACCAAAACTAGGGTAATTCTGTTTAAAATTACCAAGCAGGGGAGTTTAAAACTTGTGCCATGAAAGGTGGAGAAAATGTTTTATCAGGTTAGGATTTAGGAATCCTATTTTTATTTTGGTGTGTTTTCCAAAAACATCTTCAAAGAAATGGTATAGTAAATGTGGGAAGCGTAACTGTCATGTTTTCTTTTAAAGAAGCTAGGTTTTAAAAACTATCCAGGAAGTTAAAAGTGCTATAAAGCCAGGAAATTCCCGCGTCGTCAAACTCTGTTTGCTTCCTGTAGTAGGAACAAAAACCTAATTTCCTTGTTGAAAGTGTTTATACTCAGGAAGAAAGAAACCATTACTAAATGCTGTCAACTACCTAAGACTAAAGTATGGAAAAGCCACTGAATGTGCGTAAGACTGTACAGAGGACGCGGCCCTAGAGTGCGGTGTGTGGATCCCGGCTGTTGATGGTGGTTGAGTGACCTGCCTGAGATGAGCTGGGGTGCAGGAGGGAGCGGCCAGCTGGAAGCCCTCCAGCACTGCTCCGGGTGCTCGGACTTGGTCAAGTTTTGTATTTGCATTTACGATAAATTAGGGGTGTAGCTTGTTTTAACACGAAAGCTGAGTTCAGCTAGTAGCAAAGGCTGTAGTGGTCCCTTGAAACCCATCCTCTCCCATGCCAAAATTTTGTAGCTTCATTTTAGGAAGAAAAACAAGCTCATCTAAAGAAATTTGAATACATTTGTTAAACAAGTGGATGAGTTTTTGCCTATGAAAATAATAACAAATCCAGATAAAAACACACCTCCTTTTTCACTTGAAAAATTGTTCATCAGGCAACTTGATGTTATACTCACTGAGCCCGTTCTAGTTGTCTTCTCTGATCTTCACGCTATGACAGCAAAGTGAAATTCTTACGCTGTTGGGAAAGGTTGAAGGATAGTTATACGGTATCTGGTCTGAGGAGAGAGCGGCCCCTCCATAGGGGGAAATTCCAGGGAGGACCTGGGAAGGTTGCAGCCAGCCGTGGTGATAGAGAGATCAAGGGAATGGGCCAGAATCCAACAGCAGCCCATGGCCGTGGTGCCCATCAGAGAAGGGTGGCTCAGATTCCAACCTCCTGGTACAACATAAGCCCTGAGATGGGTGCGAACTCTGAGACAGAAAGGATACAGTCCTAGAGCAGGAAGGGCCCCCGGAGACCAGCATGACTGGCAGGCTTGAGCTCTGGACGCCTGGGCTCATCGTACCTGTTGCCCCACTCCCGGGGATCCTTTTGGCATCTTTGTCTTCATGAATGATGTCCCCTGGAGTTGAGCAGTGCCCCAGCTCTGGTGGCTGCACCCATCCCAGAGACAGGTAGGTCCCAGGCAGTTGGGACAAGAAGGAGCTTTATGAAAAATAGCACATTTTGAGAAGCAATTACCAGTTACAAAGCTGGTATATTTAAACACCAAGACAGTATCGTATACTTCATGAACAGAATATGTTTATTCTTTTACTTACTATACTGTTTTGAAATTATCTGATTGAGGGCAGAACCATCTGTCTCCCTACACGAGGCCAGAACCTGGCACACTATGTACTCCGTAAATGATGGTGGGGAGCTCAAAGCAAATGACTAGTGGAAAACAATAGTTCTCTTTGCACTGTGTCACATTTGACGAATGGACCTGGTTTTTGCAGTGGCCGTGATAGGATTAGACACCACTGCTATTAGGAGGATCCTGCTGACTTCCTTGTCCAGAGTTTTTGGCTTGTTTTTTGAGAGAATTTTCTTTTTAATGGATTGACTTACTTTTCAGGGGTTAATGCTTTTATGAATAAATACCTTAGATATTTAATCAAAATTAACCATCTTTTATCTTGGCTGGATTATCTTATATTCAATACATGACAATAGCATACTCTGTATTTTAGACTAAACTAGCCTACGTGAAGGCTTGCGCATTGGATGATCACCACCTTATTCTTGGTAGTGATTCTGAAAGAAGTTTTCAAATTAAATAACTTAGTCTCGCCAGTGGAAACCGAGTTGGTGTGCCGCAGTGAGATGCAGGCTGCTGACCACAGCCGGGTGTGGCTTGCAGCATTGGAGTTGCTATTTCACTCAGAGCAGGTGTAGAGGTCTTAGAGCAAAGCAGTGAAAGTCCTTTGAGCATTGAAGTAAGCAGGACACAGAGTTAGGTGTAAACGAGAAAGAAAAATCCGTTTTGACCAAGTAGTAGCATTTTATGCTCACAGATGAATCAGATTTAAGGGTAAGAAGAGTTTTGTGGTTTTCGTTTTTGTTTTAAAGAAAAAAATCATTCCTATTAAGTCACTGTATTTGAGAGACTTTGAGATTCTGAGCACGAGGGGGCAATTCCCTGTTTGATGGGAGCCATTGATGGTCCTGAATCATTTGGACCTGTCAGTGCAGGGTTTTGTTGGCTTTATGTATGTATTTGTGTATCTATTTGTGCTAAGGAAGGAACTCTTGTTTGATTATTTTTTTAAACTTTATTTTGAGATCATTGAAGATTGCCATGCAGTTGGAAGAACTTTTCCCCAGAGGTAACATCTTGCATAACCGGAATAGAAAATTGTTTCATTTTTTTTTATAGAGGAGCGGGGACTAGGTATCAGGGTGGCGGACACCAGAGAGAGAGTTGCTATGGTCAGAGGTAATGGAGAGCCTGTAACTTGGGCAGGTCTCTCCGTAGGTGAAGTGGGAGTTGCCTGCTGGGTATTTTGTGTTCCGAACAGCTGGCTGCAACTTAATTTTTTTCTTTTATATTTTCTACCCAGAAAACCAACACCAAAATATTTAATGCCTACCATTAAATCTTAAGTGCAGTAATAAAAACAAAGCTGTAAGCCCTGTGCACATAGTAAGTAGTTAAGCCCTGTTGTCTGCCACTTCTTTTTATAGGGTGTTTTCTACTCAATGTTTTTTGCACTGTCCAATAGAATATAATGCAAGCCACATATGTAATTTAAAAATTCCACTAGCCGTGATAGAATAAAAAGAAACTGGTGAAATTAATTACATGTTTTGGCCCAGTATTTCTAAAATATTATTTCAACAGGTAAATCATACAAAAAATTAATGAGCTATTCTTTGTATGCTAAACCTTAAAAATCCAGTGTGTATTTTACACTCATTTCAACTGGCCACATTTCAAGTGTTCCGTAGCTACTGTTACGGGAAGCACAGCCCTAGAAGCAATTGCCCGGCACATAATCCTTTACATACCGTTTTCTACTTGTCATTAACAAACCCCTCTCACTGGAACTTTCTATGTCTTAAAAGGAAAGTAACATCCAGAACTTGTTTTGTTTCTGTTTTTCTCCTCTTTCCCCTTACCTCAACTATTTCTGTGTAAGAAAAAAAGGGGGTGACCTTTCCATGTGTTTGATGTGGAAATTCCATCTGCCTAGTTGGCCGAGTTTCAGAGCTGGCGTTGTCACAGGACAAGCACTACGTGTCCCCAACCACTTCTCTTGTGGCCTTATCTTTGGACCCAAAATTTCTCTTTCTACTGGGGAGGAAATAGAACAAACATGCTTAAGGGCATAGGGCTCCCTTCTAGTTTTAGTTGGGGACTAGACATTATGAAAATTGAACCTCAAAAGAAGAGAGGTGGTAGAGGAAGACAAAGAGGTAAGAGAAAACTGAATGAGCCCCAGGAGGTGGGTAGCACTCATTTGCCAGGACAGACCAGACTTTCCCTAACGGAAAAGAGGAGAGAGCTCCTGGAATAGGGTAGAGTATAGAGGGTTGACTTATGTAAAGTTAGATTTCCTCACACGATTTTTTCAATTATCTTGAACAGAAAAAAGCCCAGATACAGACCCATTGTCTGTTTATGTTCCTACCTAAAAACTGATTTCAGATCGAGTCCGATGCCTGCTAGTCTCTCAGGATTTTCCCACATGCTGCTCATTCTTGCCTCATTTCAGATTAGATGGTTTGCCTGAAGTTGATTTCTTTCTCTTCCTTCTTTTCTCCTGCATGGAAATCCAAACTGTTAAAATGCACATGCATTTCTAAGGCAGAGAAGGACCGATTCCTGGCCTACAGTGTCCCAGTGTTTTCCGGGATGCCAAGTGCAAGAACGTGGCATTACCGTGTAACCCAGAAAGCGAAGAGAAGTCTTTGACCCGAAATGCTGCATTATGGTTATTAATGCCCCCTGAAGAATCCCACATGGAATTCAACCAGAGGACCTAGTCTGTTGTAACTTTCTATTTTAAATGGCACATGAAATGCGCAACGACATACTAACTAGTAGCCTTTAGCAGGTCAGGCTCAGGGTCTCGTGCGGACTCAAGCCTTGCTCCTTCCTTCTTGGAATTCTCAGTCAAAGAATGGGCTTCTTGATAGAATGTAAAAGAAAAAAGATGAGCTTCAGTGTGGTCAGAATAATGGGAAGACAGATTCTGGTTCCAAACTTGTAACAGTGCTTTTCTAATGTTTCAGGAGTGGACTAGAACAAGATGACATGAGAATTTTATACAAGTACCTCACCACGTCCCTATTTCCTAGGCACATCGAACCCGAGGTATGATTGGGTGCTAATAGCTCTCTCTCCGTAGATTGGGGACGGATATCTCTATTGCTATAGACAGACAGACATATATACATGTGTGTATGTATGTATATACCCACACACAGGTGGGAGCGGGGAGGAGGGTGCAGTAATGTGGTTATGGGTGGGCCATCCTGGTCTCTATTTTACTAGTGTGATATTTAGTGATATTTGTTTAGTCGTCATCCCTTAGAACAGAAAACCATGGATGTCAGCTCTTCATTGTATTATGTTCAAATGCAGTAGCAAAGGTATGTTTTTAAGAGGAGCAATGCATTGAGGAGAGGAAAACTGGGAATTGGGTAGGGTTCTGGGAACTCCGAAAATGCCAGGGATCTTTGACAAACTGGTGGATCTCAAGAGATGTTATATTGCCTGCCTGGCTTTCCCACTCTGGTACTTAATTTCCCTGTTCTCTGCAGAGAACTGTAGACACCACAGTGCTCTCCCGAAAGTATCCTTCTGTAGCTTGGGTTAGGCTGGGGGTGAAAAGCATCCACAGCCCACGAAACCATCTCGGCCCAGGTACCCGTGTGCTCCTCTCTGGGTCTCTCTCCTTCCCTCTACTTTCTGAAAGCCATGACTTCAAACAACAAGAAACATATCATTGATAAGAAATTGAAAACAAGGTCTTGAGAAGGACCTGGTCCTGCACTTAGTTCCTTTCTAGGTTCTTTAGATACGGTAGCTAATGTTTCTGGAATACGTACCGACTACGAGACACAGTGTGAAGCGCCCAGCCAGCATGCATCTCCTGACGACAGTCCTGACAGTGGGTACCTTATCTCCGCCTGACAGAGACGACACCCAAGCTTGACTCACCCAGGGCCACCCACCCAGTCAGTGGTGGGGCCAGGACTTGATCGCAGGGTCTGCCTGACGCTGAAGCACCTGCTCACAGCTGCACCCTCAGAAAGCTCACTTCTCCAGGAGGCTTGCCCGTGTGACAGTGCTGTTGCGACAACAGACGTCTCTGGTGCTTTATCATATGCCCGAGAGCCAGGCTTATAAGCTAGGAAGCTACAGTCTCAACGTGGCGTTGGGAACAAACATGGCCACCTGAGGCCCTCTCTCAGTAGGAACTGCATATGTGAGAGTTGTCTGTGCCTTTTTACTATCGGATTTACTGTGTTTATCAATCTTTCATTTGCAGGTAAATGTTAAACTTTCATGTAGACTAAAAGAACATTAAAATCTTTTAGAAGAATAACAAGTTTTAGCTAACATGACTGTTGGATTTTTGTTCGTTTTCCATGCATGTTGAAATAGTACATCTTTAGTAAAAGGAACTGGGAATGTGCTACGAATGTAAATCTCTGAGGAATGGCTGAAGGCCAGGACTTTGATCTCAGACGGGCCTGGTTTTGATGCCTGGCCCTGCTACTTAGGAGCTGTGTGCGTGGGTGAACTTCCATGGACTTGAGTTTCCACAAGTAGGAAATAGGAAGAGTGTTCCCCACAGTGATATGAGATGAAGTGGAGTAATTTATGTCATTGCCTAGCATATGTTAACCACATGGGAAATTTCAGTTGTTGCTAATAAAGGAACTTAATCAGTATTTGGAATTTGGAATTTAGGTACAGTGAAGTTATGATAGTTCTTAAAATCTCTGAGTTTTCTGTGTACCTCTGTGATGCCCCTCGGTTTTTTTTGGCGGGGAGGAAAATGGGACTTTGATGCAGAAAAATGGCGTGGAGCCAACTAGTGGATATAAATGCTGTTTTTCAAAGCTTTGAAAAGAGAATGTAATAAGGCATTTCTCAACATTAACTTTGTTTACAGTTGGCAGGAAGGGATTCTCCCATAAGGGCGGAAATGCCAGGAAACCTTCAACACTATGGAAGGTAGGACTTCTGTTCTTTGATATACAGTATTGGATTTTCTTATCTTTTCATGAACACTGAACTACCTTTGTGCTACTTTATTGATAATAATCAACAGAGGAACTTCTGTTGTTTGTAGTGAATTAAAATTATTACTTTCTCATGATCTAACTTGGTGTTTTCCAAGTAGTATCTAGCTCCCCAGGCAGCTGTATATTAAGCAGGCATGGACTCCGTTGATATATGCCTGTTTATAGTTTACCTAATTGAATTGAGTCGTGTCTGTGCTTACTTTTCAGATTTCTGACTGGACCCTTGAACCTCAATGATCCAGAAGCAAAATGCAGATTCCCCCAAATCTTTGTAAATACAGATGACACTTATGAGGCGCTCCATTTAATAGTCTATAAGGTAACGACTGCTTTTCCCGCCAGTGTTACTGGTTGATACGGACATAAATAACATAAATCTTTCTTGCGGGTGTACATACACAAGTACGTATGCAAACCTGTGGAGCGTTTCTCGGAATAGATGTTGGCAGGCATAATTAGTGTAAAACTCAAAATGGGTGCTGTTCTGAAACAGTTAAGTTTTTCAACTCCTAGTAAACAGTTTTGTTATTAGTGAAAGAGTAACTGTCTGAGTCTGTGACGTCCTGCGTGCCCGCAAGTCGAACGCCACCAACGGTCAGGGTTGGCCCTTAGATGCCCCCTGCTGTCCTGCCCACACTTCAGTGAGTGCTGCATTTGCTCTGATTTTAAAGCTGTGGACTTGCTCATTCTAAGGACAGCCTTGGTTTCGTGTGTGTGTGTGTGTGTGTGTAAGGTGGGTTTGTTTTTGTTTTAAGGGCAATTTTTGGTTCAAGAAAGAAGGCTGAGGATGTGTTTGTGTTGTGTTCCTGCTGAGGGTACAATTAGTTTTCCCTCGTGAAGGCTTAGAAGCAATGCAGTAAGAACACAGGAAGGAGACGGACGTTGGCGGATGAGGGGATTGTGTATCTTCCTGGTAGATAGAAAGGAGATGGCAGAGTGATGCCTGGCAGAGTGGAGGAAGCTGCAGCCTGGGATATGAGTAGGGAACGAGCATGGAGGCAGGCGCGCCCCCACCCCACGGCCCCCCCACGGAAGCCCAGAGAAGCTTTGGCTTTGAGGCAGTCAGTCACCTGGGGGGTCAAGAGTAGGAAGGAGAGAGGGGAATAAGTGAGGTGTTGGACATGAACCACTCAGCTGCCCTTTCCCCATCCTGGTGCTCAGACATGCAGCTGAGCACCTGTCCTGGGCTGAAAACTGAGTCTTTTTTAAGAAGTAAACCTGGAGGGACGTAGAGTGGCTCAGGTGGGTGTCGCACCTGAGAACAAGGTCCTACTCCTGGCATCGCTGTGTGAACACTGCCACCCTGGACCTTCACCCGAGTGGCGCTTCCGCCCAGTCAGCTTTCAGTTCTGTCGTTCTTAAGTGTGGTTGCAAAACAGAACTATAGGTTCTGAGAGAAACAAAAATGATTCTGGGAACAGAAGAGAATGTTTAAAAATTAGCAAAGATTAGAGAAGTTGTAGCTCTAAAACAGGATGACAGGAAAGAGTCAAGGTTATATTAAACTTAGATTAATTGAAAATATAATCTTTAAAAAGTGTTTTTTAGTGGCAAGACAACACATTGCATAAGATATGCCATTTTAACCACGTTAAGTGTACAAGTCAGTGACATTAAGTACATCCACAGCGTGCAACCATCACCACCAGTTCCAAAACGTTGCACCCCAAACAGAAATTCTGTGCCCAGTAAGCAATAACCCCTCAACCCCCACCCCCTGGAGATATAATTTTTGACAAGAAATTCATCAGGAGGGTGAAAGATAAGTTACCCTGCCCTAGAATATAAGATAAAAATGACAGGAAATTAAAATATGGGAGGAAAGATGAGAGAGAGGGTCAGTTCAGGAATTTCACAGAAGTGGAGGAGAGGAAATTAGTAAATGGCGTTAGGAGAATATGTGCCGCTGAAGAGGAGTACATTTCCAGATTGAAAATGCCCAGGGAATGTCTAGCACAGTGAAGAAAAAAGATCCACTCCTATCCACACAATGGGCAATTTTGGAAACAAAGAGAAGTCCCAGAAAGCTTCCAGAAGGACAGTAAGGTCAGTTGTAAATCAAACTGGCATTAGCAGTTTCCTTACCAGCCCTAGATGTTAGGTGACAATGGAAGGAAGACTTTCAAAGTTCTGAAAGGAAGTAATTTTCAGGGTAGAATTTTTTGCCAAGCAAAATTATCAGTCACAGGTGAAGTAGAAGAAAGATGTTAAACATGAAAAGTCTCAGAAAGGTTACCCCATGCGTCCTTTCTTAAGGCTGCTGCAAGAGGTTGTACCCACGTAGAATAAGTGAGGAAACCAAGAAAGAGAACATGCTGGAATTCAAACTACGGTGGCTCCTACCCATAAGAACAGTAAAGAAAGGCTAGCCATGATACAGCTCGGAAGCCCTGCTCACGAACTTATCACCTCAGGTTCTTCCATAAGGAACAGGGAGGAGAGCTCTGTTCTGGGAGCAAGGGCTCCAGAATAAAGAGGTTTCATTCATACAGGAGTATGATTAACAGGTTTGATTAAACGTTAGGTATGATAAAGAATGGCGACGAGAGAATTCCAGGAAAGTAGACAAAAAGGTGTAATGTGAAAATGAACCAAACTGAAATGAGGCATAATTTAAAGCAGTAATTGGGGGAGGGGAAAAAGTCCCCTTTTATATTAAGCTAAAATTTTTCTCCTTTGAATGATTGAGGGGTAATGACTTTGAACCCTTAATGAAGGAAATATGGGCCTGGTACACTGTGTTCATCGGGTTTCCATTTTTAAAGTCAACCACTGGATGTAATTTCAGATGTGATAATGGCATTGTGGTTATGTTAAAAAGTTACCTTTTTTAAACAGCTTTATCGAGCTATTAATTCACATGCCATATAATTCACATACCATACCACATAATTCACTCACTTAATATATTTAAGTCAGTGGTTTCTAGCTGCAAAATTCAGGAGTCCCCAAGACCATCCTCACTCCTGACACCAACTGCTAGTTCAAGGGGTGCCCAAGACCACCTTCAGGTTCAGTAGTTCACTAGAAGGACTCACGGGACTCAGAGAAGCTGTTACACTCACGGTTACGGTTTATTACAGCAAACAAGCAGAGATTAAAGCCAGCCCAGGGAAGAGGCACAAGGACAGGATTGGGGTCACCAGGTGCGAGCTTCCAGTTGTCCTCTTACTGGAGTTGTGCAGACAGCGCAGCCTGTTGCTCCCAGCATGTGTGGACTGTAGCCATCATGGAGGCTCACCTGAGCTTCGAGATCCAGAGTTTTCTCGGGGGTTGGTCCGCAGACACAGCTGACCACCGGAGGAGTCGCTGACCTTAGTCTTCAGCCCTCAGGAGGCCCAGCTGATCCTCAGGGCCCTGAGGGGTAGTAGTCTTCTTTTCTTTCCGAGGCTTTAGTTTTGGTAGCAGGGTTATGCTGGCCTCAAAGTAAGTTGGGAAGTGTTCCCATCTCTTCCATTTTTTGGAAGACTTTGCAAAGGACTGGTGTCAATTCTCCTTTAAATGTTTGGTCACAGTGAAGTCACCTACATCTGGGCTTTTCCTTGTTGGAAGTTTTTAAATTATAAGTTAATTTCTTATTACAGGTCTTTTCTGATTTTCTGTTTCTTGGGTTGTTTTCATAGTTTGTGTTTCACTAGGAATTTGTCCATTTTGCTTACTCAATTTGTTTGTATATAATTTTTTATAGCAGTATGTAGCCTTCAAATCTTTTTTTCCCTATAAAGTCAGTAGTGATGTCTCTTCTTTCATTCCTCATTTTAGTAATTTGAGTCTTCTTTTGGTCTAATTGGTTTAGCTAAAGTTTTTTCAATTTTGCTAGAAAACGAGCTTTAGAGAACGAATTTTTGGTTTCATTTTTTTCTGTTGTTTTTCTATTCTCTATTTCACTTATTTCTGCTCTAATCTTTGTTATATCCTACCTCCTGCTTGCTTTAGGTTTAATTTGCTCTTAACTTTTCCAAGGTCTCAAGATGGAAGGTTAGGTTATTGATGTGAGATTTTCCTTCTTTTTAATATATGTGTTTACAGCTGTAAAGCTATAAGTAATAAGGTTTAGTAGATTTTCTTGAATAAGCATTCCTGCCTTTCCCTCTGGAAATGATTGCTTTTTATAATTTTCTCCAATTACGGTATTTCACTGGAGAGAGTCTGTGGAGCTTCTCGTGCCACCATTCCGGAAGTGCTTCTACAAATCCTCGCCTTTTACAGATTCCTTCTGAACTGTGTACGGATTAAATGATAGGGCTCCTGGAATTGTAGGAATAAGGAAGATGGATGGGGTAGGACTGTCTACGAGTTGACTGTTATTGGGAAAGTGATGGTCCATGGCGTTCATTGTACCATTCTGTGTACTTCTTTATATATTCGAAATTCAAGTTTTTAAATAGAGACTTAAAAGGCACATGTTTTAAAAATCCAACACAAACACCTACGGAAACCCAACAGAGAGCAGACATAAGGGAAGGACGTTGGATGGGGCTTCCATATGGAGTGGTGCTAAATGTGGCACTCACTGCTGCACACGTCCCAAGGATGCCAGCTGCTACCCAGGTCCGCTAGGGAGTGCCTCGGAATGCACAGCCACTGGTCCCAGATGTCTTGATATCTCAGGAGAGGCTGGAAATTGGAAATTTGCTAGAAAACTAGTGAGTATCTAAGTCAAAATTACTTTACACACAAAGAAACACATACATTGGATGGAACTCCTGTAAGGCACCCATTTTGCAACCTGTTTATAGGCAAATAATAATTTTGATTTAGTTACAAAATAGTTACAAATTAACTGTGACCGTGTAAAAATAGTTATAGCCCATAGAGGTTGAGAAGTGGAAGTGGTGAGAGGCAGGGACAGGTGGGAACGTAAATGTCCTCATTTAAAAGTTAGGAACCGGAGCTTGTACCTGTGACTGGGGGCGTGAGAAATGAGCCGTTTGGGGCTGTAAGGTGACCAGTGGGGGAACTAGACTGGCTGTAAACCACAGGGAGGAGGAGGAGAGCAGCTGAGTTGTCACGTCGGTATAGACCTGACTAGGAAGTCAGTACACTGTCTGAAGGTGACAGTGGTACCCACATTCTCTAAATGGTCAAAGTGGTTGCCTGTGGGAACAGGCCTCAGAGAAGGGAGTCTTGCTTTTCTTATTATAAAGTTACATGTTCTATTTGACTTTTATTTTTAACACTATACATTGCTTTAGTAAATTTAAACATTTTGGGTTATTTTTTTTATGGGTTTGGTTGCTATAAGTTGCCAGTATTTGCTAATGTCATAATTGCAGTATTTGCCGTAATAAACAGTGAGACAAGGTGACATTAATTTGCTGGGGGGTTTTTGTGTTAATGGAAATTGTCAAACATACACAAAAATAGACTGGAATAATGAATCCCCAGGTACCCATCATACAGCTTAATTAATTAACAATATGCTAATCTCATCTACTCTCTGTGTTTTGTTTTATTTTTTTGCCAGAGCATTTTCAATCATCATGTCATTTCACGTCTAAATACTTCAGTTTGCATCTCTAATAAGGACATCTATTTTAACATAGCCACCCCGCTCTTCTCAGACCTGAACATCATCTAACATCCAGTACACGGTTCTCCAGTTGACTAAAAAATCTCTTTATAAAGTTGATTTGTTCAAATCAAGAGTCAAGCAAGGTCACTGCATCTGTGCTTAAGGATCCTTTTCGGTACCATGTTGTCACCTGTGGTTTGTTTTCTCCTCGCAGGCCATGAGTGCAGCCGTGTGCTTCATGATTGATGGTAGGTACACACCTGTGTCTGCTTTCAGCCGTTGCTCTTCACAGTTTGCTCCGTTTATTCCTAAATGATCAGTGTGTTTCCCTAAGCAACACAGAGGCTGTATTCAGCGCTGTGCCCCGTCTGGAGCCTCTGCCATCTTAACTAGCTATTTCTGGTCTTTTTCAAGTGCTAGTTTTCCCACTTGTCACCAGTAGGATCTGGACACCTTTCTGGGCCTCCCTGACTATGGAATGGTAACAGTGGTCCTTGTCTAAAAGGGGGCTTTGAGGATTAAATGGGGTGCCAAACAGCACCTGTGTGGTGTTTGTTAAATATTTGACCATTCTAGGCCTGCTTGGGGTGGCAACCAATTTACCACCCCACAGAGCATGCTAAAATCAACATCCACAGTGAGGTGGGTCTTGATGATTTTTTCCATCTTAAATGTAGCTAATTTTGATTCTCTGTTTCTCTTCTGTTTGGGGGACGGGTGGGCAGGGAGATCTGATCATATCATTGTTTCATCTCCCAGGTGCAGTAAAAGTTTAATTTAAATTGTTAATTCAGTAAAGATGGTAACATTGTGCTTAAGGCAGTAAAGTGAATATTGACTCTTTAACACAAAGTATTATAACACTAACTGGTATTTTTTTAAATTCCTTTTAGCCTCTGTACAGCCTACGTTGGACTTTTGCCGAAGACTGGACAGCATTGTGGGGCCGCAGCTCACGGTGCTGGCATCTGACATTTGTGAGCAATTTAACATCAACAAGAGAGCATCTGGGTTTGTACTTTGCTTCCTGTTTACTTTCAAGCATCTAACTCGTTTTGAACTAAGGGTGGTTTTTGCCTAAGAATACAGGCAGTATTGGCATTAGTGTTCTCTCTGAAACCACAGCAGCAGTGTGCTGTTCACTCACGTCTGAAAAGCTTCCGGGGGAGCTGCTCCTGTGTTTTCTGCCCCACCTTGATAGTTGGGGCTGCGTCTCCTCTGAATGCAGTCCCTCGCTGTCCCGATTGTGGTGAACGTGTGGGCTAGCTATGCCTGTGAACTGGCCTTGTGAAGTGCCATCTTACATCCTACTTGACCAGCCCAGACTGTGGCATTCACCCTGGTGGTTGTAACCAGCAGGCTTTGCTTTGCAAAGGCTGAAAGCACTTTGCCTTGTGTGAAAGTGGCTGTGCTGGAAGCCGTTAAGGCATTGGTACCAAGTCTGACAGCTAGAAAGGCCCAGGACCAAGCATTAGGAGACTCAAGGTTAAACTCGTGTTGGTGCTAAGAACACTGAAAAGTCTCTAACCTCTTTCTATTCTCTTCACAAGTAAAGTGGAATTACTGTAAAGATAAGTCTGTAGATGGACAGTACATCTTTTATTGAGAAATGAAAGCCCTCTTCATGTGGACTTCCCATGTGATTGAGCAGTTACTAAAACACTGAATTTATATGTGCACTTGTGTTTGGTGACTCGTTATGTTACAGTGGGTCTGGTATGACCCACTGTGTGTGGTCTGGTATGAGCAATAGCCTATCGCCAGGTCCCGGGGAACAAACATTCGGTTCTGTGTGGTGATTGCTGCTGACAGCTTTCTTTGTTTTAGAAAAGGTACTACCGAGGACAGTGCCTGACCAACTTACATCTTCACAGCTGCTTACCCTTTTTATTCACTTGTTCATTTTTACCATGAAACTGCCTGATTTTCACTGTTGAAGGATACATAAGTGATTTAAATCTGTTTTGGGTCATGCACGTTGTGAGTAGAGAGAGATAAAGTGTGGTTACCTACGTCCCCGGCCCCGGAACATCACCGGATATTAACTGTTCTGTCTGTGCTTTCAGTAGATGTGATGAATTTCAGGTAACACAGCAACAAATACCCAGAGGTGAACTTGCTGTCCAGCACCTTCTGTTTCACAAATAAGATGAACTCTCCTTGGGATCATGCAGAAGAAAGGAGTGAGCCTTGGGTAGTAATTATCCGATCATTAGAAAGCACTTTTCTCTCCAATATTTTATTATGAACATTTTCAGACACAGGAAGGTTGAAAAAGTTGTACCGTGCACACACATATACCCCCTACTTAGATTCTGCAGTTAAGATTTTGCTGTATGTGTCTTCACACACATCTGTCTGTCCTGTAGGAATCATCCACATTCTTTCTTTTCCTAGATATAAAGTATTACAGTAGTAACCCCCTTATCTGGAGGTCAATTTCCAGTATCCTGAGCCCTCCAGAACATGGTTGCTAGCCCTGAAGGAAGCAGAGACGGCTCTGCACCCCACAGTGGCAGGGCCTCTCAGGCTGTCACCCAGACCCCATACTGGGACATCTGTAAGAGCACAGTGAGAGGTGAGGGGGGGAGGGCCTGGGAGCTCATGGCGCAGCTGTCTGCGTGGTTCCCTGAAGAGTTGCAGACCCTGACCTGGGAGGCCCAATCATTTAAAAATCAGAAAAGTGTATCCCAATTAAAATATTCATTTCACTTGGGCAGAAAAGGCTAATACTGTTTAGAATGATCTCCATTTAGGATGATGAAGTACTTTCCAGTAGTTAGCTTCAGTTCTATGGCAGATTAAATACATGGAACGCGTTTGTTTCCTGGTGCTGTCGGATCAGGGAGATGTTACTCTCCTAAAACAGGTCGGCAGACTTCCACAAAGGACTGAATAATAAGGATTTCAGACTTTGTGGACTGTGCGTGTTGCAACTACTCAACTATCATTTAAGTGTGAAAGCAGCCGTAGACAGTACATAAACATATGCCTGTGGCAGTTCCAGGAAAACTTAATTTAGAAAAACAGGGCCAGGTGTGGCCCCCAGGCCAGAGTTTGCTGATCCTTCCACTAGACAATAAATGGCCTGTACTGATTTAGTTTGCATTTTTTAAAAAAAATTTAGTGATTGCCATTTATAAAACATTATAGTTTTATTGAGAAAATTATCACAAAATGGTTAAAACATTTTTGGTTTTTAAAAAATTCACTTTAGCTCTCTGGAAAATTCCATCATATTGAGTACCTCACAGATATCAAGTAAGTGACTGATGAATGAGGAGCATGTTACTTTTAACTGAGATTCTTGATTTGAAGGCTCAGCCATTGCAAGTACAAGGCTTAGCCTCACGGATTTAAAATTTTAACAATGTCGTTATATAGTTTGGATAACTGTTCTTTCAGAATGTTACCATTTTAATGATATGTTTTCACAGGTCTGAAAAAGAACCCCAGTTTAAGTTTATCTACTTCAACCATATGAACTTAGCAGAGAAAAGTACAATTCACATGAGAAAAACACCCAGTGTGTCACTTACGTCAGTTCATCCGGATTTAATGAAGATTCTGGGTGACATCAACAGTGATTTTACGAGGTAATTCTTGCCACCTCTCAAATTAAGTGTCCCTTTTGTAATAAGACAAGAGACATTAAGAAATCATCTTCCAAACCAAATGACCCAGAGCGCCTTAGGGGAGCTCACACTTGACCGCCCTTCTGGGGGCCACTTCCAAACAGATCATTAAGCCCAGAAGTCACTGGTCACTCGCACATGACTCCCTACACTTTTTAAATGATTGAAGTTTCCTGGTTTTGTTTTAGATTGTGTTTCACGATCTGGCTGTTTTGATAACTATTGCATTTTGAAACTCTTATCTTACAGAGTGGACGAAGATGAAGAAATCATCGTAAAAGCGCTGAGTGACTATTGGGTTGTGGGGAAAAAGTCTGACCAGCGGGAGCTATATGTTATTTTGAATCAAAAAAATGCAAACCTGATTGAAGTAAATGGTAAATACGATTTGGTATTTGAGCAGAATTTTAATGCTACTGATATTTAAAAACTATTGTCTTTTCAGTGTACTAAGAAACACTAAATAGAACGTCATGACTGCTGAGATTTTTAAGCACATGTCTCTGTTGCATAAAGGAAACCATCATTTGATCCATTCTATGTCTGTCTCTAGCTTAGTTCCTCGAAAAGTATGTGAAAAACTTTCCTGTTATCACAGGAAACTTGGATAAAAGAAAATTAGTTTCTACAATGCTAAAGGGAAAGAAGGGAGTCCCGTTAGTTTATACACCGTGTATAAAAAGGCTATTTGTATTTCCTGGAATAAGAATACACATTTCGATGCAGAGTGGCCGGGTTCATATAGCCGTTTACAGCCATGTCTGTCTGTGCACAAGCAAGATGTAGCAGTTTCCTTCGCCTTCCAGCCAGTGCAATTGGTCTGGGCCTCTGCACCGTGTGGCCTGCACAGCTGCTTTGATTGATCTACCATTTGTTGCCTGCAGGGAAGGGTGATGTCACCTTCAGGGCAATAGGCTCCTTTGCTGCTCTGCAAGCAGTGGACAGTTGGGGGGGGTGCGCCCCAAGTACCGCTTGTACAAAACGGTGGTGGTGAGGTGTCTTTTCTCTGCACGGATCTTCTGGGGCACATTAAATTCTTCTCTTTGTTAATACTTCTGTCACTGGTAGTTGTGTGCATCAGAAACATCAGGAAAGATGCCTCGTTACAACGGGAAGTGGGTCAAGATAACGATGCCTGTATGGAGCACTGATCTGCAGGTCACCGTTGTAGCCAGAGTTTGTTTTGCGGCATCAGATTTCTCACGATTTTAGAAGCTGGGCTCCTCACCCCCTAGCCCGGAGGTGCCGTAGGCAACTCGGGGGCTGGCTTTGGGATTCCGCAGACCCTGAAGCAGGGTTTGTCCGTGTCATGTACTATGAAGTTTCGTGGTCATGGTAGGCTTTTTCTTTCTCTCCATTTATTACCATTTCTTACCCAGGCTTCTGGGATTGAAGGTCACAATTAATGCAGAAATGTATTTATTCCCAACTTTATTCCAGAAGAACTTAAGGTACTGCTATGTATCATGCAACCTTGACGTGAAAACCGCTGTTCCGTACTCACTGTTTTCTGTTCTTTTTGCAGAAGAGGTAAAGAAACTTTGTGCAACGCAGTTCAATAACATCTTCTTCTTGGACTGACGACAGCGGCTCACCAAAACCTCTTTTAAAACAGCTCAGCAAGCGTCTCGTTTACCACTGCAGATTATTGGTCATATTATTGACTGGATTAATGACAATAGTAAAGCAATACTTGCTTTGAAGAATCAAATTTCTACTCAGTCTTCTGATCCTCTGAAGTTTTTAGATTTTAAATATTTATGTGGAATTAATTCAAGGTAGTCAGTTACATCTCTGTCATTCCATTCTTTTGACATTATGTGAATATTTTACTGGAAAATCAGACTAATAAATTGTTAAAGTTTTTAAAATTCTGGTTTTGCATTGAGTCTCTGTCCTATTGCCTGTTCGTAGAACGTGCTGACCAGTGGGTTCGTGGCTCGTCCTCGGTATTCTAGCAGCTAGAGCTTCGCAGAATTGGGGTCCCTTCCTTGGTCACTAGACCTGAAGTGGTGAGCTAAGGCATTTGCACAAAGTAATTAATTGCTAGACTCGGTTTTTCTCTTGAGAACTAACATGATATTTAGACCACGTATAATAACACAGAGAACTTAATGGAAGTTTTCAGTATGGTCTAAACAAAGTGTTGTTTGTAGCGCAGCACTCCCATGCAGGTTCACAGCTGAGGCGGGGCCTGGCTGAATTTTATGTAACTTAACCTAACTTTTAGTTAGGTTAGGACAGCAGAGTTAGGTCTGGAGCAGAGTTTGGGTGCAAACTAGGCAGGTATGGTCTGGAAGCACTGGTACCACCCGGCCCTCACGGGCACCACAGTTCCCCTTCCCTTGGCCTGCGTGAGCTGCTGAGGTAGAGAGGAGACGGGGAAGGACTTCTCGCCAATGTGTAGCATTTTTGTTGTCACCCAGTCTTACACAATTCGCAGTTTCCATTCTGATTTCCTCTTGACCCAGGAGTCATGTAAGGTTGTGTGTTTTAGTTTCCAGTGATATTAAGCGTTCTTGATGGTGGGCCTTCAGTGCTGTCTTAGTAATTGCTATGCAATGTGATCGTGGTCTCTGATGTGTCATTGGAAATAGTTGCACTTTTCAACCTAAAATGTAGCCAGTGTTTATTGTCTGTTGTATTCTGGTTTCTAACTGTTGGTTCAGACTTACTTGAGTTCCTTAACTTTTCTATATTCTTACTAAATGTTGGTCTTCCTGATCTGTTTCTTCTATCATTATACCGTGTTTCCCTGAAAATAAGACCTAACTGGAAAATAAACCCTAGTGTGATTTTTCAGGATGACAGCCCCTGAGCAGAAGCCCTAATGTGTCTGTTGGAGCAAAAATTAATATAAAACTTGGTCTTATTTTCGGGGAAACATGGTCGTTTTCTTCCATTCTGTCAGCTTTTGCAAGGTTAGTATGTAAGATGCACACGAATAATGCATCTTTCTGCTTATTGGTCCTCTTATTAATTTTTACCTGTATCATGCAGGTGTTTGCTTTAAAATCTGTTTTGTCTGCCTTTAATATTGCTTGCTATTCCTGTCATCTTGATTAGATTTTCCTGGTATACCTTTATTCATACCTTTATTTTCATCCTTTCTGTATGGTTTTCTTGAAAATGTTTCCCTTGTAAAGATTCACATTGAAACGAATTTGATTTTTTAATCCAATCTATCCCTGAGTGGGGGTCAGAGGAGGGGTGCGTTTAACCTGTTACGTTGCTGATTACAGTATCGTAGCACTCCCCCCCCCCCCAGCTTTTATTTTCTGTTTCCATCCTTTTCGTTGTTTTCCAATTTCCCAGGCTTATGCTGGATGAGTTCCTGTCCTTCTGCTAGTTTGGAAGCTACCGATTGTATTTTCATGCCTTTTGTGGTTCCTGGTAAATTTTCACACCATTATTAGCTCTAATACCGTCGAAGAGGCTGAGTGTGCACTGCACCGCCGACGGCACTCTTGCTGCTGTTCTTGGCCTTCGGTCCGTGCAGTGTTGTCTGCGGGGCAGTGGGACTTGGTGGGATGGGACCGGGGAAGGAACCGTATCAGAGGTGGCAGGTGAAGGACAGGTAGGACTTGGCTACAGGGCGGGTACAAGGACAAAGGAGCTGTTTTGGGGGAAGAGGGATCCAGAGAAATGTTTAAATAGCTTCATCTTCTCCCCACAGATTTCCAGTCCGTTTCATCAGATCCTAAACTTAATCACCCATACTTTACTTTGACTTTTTAAAAATCATATTGAAAGCACACATTGAATACCCACATACAGGTGTTTTCATTCAGCACAGTCTTCAAAATGGGGGCATATCAGTGATCCAACCTTAGAAGAAACCTTCAACACAGAGGTGGTATTTCAAGAACACTAAGACAAGAAGTAAACCACAAGCGATTTTACTGGTCAGAAAATTGTTACAGTGCTTCGGTTCTAAACGCCTCCTACATTGACTTGTTCTTGGGGCTCATGTACAAACCCAGCGACCTACTTTTTCTTTTTCTTGCTCGAGATGGGTTTGGACTGGGACACCACTGCCTCCTCCTTCGTGGGGCTTGGCGTGAACTGCGAGGAGGATGTGTCTGTTGGCTCCTTGAGCACAGCGATGTCCATCTCATCATCTAGTCTTTTGGCCTCTTCCTCTCTCAAGATATCCAGCCTAACACAAGAAGCAAACACAGGAACGTATGTTTTCTTTGTAGTTTCAAACCAGTTTTCTGCTGTGCATAGTGTCAAGTTGTCCGTACCTGGATTTCAACAGTGTTTGTTAAAAAAGGCTGTAAATTATCCTCCCTTTGCCTGAAATAAAAAGCGATGCCATATCTAGACAATTCAAAACGAAATTTTCATATATCTAAAGTGACTTGTGAACCACTTTTCTCTGTAGCAACTTAGCAGCTAGTAAGGAGCCTTTTTAAACACTCCTTAGTCTTTTTCCTTAAGTATAATTGAACGCCTTCTTCAACAGACCTGCCGGCTGCAGATGCACTTTACAATAAATAGGCATCTGCCCTCGGGACCAACATGTCTGCATAGAACTGAGCCTGGACCATGATTCTAGAAAGGTAAGTGCAGCACTGACTGGGTGCTCACCATGTGCCAGGCATGGTTGTAGGTGCTTTACAAACACTAGCTCACGTAATCCTCACAGCAGTCCTTTGGGTTATTATTTCCAGCTTCCAGAGGTGGAAACTGAGGCACACAGTGATGGACACTGCCCAAGGTCACCCAAGTGTTTAATGGTGGGGCTGGGATTTGAACCTGGGCAGTATGGATCTGTGGCCTGACTCTCAGCCACTCCGTCATAGTGCCTCTTCGTGTGAGGCTTGGGACACAGATGTCATCACCACCTTACACAACCGGTAAGGAGAGAACCGGTGGCCCACAGGCAGGATTCTTCCAGGCCTCTGCAGGTTCTCCAGAACACATGAGGACACGCCACCCTTAGGAAGTTGGATATTTTTAATGGAAGCACTGCTCCTGAAGCTTCTGGCAGCTCCAGACAACAGGAAGGAGAGAGAACTGAGAGCTCGTGCAGGGGAAAAAGAGCCAAGAGGCGTTATTATAAAGTTACCTTGCTTCCAGTTCCTCATTTTCAATCTTCCTCTGTTTGGCCAACGCTACAAGATGTAACCTATTTTCCTTTACTTTCTCCTTGAGAATTTCTTCACATTTGTGTGCTTGGAAGAATGTGTTCACAAAAAAGATACACATATTACGGACCCACATGTTGAGCTTTTCCTTCCCTTCCTCCTTGGATTTTTCTTTTTTCTCTGGAAGAAAGTTTAATTAAAATGAGCACTCACACAGTTCTGCAATAACTTAGGAGAGTGTGTTCATATTCTGGTTCTGCCACTTCCAGAGTGGTGCCTCATCCCCCGGAAAATGGGGAGGTGTGGGGTTCCTCGCACAAGGGTGCCTGTGGCCACAGAATGCTGCAGTGACTGCCTGGGTGGCTGTACAGCACGGCTATGATTGTCAGCACTGCCTGTGAGTCTCCTGGTACACGTACTCCTTTTAAATAGCTTTTGTTTTTCTAAAATTAAGTGCTGCACCTTTCTAGAAAATTTGCAACACTTTCCATGTTGCAGGGGGTGGGGAGTCTTGTTTTTTGCTTACATTGTCTTTAAAGGCAGTTTTCATTAAGAAAATAGTTAAAAGAGGATTTTAATTCTGAATTGAATAAGGAGGGAAGTACTTTCCATTGCATCCTGTTTACATTCTGATGTCATGCAAGTTCTGTAGCAGTGGGTGGCTAGTCCCTATCTACTCATTTTATTGCTGTCACAGTGATACCTTGTCACAAAATAGGTCATATGTGCAGTTTTGGGTTTTTTTGGTTTTGCTGTACTGTCTTTATGGGAGAATCTAGGGAGATGAGAAAACCTACACCAGTTCCACCTCCGTCTTCCCAGAATTCCCTCTCTGGGTGGTTTCCTTCCTTCCTGAGAAACAGTAAGTCTGTTATTTTCATTTTTTAATCTTTATCAGGTTTTCATATCTTGGTTACACTAACGTTAAATAAACTGAAAGCTTTATTTTATGCTTTGGATTTTTAAAAAATAATATAAAAATATAAGAATTTTGGGGGGTGGGGGGTGGAAGATGAGGGTAAGGGGTAAAAAAAGAAAAGTCTACATTTGCTCCATGTGGCATTAAATGTAAGTTGAGTAGGAAAAAAAAAGAATAATTCTTATATTAGTGCTTCCTTAAACTTTTTAAAGAACTTGCTCATAAAAATTAAATTTGGGGGAATAATTTTTTTGACTTTTTTCTCCCATGATTATTCAGGTTTTTTACGTTTTCTTGAGTCTACTTTTGATAAATAATTTCAAATGTTTCCAATTTATTAGCTTTGCAGTGCATATATAGCACTCTCTTATTATACTTAGAAAAATCTTATCTGGTTACTTTTTCCTTCCTAATTAGTATATATGTGTTTATCACTTTTATTCTGACTATACTAGGTTGAGGATACCTATTTTATCTTTTTACTTAAAGAATCAGCTTTTAGGGCAGCCGGGTGGCTCAGTTGGTTAGAGCATGAGCTCTTAACAACAGGGTTGCCGGTTCAATTCCCGCATGGGATGGTGGGCTGCGCCCTCTGCAACTAAGATTGAAAATGGCGACTGGACTTGGAGCTGAGCTGCGCCCTCCACAACTAGACTGAAGGACAACGACTTGGAGCTGAGGGGCCCTGGAGAAACACTGTTCCCCAATATTCCCCAAAAGAAATTAAAAAAAAAAAAAGAATTAGCTTTTACAATGATCATTTTTAGTACTTTTTTTGTAAGTTTGTTTTTTTAATGCCTTCCTCCTGCTCTGCTTGTATTTTATTAATTCTTCCCTTCTACCGTTTTGGGATGAAAGTTTGGGTTACTATACTTTCTTGTTTAATAGTGAAAACATTTAATACTATAAATTTTCTCTGGTTATAATTTTGACTGTGTCTCATAGGTAATATTTTAGTATTTCGGTTTTCTAACTATTCTCAGAAATGCAATTTGATTTTCTCTAAGAATTATTTAGAAGACGGGACTTCATTTTTGGTGGGGCTTTTTGTTGTTTGTTTTTCCTTTTAAATTCCAAGTAGTTGGATGATATTTTACTTTTCAAATCAACATACCTAGCTGTTCTTTAATGAGACAACCCTGAGGCATTGGATGAACCCGACAGAGGTGAGGGATGAAGTTGGAAGCCAGTGTG
This sequence comes from Rhinolophus hipposideros, assembly GCF_964194185.1. Taxonomy (NCBI): domain Eukaryota; kingdom Metazoa; phylum Chordata; class Mammalia; order Chiroptera; family Rhinolophidae; genus Rhinolophus; species Rhinolophus hipposideros. The sequence goes on from NC_138069.1 coordinate 41,683,973, forward strand.
GACAGCTGAGGAATCAACTGAGAGTTTAGGAAATGGAATCGGCAGATAGAATGCTAGAGGGATTTTACCAGGGAAAAGTATAATATTAAAAGGAATATGAGGAATTGAATAAGGGTTTATTTGTTGTTGTTTTTAACTTGAGCATCTTGAAAAACCAAAGAGAATGAGACTCCTGAGAGAGAGAAGTTGACTGTATACGGACACAGTCAATGGATGTGCAGGACCCAGGTGGAGGGACAGCTGTCCCAGAGGACGGACTCAGCTCAGTAAGATCGTGCCTTGAAAGTGAACTCCGAGAGAAGTGTCATCACCAACATGGTGGCATAGGTCATTCCTCACTCCCCCTCACAAGAAGAATCAAAACTATTCATGGACAAGACACCTCTGAGAGAATCCTAGGACCTGGGGGTGAGGCTGAAGCACCCCTCTGCACTGCAGAGAACAAGACAGACCGCACTGGAAAGGGAAGAGGAGCAGCTACACACTGACCACACTGCCCCTCTCCCAGGCTGCACCACACCACGCCAAGAGGTCTCCCCTGAGCCTGCAGTTCCTCCAGGAGGAAAAGAGCCCAGGGTGGACATCGAGCCCCCTCCCCTCAGCGTTGTGGTTACTTCTTGGGAGCCCCCACTCCAGTAGCTAAATTAGGGAATGCTAAAGGGAGTTCTTTGAGTGGAAGTAAAAAGATGCTAATTAACATCATAAAAACATAAGAAGACAGTGTAAGACTCACTGGTGATGGTTATACACAGTCAAAGTTAGATTCTGTAATATAGTAATGGTGGTGTGTAATTCACTTGCAACTCTAATTCAAAAGTTAAAAAGCATAGTAAAAATAACCATAATTATAATAATCTGTTATTAGTTACACAATATTATATATACACACACACACACACACTTGGCAACATCAATAACCTAAAATGTGAGGGGCAGGATAACCAAGTGTAAAGTTTAGGCATTCTGTTGAAGTTATCAGTTTAAAATAAGGTGTTACAATCTTAAGATATTTTATGTAAGCCTTATGGTAACCGCAAGAGAAAAACCTGTAGTAATAACACAAAAGATCGTGATAAAAACGTCAAAGCAGGCCGGCCCGGTGGCTCAGGTGGTTAGAGCTCTGTGCTTCTAACTCCGAAGGCTGCCGGTTCGATTCCCACATGGGCCAGTGGGCTCTCAACCACAAGGTTGCCAGTTCAATTCCTCGAGTCCCGCAAGGGATGGTGGGCAGCGCCCCCTGCAACTAAGATTGAACACGGCACCTTGAGCTGAACTGCCTCCCCGATGGCTCAGTTGGTTGGAGCGCATCCTCTCAACCACAAGGTTGCCGGTTTCGACTCCCGCAAGGGACGGTAGGCTGCGCCCCCTGCAACTAACAACGGCAACTGGACCTGGAGCTGAGCTGTGCCCTCTACAACTAAGACTGAAAGGACACAACTTGAAGCTGAATGGCACCCTCCACAACTAAGATTGAAAGGACAACTTGACTTGGAATAAAAAGTCCTGGAATTACACACTGTTCCCCAATAAAGTCCTGTTCCCCTTCCCCAATGAAATCTTAAAAAAAAAAAAAAAAGTCAAAGCATACTGATACCAAAAGACATCAAAACATGAAAAAAAACCCAGCAGGATAAGAAACAAGCAAAAAGGGATGTACGGCAAAGCCAGAAAACAATAAACGGTAATTTTAAGTCCTTACCTATCAATGATTAAATGTAACTGGATTAAATGCTCGAATCAAAAGACACATAATGGCCGAATGGATAATAAGACAAGATCCCACAATATGCTGCCTACCAGACCTCACTTGAGCCTTAAGGACACACAGATTGACAATGATACTTCAAGCAAATGGTAAACCAAAAAGAAGCAAGAGTAGCTCTACTTATGGCAGATAAAACAATTTAAACTAAAAATGGTAAAGAGGCAGAGAAGGTCATATGATGATAAAGGAGTCAATCCATCAAGAAGATGTTCATAACTGCAGTTAAGTAAATATGAAAATGTGAATATGAAAATTCACATCATGTAAATATGAAAGCTGCTCAGAGTGCAAATCCTAAGAGGCCCCATCACAAGGCAATTATTTCATGATATTTAAGTCATGTTGTATATACAGCACTGAAAGTCAGTTACCTCTCACTAAAACTGGAACAAAAACCCAACTCAGTAAGATCATGTCTTGAAAGTGAGTCTGTCAAGCCAGGAGGCAGAATTGGAAACAGCAGTAGCAGCCTGACTATATATATTTTAAAAGATGGTTGTACATTTTTATAAACTCTGTCATTTATAAGCAACAGTTTGTACTCACCGTTTTGAGATAAAAAAAAAGTTAGCTCTTTTCCTGGAGATTTAAAATTTACTTTGGAAAGTTTTTCATCACTCGGTGCCGTCCTCATCTTGGGCTTTTATGTTGAAAAAAAATAAAGTAAAATATCTCTGCATCATGACAGACTAAAACTCATATTCTACGTTATGAATAATTAGATTGTTAATGAGACCATTCTCTTTAAGCTAATTTGACTATTTTTAGCCTGTATAAAATATTCACATTTATACTACGAAGGAAATGAATAACGGTTATTGTTTCTACCGAAAGGCTCCTCCCCCAAGAACCCAAGATCTGAGAAAGTATTTATCATACACGTGCGCACATTCTCACGCTAATGCCAATCTTAAGCTTATCCCTTCTATACTCTGTGCACACTCACCCTTCAATTCCAGGCTGTGTGTCCAGCCTGCCACTTGCTGTCACCACTTGGATGTCTAATCAGGCACCTCACGCCTAATAGGCCTAAAACCAACCCCTTACTTTTGCCCCCAAACTCATCTCCCCTCACCCCAGTCTTCCCCTTCACAGTAAACAGTAACTCTGTTCTTCGAGTTGTTCAGGCACCAAATCTTGGAATCACCTTTGCTTTCTCTTCCTGTCAAAAGCTACAGCCTTCAAAATACCTTCAGATAATTCCCAGAGCTTCCTGACGGGTTGGTCAGCAGGGAAGCCATAGAGAGCCTCAACCCCTCTGCTCAGGGGCCTCCCTCCCACCTCAGAGTAAACGCCAGGTTCCCACTATGGCCAGATGCCCTCCAGGCCGGGCTTGCTGCCTCCCCGAGGACGTCTTCCCGAGCCACGTCGGCCTGGCTACACTTGCTGCTCCACTGTTCTCTCAACCCAAGCATGCTCGCACCTCGGGCCTTCCAGAACTGTCTTCCTCCAGACAATTACATGGTTGCTTCTTACTTCCTTCAGGTACGCTCAAATGTCACTTCATCAGAAGACCTTCACTAACTCCCCGGTCTGTCACCCATCTCCACTTCCTGTCACTTCTCCTTCGGAAGTGTGGGGACGGGTTGCACTGTGGTGGGCATGCAAATTCTGGAGTCTAACTGCTGCCACGGCCGCCCAGCTCCTCTGCTAGCTAGCTCTGTGGCTGTGGGCATGTCATTACCTTGTGCCTCAGTTCCCTCCTAGAGGTCGTAAGAGTGCCCAAAGCTTGTTTGGGGCGTTACGTGAGCTAATGCCCAGGAAACACCCCACGTGGCCCTGAGAAACACCCATGAGTGTTAGCTAGTCCTGTGGTTCACCTGTTACCATCTCTCCACCTCACTAGCATGTAGTCCTTGGAAGATGGGCTGTGGGTTCACCGCTAGACCCAAGCAGACAGAAGAACGACCATCACTTACGCAGTAGGCAAGCAACAGTGCTTCCCACGACAACCATGTGCTCGTTTTCCGTGGGCCTTATAAATACAAACCTCTGATTTCCTGATTTTGCTAAAATCAAACAAGAGTGCTAACTTGCTTGAAGGTGACTTGGCACTGCCATTGTGCATGTCAGACCCCTGGCTCATGGCTGTGCTGGGACTCCTGTGCTGGGGAGTCAAGAAGGAGAACATAAGAGAATGCCGGTTTCCATGGAGATACACACACACAAACATGACCTTAATGAAGTGTAACTTACAATAAACTACACATAAACTGCACTATTTGATGAGTTTCGACACCTGCACCTGTGAAACCACCACCTCAGTGAAAGTGGCGAACATACCTATCGCCCCCAAAACTTCCTGTGCCCCTCGGTGGTCCCTCTTCCCCTCCTCAGGCAACCACTGGCTGCTTTCTGTCACTTCAGGTGACTCTGCACTTTCTAGAATTGTATGTGATTGGAACCACAACAGCACGTGCCCTGTTCTGTCTGGCTTCTCTCACCAGCGTGATGGTTAACTCATCCACGCCGCTGCGTGTCTCATGAGCCACTTCATTGCTAAGTCATACTGTAGTGTACGGATATTATAGGGTTTGTCTCGATGGACATTTGGAACGCCACATGGAAAGCCAGACGTGAACCTGACTCGATGGTTTCTGAAGAGGAGCCCTGGACCAGAGTATTCACACTCAGGTACTGGAGTCCATGGTGACGCCATCCATAAAATCATGGGTGAAGTGAAGGTAGACACTCATTTCCCTCAGAGCAGAGTCCCACACCCAGGTCGGCCAGGGACCAGGCTCCCTGATGACGTAGAGAAGCCGTCAGTCATCTCCTCTAATGGGAGGAGCCATACCTGGCTGATGGAGTGGACTGAGGGGCTGAAACTGAACCAGAAGCTCTCAGCACACGAGGGGCCCAGGCCACAGCCCAGGGCTTCATGGTAAGACAGTGCAGAGGCTTCTATAGGAGCAGCTCTGAAGAGCTTCCTAGCTGTGGGCCTCCGCTGGCCTCCAGCACTCTCCCTTGTGGCTCCAAATCAGAAATCCTTCAGGCCAGCTAACCTGAAACCCCACCCAGAACTTCAGTGTCTCCCTTGCCCTAGTGGCTGGGTCCTCTGTCCATCACCGGCACTGCCCCTGCTCCTCCGAGGACTGGCGGGGAGGCCTAGTCTCTCACCCGGTGCGCAGGCACCGTCCTCAGGGACCCACTGAGCCTCGTGCACACGCAGGAGCTGTTCCTTGGCATCCTGGCTCTGGGGCAGGCTTTCCACCCGTGCAAACACTAGACCATGTACAACATTTCATAACAAAATATCTCAGGCATTCTAAGCTCGTGGTCCGCCCAGCGTGCTGGCAGGCACTCTGACCTACATTACAGGTTTTCCACTGTGGCTAATTCATTGGAGGAGGAGACTTCCTGGGTCAGGACCAGGCAATACATTTTCCCTAACATAAAAAAGAAAACCAAAATGCGAAAAGAAGTCTTCAGTTACTTCCTGAAGGGTTACAAAAGCCCGAGAGTTTTGATGACAGTATAACCATTCCAGGATAAAACCCTTCCTTGCTCTATCAATTCTAAGCTATTACTTGTTACCTGATTTGTTACTGTATAAGTGCTGCCATGTTTGTTTCCAGACAAGTGATCATTTGGAAAATTTAAACAGGATTTAGTCATTTGGTCAGTAACAGAGATGAACACGAAGCTTAAGAGCGCTTCAAAGAATTCCAGGAAAACCAGCTGAAATATAAGAAGGTATAGTCAGTCTTATTCATTCTGACACACGTCGAGGTCAGTCCACGCTTCATCTCAGTGTTCATTTCTATCTTCCAGAGAACACCGCCTCTTCAGTGCTTAAGTATCGCATTGTGGGTGTACACCAGTTTGCCATAAAACCTACAACATTTAAAACATCTATTATGATACATGTTCTATCATTAGGTTTGTAAGTCATCTTTCTGTTTGGATGAAAACATTTTATGTTACTGAGGACGGTCATTTCCCAAAGTGTTGCCTTTTTTCTTAAACTAGGAAAGTGGCATTGGTAAACCCAAGTGACAAGTGCCAGTGTCATCCACTGAGTCGCTGTGCCCCCTTCACCCTCCATGACCCCGACCATGGGCCCGGGGACTGTCTGCCCATGCGGCTGGCTCGCTCGGACTTTGAGCATCCACACCTGCCATGTGTGTCCGTCCTGAACCCAGGGCCTGTGCGTCTGAGCTGGAACAGGCCCTCTAATTAGTCCAGAGGCTCAGGGCCGGCGCCGCCTGTTGCCAGGGGTCTGCCCAGCACCCCTCAGCACCAGTGTCCCTGCTCTAACCATTTCCTGAGACCTGCCCAAAGGTGGGTCTAGCTGTTAAAATGAGGCATTTGCCTGCTGCAAGAAATGCTAAAAACATTAATTCATTGGAGGAGGAGAGCAATTAATGTCTTTGGGTATCTGACATGGGTACCCCAGAAACATTCATGTATTAAGTTGCTAAATAATTATCCATGAAATAGTATTGTAGTTTTATATTCTTTTGACTTTGTTCATTTCCTGACATCTGAAGTATTCTTTTTAATATTAATCTCTAGTTTTCTAATACAATCAAGGACATATATATAGCTTTATGTATATATATATATATATATATATATATGTATATATATGTATATATATGTATATATATATATATATACATATATATACATATATATATGTAGCTTTATGTATTTAGGTTAGAATTCTTTTCAATCAAATCTTGGTTCTTGGTATCCAAGCCAAAACAAACAGCCTGAATTAGATCTATACCATTTGTGTCACTTCATTACAAACCTCAAGTTCAAAGTTGCTGTCAATTCCATCATGAATGAAAGGATTATCATCTGCTATGATCTCTACAAATTTGGTTGCTGTTAATTCTTTATTTATCATTTTAAAGTCCTGTAAAAAGAAACAACCAATCAAACCATAATGGCTGATAATTACAAACAGTTATATATTTTTAATGTTAATTTATATCAATACACCACTTTAAGAAAATGTACCAGAAATGATTATCTTAAAAACTGACAATTTTGTACAGCATTCTGGATTAACATTGGTATTTACCTCTCTTCTCCTTTCCTCATCCCTCTGAAATAACTGTAAATGTTGTTTTAGAGGCATAAACACAGGACAGGGAATGGGAGAGTAGACGATCCAGATAGGAGATACCAACATGATTCTGTGAGTGGGAAAGTGTGGGACTGGTGGGCTTAGCAGCACAGGAACAGAGAGCTCAGGGAATGAGTTGAGTCATGCTGTAGGAACGGGAAGGAGAGGCACCTCTACAGGTAACACTGCAGGTAGGGCTGAACACAGGAAGACTCGCTGAAAGTCTACGTGAGGACCCTCTCCACGCCTAAGCTGAAAAGAGAAGGTTTACTCTCTGAGATACTAAACCAGAGAGCATATAAAATGAACTGGCAGACTTATACCTAACATGTCAATAATTACATTAAACGTAAACAGTCTAAATATGCCAATTAAAAGACAGATATTGGCAGATATTGGTGGTGGAAATATGAAGTGATCCGGCCACTCTGGAAAATAGTTTGGCAGTGTTGAAAAAAAATAAATACTTACTACATAACCCAACAACAATCTAGGGCATTTATCCCAGAGAAATGAAAACTATGTCCACAGAGAAACCTGTACACAATTGTTCATACTACCTTTAGTCATTACAGCCACAAACTACAAACAATCCCAATGTCCATCAGTAGGTGAATGGATAACAAATCATCATGGCACATCTGTCAAAAGGAATGCTATCAGCACAAAAAAAAAGAACTACTGATACGTGCAACAACATGGAATCTCAAAATAATTATGCTGAGTAAAGAAGCTACACAGAAAAAATGGAAAGTCAGAAAAGAGACCCAGAGGATCCAGTGTTATAAAGTCTAAAATATTTTAACTACAGTTGCAAATAGAAAAAGTGTTCAGAAGGAATGATTAAAGAAGTAATAGTGGAAAAATTTCAAAACTGATGAACAAACAACATGAATCCATAGATTCGCGGTAACAGATGCCAACTCTTATTGGCCAAAAATGAGAAAATTTAACCATCTGAAAAGAAATGATTGCAATGCATTAAAACACACCAAATATGTATAAATCCAGGAGCTAATGATATATTTTTTTAAAGCTCATCAGTCACCTTTTAAGTATTGCTAAGACATCAAATCATTATTCTGAAAATTAGTAGGAGGAAAAAATTGAGCATAACCCCTCCTTTCCTGTATGGACTGTATTTCAGAGTAACTGCTAAGATAGCGACCATTTTCTGAAAATTAATAAAAAGGGAAAATCAAGCATTTATCCCTCTTTTCCTATATGAACTATATTTCAGAGTAATCAAATAGCTGATGAGGTAAACTTATGTAAATGGGATTCACGGCTAATTAATCCAGAAGGAATGACAGAATTGGGAAATTATTGTTGTGGGACCCTTAGTGAAATAATGGATGCTGGCAGTGAGCGTCAGGACGGCCCAGCCACTAGAGAACAGTTTACAGGGAAAGTTTAATGGAAGGATCACGCTGACACCATGCAACCCACTGGTGAATCTCAGCACCCCTAGAAGGGATACAGCAAGAAGTACACAGAACCACCTGTGGCTTTGTCAGAGAAAAAAAATACCTCAATCCAATCAAGCCTCTTATTCTACCACTTTAACAGAAATATGGAGAAAGGGGAAATACATTAATGAACTCTGAGGGAGAAGCCGGCCAAAACCTGATGTCTGACCAAGCTACATGGACAAACAACCTCCTTTCTTCAACAACAAAGGAACACGAAGAATGAAAGAAAAATCAGCAGCTGTATAACATTCCATCCAAAAAAACCACATGCTCTAAAAAAAAAACCTATTTTCTTATCACTAGACACTAGGTTAATGTCACTTTTTCGCATACATACAACACTGTTAAATTTCTTAAAGCACTCAATGCCTTATTAGCACTCAATTCCTTTAGTTTTATCATTTATCTTCCCACAAGTATAAATTAAAAGCATCATGAAACAAAAGAAACCAATAGTTAGTATGAGAATATTGTATAAAATAGATATTCTCTCTATTTTCCAAACTGATAACTTTTTAAATCACTGTGATGAATGCTAATTTTTAAAAATGACATTCACCCCCCTCTTCCTTTAAATGGCAAGATCTGCATCAGCAGAGACCGTGGAGGCCCCTCGCCTAACTGGGAAGACGCCCCGTTTCCAACTTGCCACTGTCGCAGACCACTAGAATTACTACTCCCTCCTGCTGAACGAGACCTAGGAAACATTCAATGGCTATGAAAATTCATCCCAGATCTTCACCTCATCATTTGCCTATCATCGCTAGAATATTTTGCCTTTAATTAAAATCCAAATGTCAATCAACATGGAACCAATTCGCAATCACGAGTGCTTACCTTCAACATCCAGAGGAAGTGTCTCATCTTCATTGTAAGCTCGTGGGGAGGGGCTGCGTTTGGTCTGCAGTGAGTCGTATAAATCTCCCAGCATTTGTCGATGTAATTCATGGAATAGAGTGTCTCCTGTTGCCCTCTGAATAAATTGCCTACAAATACAATGAACAAATAAACATTAAAAAAATGATTATAGAATCACGTTTTGAAAAAACAGTGGTAAGTATAATCCTATGGGTTTTGTCTTTACCTTTTACACGGCAGGCATTTGGATGAATGTTCTCAGTCATCAGTTTTGTAAAACACAAAAAGAGCGATGGGCTTCTGTTTCTGTGATTACAAAGATATGATAATCACTCCTCCCTCCAGGAAATGGGATGTAATTCCCCTCCTAGAGTGTGGGTGGACTTAGCAACTGGCTTCTAACAAGCAGAGTATTGAAAGGGAGAAATCGTAAGTTTACAAGAGAGAATCCTGGTTGATACCACTTTACACAGGTAAGCAAGGTCAAGATCACCAGTAGTAAGACAGGGAGATGTCACATACCCTGACAGGATGTCACGAGAAGGGCCGCTCACCTCCTTGATACTTTCCCCAAAACCCATAACCTCAGTGTAATGATGAGAAAGCATCAGCAGACCAAAATCAAGGGACATTTTATAGAATGACTGACCAATATGCCTCAAAAGTGTCAAAGTCATAAAAGCTAAAGTCTGAGAAACTATTACGGGTTGTAGAGGACTAAGGAGATAGGACAACTACATGTGACGTGTGATCGTGGATTAGATCCCGGACTAGAAAAAGGACATCCATGGGGAAACGGGAAGTCCTAGGAAAGTCTGTAATTTAGTTAATAATACCGCCGCCATGCTAGTTCCTTCATTTTGATAAGTGTACCATGGTTCTGTAAGACGTTATCGCAAGGGGGAGCTGGGCGAAGGGTATATGTAGGAACTTTCTCTCCTAACTTGGCAATACTTCTATAAATCTAAAATAATTTCAAAATAAAGTGTGTTTTTTTTAAAGATACAATATCAATTTTGCTCTGAGAAAGACAGAACATTCTGGCCTAAGGAAGAGTTGGTTGTGGCTATTTCTGACTAAAAACCTGAGAGCTATTGGCAGCACGGAAACATGACTCAGGTCTGAAGGGTTTGCAAAGTTCTAAGCTGGTGTCTCAAAACTTTCGTTTTTGTCCTTCAGTTCAAGAGTATGGAAAAATACTGATGAATGCCGAAGAGAAGAGGGCAACATTATGATTAGAGGAATGGCTAGCTCTGCCCTCATCTTCTCACGGGGGCCAGAAGCAGTACTTACTGATATTCTTTGTGATGAATGTGGTAAGCCAACTGCAGGAGGTAATTCAGAAATGTTCTCAAAAGTATTGTTGTAAATGGAGAATGAATTTCTTCAACTGGTATGTCCTGATTGTCTAAAACAAGAAAATTGCCTAGTATTTTCTAGAACCTTCTATTTTATTTGCTCCGGCTACACAAGTCAAAGACCTGAATACAATGGAGTACTTCTTTCCTAGCGAACACTCTGAACAATACGTATGTATCCACCTGAAAATTGAGTACCACTTTAAGACACTTTACAAGACACTTTCAAGATCCCATGTCCCATTGTTTTTCAGAGTGGTCAGAGCCACAGTTTGATTAATGCTGCCGATTCTAAGTCTGTTTCAAACACTTAAATTTGAAGTAAATAGGAATTCATTCTAATATTTTATTTCTCAAGTAGATAACGTGAGTCCTGCCTCCCAGAATTCAGCTGAAAGGAGTAAAACCTTCAAAGTCGTTACGTTTATTGCGTGAGTTTTCTAATTTGAAATCAAGACCAAGCCCAAGACTGCCTAAAGCCTATTCCAGTCTATTCCAAGGCCCCCCGATCGTTTCTACTTCTGACCTGACAATTTCACGTGTTTTTACTATAGATCGGGAAAGGCAAATTTCTCTGCAAAGGGCCAGGTGGGAACTATTGGAGGCTTTCAGGGCCGGAAACTGTCTGTCACAACCACTTAGTTCTGGTGTTGGAGAGCAGGCGCCACCACAGATAACAGCAAGCAAACAGCACGGCTGTGTTCCAAGCACGGGGACGGGGGGACCTTTGCTGGCCCCTGCTACAGATGGCCTCTTTAAGGACATTTAAGCACCCTGAGAAGAAGCCCACATGTCGACTTCTGGAACACCTCTCCCAGCCTCTGCCTTCACTCACTCGACATTTCCTAACTGGTTTCATGGTGACATGATGTTACACTACTCTGTAAACCAAAAGGTGTGGAGGACCAGGAATACTCACCACTTAATATCCTGTCCATATCAGCAAGGGTTATTTTATGGTGATGAAATTTGCAATCTTTCAGAAACCTCCAGAAGTGAAGCTTCGTCATTAGAAAGGTGTTATCCAGGGACTGATCACATCCTAGGCTGCTGTAAAAGCTATAGATTCTTCTTAATTCTGTAAGATTCCTTAAGACAGCATATTCTGCCTGAAAAGAGAAAAACACACATATCTTAATCTTACCCAATAAGAACAAAAACAAAACAAACACCCGTTTTCTAAATTAAATGAGATAACATACGAAGTAATGTTATTCTACCCACCCATCCCCAGGTCAATAAAATGAAATTTCTGGTAATGGTAAAAAAAAATGCTGTTATCTGGACAATGAAATTACTTTCTTACTATGTGATAGTTTTCCTATCTGAATGGCAGCAATAAAATTCTCCTGTCTACAGATTAATATCTCTTGTGAACACAAATATAAAAATCCTCAACCAAATATTAGCAAATTGAATCTAGTAATATATATATACATATATACATATAAACATGTCAAGCACAAGCAGGGTTTATCCTGAGATTACAAGGCTGGTTCAACATTTGGAAACTCAATCAGTGTAATTCATCATTATTGATAACTAAAAAAGAAACACGACATAATCCTATCAATCGATGCATTTGACAAAACACCATTCATGATAAACTCAGCAAATTAGGGATAGAAAGGAACTAACTCCCTGACCTGCTGAATGACACATACAAAAACATACCACTCACATCACACTTAGGCTGAAAGTCTGAAATCAGCAATATCCCCCTTGATAGCTTTACTGATCTCCCTCTGTCCCCATTCACCTTCTGTTATTTTCCCCAGGTCCTCAGTGGCCTTATGCTGCCCCAAATTCCCCACACATGCAGCCCTACAGCCTGTAAGTCCCGTTCTCCAAAACCACTTACTCTTACCCCATGCCTCACCCTCCCAAATGAAACAGAAAATTGAGGAAGAGGATTTGGGGTCACCATGGAGAAAGAAAAGTCCCACCCGGGCACTGCAACAGGCATCTGTCACTCTTAGCAGCAACTTCTGCTTTTTAAAATTCAGGTCAATTGGATAAACATGTATGGTCTACCCTGTCTAAAGCATTGTTCTAGAGAAGGACACAAAACTTTCTTCATGAGACTTAAAATCTAGCAAAGAACACAAGACATACACACAAGTCAGTAAGGTAGAGCAGTCACGGTGGAAGGAGAGATGGAGCTAAGGAAAAAGCTTCCTGGAAGAGGCTACCCTTGAACTGAGAAAGGAAAAATGAGTAGGGCTTCACAGAGAGCAGGCCCGCAAAATGGAAGCTGGGTTGGGGTAGTGGACAAGGTGGGATGATCCAAGAATGCCAGGAGGGCCGCATGACCTGGAGCAAGGCTGACACCTCCCTGTGCCGGTGTCCCAGCTCCCGCATGTGCAAAGTGGGACAACCACAGTTCCCCCCCTGTAGGCTGCTGGGAGGATTTAGGGACGTAAAGGCATTTGAAACCGTGCCCAGAGCCAAGGGCTCTCTATGCACATCTAGCCATTATTATCATGTGGTAATATTATCAGGTCAGAAAGAGGGGTTGACATCAGATCCTAAAAAGCCCTGCTTAACCAGACTAGATGTGGAACTGACAGCAAAGGCAGCCATTTGGATGAGAAAGGGAATAACCAGAAGGCTTCAGCTTGTTCCGTCTGGAACTAGAATGCTCCAGAAACCTGCTCAAGAAAAGACACCCACATTTTGACAAAATGATTCCAATCACAGGTAATAAAAATATATATACATGAGAAAACATCAGATAAACCCAAGTTGAGGGACATTCTTCAGAATAACTGACCAGTACTCTTCAAAAGTCTCAAGGTCATGAAAGACTATGAAAGATGGAGGAGCTGTCACAGACTGAAGGAGGTTAGAGAGAGGTGAGGACCAAATGCAGTGAGGAATCCGGGGTGGGATCCTGGAACAGAAGAAGGGCATCAGGAGAAAACTGGTGAAATCCAAACAAGTCTATAGTTTAGTGTCGTAGCAAGGTTAATTTCTTGGATTTGATGGTGATATAAAATGTTAATAGGAGAAACTAGGTAAAAGGAATATGGAAAGGGTACTATTTTTGCAACTCTTCTGTAAGTCTTAAAATCATCTCAAAAAGTAAAAAAAACATACATGACTTGCCAAATTGTAACATGTCCACATTATGAAACATTATCTGGTCATTAAACAAAGATATTCTTAAAGTGTGAAATTGTAGAATTCTTTCACTTTCTATGTCTCATATTTCTGTGTTTGAATTTTTGTAAGAGCATGTCCTACTTTTGTAATTAAAAACAGTCAAGATATATTTCATAATATATAATTTTTAAAAGACCCATGTTTTGACATAGAACTCCAAAGTGGAAAATGAATGACATACACGTGAAACAAAAATATGTACACCTGTACATACACATCTAAATAATATAAAACAATGTGATCCCTTTTTTGTTAAATCAATGTATATGTTCATATATTCATCTGAAAATTATATTGGTGGAGAGTACGTAATGGCACTGAATAGCTATCATTAAATACTACACGAAAATAGATTATATGAACAGAATGACCCATTTCTAGATAGGTTTGCACAGAAAAAAAACAAACTAGAAAAATGGTCACCATATTTTGTCTGGGTAGAGGTTCTCTTTTACTTTTTCTTACTGTATTTTTTACATTTTCTACAAGAATTATGTATGACTTTTGTAACTAGAGAAAGTAATAAAGGTTCCTATGTTTAACAAGAATCTTGCAGTGAGTGGCACAGTGTTGACCAGGAGACAGAGAAGGGGAGGGAGAGGGATGAAGGAGGACTCACTGCTGAGGCCCAAAGACCTGGGGCCCGAGAAGGCAGGGGTGAGGAAGGGAAAAGGGGCCAAGATGCCTTGCACTTTTGAGGGACTAACACTCATGAAGATCTCCTAACGTCGTAGTTTCACAGAAGAACCATCCCCAACCCCAGGCAAAGCAGGGCCAACATACTGGAGTGTGTGTAACGTGCGCCCTCTGACTTGCCAGCCGCTAATCACATCATTTTTTCTCTCTGAGGATTGCTAGAGTCTAATGATTTGTAAGGGTTTGAAGTTCCTTGAATCCTGGCAGCCCATAATAATGCACAGCAGAATGAAAGTCCTGCAGAGCAAGGGGGCGGCAGCCTGAGCTTGCAGACCAATCTGGGTGGAAGGGTGACTCGAGCCTTTGGGCTCTGAGGCTCTGGGGAGTTCACTGAGGCCCTCTGTTGGGCTTCCGTTTCCTCACAGAGCTTGAAATTAAACAGGATGATACCTGCAAAGCACCCATCAGGCTATAAAAGACACTCAGTACACGACAGCAGTAATCAACTATTTTCCTAGGACTGTGGAGACTCTGATGAATATTTACGCCTACATCATAAATTTACCACAATACAAAGGTCTTTTTCTTTTTTTACCTGCCTCTTTTCCTCTGGTTGGTCTTTCTCAGGGTACATACTCAGCAGCAAATGTAGATCCAGCTCAATGCTCGATCCTAACACTGACTTACTTTCACTGCCATCAAGCTTTCTGATAACTTCTAGCAAATGAAGACAAATACAGGAGACAATTGTGAACAGCAACATTAAATCAATGTCATGCCAAAATCATTTCCCACAGAAATGTGATACGAGAGTCTTCCAGGGGAAACGTCTGTTTTCTGAGTGTCAGGTATATTTGGTAAGTTACATGGTTAACACAGACTAACGTCCTTTCACCTGACAGGTGAACACACTACCAGCACTGGTGGAAGATCCTTGGTACTGGCTCCTGACGGCACATTCTGAGGGCAGGTCTGGGCAGTTTACCAATTCACCTTCCAGGTTGGGAAACTCCGCTATGTGGTCATGGGAAAACAGGCCATCATAGACACGCCCATTCTTGAAAGTTAATCGGCCCTGCAGGTAGAAAGGTAACCATTGCAGTTGAGGAGACGTTTTCTTAGAAAACCATTGGTAAATGTACATCAATATCTTTTAAAAGGGTTTGGAGATTTTTGCTGGCTTGTTTTTAATCCACACACAGTCAGGTTCCTAGAGTCTCATGTCACTGTGCAAATCCTCTGTTTTCCTCCTCTTCCTCCTGATTCTCCTTCCCTTCTCCCCCTCTCCTCTCCTCTCGTTGTCTTTGCCCCACAACCTCTCCCCAACTTTAAGCACCCCTAGGTCACAGGATGTGTCTGATTAAACTGTGAATGACCAGCAGACTGCCCATCACAGAACAGGGATTCTCTTGGTATTTGTCAAACCTGGGCCAATAGTCAGTCTGATTCAGAGATGGACAAATGACCCAATTCAGCTCAGTGAAAATCAAGACATTTGTGGAAAGCGTCTTGAAAAAGAGTTCCTTGTCTCCTACTTAGTGTGGTATGTGGATGTGACCTCTGGAACCTCAGCAGCCATGTTGCAATCACAAGGGCGGGGCGGTGTAAGGGTGCAGCTGACATGGCCGGCGGCACAGGGATGGATGGAGGAGAAACCCTGACACCCTGAGCTGCTGAATTAAACCGGCTGAGAAACCTACACTAGTCTTTATCTTTTACTGAAGATTAAGCTAATTTTCTGTTACTTGAAACCAAAATGTCCTCAACACACACTCACACACACACACTCACACACACACATCACAAACTAAATAACCTCTAAATATACAGGGAGTTGATATTTTGGTAATTATTTTAAAATTCATGTAGTCATCTTTTAAAAATACTAAGTTATCCTATGCAAAATGGATAATGCACTTTGCGAAATAGAAAATGGCAGGCCTTTTACTGTATTTCCTGTGCTTGACATAACCTTTAAAATGTAATCATCACAGGTCTGTACTCACCATGCCATGTTTTTTATTGGAAACCCATTCTCCCTCGTATACAGCTCCACTGGCATAGTAAAACTTTCCACGGCCATGACGATATCCATTTACAAAGTCTCCTATGTATTCATTTCTCAAAGGATACTGGGAGTTGGGGATTCTCTTTAGAAACCATGTGTGTGTTCCAAAGCCATTCTTAAAGAAAGGAAATTTTCATGAGAAATGCTCAAAATATTTCCTCTTTTTACCTGAATCTATTTACAATTAGGACTAGATTAAATACAATGATTCATTGGAAGGGGCAAAGAACATGGATTTTGGGGTCACACAGAATTGGGTTCAGTCTCAGCTCAGCTACTTACTAACCAGCTTTCTGACCTAAGGCAAGTTATTTAAGCCCTCTGGATTTCATCTGTAAAACGGAAGTAACACCTGCTTTGCAGGTTGGGTATAAAGGCTGAAGATGATGCGTATAAAGTGCCTAGCTTGATACTAATAATTTTAATTATTATTTTAAAATTTATTTTTAATATACAGATTGATAAAAATACCCCCCTCCTCAATCCCACTTTCCAGAGTAACCACTACTTGGGTTTCAGGATTTATCTGTATTTTCCCCAGATACATACAATCATACATACTAAATCAACATATTATGTGTACATATAAACCCACACACAACTTTTTCAACAATGTGATGATTCTATGTATACCATTCTGTAACTTCTGGGAAGATAGAAAAATAATTGAAAGCAGGGAATTGAACAAATATTTGCACATCCATGTTCATAGGCGCATTATTCACAATAGCCAAAAGGCAGAAGGAACCCAAGTGTCCACTGACGAATGAATAAACAAAACATGGTATAAACATACAATGGAATATAATTCAACCTTAAAATGGAAGGGAATTCTGACACATGCTATAAGATGGATGAACCTTGAAGACATTATGCTAAGTGGAATAAGCCAGTCACAAAAGGACAAACATTATATGATCCCATTTCTATGAGATACCTTGATTAGTCAAACTCAGAGACAGAAAGCTGAATGTTGGTCGCTGGGGGTTGGAGGAGGAGGCTGGGGAGTTAGTGTTTAATAGGTACAGAGTTTCAGTTTTGCAAGATGAAAAAGTGCTGTGGATGGATAGTGGTGATGTCTGCACAACAGTGTGAATGTACTTGACCCTGAACTGTACACTGAAAAGTGGTTAAGATGATAAATGTTGTTATGTGTATTTTACAATTAAAAAGAAAAAAAGCTACATTCACATCAGAAAAAAAGTAGACTCCAGAGGAATAAAAATTACCAGGGTTAAAGAAGGACATAATATAATGATACAAGGGTCAACTCACCAAGAAGATATAACAATCCTAAACATGTCTGCACCTAACAACAGAGCCTCAAAATATATGCAGCAAAAGTGAAAGATCTGAAAGGAGAAATAGACAAATCTACATTTATACTCAGACACTTCAACACTCTTCTCTTAGAAATGGATAGAAAAATTGGACAGAAAATGAGTGATGACACAGAAGATCTGAACAACCAGTTTGATCTGATACCTATGGAACATTCCACTCAACAAAAGCAGAAATACATGTAACATTCACTAAGACAGACTATATTCTGGAACATAAAATAAACCTCAGCATATTTAAAATAAATGCAGCCATACAAAGTGTGTTCTTTGACCACAGCAGAATTAAACCTAATAATAATAATAATAATAGAAAGATATCTGAAAAAATCCCAAAGTATTTGGAAATTAAACAATATATTTCAACACAATTTATAGGCCAGAGGCAGTCATGGGGAAATTAGAAAATATTTTGAACTGAACAAAAATTGAAACATAATATATCAAACTTAGTTGGATATAGATAAAGCAATGCTTAAAGGAAAATCTGTAGTATTAAATGCTTATATTAGAAAAGAAGAAATGTCTCAAATCAGTAAAGATTCCATCTTACAACTCTAGGAAAAGAAGAGCAAATTAAACCCAAAGCATGCAAAAGGAAAGTAATAACAAAGAGCAGATATCAATTAAAGTGAAAACTGAAAAACATCAGAGAAAATAAAACTAAAACTGGCTTAAATTAAAATTTGAGAATTTTAATGAAATTGATATACTTCTGGCAAGACTAATGAAGAAAAAAAGAGAAAACACAAATCACTAATATCAGAAGAAAGGGGGACATCCCTATAGATCCTACATATGTCAAAATAAGTGAATATTATGAACAACCTTATGCCAATTTCTATAAAATGGACAATTCCTTCAGTGACACAAACTTCCAAAGCTTACTCAAGAGGAAATAGATAACCAGAATAGCACATTATTTACTAAAGAAATACATAGTTCATAGTTCATTTAGAGTTAATCTCCTCAGAAAGACAACTCTAGGTCCAGAAGGCTCCACTGGCATATTCAACTACACTGATGAGGAAAAGAAAATACCAATTCTACAAACTCTTCCAGAAAATTGAAGAAAAGAGAATACTTCCCAACTCATTTTATGAGACCATCATTACCCTAAAAGCTGCAAAGATATTATAAGGAAAGAATATTATAGATCAATATTCCTCATGAACATAGACACAAAAATTCTCAACAAAGTACTACGAAATTGAATCCAGCAAGATATAAAAAAGAATACTATCATGACCAAGTTGGGTTTATCTCAGGAATACAAGGTTGGTTCAACATTTGAAAAATCAATCAATGCAATTCAACATATCAACAGACTAGAAAAACCACATGATCTGACTGGAAGCAGAAAAGGCATTGGACAGAATTCAACATCCATTCATGATAAAAACTGTAAGCAAATTAAAAATTAAAGAGAGCCTCTTCAACCCCATAAAGGGCTTCTATGAAAAACCTACAGCTAATATCACACTTGATAAAAGACTGAATTCTTTCCCACCAAGATCAGGAATGATGCAAGGATGTCCGCTCTCTCCACTCCTATTCAATATCACACCGGAGGTCTTAGTGCAATAGGCAAGAGGGAACAAATGGCACACAGATTAGAAAGGAAGATATATAGTTGACTATTTACAGATAATATGATTATCTACATAAACATTCCCAAAGGATCTACAAAAAAGTGAGTACAACTATGATGTGAGTTTAGCAGGGTCCCTGTTACCAGATTAATATACACAAGATATCACCCGAAAATCCTAGCTCTGCAAACCACATAAAATTAACCATACAAAGCTTTTCTTTTCTGTGCAGTAAGTACAACGTGTAAATAACAGTCTCAGTCTATGCATTATGGATTCGCCAACGGCAGAACCTAGCCTGTGGGGAGGACCTTTAGAGAAAACTGAATAATAAAACAGCACTAAAAAAGCCTGGTTTAGACCAGTTAATCATAATTTGAGTTTCTAAATTTAGCAGAGCTTGAATTTCAGATTACCATACAATACCATACCAAATAATATATGGCTGTGGATCAGCAGAGGGTCCCCCTCTGGGTGGATTCTGCTAACACCAGCTAGCGTGGTACCTGGATGCCCTTCTCCCATTGACCAGTATACTCCTCATTAGTTGTCAGCCATCTCATCCTGCCTTCCCCATGGCGCATATTGTTTTCCCACTGACCTTCGTATATGTTTCCAGATTTGTAACTAGGACAAAAATAAATAAATAAAAACAGTCAGTTATCTCATATACAACATTCACCTTTAAGACTTTCTTTTAAATGTTCCCTCTAAACACCTTTGAGAAATCCAAACCTCCTGCTCAACGGATGGGCATGTGGTCGGTAAAAATAATCATTTTAGGGGGTAGAATAAATCACTTTATTAAAGTCCCTGACCATTTAATAAGGTGATAAAGTGAGTAAGACCAGGGATTTAAAATTTTTTAAAAATAATTCCCTGTAATACTATAATTAGTTAATATTTTGCCCCCAAATATTTTAATCTTTAAAATATCTGACTCTATCAGCTCAGTCTAAAATTGTGTCACCATTCTTTAGAAAATGTAAAACTAATCACAGAGAGCCATAATTAATATGGGAAACAAAGAAAGGCAGTTTCTACGTATAAGAAAGTAAAACAGCATGATTAGACATCATTTAGTATGGTGCTTTTCTAAATTTTCTGTAGAATGTTTTCATCACCATGGAGATCATACTGGGGTTAAATTTAAATATTCCACCCTGTTTATATAGAAAATGTTTTCTCTGTGATTTCTGCATCTTCGCTTTAAGTAGCCTAAGTGAACACCATTTGGGCCCACACACACTTGTCGCCCACACCCCAAATGAGAAGCAGTGATACTTACCATCTTACCCCCCAGCCCTTTTTGATGTTGTGAACCCAGTCTCCCTCGTACCAAGAGGTACCCTCTTGATTGTAATAAATGGAGCCCTAAAACAAATAATGTCATTTAAAAGACTCAAGCCTCATAAAACAAATGCTTTTTTCAAGATAAAGATACATATAAACTTAAGGAGTCTAAACTATGCAGAAGTCAACGTCACACAGGCAAGACATCACAAGTGCATCGTATCACATCACACTCTGTCTGCAGTCAGAACATGGGTGAGGATCCACCAGGGAACGAGGCCGTGTCATAAATCAACTGCTCCTTATAACAAAGTACTTATAACTACGTGAGGGCATGGGATGACTATATCCATTACATTCAGTATAATCATTATATTCGTAACTATTAAATAAATACCTAAAGCAATCCTGTTTTGTTGTCACCTAAAGTGAAGAGCGGCAACTTCCATATAACTGAAGGTCACTCTCATTGATGTACCAACACCATTTCTGTTTCATCCATTTTGACATCTTTCTTTACTACATCCAAGAACAAGTAAGCACGGCACTCACTTGTGACTCCTCTAAGGGACTTTCTTTGATGACTCCTCTAAGGGACTAGTCACTGTACAAGGTATTTGGATCTACACTGAATGGTCTCAGATTGTTTATTCACTGGTCTCTCTCTCTCTCTCTCTCTCTCTCTCTCTCTCTCTCTCTCTCTCTGTTTCTATCTTCTGCCTCATTATCAAGCTAACTTGTTCCTTGTTGCTGCCATCCAGGTACCTTCATCTAGAAGTCACCATCCCCAACCCCTCCAATGTGTCTAAACTGATCTATAAGCTAAAGAAAACAAACAAAAACAGAACACAATAAATTAAATCTGAGAAAAGTGATGATTACAATGGTTGAATTTTTCTTTCCTTATCATATTTTCTAAAACCATTCCTACAGTATTTTATCATCCCATACAAAAACTAAACAATAGCACCAAAAACAGCAACCTTGCTTAAAAGGGAATAGACATAACCTACATTGCTGGTGAGAATGTAAAATGGTGCAGCCACCGTGGAAAACAGTCTGGCGGTTCCTCAAAAAGTTAACCTAAAGTGGAATCATTAGGTACCTCGTCACCTAACGACTCCATTCCTAAGAATATGCCCAAAGAACTGGAGTACTCAAATGAATCCTTGCAACATATTCACAGCAGCACTATTCATAGTAGCCAAAAGATGGAAACAACCCAAATGCCCAGCAATGGATAAACAAAGCGTGGTCTATACATACAGTGGAATATTATTCAGCCACAACAAGGAATGAAGTACTCACAACATGGATGAAAGTGAAAGAAACCATCCATACACAAAAGGTCGCATATTGCATGATTCTATTCATATGAAATGTCCAGAATAGGTAATCTCAGAGACAGAAAGCAGATTGGTGGGACTGGGGCTGGGGGAAGAGGTTGGGGAGTAACCAACTAGTGGGTATGGCGTTCATCTTGGAGTGATAAAATGTTGGAGGTGGTGTTTGCACAACATTGTGAATGTACTAAATGCCCCTGAATCATTTCCTCTAAAACGGTTAATTTCACGTGGTGTGAATTTCACTCTGTGAACAAAAAGTGAATATACCCTAACAGCCCCCTTCCCGCCCTCCATGTTTATACATTCTCTTCACAGGTGGCCGTCACGTGGCTGCCTCACCCACCTTGCCGTGTCTCTTGCCATGGCACCAGTGGCCAATGTAGGACACGGGCTGCGTGCTGCACTTGAACATACCAAACCCGGTCCTCATGCCGTTTAACACTTCTCCTTCGTAGGTGCTGCCATCCGGCCACGTGTACATGCCATGGTTCATGGGGACGTTCTTCACAAAGTCTCCCTAGGTAAAATGGCCATAGGAGTGACAGAAAGAAGGCAGTGGCACGATCCCCAGGCCTGTGGGCTGTTGGAGACGCATCCTTGACTGCCGATACTGTTTCTGTCTCTCCTCCCACAGAAACAGCTGAATATCCACCCTCCTCCTCCCTTCTCCACAGAGTCCTGGCCTCTCACACCTGACCCCTCCCCTGGGTAGAAGCCCAGGCAGAAAACAATATCTGCAAGGCCATGTGCACACAGCTCCGAGCAGCAAGCAGGTGACATGGGGCAGTGGTGGCTTCCCTCCGGGCCTTGGGGACTTCAGATTCTTGGAACCCATCTCCAAGGAGGCTGATTCACTGGGTCCATGGGTTCCCCCTGGGGATTCTGATGATTAGCCAGGCTTAGTGAGCACTGGTAGAAACCCATCCTTCTGCCTGTGGTTCATCAAAATATCCTGCAGACACGTCAGTCAGCCGCCTGCCCAGGAGGTGCGTTCCAGAGAATCCTGTTCAAGCCTGGGACGAGTGGGCAGCACAGAGTCCCTACCGCTCCCCGCCCCTCAGAGAAGCAGGTTCTCTTCCACTCGTGAACTCGCTGGAGGCAGCCAGTCAGCAGAGAAAAGAGGACAGAGCAGTGTGGCCTGACCACCGGCCAGAGCTGCTGAGAACGACTCACCTCCCTGAAGATGCTCTGAGAGCCTGAATCCTGCCCATAAACCCTCTTGACCGGGCTGGGGTGAGGGGTCTGTGCAAGAATGACCCCTGCCTGAGAGCTCCCAGAGACAACGACCCAAAGGCCGCGGGCTGGAAGGCAGGGCTGTGGGGGAAGGGAGTTCCCCGAGAAAGTCTGGTCCCAAACTACTGCTGGGACCCAATCCTCAGGGTCCCCTGGGCCTCGGACGTCCTCTTCCCTCCATGACGGTGAAGGTCGTCCTTGCCTTGCCCGCCCTGCCCCGCTCCAGTTAGCTGCCCACGTGGCCCAAACCTGCCTGTTTCCGTCACCTGGCATTTGTTTTACGCAGCTCCATCGCCACTTACAAACACCATCATAATCAGCAGCTCTGCAGCTTGGATTTCTAGGACAGAGGCTCAGGCCCCCCTCACACACTGTGGGTAGGAGCTGAAACCAGTGCACTCTCTTGGAGGGCAGTTTGGTCCTAGCAATCAATTTAAAAATTATTCCCCTCAACCCAGCAAGGTGGGTTAAATGAGACGCACACAATGGAATACGAGCAGCCAGTAAAAAGGGTAGTTCTGGGAGAATGGATAGGATCTGATCTCTACAAAATGAAGGTACAGAAGAGAATGTATAGTAAACTATTTCTTTGTAAAGACGAAAGAGAGGCCAAGTACATGCATGTGTATGTTCTTGGATCCTCTAGAACATACAAATGACACTGGTCACCAGAGCATACAGGGCAGTAACGAGCTACTTTTCACCTATATTCTTTGGTTCTGTGGAGTTTTTAAACCCATGCGCTTAATTACTTTCATAAAGTAAGATGTCTAGTTGTGGGAACCTGACCATGAAGTCTCATAATTACAGTAACTATAACGTATTATATGCTTTACCTCATATTTCAATCCATCGGCCCAAATATAAGTCCCTGGTCCATGCATGAGTCCTTCTGAAAACATACCCTTCAAAACAGAACAACAAACCATTAGGGCCAGGGCTTGATTTCATAAAACAGTGTGTAAAACTCCTTGCTATCCCTGGCCTCGGTCCTCAGCCCCCCTTTCATCTGTGTGAATAAGCTTGTCACACATTCAGCTGCGGCACCAGAGCCCTCCTTCAAGCTGGTACTGCACTGTTCTAAAAAGGGTCTGAAGGAGGAGTCCGGAAAAATCCAGTTCCCTAAAACTTACACCAGGCCCTCCCGTGCAGGCGTTAAACATGGGCTGCAAATTCCATCTGTGTCCGTGTTTTTGAAGAGTTTTTATGTCACAGGAAGATGGACGTGAAGGGGGAAACATGGGGCACTAAAACTTACTCCAATGACCTCAACCACAAACATTTGCTCCCCTGTAAGAATCACATACTGCTTTGATCATCTGTAGGAATGCCTTCATTGCATTATTAGTAATAAAGGCAAAAAATAAAGGCATTATTAATAAAGGCAAAAAAATGAAAACACCCCAAAAGTACCCAACAACTATGGCATAATTATGAATATTAATGAGAATACTATGCAATGTTTAAAATTATTATGGAGAGCTGGTGTTTAATGGGTACAGAATTTGTGCAGGATGATATAAACGTTCTGGAAATGGACAGTGGTGGTTGTTGCACAACATGGTAAGTGTGCTTAATGCCACTGACCTTTACACTTACAAATGGTTAAAATGCTAAGTTTTATGTTATGAATATTTTACCACAATAAAAAAATTTAAGTTATGAAACCATATAGCAATACAGAGAAGGAAGGATTCATGAGTGACAAGATTCAAGTTGTTATGTACAAAATGAATGTGGCCTTGATACATCCACTCAAGGAATAAAAGGAACATACCAAATTGAAAACATTTATGGCAAAAGGATGATGATACTGGGACTTTACTCTTCGTTATTTACTGTAGTGACTTAATGCTGTTTGTACAATGAATAAAAATTGGGAAAAAAAACAAAATCTAAAATGAAAACTTCAGTTGTATCAAGCCATGTTTCTACTTTAAAGTATATAATCAGGGTTCAAAATAACATCAGCATTAAGGACTTCCAATTTCTTTTGAAGAATCAATGGACCTTTCTGAAAACACAAATCTAAAACTATCACCCCACTCCTTGCTCCCCATCCATTTCCCCAAATGTGTAACTCACACGGTAGGTACAACCTCCTTGGAAGACTGCAAAGCCATCTCCCTCATACAGTCCACGGACTTTTTCCCCTTCATAACTGCAGGGAAATAAAGTTCAAGGTAATGAATGATGCGAGTAAACCCAAGGGACAGCAGGTAAAATACAGAATTAACATGAGTGAAGAAGTACATCTCACACTGATTCACTCAACATTCCCCAAGGGCCACTATATGACTGCCCCCTTCTAGTACTGGGCTAGAGCTGTGAACAAGACTGGAAAGTTCCTGCCCCAGGAGCTTACAGTTCACTAAGGAGAAACAGACAGGGAACAGAAAACAAGCTCATTCCAGATCGTGTCCAATTTTTATGAAAGAAATGATCATGGGAGGAGGCTACTGGGTACAGATGGTCAGAGTGGAGGCCTCGCTGACGACACGAGAGTTGTACTGAGACCCGAAGGACTTGAAACAAAAATCCACGGGAAGAACTCTGGGAAGAGGATCTCAGGAAGAGGGAACAGCAAGTGCAAAGGCCCTGAGGCAGGAAAGAGCCTGACACTTCAAGTTCAGCAAACATAGAGGAGAGCAGCACAGCTGGAGGGGGTCAGGAGGAAGAGAGAGGAGGCGGAGGTAAGGCAGCTGGGCATGGTGGGCTGTGACAAAGGCTGCACTAAAACCCAAAGCTCTAGGAGGAATCATGAGATGGTCAGAGTTAGTTCACAAAAAGATGGCTCTGGCCGCTGTGTGGAGAGCAGATGTGGGGAGAGCTAACTGCCGGGAGGGAGGGAGCAGAGGCAGGGGAGAGACATGAGAGGTTACGGTATATTCTGGGCAGTTTCTCTTCGGGGTGATGAAACAGTGCTGGAGTGGACGGTGGTGATGGTTGTCCAAATGGTGAGTGTACTTAATGCCTCTGAACTGTACACTTAAAATGGTTAAAATAGTAACATTTTATGTCACGTCTATTTTACTACAATAATTTTTTTAAATGAAGATAATATTCTGGACATAGAGCCAACATGCTTGCTGACGTGCTGGCTTTCAGGGAGGGAAGAATCAAGAACAGTGTCCAGACCTTTAGTTCAGAGCCCAGTGGATGATGTGTGATTTGTCACCTAGCTTAACCCTAGACTCTGAGGTAAGTGAGGTGGGGAAACAAATGAACCTGTGACAGCCATGACCAAATTGAGCTTATTCCAAGAATCCAAGGAAGATTAAACATTAGAAAATCCATAAACATAATTCATTAGATCAGTAAACCAAAGAAGAAAAAAAATGCTTATGTCAAGACGCCAGAAAGGTATGTGATAAAAATTCAGGTATTTGATAAAAAATCATTTCTTTAAAAATTCTAAGTAATATTATGAAGAAACCACTTAATCAAGCATAACAGCCTATGAAAAAATAATAACTTACATGATTTTTAAGAGTGAAATACTGAAATCAATTTCATTAAAATCAGGAACATGAACAGATGATTTCTTTTACCAATTATTCAATACTGTTTACAAGGTTCTAGTTAATGAAGACAGTCATGAAACATAAATATAGATCAGACTGCATACTTTTTAATATGCTTCTATAGTGCTCGCCCCAGAGCTGGCACACAGGAGCTCACTAATAAATGGCCGCTGACATCATTCAAACTATAAATCTTAACAGAGACCATACTGGGCCTGAGGCCCAGTGTTTGGTATTCCGGGTGTATCTCCACTATGAAGGAAATTTCAGCCTGGTAGAGAAGTGGAGAGTTATAAACAAATTACAGTAATTTGAATGTAACACAAATGTATGTAATAGAAAGTAATATGTACTAGGTATATAGTAAGTAATACATAATAGAAAGTGATACGTCTGAGAAGTTTTGAGGAGACTTACTTCCTATTGGGAAGAATTAATGGAAAACGTTGGCCCTTGAAGAGTGGATGGGATTTGGTCATTCTGAAACGAGGGGCAAACATTCCAAGTAGGGCAATCTTTGTAAGCAAAAATAAAAATAAATGGGATTGTGGGGAGAAATCTATGTCGACTTTTGTGTTTGGGAGAGGAGAGGCAGGCTGAGGTGTTTTATTCTGTAGACAATGGAAAGAAACTAAGTGTTTTTTAGAGGAGAGTGGTAGCCAGCCCCCAAACAGCTCCCAATGATTCTCATCTCCATGCATTCACGCCCTCGTGAGTCCCCTCCCACACTGAATAGGGCTGACCTGTGCGAGCACAAGGACATTGCAGAAATGACAGGGGGTGATGTCCAAACTAGGTCATAAAAGACAACGTGACGTCCACCCTTGCTCACTCTGGAATCACTCTCTGGGGAAGCCAGCTGCTATGTCATGAAGACAGTCAAGCAGCTCTCTGGGGAGAGTCCATGTGACAAGGAACTGAGACAAGTCCTCCTGCCAATAGCCATGCCAGTAAGCAGCTCTGAAAGCAGAGTGTCCAGCCCAGTCAAGCCTTCAGATAATGGCATTAGCCCTGGTTGACATCTTGACTGAATCTCATGAGTTCCGCACCCAACACCATCCAGCTAAGGTTCTCCCAGACTCCTGCCCCCCATAAACTGTCTGACACAATATTTATTGTTTCAATTGTCATGCTTTAGGATGATTTGTTACACAGACAGAAAACTAATACAGGGAGCAATGTAAACCGAGCCATGTCTTAGGAAGGTAAATCTACACCGGAGGCAAGAGAGACAAGAAGCAAGGAAATCTTTAGGAAGCGAATCCAATGGCCCAGTCAAGAGGACATGAAGAGTCTATGCATAAAGGAAAGGACTAATGAGAAACATAGAGGAAAGAAATACGAAAGGCACAGGGAAGAAGGGAGGACAGTTCTACAATCTCAAGCCTGGAGATGCAAGAAAAGGGCGGTGTCCTTACAGGAACAGGGACCCATGGAGAAGCCAATGGCTGGAAGAGAAACAGCAACATTATAGGAACATTCTAAGGTGAGCGATCTCATTTGTTTTCCACAGTTAAGAAAAGGGCAGTGATAGGGTTGATGTCATAGAGCCAAGACTCAAATCCAGTTTATCTTGTGTCAAGTCCAGCAGTCTTTGCTTTTGGACACAGAGAGTTTCGAGTCTAGTGGATGATGTCCAGCAGGGAGTTAAACATTTGAACCTAAAACTCTAGGACAGAGAACAGTGTTAAAGACAGTTTTGTTTTGTTTTTACAGTCATCTAGGAAGATGGTTACTGAAGCTACAATAAGAAATTGCAGACAGAGAGAGAGAAACGAGGGGAGAAGAGGAGAGGGGGAGAGAGAGAACAGAGCATAAAAATGGTAGAAAATGGAGCATGGACAACGCAGCCCGTTAAGATCACCTTTCAACGATGAGTTTGGTCAGAATGGGGTCTTCATACTGAGTGCCATCTTCGTTCTGCTGCTTCTCATCTCTAGACTCCCTTTTGGATCCCAGTTCATTGAGCATCATTTCCAATGGTGGGACAGTGCTTGAGGACATTTCTTGTCTAGCAGCATTGCCATCTTGTTTGAGAAGCTCTGGATAATCAGAGAGAGATGTGGGAGAGCGGACAGGCTTATCCCCTTTTTTGTCTTTTTTCTTTTCTTTTCCCATTGCCTTTAGAAGAACTATAGTTTACTTTATACATGTATCAAATGATTCCTTTGCTTGAGATCTGCTTGTTTCAAGGCACTGATGAGTTTTATCTGAAAAATAAGAGTTATGTCTCTAAATACTTGAGGGTTTCACTTGTAAAGTTTAGCTTTGCAACCCAATGCCATTATTTTTCTCCTAAAGCCTGAAAAGTTAGAAGTAAGAAGCATCACCAGTTTATAAAAATAAGTCTCAATATTGCATTGGTTGTTCCTAAAATTTTTAAAATCGGAAACACCATCTACCATTTCTTTTCAAATAGTGTTCTGGTAAGAAGGATAATCCTGTCCGTGAAAAATGGCTACTTACTCCCTAAGGTCTTACCTGCTGGCAGTTCCTACTTTAAAAGCCTGACTCCTAATATGTCACTAGGGCTAAGTGCCGGACCCAGAGCTGGACCCAGGCCCCTCACTGCCCTTGACCTGTATGCTCTTGAGCAAGTTCCTTGATGTCCTTCTACTTCAGGTATCAAATAGGAATAATAGTACCTTGTTTCCTTATAAGAATTAAATAAATTGATGCACAAAACATTTCTAATGTGCGGAATACAGCACATAATAATGGAGTGATTATTTGATGTCACTTTCCTGTTTTTGAACTTGAAATCATCAGCTGCCTACTCCCTAGGTGAGCACTACCATTAACCGAGTGCCAGACAAGAAACTATGCCAATCATTTGTCCAAGGTCAGAGCCGAGGGCCAGGGCTCCAAAGCCACAGCTTCCATGGCCCTCTAAAACTGGCCCCACTGAAAGCATTCCAGCCCATCAAGCAAGACGCTCAGATGTGTCCTGGAGTGTAAGGCAAGCTCCCTGTTCACATGCCCATGCCCGGAGGGTGCAGAGGGCGCCCCACGCCCTCTTCTGCTTGGATGGCATCCTCTGGACACCCCACCTGCCAGCTCAACCCCTCCTCTAGGCTTTGCCCTCAGGAACATGGTCCTGCTTCTCTGTTCCTTCAAAACCCCATCACTCCCGCCCCCGCCCACCACTGTCTGTGGGAGGAGCAAGCTGCTCTCTTCTAAACTCCAGCTGGTGCTGGCTTTTCTGGTCCAGCATCAGTGAAATCCGAACTACAAGTAAGGCAAATTTCGTTTCTCATGGCATGTTTCCTATTAGTTTTTGTGTGTTTTCTGTCCTCCCTGGCTTGACACCGTATTCTCATGACTGTTTATTCTTTCCTGAGGCAGCACAAAAGGGGTGTGCATTCTGAGCCTGGGGGTCCCGGTACTTTCTGCCCCTCCCTAAGGCCCTGCTCGCCCACCATGCACCTGCTCGGGTCCTAGGAGGCTCGGCTGCTTGGCAGAGGAAGGGCGGGTCTTGTTCCTCACGTGCGTCGCAGCTCACGCAGGACAACCGGCATGGGGCTCTGGGACCTCACGCGTGGTGCTTAGCTGGCTCCAGACACCGGGTGGGCTAAGCCAGGTCCAAACGAGGTGTTGCGGGCCCAGCGCGTCCTGACCCGCTCGGTCTCCAGGCAACCGCGGGCCCCGCCCCTCCCTTAAAAGGGCTGCCAGGTCGGAGAAGCTGCTGTGCAGCGGGCTCAAGGCCCTTAATTCAGAGGGTCAGGTGGAAATCTGGGGCTGGACGCACCGGACCTGGGTTTCCCCAGCTCTGCCATTTGTCGCGTGGCCTCTCAGCCGTTAACTTCACCGTAACACAGGAATGATTAGTTCAGTCAGTTTTCCATCGCCTCTGTAAACAAACTACCCCAAATTTCCTCAGTGGCTTAATGCAACAACATAAAGCTGTCATCCTAGGGTTCTGTAAGTTAGGAGTCCAGTTCCTTCTAGCAGCTCCTGGGGAGAATCTATTCCCTTGCTTTTTTCAGCTTCTAAAGGCGGCCTCCTCCAACCTTGGAAATCAGTAACATTGCCGTTTCTGGTCCAACTGGGGGAGGTTCCCCAGGTTTAAGACATCACAGGATAGATTGGGCCCTCTCCGCCAATCCAGGGTACTCTCCCCATTTCATGGCCCTCCCCTTAGTCACATCTGCAGAGCTCCTTGGCTGTTTAGGTCACATTTTCAAGGGTTCTGGGATTAGGTGACAGCCATCATTGGGGGACCTACCAGAAACCCCCATTTGCAGAGTTCTTGCAAATATTCAATGAAGCCCTGCAGACAGCCCACTAGCATAGTGCTTGACACAAGAAATGGTAATAATTACTTGACTGTCATGTTACAGCTAAGGAATTCCAAGTGCGTGAATGGAGGACGTCTCTCCCCAGACGGAGGTGGCCTACCCCTGCCACTGTACCACCCAACACTCAGACTCCAGAGGGCATATTCACTTGCATTTTTGGCAGCATTCAAATGGGACAAGATACCATGAGAAACTATTTGATAAAACACACAGGAATTCTTCTACCTCCGGCACCACTCAGAGCCAGTAACTAGACTATCTCGCAGTTACCAAGGAACTGCACACCAAGGAAACCACATCACAGCATTACAGTTACAGACGAATCCGAACCTTTTATTTCCCCTTGCCTGCAACAGCGCCTTGCTGCCCCGGCTGCCCCAGGGAACGTTTAAAGTTGTGACCCCAGCACACTGGTCGTTTCCTTCCAGCCAGGCCGAGAATCCCTGTTGGGTTTTCTGGATTATTCCTTTTCTTTACATTTAATGTGTATCAGGGTTGAGAACCACTAACACTAAAGAACCACATTTTAAATTTATGAAATGAAACATTATGAATTTAATCATCGTTATGGACTTAAGAGTTGCAGCCTAAAATATGCTGGGCCAGAGCAGCGGCCCCAGTAACTTCCAAAGTGCTCTTCCTATTTTTATAAAATCTGCTCTTGCTTCTATACACACACACACACACACACACACACACACACACACACACACACACACTCAAATGCAGAACAAGAAATACTGCAAGCAATGCTCCCTCTGGTTCAAGAAGGTTCTAAAGACCACTTCTAAATGGCTCTGGGAATTTTTTTTTTTTTTTAAGGAGCAGGTTAGTTTTGAAGCAAACAAACAAAAATGCTAAAACCTTGCCCTTTCGAAACAGAAAAACCTGCAATAAAAATTATAGTTCTGTAACATGAGAAATGTCGTCAGTTTTGAGAAATGATATCCAGATTAGCAATGTGTCTCATGGTCGGCCTTCCGTGAGGACAGTTCCAGGGATGGTCCATCTCACCCATATGGGTGATGAGTTTCTTCATCTCACTTGTGTTAAGAGCAGTTCCGATCATCACCTGAGTATGAGACAGAACGGTTTCAAGTTTGACAGAAGAACGGTAACTCTTCAGATGTCTTTTTCTCTAAAACAAGGCCGGGCGAGATTACACCTGAAAAACAACGTTCCCTGAAAAAACTTCCTCCAAAGAACCCTGCCTTCCAGTATCTTAGCCTCCACCTTTCTGACATCCAGGCCCTCCTTGGCTCCTTCACGGCAGCACACCTTTTCTAAAGATGTCAGCCGTACCTGTCCAGAAGCCAACCAGCCAGGCAGCTCCAGCATATCTCCATCCCAGCCGCCCTGACTTCTCACCTGGGCAACTACAACGGCCTCCGGCTGACCTCCCTGCTTCATCACCCACCCTCATTCCCCCCCACACACACACACCTGGTCTGCACTCAGCAGCCAGTGATTCCTTATAAAGGGATATCAGACCACGTAGCTCCTCTTCACGGCCCTCCCCTCTCACCTGGATAAAAACGCAAGTGCATCACCTGATTTGGCCCTCACTGGCCCTTGTGCCCACACCTGCACGCGCTCCCTTCCTTCCCCCACTCCAGACACAATGGTACCCCCCTTTCCTCTTGTACAAGTACATAAAGCAAGCACCTGCCTCAGAACCTTGGGACTGGCTGTGCCCTCGACCCGGGAGACTCTCCTCCAACATTTGCTCGTCTCACTCCTCCTCTCCCTTTAGGCTTCTGCTCAAGTGGTCCTGGCTCCTCTCAGTGGAAGAGCTCTCCTTGTCTATTCCCCTGCAGCTCTCGCCCTGCTTTTTTTCCATACTACACATCACTATCTGACCTATACGTGGAAATGAGCAGACACCACAGCAAACAGAAACTGAGGCCCTGAGAAGCAGAGAGGTGGTGAGAGGCGACAAGCCTGAACTTAACCGTCACCTTCTTTCTTCCGCATGCCAGTCCTCATGTGCCTTGTACCTCTGCGCCCCCCAGGACCTGGAAGAGGACAGGCCACACAGCAGCGGCCAAGGACTAGCTGCTGAATAAGTGAAGGAACGATGTCCCGGCCCTTCATATGGGCCAGGTGATACAGACCCACTTACTCTGCTGGGACATCAGGCTAATGACCAACCATTGCTACCACTTTGCAGCACCCATCTGAGCTGTGAAATAATTCACAGTGCTTCACCCTGTGACGTGCTTGCTGACCGAAGGACTGCGTGACCTGGTGCGGTGTTGCTTAGAGTAGGCAGCAGCAAATCTTTATCTGCTAACGTCATTACCCATAAGGTCCACAGACGATCAATGTGCATGAAGCTACCTGCTCTGGGATCAATGGAAGACCTCGAAGAGGAAGTAGAGAGAGCAGTAATTATGGGCCAGAGGTCAAAGGTAACACAGACTGCTGATACTGACAGAGTGATGAGGCCCTACACACACAATGACCGCCGGCAATCGCTGCCACATTTGACAATACTGACTGGTCAGGTGCAGAACTGATGACTTCTGGGGACCACAAGCTGACCGTCAGGTCCCGGCCGAGGAGCTTCCTTTACTTACAGACTTTCGACAGGCTCTGGAAGCGAACATCTGCCTGACGCGGGAAGGCCGGCACATAACCCCAGGGCTGTCACTTAGCATAAAGATCAGTTCATCTATGTCCTGGGGTCCAAAGGTCCAGCTTTTACTCGTTGGCAAGGAAATCAATTTAGCCCTTTCAGTGACTGGAGCTAAAAGAATAAAATTTGGAGAAAATTCTACTATTTGAAAAATGCATTTCGTTGGAGTGCCCCTTGTCGTGAAGATTTGAAAGAGAGGGCAGATGCAGAATGCTTGTTTGGGGAAACCATCTTCATCTCATATAAAACAGATTCATCTACGTGACCTCAGAGATTATTCCCAGCGCGGGAAGGACACAATTCTACAGTCCTTACTGATAACTTACCACTTTCATCGATAACAAAATCAAAGCCATTCTTTCTGAATATTTCCAGATTTTCTATCAGAACAGCTTCATTGACGGCAGTTAAGTTTAGAGTCTGAGGTCTGAAAAGCAGAGAAGAGATTCAAGCCATATCTTGAAATCAAACAGTTAGCTATAAAGCAAAAATGAAGTTAAAACAATACTATGATTCCTTGAATTCATTTCAAAAAGCAACATGAATAACAACACTTTACTGAGCCATGTGCCTTTCCTGTCACACAACTTTCTGAGAATTTCCTTTTAATTGAATTGTTTCAAGTTAAAGTTGCGACAAAAGGAGTTTGCTTTTCCTCAATCTGCCGTCCCACCCCAAGGACCCAGTCTTTTTTTTGAATCTTCTCCTTAAAGATAATAATGTAACATAAAGATGCTATTTTTCTGCCTCACAATAAAGACAATTTGAAAAGTTGCCTTAGGTCATTATAGGCATTTAAAAGCAGAATAGATAGCATTTGTTTTGCCATCCTGCACCTCCCTCTGCCTGCATTATTGATGTGTCCAACCGGCCACCCAGCCATCTTGCCTCCTGGTTTACTGACTGCTGAATAAGGCAGACACTGCTAAAGGAGGAGTCGGAATGGTGAGCACACAGGCCGGTCTCCGCCCTCATGGACTACTGTCTAGTGGAGAAGGAAGGCACTGATCACACAGATGAATGACAAGCACTAACTACACTAAGACTCGGGAAGAAGAGACACGCAGTGCCATAGCGGCAGAGAGCAAGTGAGACTGGACCTGGGGAGGGGGGTCAGGGAAGATTTCTCTGAGGAAACTTTACGAGGCAGCTTATTAAATATCTTTACTATTACCACTTCCTCCTACTGAAAATAAACATCATGAATGCATTCCAGGGGAAGTATTCAGTAGCCGAGGTATATCGGCCCAGCTGAGAGTGTTTCATGGGACATCTCTTCATCCTGGGATCTATTTCTGCTGGGAACTGAGTTTATTTCTCTATGTAGTTTAATCTCCCCAATGAAAATCCATGACCTCTTCTAACTTTGCTTAAGAAGAGGCTTCTGGTTTACTCGCTATACCATCACACTGCCTGTGGCAAAGGAGAGAGAAATACCCAAATCTGCAGGGACTACTCACTGGACGTGTTCTATCGCTGAGGGCTGCCGCAGGCAGTGCTGTCTTTCCAGACACATGAATTCTACGTACTATAACTAGATGTACCACGGACGATACGTTGCCCTTCATCAAAAGGATTTTCTGGCCAACCAGTGATCAACATTTTTTGATAGCTAAAAAAGTTTGATACTTCAGGAACACAGCTATGTGACCTTGAGCAAGTTACTGAACCTCACTGAATGTGCCTGTTTTATCACCAGTGAAATGCTGATGGTAACAGTAACTACCTCATAGGTTTGTGAGAATTAAATGAATACATGTATCATGTTTCCCTGAAAATAAGACCCAGCCGGACAATCAGCTCTAATGCGTTTTTTGGAGCAAAAATTAATTATAAGACTCAGTATTACATTATATCACCCAGTCTTATGTAAGACACAGTACATATTATATTATGTTATGTTATGTTATATTATATTATATTCCAGGTCTTACATTAAAATAAGACTGCGTTTCATATTAATTTTTGCTCCAAAAGACCCATTAGAGCTGATGGTCCAGCCAGGTCTTATTTTCCGGGAAACACGGTATATTGCTTCAACAGTGCCTGGCACATTGTAAGCACTAAGTGGCAGGTATGACAATTATTATGTAAAAAGTATAAAAATCTGCTGTAGGGATGCTTATGGCAAAAGCATATATACCGGGGGGTGCCAAAAAAATGTACACAAGTGGACAACGTTGCTCAAGCAGTAACTCGCCGTAATCAGAAGTGTCTGGATGCTCATGGTAACCACTTTAAGCCCTCTTGTCATTGCAGAAGTCAAACATGACTTGTATTCATCTTTTGTTATCAGTATATATTGAATATTACAATTCTAATAGTTTTCCTTCCTTAAAATGTGTATAATTTTTTTGGCACCCTCTGTATATAGACACACATGTAAGCTGTTAGATCTTAAATTTGGGGGGTGAAACGACAGTGGAAATTGCAAGCACTGAGATGAACTTACGCTATAAGCCTCTGCCCCTGGAGAACAGTGTGCTGCTGTAACATCTCAAAGTTGTACTTCTCGTCCGTGGCGTGCTGGTCCACTATGAAGATATCCGCGTCCAGTTTAGTGATTATAAATCCCAAGTTAAACTGGCCAATGATTTCCATCTCTGCAAACATCGTTTTACTGCATGTAGAAAATGTGAATTATGAGATAGTTTAAAAGATTATTTTTCTGATGAAAAATTTCAAGCACCATAATAACAGGTCATCAATAAATGTTTGCTGAATTAAAATCTCTATTGCAAAAAAATTAGTTAACTTCACTCACTGAGAGGGTTAAAAGAATCCAAAGATGAAGGATAACCAGCTTTGGTTTTGGGGTACCTTACGTGTCTTTCCCAACCAAGCACATACTTTCTATGACTGTGTGTGAGTGTGTGGTGTGTCTGATGGAAACTGGCTCTTTTCACTGGATCTAAGTTCACGGTCCCCAGGTCACATCCAAAAGTTCACTTCCATTAATTACACTTTTTCAAGGAAATGTTTCCTGAAGACCTTTCTCAATGTGATTGGGGCACTGTGAATATCAAAGGACTTATATAATACTCACTGTTGAAGAATTTATAATCTATATTAAGCAAAGGCTGTGTGGTCCAGACTACAAGTGAAAGTTCAATGTAATTACCAAGGCGCACTGCGTACAGGACACAGCACATTTCAGTAAATGGCGAGACGAAGTTTAAAAAGATAAAAGTTAAGTATTTCAAAAGAATTCAACATTTTAGTAAGTCACAATGTTGTACATGATTATTGTGAAAAAAGGTGGCAGTGTTTTCTACTACCTGTATTAATCTTTTTCTTTAAACTGACCTCCTTTTTCACTTAGCCTTATCCTATGCAATCTTGTAATCACGGGTTTGACTGTGTGTTATAATTTTTCCTAATACATCTTAAAACGAAAAATGGGAAAACAGCAACATCCACCAAACCTGCCATGAATTCCTGGCAGGGAAAAGTCACCATGGGCTGACAACCTTCAGGAAGAGGCATGAAATCAAGAAGAAGGCATCGATTCATTTGCACTGATGGAAAGGAAATGCTAAGAAAATCCAAGGGAAAAAAATTTTTGAAATGTTTCAGGCAGCAGAACAGCATGTTAAGAGTTCTTTAAAGGCAATGTGAGAGGCGATGAAAAGAAGTTGGTGAATGGAGAAAACCTTGCCAAGAGTGCATTGGTACGGCTAATGACCAATTTGTGGAGTCAAAGCTGACTCCAAATTTACAGTCTTCAACGGGGAACAATGGGAGGGAGAAAACAGGGAGGGAAAGAAGCACGGGAAGGTCTGCCGTTCTGGGACATGTCAAGTCCGTGGAGCTGGGAGACCCCAGGTGAGGCCAGACCCTGTGCCCAGGCACAGCCACACCGGCCCCAAGCCCTGGCATGTGGCCACAGCAGAGCAAACGACCCCCGGAGGTGCCTAGCGGAGCGGGGAGGGTCAGCCCTTGGCTCTCACAGCAGCTCACCCAAGCGAACAGAAATACTCTTAAGGAAAACCTTTACCTTATCTCTTTTCTTAGTTCATCTTCTGCTGCCTCATTTTCTCCTGGGCAAATCTTTGCCCTGAACTTCCTATACTTCTGTTCCCCTTCTCTTTGCTGTTCTTGGTACCATAACTGCTTTATTCGTTTCTCCAAAGAACTCATAGAAAAGTCAACAGGCACTATTTTCCTATTAATTTTAATAGCGACATCAACCTGAGACACTGCCCCATTCTGAGTGTTAACCCACTCTTGAGGGAGGTCAGAATTTAAAGGCATTCCTTCTTTTTTAAAACGCTTGCTTTTTGAGGCTGAGAGATCAGTTGGCTGGGGCAAAACTCTAAATGTATGTCCTCTATTATCTTCTTGGTCTACACCACATTTCGTGTCTGAAAAACGGTGGTCAGTTTCAGGTAACTTCTCATGAGACTCCACGTTTTCTTGTGAAAACCTGTCTTCTGGGGAGCTTGCTGCACAGTCACTGCTGGAGTGAGTGCCCACTTCTGGGGTGCTCAACCCTTCCTCTGAGCTGGCTGGAGTGCTGCTGTACCCCGAATGCTTCTCCACCTCCACTCTGCCCTCATCCGACCTCACTACCTCTTCTGGACGGCCCAACGAGCCTGGGCCACAGATGGGCTTCTGGGGGCGGAAGGGGTCTGAAGGGCTGGGAGGTAGCACGTCGCTTTTCTGTCTCGGGGAAACCCGTCTCAGCTCAGCAGACTTCAGGCCCCGAGGCTTCTTCTCTTCTGTGTGACTCAGAGAAAAGGCCTCTCTCAGTCTCGAAATGGTCACGGCCCTTTTCTCTTCTCCTCGAGTCCTGAACAAAGAGGGATTGCCCTCCTTCTCTGGCAGAGGCTTTTCCACTTCTGCCGAAGGCATTTTTATGAAGTGACCTAAGTAGATATGACAGAGGAGAGTATCAGGGACTGTCCTGAGACGGAATAAGAGGATGCTTTGACGTGAACAGGCACTTCACAAAAGAGGAGATCCAAAGGGCTAATCAAACATATGGAAACTGTTCTACATTCATCAGAAAGGGATGCAGATTAAAACCGCACTATGAGGCCAAGATACACTCGCCAGAACTGGTAGAATTAAACAAACCACAAATGTTCACAAGGATAAGGATCAAACAGAAAGCTTAAATACTACCGGTGGGAGTGAGACTGGTACAGCCACTTTGTAAAACTCTGGGAGAATCTCCTAAATCTAAATATAAGCATGCCTGCGACCCAGAATCACATGTCCTATCAGAAATGTCTACCTATGTTCACCAAAGTCATGGATGGGGACGTCCACGACAACTTTATTTGTTATAGCCAATACTGGAAATAACGAACTGTCCCCAAATCAACCGCGGTATTTAAATGTCATAGAATACTGTACAGCAGTGAGAACGAATGAATAAATGAATTGCCACATGTGAGACTTGGATGAATCTCACAAATAAAATATTGAGAGAGGAAAACAAATCACAAAAACGTACAGACTAGATGGCTTCAAATTAAAAACAGATCAGGGGCAGCCAGATGGCTCAGTTGGTCAGAGCGCGAGCTCTGAACAACAGGGCCGCCAGTTCGATTCCCACATGGGCCAGTGAGCTATGCCCTCCACAACTAGATTGAAGACAACGAGCTGCTGCTGAGCTTCTGGAGGGGCGGCCGATGGCTCAGTTGGTTAGAGTGTGAGATCTCAACAACAAGGTTGCCGGTTCAATTCCCACATGGGATGGTGGGCTGCACCCCCCGCAACTAAGATTGAAAACGGAGACTGGACTTGGAGCTGAGCTGCGCCCTCCACAACTAGATTGAAGGACGACTTGGAGCTGAGGGGCCCTGGAGAAACGCACTGTCCCCCAACATTGCCCAATAAAATTAAAAAAAAAAAGATAAACAGATCAAACAATTCTATGGTGTTAGAAGTCAGGAAAATGGAGACCACTGGAGTTACTGTATGAAAAGGGGGACCAGGGGCTCTGTGGTGCTAGTTCTTGACCTCGGGGCTGACACACTTATAAGCCATATGCATCTGGTGGATGGGTGTGTGTGTGTGTGTGTGTGTGTGTGTGTGCGTGTGTGTGTGTGTTGTTATACTTCAATAGAATGGCTAAAGGAAGAGCACAAGACCCACACATGTCGAGCAGTTTCTTTACGGGGCAGTGCCTCTGGCACAGCGCCTGTGAGTGAGCTCAGAGACGCCAGCACGGGCCATGCCACAAAGACGTGAGGCTACCTACCATCGTTCCCCCACCCCCCACATATACATCCATGACATCCCGCGCAGATAAGAGCTGCGAAAGATGTAGGCCCTGCCACGCCGAAGTCAGAAAGTCAGCCACATTCACATGGGTGTTTGCGAGCTCCTCTCCTACCACTTAGGAGTGCACCCCAGCCCTCGGGAGCTTTGTGTCCCCACCATGTCCTGATTATCAAAACCGCCCAACGTGGCTCTCTACGAGAGCCGAGAGCTGACCCTGCTGTCTTCCAAATCGTTGCCTCCTGACTCTTGGGCTGTTAGAAATGTCAGGACAGAGCCGCTCTGCATTCCACCCCTCCTCTCAATCCCAGGTTTAAAGCTCCTGGCACCCTGTTTACAAAGCCTCACCCCACAGCAATTTCCTCTCGCTGGGAGCAATACGCATGTGTCACCCTGGCTTTCCACCGACCTTGCATTTCAGCTTCCTCAGCAGCTGGTCTTTTCCCATCTCTGAGGACACAATGATGGGCACTGACCACCTCCATCACTACCCAGACAGACATGGAGGTCGGGAGCAGGTTGCCTTAAAAATAGCATCCACCCCAAGGAGTGGATCAACCCTAGTCACCATACAAGAACACACGTGACTAATTTTCCCATCATGACCACTGGCTATAATATGATTTATCTCCACCCATCAGATGGCATAATGGCCAACCCTCTCCTCTGCCATGGGAGACAGCTGGGGCTCAACTCTGGCCCCTCTCCCAGATATCCCGGAGGACTTGTTTTGGACGAATAAGAATAAAACTAACGACTTCAGTAAATGGCTGATACGTGATGACCTGGTAAATATGGACTGCGCATATCACCACAGATGTCAGATCAGCTTTGTGGCAACTCTCATTACAACATGACACGCGGTGAAGAATGCACAGGGCTGACTAAGGGCACACGGCAGAGCCACGGCCTCCAAAAATTCCCTCCTCCATAAAAGCAATCGGAAAACTGGCAAGAGTTGTCAAAATCAACTTTTTCAGAACTCTTGACATGAACAAGAGGCTTGCAGCAATCGGTGAGTGTTGGTAAGAACACATCCCTGTGTACTGAATGTGTTTGCGCATGTCTCGTTTTAAACAGATTACCTCAAATCTTCAGTGTGGTACATCCTTACTATCCAGAAGAGACTTTACTTCATGTCAAAAACACTAAGGACAGGATCACAGTGTTTGAGAAGCTGTTTACATACCTGTACTTTTCTTACCTTCAATATCTAACAGTGGCTGCTGACTGACATTAAGTTTGTTGGCATCGTTATCGAACATTCCCATCAAAGACGTCTTTAAAACTGCCAACAAAAGTTTCTCCTCTTGTAGTAAAATTTGCCTTTTATCCGGAGTAACATTTATATCAACACATTCTAAGGCAAAAGAGAAAGGACACTTATTGTGTTTAACTTCACCTTTGACGACAGAAATTTCCCTACCTATTTTATTCACTGGTACTTACAAAAAGTACTATGAAAACCATTACAGTGTCGAGATTATTATTCATAAACTGTAAAATACCCTCTTTTAAATAAATAAGGAAAAGATGAACAATACTTTAAACAGATAAAATATGTGAGAATTTGAATGGGTAGATTACAAAAGAAAAAAGCAAATAAATACATGAAAATGTATAATAAAACTGCAAACTAAAATAAGATGTAATTTTATCACTTAATGAATTTGGTTAAAAATGATAATACCAAGTAATTTGTTGGTAGATGTGTAAATTGGTATAACATGATCATACTCACTGATTCAGTGATTCTAATTCTAGGAATTTATCTTAAGGAAATAATCAAAGATATAGATAATGATTTAATGATAAGAACAGTATTTAAATTTCCAAAAATTGAACACAACTTAAATGGCTAAAAGTAAAGAAGTTTCAAATTAAGATACATCCATACATCGAAGTATAATGAAACATACAATGGAGAAAAGACAGCCTCTTCCATAAATGGTGCTGGGAGAATTGGATAGCCACGTGCAAAAGAATGAAACTGGACTGCTATGGTCCAGTTTGGTCACTATGTACCAAAATTAATTCAAAATAGATCAAAGACTTAAGCATAAGACCTGACACAATAAGCTGCATAGAAGAAAACATAGGTACTAAACTTATGGACCTTGGGTTCAAAGAGCATTTTATGAATTTGACTCCAAAGGCAATGGAAGTAAAAGCTAAAATAAACAAATGGGACTATATGAAACTTAAAAGCTTCTGCACAGCAAAAGAAACCATCGACAAAATAAAGAGGCAACCAACTGAATGGGAGAAGGTTTTTGCAAACAGTGCCTCCGATAAAGGGATAATAGCCAAAATATACAAGGAACTCATGAAACTCAACAACAAAAAACAAACAACCCAATTGAAAAATGGGCAGAGGACCTGAAGAGACATTTCTCCAAAGAGGACATACAAACGGCAAATAGACATGAAAAAATGCTCAACATCAGTAATCAGAGAAATGCAAATAAAAACCACAATGAGATATCACCTCTCCCCAGTCAGAATGGCTATCATCAACAAGACAAATAGTAACAAGTGTTGGAGAGGCCGTGGAGAAAAA
Source organism: Rhinolophus hipposideros (assembly GCF_964194185.1). Taxonomy (NCBI): domain Eukaryota; kingdom Metazoa; phylum Chordata; class Mammalia; order Chiroptera; family Rhinolophidae; genus Rhinolophus; species Rhinolophus hipposideros. The sequence goes on from NC_138069.1 coordinate 41,726,430, forward strand.
GGAACCCTCCTACACTGTTGGTGGGAATGCAGACTGGTGCAGCCGCTATGGAAGGCAGTGTGGAGGTTCCTCAGAAAATTACGAATAGAATTACCATATGACCCAGCAATCCCTCTCCTGGGTATCTACCCAAAAAATCTGAAAACATTTATACATAAAGACACATGTGCTCCAATGTTCATTGCAGCTTTGTTTACGGTGGCCAAGACATGGAAACAACCAAAATGTCCTTCGATAGATGAATGGATAAAGAAGTTGTGGTATATATACACAATGGAATACTATTCGCCGGTAAGAAAAGATGATATAGGAACATTTGTGACAACATGGATGGATATTGAGAGTGTAATGCTAAATGAAATAAGTCAGACAGAAAAAGCAGAGAACCATATGATTTCACTGACATGTGGTATATAAACCAAAAACAACAAAAGAACCAGACAAACAAATGAGAAACAAAAACTCATAGACACAGACAATAGTTTAGTGGTTACCAGAGGGTAAGGGGTGTGGGGGGAGGGAGATGAGGGTAAGGGGGATCAAATATATGGTGATGGAAGGAGAACTGACTCTGGGTGGTGAACACTCCATGGGATTTATAGATGATGTAATACAGAATTGTACACCTGGAATCTGTAATTTTACTAACAATTGTCACCCCAATAAATTTAAAAAAAAAAAGAAAAGAAATATAATGAACACAGCAATTGAACTCATGTTTCTTAATAATTTCTAATGACATGGAAAAGAAAATGTTCATGTCTAAGGAAAAAGAGTATTATACAAAATTACCCCAAATTATTTTCTCACCCCAAAGGACATAGGTGTGTATGTATGTATGTGTGTATGTGTGTGTGTGTGTATAATATATATTATATATACATATTACATGTATTATACATAACATATATCATATATAACATGTTATATATGTTATATATAATATGCATATATTTCATTATATATTTTAAAGGTGTGCACATATGTATTTCTAAGTGCCTAGAAAAAATATTGGATAACAATAAACCAGAATTTTTACAGTCAGAAGAAAAATATGAATAATTTTCAAAACCAGGAAGAACATTCAGTCACTTTCTCCCTTAGAGGCCATGAAAAAGTCCCATTTTTCTAATAATACAATTAACATAGTTTCAAGTAAAAAGCAGGAAAATCTGTATAAAAAAATGAAAGTCTGTAAAAAGAAAATACATCACCATTAATTGCTACTACAAAACTCTCTTTCCAGTCATATCAGAGCTTTATAATTTTATTTTGTTGTTTTAGGAATAAGTCACCAATTTTACTGAAATCTCAGTGGAACTTACCTGAATCAACAGAAATGTTAAGAACAACAAATGGGTATTGGTGTCGATTATACATGTGATAGACCTCGTTTACAAGCCTGGAAACCTATATACAAAACAAAGATTAGAAAGAATACGTGTTCCCTTCCCCCAGTGTTCTAATAACATGCTATTCTAACCGTAAAGAAGGGATAAATTTATAACAGCTTTATTGAGGTATAATTGCCCTACAATAAATTACACATATATAAAGTACACAATGTGTAAGATTACAATCAAGATCAGTAAGATTACAATCAAGAGAATGAATATGTCCATCACCCAAAAAAGTTTCCTTGTGCCCCTCAAAGGGACACTTTTAATCACAGAATCCTAAAACTGAATCTTTTTCCCATCTAAAGATGCTCTTGAAGAGATGCCAAATGATGTAGGTACAGTTTAAATACTCATAAAACACATTCAAATGTACGTAGAAATGTATTTATATGACTTTATAATGAGATTATTAAATGGCATTGGAGATAAACCATAAAATCACACTAATTAAAATATAGGTTAACAATTTAGAGGTTGAACTGTATCTGATAGAAGTAATTTTAACGTATCACTGGAAAAAATTACTGAGGTACAATATTGCTGAAGGTACAAAGTCAAAACTGAACCACTAAAACCCCATGTAACCCTATCAAGATGATCAGTTTCAGTTTGAGGCAGAAGAAATCTGGGCCCTTATTTTCCTGGAAAACGGACAGAAGGAAGAGAAAATACAGAAGTATATGTGTGTCTATACTAAAAGACTAGACGATGGTGAATGTTTTGAAATGTTTACTCTCTTCAAATAGTGTTAATTTTTATGATAATAAATATATTGGTTATTAACGTGTATGTACACACACACACACACACACACACAATTGAAACAAGGATACAGTAGACTTTTATAAATCCCTACAATAAGCTGTTTCTAAATCAAAGTCCTAAGTTCCATGTAAATTGCCTGTGTCAGAAAACACTATTAAAAACATTTTAGATACCTTTGCTGGGTCACAAGGCCGTCGATTGATAAAGAAAAACTGTCTGTCTGTTGAACTCCTTCCAACACCGTGAGTACAATGAGAAATGAAACCTGAGATACTGTTCAGTGTTAACAAGGGCAGGGATCCAGAGTGAAAAGGATTAGAAACACATAGCATGTGGCACATTATTTAAAAAAAAAGAAATGAAAACAAACACCTGGTGATGTGCTGATAAATACTAACATTTCAGTTAGTGTGCACCTGTGTTCCATTCCATGAATCATAAAAAGAACACAGACCTAAAGTGCCTGTGGAGCAAATCCACCCTGGGGAAATGCCATGGATTCAAAATGATTTGCTTCAGCTCTTCTCTCACCTTCCCTGTTAAATCCTTGGCCTCCAGGAAAGGCGTGGGTCTCACCCCAAACTCACAGTCTAGAACCATTGTGCTGTCCTCTCCAGCTGTCCAGGATATCCAACCAACTACTGGTCATCAGGATCTTTCCCACATTCCCTGTCCATTGAGAATCTGTTCTCAGTTAGCAAACCTGAGTCCGATCAGGTGTTGGTAAAGTGCTTATTCTACCTCAAGGTTCTCTGTTTCCATAAGAATGATACCTTAGCATAAAAAAATGAATCCCCATCTTTAGTTTCAGACATAAGCCAAAGGCAAGTGGAGGCAGGGTAAGCAGTATGGACCATCCCAGGCCCAATCCCACTTATGGAAAATGTCTATTTTTGTTACACTAAAAGTAATGACACTGGACTGGACTTAGGGTAAGACATGAATTAAAGGAAACACAGCCTCTGCTGGTCTCCACCAGATGCCAGTAGTGTGAAACATTATACTTAAAATAATTTTTTAAAGTTATTCTAATTGTTCACTAAACAGAGCCTTTACTATAAAGACTAATTCAATAGAAAACCCCCTAAAATGCACCAGTTACGCAGAATTAAGTAACTGACTCCTTTATATAAATCCTCTTTCTCAGCCTAATATTGCCTACAGGCTTATAAATGGAACTAAGAAACTAAAAGCCTTAAGTCACTATCTTTAAAAAAAAAAGACTCAAGAAAAACATGTTTAATTCTCATTTTCCTGGCAGCAATCTACTCACCGAAACAGATTATGAAGAGAATCAGAGCAGCTCAGCCCGAACTCTTCACAGACACTGTCACTAGGGGGCAGCTGAACAAAAGGAATGAGGCTTTGCAACTAAAAAGAAACCAAGATTCAGTTACTTACTAACAGAGACAGAGTGGACCTAATCTCAGAAGGAAAGATACAATGAGGGTTTTTGTGTGTTTTCTTTCCCAGTCAGCTAGTCACATTAACAACAGAAAGAATTTTGGCAACTGCTTTTTGCAGCACTATAATAATTTTGATTTTTCATTAGAAAGATGAAACACTTGAGCGCCTACTTATCCACAATCAATATATAGCTCACAATACTTTATACTTTTTTCAGACAGAGTAAAAGTATCATTTTATTCTTGGAAAGAATAAAATAAAAATGTCCAGCTCTCAACACTGATTTTTATGATGGGCACCTAATAAAAAAATCAATTCTTGGTTTTTATTTTCCATTCTACTGGAAAGGACAATGGAAACCTGCCATAACCACTAGAGCAATAAAATGTTTTTAGATAACCAGTCGCCACTACCTGTTTCTGCCCAAACACAGAGCCAATGTTTTCCTTTATGCTGGAGCTTCCGCTCGTGCCAACCACAAGCTGTCGTTTTCCTTGTCCAACCTGATTGGTGCAACTTACACGGATGCCTACAGAAATGATACAGTACGCATGGAAGACCTGGACCATTTTGGCGTACTCCTGTTTAAAATACACAAATGCAAGACTCAACATTACTTAATCTTACAAGAATTACGTGATTCAAGTTATAACATCCACTGCAAGCTTCTCATGTCATCTCACAATTAAGGCAAATTATTCCTGACAGAATGACCGTGAATCGCATCTCCCTACATGGTATAAAAGGGAACTCAGAGGCTTAGGTCCTTAATCCCAATCTCCCACTGCTATAAAAATCAAAAGCTCATTCCCTTTGACATTGTAATCCTTCCTCCAGACACATATCGTTGTGGCCCAAGCAATCAAAGATATATCACCAAAATATTCACTGAGACAATCTGTAATTGTGAAAAATCAGCCACCTCAACAAGGAGTTAATTAATTGTGGTATACATTCAATGGCAGAATGACAAAGAATCATACAATGGCAGAATGACAAAGAATACATACATACAATGGCAGAATGACAAAGAATAACATATCTACAATATACTATATAAAAAGTAAAGTCATAGAACAGCATATATAATACGATCCTAATTGTTAAAAAAATAGAAACATGCATAAACATTAGATATACCTGTATGTATACATTTAAATTCTAAAGGATATAAAACTAACTCTGGGAGGTAGGCAGAGACAATAACATTCTATGATATACATTCTACATTACTTAAGTATTTAATATTCTGTATTACTTGATTTTGTCACATTAATTATCTTGAAATTATTTTCAATATTTATAAATACATGAAACCACGAGGGGTCTGAAAAGACATCAAACTGTTAACAATGGTCATCTATGGCAAGTACAAGTTCTTTGTTCCTATATTTTTTGAGGCACTAGTTTTTTACCATAAGATATAAAATAATAATATTAAATTTTCTCTGTACAAAAAAAATTAATTTTTAAATAAAAAAGAAAACTTAAAAATTTGAAGTTTTTTTCTGTATGTATTTTAATTTAATCAAGTTATAAATGGCACAAATTGCTCTACAAGAAAGTTTTTGCTGCATGTTTTTGGCTGCATATGCCTAAGTAACTTTTTTGATTAAAAGAAAATACATGTACAAAACAGAAAAGCACAAGAAGCATATTCATGTATCTAATCTTGCAGCCTTTTTTCTATGCACATTTAGGCCAGTTGCTTTGTTTTTACAAAATACACACACATATGCATACATATACAGTTTATAACTGCTTCTTAAACACAATTTTATCATACATTTAGCTATTTCATTTTCATTCAAATTCCTAAAAGTTGTAATAATTCATTTTTCAGAAAACAGAGAAAAATGATCTCATTAAAAATATACAAAACTGTTATTTCTTAAAGGATTCATGTCCCATATCCCTAAAGGATTCATGTCCCAGAATACCTAAATAACATGATCTGATAATTCTTTTCAAGAAAAGAAAAGGATAAATCATCCTCAAGTTAAGCCTTTGAGGGGAAGCAGCAAACCGAGCACGTCTCAAACACTTAAGGGGAGAGAATCCAGTGGAGTAACCTGCTCTGGTAGCCCCTTCACAGCACATGGACATCACACTCTCAGTGCTCTCAGAAGCTGAGATCCGAATTCACCGTACCTTTTTTTTTTTTTAAATAAATTTTATTGGGGAACAGTGTGTTTCTCCAGGGCCCATTAGCTCCAAGTCATTGTCCTTCAATCTAGTTGTGAAGGGTGAAGCTCACTGACCCATGTGGGAATTGAACTGGCAACCTTGTTGTTCAGAGCTCAGGCTCTAACCAACTGAGCCATCCACCACCCCTTCACCGTACCTTTTTAATATTCCTTTGAAACTCCTTGTGGCGCACAGGTAGCCTATAAAATAACTGGTGCACGCTGACCGTTGTTCCTCTGGGCCGTGGGCAGGGGCTTTTCTGGATGATTTTCCCATTGTGATCAAACACCAGTCGAGTCCCAACCTTCGCAGACGAGTGGCAAGTAGAAATAGTGACATCACTGGAAGAGAATGGCGGGCACGGCATGGTCAGTGAGACACTAATGGGTGCTGGACATCACACGCTTACTTTCTCACCTCCGTTCTCTCAAAACTCTCATAAGAGATGATGATCCATCTGAGATCAGCAAGACAGTTCAAACAGGTGAGTCGTCATCATAAAATCTAAGGTTTGACCCCTAATAGACTGCAAGCAAGAGCGTTCTGGAAATGCTTTGCTTTGACAAAAGCTTTGATATGTGTTTTTTTGGTTGAACTGCAAAACAATAAAAGATCTGAAAACTTACATTCTTGAATAAAGACTTATTTCTCAGTTTTATTACTAGTGTTATAACAAAATTTTTAAAAAGGATCCAAAAGATATTACAGTTCAAATATATAAGTAGTTATTTATAAAAATTTAGACTCTCTTATGTAATTAAATAAGTGCTTCGGTTAAATTTTTTCCCTAAACATTGAAATAAATTAAAACCAATAGCATCTATAATTTCCTATCTACATATTAAAACAGAGAAGTTACTGCTTTAATAAGGGTAACAATTGTTTTACAATACTATTTGCTTCATTTCATTCATTCACTGCTTACGTTTCAGAGGCTTTACCACTTAGATCGGTAATAAGATAATAAAATAGAATGCACAAGTGACATGTGAGAAGCATTCGGATAGACAAGTGTAAACAATGATTCTAATCATACTGCTTAATTTTCAGAGAGATTTTTAGAAGGAGTCAAGTTAGTAGAGAAAAATATTGCATCACCTCAGTGCACAAAGTGAGCTCAGAGCTTCCCCCCGAAAGCCAAAAGTTTCAACCTGAGTTAGGTCAGCAAACTCTTGAATCTTAGAAGTGTGATGTTTCAGAGCTGAAAGAGAGGTGTAAAGTAAGGCCCAGGATATCTCAAGTGCTATTGCAATGAATATACATAATACCTACCAAAGTAACTGGTTTTGAAAAGCTGTTTTTGTGTTTACTCAAAATTTTGAGATATTTTGCCCAAACATTTAATAATGGGATGAGAAAAATTCGACTTACTTAAGCCTTCAAAGTTTTCTTCTTCTACCCCACATCCATTGTCTGAAACTTCAATGAGATCCACCCCATAGTCTTTAAGCCTCAGATCTAAAAAGTTTAAAATATTTATTTCTCAAAGAACTGATCCACATAAAAGCCTTTTTACACTGAAGTATTTATAACTCACATAATGCAAATTTGAGTCTTAACTGTATTTATTTAAATGCACTATTGTTTTATTTTTTTTATTTCTTAAAGTCCTTCTTGGCTATTTACTAGCCCTAATAAAATAGTTTTGTTTTTACTTCCTTTCTTTCAAAAGAACAATTTTAACATAGTCATTACAGAGAACAGGCTCTGGATCAGACTTCCTGGGATCATATTTTACTAGCTTTATAACCTCAAAAAAAGTAAATTCCCTGTGCCTTAATTTCCTCATTTGTAAAATAAAGATAATTAATAACAACAGTAATAATTCCTATCGCCTAACATTATTCTGCAGATTAAATAAAGTATCCCATCTATAGTTCTTAGCACAATGCCTGCCTAGCACATAGTAAGAACAAAATAAGTTAACTGCTATTATTATTACTACCTAGCTAAGTACTAGGCACGTAATTTATTTTATTAATAAATAATTTTAATAACTCAATTTAAGTTAAAAAAATTTCTCAGTATACTAACACTTGTTTTTTTACAGTAGCAAATGTTTCTTGAGTAAAATAGCATAAACTGATTATTTCTTGTGGCCTAAGTCTCCCAAACTTACCAATATTAGTGGCACCGGCATCCACACTATTTTCTACCAACTCTTTCACAGCAGAGCTTAGACTCAGCACCACTTGTCCAGAACAAATCTGATGGACCGATCTCCCATCAATAGGTTTGATGGACTTAGCAAGATCTGTACTAAAGAAACCAGTTACAAGAAACAAAGCAAGTGTGTATTTAATTACTTTCATCCTGGTTTTAACTGTGGGAAACGATTCATTTCTGTTAACAGTCAATGGGCCTAATGTGTTCATTTATTATAATAAGCATACACATTTATTATATTTATAAATATTAAATGTTGTTTTACATTTCTTAAATATCTGTCAAAAAAATCTTCTGAATACATACTTTGAATGCAATAGATATTTTAAAAATCTAATTATACTGGGGTCTACCTGGAGGAGACACATGAACCCCTCAAACTGTGGGTCAATAATATTGCAACAATGGCATCTTTTTTCTTAAAAAGCAGCATTTCTCACAGAATTTGACAACCAAGAGCTTGCTAAGAAATACACAGTGTTTATGTCGGTCAAAACAATCTCAGAAACTGGGTACCAGTTGTGTATTCCCACAGTTGCCTTTGACTCCCCATTCCAACTCCAGGCTGCCAGCCGCTGCCTCAGCAAAGGGCCTCAGAGTTTGAGCTGCTTTAAAACAGTTTTCCAACCAGTTTGTCTCCACTTTCTCCCTACTCCAATCCATGCGCTATGCTGTCAATTACTTTAGAAATCACAAATCTGGTCAATTACTTTTTCTGCTGAAAAACTTATTAGCATCCCACTGTCTGCTATGTGCAGTTTACAATCTAGTCATAATTGGACCCAATCTACTGTATTTCCTAATGCTCTCTAATCCTCCCTTCGAGAATTGCCCTACCAGTCGTAGCAAACACTGTTCCCTGAAAACCACAAGCTCTCTTAGCCACTGCACCTTGTCTATTAGGTCTATCTAGTCCAGCTGCTCCCCTCTCCCTCTCTGCCTGGCAAACCCCTGCTCACCCCAAGACAGCATTCCGTATGTCCATCAATTTAGCAATTGCTAGGAGATGATTTAATTGATAACTTGGGTGTAACAGAACACAGAGCCACAGGCTACAGATCCACTTCTAACATTTATTTTGAGGGATGGGGATAAACCATTTAAACAGAGCGAATCTGGGTTCAGGAATCCGACGCAGAATGCAGCCGAGCCAGCGGCAGATTCGCTACCCCGAATTCCGTGGAGCTTACTGGCCAGGCATCGCCTACTCAAGGAGATGCAGAAGTACTCCATTTTTTAAAAACTGGGGCTATGCCAATTAGCATGTGCCCTGAAGCCTCTCCAAAATGACCTTTTTTTTTCCCAAAAAAAAAAGAGAAAAAAAGGGTAAAAAGTAAATGAATTCAGTCTACTGGGATGTCATGCCCGGCTTTAGTTCCATGGTCCGGGCACCGCCTGCCTGGGAGCGGGCCGAATCCCCCGCCCACCCTGACCTCACAGCGCACCCAAAGCGGCAGTGGGTCGGGAGAGCATTGAGGAGCCCACTCCGGGCCTGCGCGCCGCGGTCACTTCCTCCAACTTTGCACGGCTCTGGAACGCCGTGCGCCTACAGGGCGACCGCGAGGGGCGACCAGACCGCAAGCACCGCTCACCTCGGGCCCTGGGCTGGCTCCATGGATCCAGAGCGTAACCCTCCTCAGGATGCGCAACAGCTCCCGCCGCAGCTCCCACGGCTGCCCCGCCTCCCGGCCGCCCATTGGCTGTTTCTGCAACTGTGTCTCGCCCCTTCCGGACGGGGCGGAAAAACGATTCCCCTAGTTCCTCCTGGCGATTGGTCGTGCGAAAGGTCGGGTGGTGACGTCGAGAGCGCCCGGACCACTTAGAGCCCACGGACTGCCCTTTCCAGAACGCCCGCAGCCAGATAATAAAGGAGGTGGCCGCGGTTCGCCGTGGCCTTTCCCGGCTTTTGAGCGTTCGTGTCCCTCACCCGCCACCTGCTCTCCTTTGATTCCCAGGATGCCGATGTACCAGGTAAAGCCCTATCACGAGGGCTGCGCATCTCTCCGTGTAGAGCTTCCCACCTGCATGTACCGGCTTCCCAACGTGCACTGCAGGACCAGCCGCCCAGCGCCCAAAGCGGGCCATGTGCAGGTAGGAGCGTGCGCCCCCCCCCCCCGTCCGTTCGGTGCGCAGGTGCCAGAGCCTCACTCCCACCCAGGGCACAGGCGCTGCGGTCGGGTCCGAGGAGTTGTGTTCTAGGGGCCGGGATCTCTCCAGGCCCGGTCATGGGATATGGCCTGGCCCCGACAAGCCGTGGCACCCAGCCCGGCTTCCTGCCCCACCCCGGCCTCACACGCCCGCCAGTTCCCTGACTATTAAAAGATCTATCCATCTTATATCTATTATTTCTCGTATGGCTACTTAAAACTTTTTTATTCTGAAATTTTAGCTACAGAAAAGTGAATAGTCTGTAAATGCCCGTTTTAAGAATAATTGAACTCCAGTGTCACCCCACCCCCCCAGGTTAACACACGCTGTCACTGCCCCAATTAAAGCTACCCCTAAAGGTCCCGACTTTACGTTATCATCATGTCCTGCTTTTTTCTTATTATGCCACCTAACTATACATCCCTAAGCTAAGTGGTCTTGGTGTAAACGGAAGCATGCCGTTTGTCTTGTCTGGCTTCTGCTTCTAGGCATTTGAGAACTCGCTTTGTTGGTGTGAAATGACGAAGTATTCGTCCTCTCTGCAGTCTATTGCTCCATCGCATGACTACCCTCACGGTTTATCCTTCCCACTGCCCACGGAGGTCGGCTGGTTTTCCATCCAAAGCTGTTACATTCCGCAGTGAATATTTTTGTACACGAGCAGGCATAGGGTATTTACTAAGGGATGATGGACTTACTCAATGGGCAGGTCTATCTTCAACTGTAGGTACTAGATAAATGGCTTTCCAAAGTGGTTATGCTGATTTACGCTCCCACCAGCAGTGTATACAAATTCCTGATGCTGGCACCCTCCCAAAAGCTTCTAACATAGAAGACGCACAGTCCCACTTCTCTAGCCGATAACAATGTGAATAGACAGATAATTAGAAATCTAACATATCCAGGATAATGAGAGCGACACAAAGAATAAACTAAATTGCTTCTAAATACATAAAAATAGAACAAACGGATACACAGTATGCCAAATCAGTCTAGTCTGAGCAAGGAAAACAGGCCAACATTAAAAGGGATGATAGGTAAAACAGATTTGAGCATTTCCTCATTCCTGAGATCAAGAAAGGAGAGATGAAGCCTCAGATGAAGCTGGGGCTCTCGCCCACCGGCCACATTACATACGCAACACTCATTCTAATGTGTCAGTGCATTGACAGTTTTTTAATCCAGTAATGCTTCTTCACCCTGGTTCAGCAGGGGCCCTACTGACATTTATAAAAGTGAGCAAGACTGCACAAACAGTGCATAAATACAGGCTGATTAAGAGAGATTAGTCATGTTACCTGGGAGGACTGTCATTGAGTAACATGAGGATACCTCACAGTTACTAGCAGTACCTGTCGTCTTGCATTCAGGCTTAGTTCTGCTCGCTCCACACCTAATTATTTAAATGGCATGCTGAACTCTGTTCTTTGTTCCACCCAGAAGCCAAAGAGCAGCAAGTGGGGAGAGGTGAGAAAGTGATGATTCAGCTCTAGGGTAACGAAGAGTTAAGCAGATGAGAGAGAAATGTTGCAGGTAAACAGAATGAGTAAAAGTGCGGTGGCAGGTGGGGGCATGGTGTGTTTTAGGAATCCAAAGGATAGTGTGGCTAGAGCACAGAGCAAGGGGAGAATTATGTGAGGAGCAGCCGGAGGACACGTCATTCAAGCTATTTCTCTAGCCAGATTAAGAGCCTTGGTTTTTAGCCTAAGAGGTTAGCCAGGGGAGGAGGTGATGGGATCTGCCTGTGTAATCTGGCTACTATCCTAGGGATGGGGTGGAAGGGTGGACCAGAATGGGTGCAAGGTGGCCAGTAGAAGTAGGCCAGGTGAATAATATGGACTTGGGTAGTGACAGTGGAGGCATGCTTAGAAGCCAGTGGATTGCAAAAAATTGACAGTACGTGGTGATGAACTGGATCAGTGTGAGAGGGCAGAGTTATGAGTGTCTAGGGGAAAAACAGTTCCCAAGAACATTAAACTTACCAATAAATAAATGCGAGCAAGTACTCCTCCTGTACTCGTACTGTATCATGAGTGAATGTATATAAATAAACTCAAGGTCATTGCCATATTCTTGACTGTTCTGTCTAGTTATGAGCATTTTACTCATGTTTTATGTATGTATTTTCTCAACTCAGAACGGATTACCTATTGTGAGAGTTCATGAATCTGGAAATTGGTTGCACAATGTGATTGTATTGGAAAGTTGCTTGATATTACTTTAGAAGGTAAATCTATATAAATTTTTGAAATTTATTATAAATATTACTGGTAACTTACTGTGTACCAGTCACTACACCAGGCAAGAAAGATGCAGAGATTCAGTTAATGAAGGCTGTAAGCGTTCCTTATTTATATAAGGTTATACACATGGGCAGTGAAAAAGTTCTAGATGATTCTAAGATGAGAATGCCGGTACTGTCCTGAGAATGAATGATTTGGGGATTTGAATATTTGACCCTTACACAGACAGACTTCCAAGCCAAAGGACACTTTTTTTAAAACTACGTGTGCTCCCTTTTTCCTTTTAATAGTGTAAGTTATTGAGTTATAGTTTTGCTGTCCTGCCATCTTTTTCTATTTGTTTAAGCAAAGTGTTTTGAACTAGCTGGATAAGAAGAATAAAGAACAATTTATGTTCATTTTTCTATCCTGTTCTTAGACTAAATTACCGAAATTAGAGTCATACGAGTACAATTTGCAAGTGGCTTTCAGTCATGTGTTTTGTTTGTTTTAAAGCATTTATGGATCGATTTGCACTGTGGGAAAATAAGATGATTCTGCAGCTTCATTTTGTCTTCTGAAAGGTGGGAGGTTGATGAATTTGTGAAACAAAGTAGACGACAGGTGATCAAACTAAACAGATTGCTTTGATGCTAGAGGAAGTAAACTCTGCTGTTGGTCGTTTAGGGAGAGTCTGACCCATCTCTTCAAGCTCTTGAGTCCCACCAAGATGACATTTTAAAACGACTGTACGAATTGAAAGCCGCCGTCGATGGTCTCTCTAAGATGATTCAGACGCCAGATGCAGACTTGGACGTAACCAACATAATCCAAGCCAGTGAGCCAACTGCTATATCAACCAGTGCATTAGACTTAAATTCAGTGCTTGGAAAGGTAAGTTCATTTGGAAAGCTAAAGAACATCAGCATGCCAGGTTGCTGTCAGTGCCGGGAAATTATGCTAGTCTGAGTGAAGTCATCGTTTTCTCGTTTTCAAAGGTGGGACAAAGAGCGAGTTCTTTTCTCTCCCCTAAATGATTGTGTCTTTGTATCGAGCAGCTTCAGGAGCTATGAGTGAACCCAAAGCAAACGCTACAGCCACTTCTTCTTGGATCCAGTGGAGAAGAGCAGGGTGGGTCGGTAGGCAGAAAAGGATGTCAAGAGTTCCAGCTTCTCGCCATTCCAGGCAGCATTCCAGCAGCCTGAGCCCCACAGAAACAGGTGTTCCGTCATTCGCTCAGTGCTTCTCAGAGGTCCAGCAGAGGCAACCTAGACTCTGAGAGGAGCCTGAATTTCAGAGCTTAGCCCAGGCACAAAAATCCCAATCCTTTTGAAATATATCACTAAAAGCCAAGTCACAGCCTCTTATTTCAAGTGTATTTTGCTTAAATTCAGTTTGCTTTATTAACATGAACTTGTATCAGCTACCTTTAATGATCAGTGTGCAGGCTTCAGCTAATATAGAGCATAATCTGATAAAGAATGTCTTACTACAAAGTGTTACTTATTGGAGGGTCCAAAAGGGTTTGTTCCAAGAACCCCTGCGAACACCCTCCTCTAGAACTGGTGATAGAAATGCCACAACGTAAGGCCTAACAAGTGGAGGCGGTGCTGTAGTCCTCCCAGTTCTGTTTTTGCTATCTTGAGACCTGCACTGTATTCCTTTCTCAACCCAGTACGTTTGCATGCACGTGATCCAGTGAGACCTGGCCAGGCCCCCAGGGAACCAGTCTAGTTGAGGAGTCAGTGACCACACACAGTTGTGCGGTCTCAGGGTGCTGGGAAGGCTTCCCAGAGCACATGGTCTTATGAAGTATTGTAATCTTTCAGAGGCACAGCTCTCCTCTGAGCTGCAAAGCATCCATCGTAGCTCAGTGTATCGGTCCGGGCATCGGTCCGGAGAGGCCACCAAAGGCCAGGTTGTGGCAGGCCGTGTACAGAAAGCCAGGGTTTGGCCTTCATTGTGTTCTGCGAGTTCCTTAAGAGTGAGTGTATAGAAATAAAGGCTGCATCTGAAAAGGCAGGGTGTTTTGGCACTTAACACTGTTTTTTAGACTCCTCGCCTCCCAGTGATATTTTGAGCTAAGACCCTTTTACAAGAGACTCTTCATTGACAGTAACTACTCAAATACATTGATGTAGATACTGGATCCTGTCAGGCGGTCAGATATTAGGAAGATTTGGTAAATGGAGTTGTCGTCCCCCGGTATCCGCGTGGGATTGGTTCAAGGATCTCCCGTGGATACCAAGATCCATGGGTGCGCAGTCCTTTATACAAATGACATAGGACAATGCACGGTCGTCCCCCTGCATCTGTGAACTCCCAACTGTGGATCGAAAATAGTTTTCAACCCCCAGTTCTTTGAATCTGAGGATGGGAAACCCGCAGAGACAGAGGCTGACTAATTGCATGTGATTTGTTTTAAACTTAAGGATAAACAGAAGTGTCATTCGTAGTATGTTGGTTTACTAATTTGACAGTAAAGTCAACTTTTTATTTGTCAGGAGCCAGCAGTGCAGGGGTTAAGGGGTTGGCGTCTGCTTATAGCCCAGCTCCACTTCTTACTGAGCAGGTGACCTTGGATGGGTCACGTATCTCCCCAGGACTCCTTTCCTCAGCGGTGAGGCAGGATGATCATACAACCTTCTCCGTGGCAGTTAGGTGCTGAGAACAGCGCCGGGTACACCTCACACTCAGATTGCTGTTAACATCCTTTGCTCCATTTGGGTTTCTCCCCCAGGATTATGGGGCACTCAAAGACATTGTGATCAATGCGAACCCCACCTCGCCGCCCCTGTCCCTGCTCGTGCTGCACCAGCTGCTCTGTGACCACTACAAGGTCCTGTCCACTGTTCACACGCACTCAGCAGTCAAGAACGTGCCACAAAACCTTCTCAAGTGCTTTGGCGAGCAGACGAAAACACAGCCCCGCCATGAGTACCAGCTGGGTTTTACTCTAATCTGGAAGAATGGTAAGAAGAGGGGACTGGGTCCGAGTCACATCCTACATGATTTTAATAAGCGGCAGCAAGGCTAGGACAGTGACACGTGTTCAGCTACTTGCTATCAGGTCAGACTGTGTAGAAGTCTCGAAAGAAGAGCACAGATGAATATTGACCCAAAGGCGTCCTCCTTCCTGTGGGAAGGTTAGGGTCTCTGATAGAGCAGTTTTAGGAGAGACTGGTCTAAGAACCCAGAGCAGGGGAGTGGCAGTTGTCAGTCATCTTGACCTCACATTCCAAAGCCTATCATTATGGGGGCATTGATGTGATCTTTTCAAATGGCCTAAAAAGGATGGCAGGATACTATTTATTCATTATGCCACTGATGTATTCCTCCCCTGGTTAAATTTATACAGAGGGAAGTGAGTCAGTCACCCATCAGTAATGCTTTAACTGCCCTCAGCTACACGTCGGGAGCGGCGGTGAGGGTACAAAGAGGGTCTGACCTGGGAGACGGGACCTCTGGTTTCAGCTCTCATCCTGCAAATGCTTAGGCACAGGGGTTCGAGTAGGTGGTCCCAGGTACCTTCTAGCTTGAAAACTGTCATAATCAAATACCAGAAATGGTCACTTTTTAATAGTTTGCAGTCTTTAAACATAGTTTAAACTTTCTTGAATACTACCTTTTGGAAACAGACTAAAAATGGGATTTTCTTAAAAATACACTTTCCTTTGCCACCAGTTCCTGTTAGTGAATCCCCTTCGCATGCTGTGCAAGTACTCCTTCCAGGGTGCTATTCTTACTGACATAACATGGTGTGTTTTCCTTTCAGTGCCAAAGACTCAAATGAAGTTCAGTGTCCAGAGAATGTGTCCCATTGAAGGGGAAGGGAACATTGCACGTTTTTTGTTTTCTCTGTTTGGCCAAAAGCATAATGCTGTAACTTCAACCCTTATAGATAGCTGGATAGATACAGCTATTTTTCAGTTGAAAGAGGGAAGCAGTAAAGAAAAGGCCGCTGTGTTCCGCTCCATGAACTCTGCTCTCGGGAAGAGCCCCTGGCTCGTTGGGAATGAACTGACGGTGGCCGACGTGGTGCTCTGGTCTGTGCTCCAGCAGACGGGGGGCTGCAGCGTGCCCGTGCCCACCAACGTGCAGAAGTGGATGAGGGCCTGTGAAAACCTGGCCCCATTCAACATGGCCCTCAAGCTCCTTAAGTGAGTCTCAGGAACCAATTTTAAAGGGCTTGGATTTTAAGAAGGACGCTGTTTCATGCTGGTGGTTGGTAAAAGGTACTGAAATCAAAGTCTTTTCGGCCAGTTGTCAAGTATCAATAAAAGCACTGTATGATTTGTGCTTTTCACTTTATTTAAAATTCAGCAACATCATGTGTAGTGGGCCGTGACAGCTATGTGGCAGGCGCTTGGAGGTAGGCGTGGCGTGCCACATCGCTGTTTTTGAGGGACGTGGTGGGGAGTGAAGTACCATAACAGAATACCGTGGAACAGTACGGGGGCAAAAGCAGGAACACTGCTATCGGAACTGCTGAGATCATTTTGGAGACAAGAAGTACAAAGCTTTGAAATGGCATGGTTTTGGACTGATGTCAAGTTGAAGGTGAAGAGAACAGAAATAGGTAGGATGATGTACACTGTGCTAGAAGTAGGAAGTTTTCTCTCGGAGGCAGCAGAGAGGTGGCAGAGGCTTTTGAAACAGGGCGTGAGCTGAGATGTCTTTTGGTCACTAACTGGCAGTAGTGTGAAAGGCTTAGAACTAATGGCAGCTGCCAAAACCAACAGTCCGACTAGCATACAGGCCTGGGCTGGATAGTGATGGGGTGTGGAGGGTTCTTAAGAGTCCTGCAGTAGAAACTTCTAGAGGACGGCTTGGTGGTCAACAGGCAGAGTTCAAAGGAGGAAAAGAATTGGGGGTGATGTCTAAACTTTTAGTCTGAGACCAGATGGGCAGTTATATCGAGAAATCCAGGAATCGGAATGTGTGGGATGGAAGGGAAAGGGCAAAATAGGTTTAGTTCAGAGCAGTCTTAAGTTCCAAACGCTAGATCAAAAGGACTATTTAAGGAAAAGGCAGTTTAGGGTACTCTTACATACTCACTTTAATAAGTTGCGTACGGGCTTACTAAATAAATAGAACTGAGTATTACACCACCTACATCCTAGTCAAGATTGAAAACATACATTCCAGTTGATTTAGCTTAAAGAGTTGCAGTCCATTTTCACATTAATGAGCCTGATTAAGGCTAGACGGGCACCCCATCTGTCATGTCGTCCTTAACCCCTTTGTCCTGAGAAAGAAGGCTTAGCTGCTTCTTTAGTTCTTCGATTTCTTTTTCTTGCTCTAGTATCTTCATCTGTAGGGTGAGATTAACCTGTAAAGAGGAAATTGTAAGCTCCATCAAATGGCTTCTTGTCTTTTAAATACACAGGCCTGCCTCACTCACTTTGCAGTTCCAATATGTATGGATCCCACTTATCACAGTTTAATGAAATAACACCAGTCACCCAGCAACAGGGCTCAAGTGTCAGTCACCACAGTAGAGTGAAAAAGCAGTTTAGTCCACTATGTGAATGACAGATACATCATGACCCAGGACCAATCACATCACTTCTCCCAAAGTCTGTGGGGCGGGTGGGCGGTCACTGCATCTGTTAGTTCACACACAATGTGTGGAGTTGTGCTGCCTCCTCGTCCAGTGATAAACCCAAGTGAAACTTTAAAATGAACAAATGAAAGAGGAAACCGGCCAAGAAAGATGGAAGTGCAGCAAACTAATGACACGTCGTAATGCTGGAAGTGAAAACTGAATGGTGTTCAGAAACAGTGGACCTGCTGCCCCTAGACTGGGTGCGTAGCCAGGGGACTGAGTAAAGGACACTTGTCAACACAAGGGAGCAAAAGGATGAAGAAAGGGACACCAGCAAAAAACCTCACATTAGAAGAACTCTTGGAGCTACTTCACGACTTCAAACGGGCAAAGGAAAGAAGTTGGAAGGCGATCAAACGGGAGCGTGACAGTTCACCAAGGCACCAAGAAGGGGCTTGCTCCATACCCTAAGTTACATGATGAGATGAGGGCACGCATTCTTCAAACTACTCTTGAAACACTTTAATTCTCAACTACAACGCACTAAATATTCTACATTTTTTCATTTCTGCATACATCTGTAACTGACACTTAGGAAGTTTTTTCCTTTCCACATACATTTGTAAGTGACACTATAAGTTTTTAATGTTTTGACAAACATTTTTAAAGGTCATGGAATAATCATAACTTTCCCATTGATTATTAAGACCCCTCTACGTGGTTTGAAGTCTGCCTGGTCATTTTTACAGCCCTACTCTACAATGCAAAGCGAGAACTGCCCATATATACACATTTTACCTGTAGAGGTATGTGTAAGTTATTTCATAAAAATTCCACAAGACGAGAAATCCTTACCATAAATACCAAATAACTGGTCTCTAGTAGCTACCTTAACTGGGAGTTAGAAAATCCCTTCAGTCTGAGGAGATCATTTAATCACATCTGCCATTCTCAAAGACTCAGAAAAGTATTCCACCTACCTGGTTACCATTCAAGCTACTAAAATTCACTGTTTTACTTTAAAAATGAATAAGCCTAAAATAGAAGATAAATCAACTAAACAGTTACTGCAAGATGTTCCCAAACTAGTGGCACCAGAATCATTTCACGGTCTGTAGAAGCAGACTGCTGCCCTCTCACCCCCAGGTTTCTGTTATAATAGGGAGGGAGGGCTGGGCAGTCTGTCAGGCCCTGGTGATTTTATGCTGGTCTGGAGACTACCGTCTGACACCAGTTCCTGCCATGCTGCTCACACACTGTCCATGTCAACCACTCGGGGATCTTGTGAAGTGCAGACTCCGAGTCTGGATGTCTAGGGGGAGGCCCGATCCTGAGTTTCTAATGAGGCCTCAGACAACGCGGGTGCAGCTGCTCGGAGGACCGAAGACCGCGCTGAGGACATGCAGATGAGAGACTAGACTTGGCACTAAGAGCATGTCAGGACGGGGAAGGGCTTGGGCTGCCCTGGGGCCACAGCATCTCACAGGATGGAGTCCAAAACTATACACTTGAGGCTGAAGCCTTTACACTGGCCAAGGCGGTCTCGCCACCGCAGCTCCAACGCCCCAAGAATTACTGCCGTCTTACCCTTTGCTACACGTCCCTTTTTACAAGTTGGCACATTATAATAATTTATGAAAGGTTACATACCATAGTTGGGAAGGAAAACTAAAACCTTTTGGCTTAGCCATTTGAGGTTAGAATGTGGAGCCTGTCATTTTTAGAGCAGACAGCTGGCAGCGATCATCTTTCTTACTGGGACGATGAAAACAAGTGTGCTGCTGAGACCTCTGAGAATGGGTTCAAATATATGGTTTCCATAAATCTCACTCTAAGCTCTACTGTTCTTCATGAAACAGGATTCACAATTTAAACAAAGTCTATTTGAAGCTTCATATTTTCCCCAGCATTAAAAAAAATGTACATACGCTTCCGGAATTTTGGAAAAGTTCACTTTGCAGCAACTGCACAGCAGATGGTCTCTGGGATGCATTCTTTTTGGTCAACTGCTGGATATACTTGGCTTGCACGGGACACCTTTTACTGAGTGATTCAGGTATCTGACCAGCTCTTAAACCTGTGAGAACTTGGGCTCGCTCCATTTCTGTTCCAAACGGCTGAAAGAGCTCAAGCAGGATCACACCCAAGCTATACATATCCGACTGGAAAAGGGGGGGGAAGGACGTCAGTAATGAAATACCAAGTGAGCACAACAGTACCAGTTCAGTGCACCACCCTCTCAAATACGAGGGACTGGCTAAGAAAGGACGGTCTGTAGTGTCTACAATGAAGGGAATGGCGGGCTGGCGCATCTCTCGGAGGCGGTTATCTGCCAACCTGATAGATGTACCGCCCTCAGTGAAAGGCTGACAGGTACTGTCACAATCCCCATCTCTACTGCCAACAAAGGGAAGGACTGGTGGCCAGGGGAGGACAGGGATAATCCCACTGCCCACAGCAGTCTCCACCATACACCTGACTCCACCTCTCCTTGAAAATCCAGGCCTGACGCAGCCGCAGACAGATGTGAGCTCACGTGTGTGGGTGCCCGCTCCAGAGGGGTCACAAGAGTATCCCTGGGCCACCCCAGTCTCACCTCTGCCTCGACTCAAGCATTCTTGGTAAAGTTTAACAAACTGCATAAAATCAGTGTTACTGTTCCTAAAAATAGTTTTTTAGGAAGCTCTTTATTAGACAGTACTTTAAGAGCAGTCATGGTTTCTTCTGGTAGCTCTTTCCCAATCCATCCAAAAAGCTGAATGATTCATTAAAAGGAAAAAACTGACTAGGCTTTTCTTTGGAGAAAAGGATTTACTTAACATTCCTTCCAAGAACAATGTGGATTAAACTTTTTGGTATCTTCATTCTACTTCAAAGGGAGTCAAGTGGTACACTTCCTTGTAGCATTAGTTAGCATTTATTTAAGCTTGAAAACTGAAGAATGAAAGGCTGAAAACAGGCCTCTGAATTCCAGCTGCCTGAGGTGCGTGACATTTTAAAGCGAAAGCTCATTTCAAGAACAACTCATTACACCCAAGGATTTAGAAATAGCTTAAAAAGCAGTGCAGTCAGATTCAGCTGAAAAGTGAGGCTTCCTATCATGGCCGCCTGATGTAATAGACAAGCTACAGACCTGTGGCCTCCCAAACTCCTCGGCCTCGGAACTTCCCCTGCATTTACTGTACGTTTTGACTGCAGAAAAAGTCCAGTAAAAGGTTAAAAAGCAAGAAACATTACCTTGGCATCATACGCAGATCCTTCCAACTGTTCAGGGGAAGCGTACAGACATGTACCCACTCTGGAAGTATGTGCTGGTGTCCCTACAATTTGAAAAGCTGAGTATTAAACCCTGCAGTCGACATTATAGAACACTGTAGCTCCCAAGGGAATGACGGTGGCTTTTGTCTTTATCTCACTTTTGCTAGTGAATCTTTATAATTCTTTTTAAATCTTGACATCTTACGTTTTGAGTGCAAACAAGCAAACAACAACCCCCACCACTTACTCTTCCCATCCCTGCTGTTCCAGTCCGTGTTCTTCAGTATGATGTCTGTGCAGGCCAGACCAAAGTCTCCTATTTTCACTTGCTGATCAGGGCCATGAAGAAAAATATTTCTGGGCTATAAACAAACAGAACAAGTCAACTCCTCGGTGTTCTTAAAACAAATAGCAAAAACGGGTGGATTTTAAGAGTCTTCAACTCAGCAGCAAGTAGCCCCTCAAAAATTAAAAATCAGAGCAGTGGTTCTCAAACTCAGCTGCACGTTACAATCACTGGGGTAGTTTTAAAGAAATCTCAATGTCCAAGCCATTCCCCAAACCAGTTACATTGAAATTCCGGTGGGTGGACAGACATCAGGCATCGTATTATTTAAAAGTCCCCCCAGATTATTCCAAGTTTGAGAACCATTAATGTAGAGTGTGCATGTACACAAGTGCTCCTCGACCCTAACTGGGCACCAGAATCACCAGAGAAACTTAGAAACTATTGTCTGCTCCAGTAAGCCAAAGACCTTGATTTTTTTAAATGAAAAAACATTGATTTCTTTTTTTTTTAAGTTCTCACGTGATTCTTATATGTTAGCCGGGGCTAGGAATAACTAGGTCACACTATAAAGGTACACACTTAGCTCTACTTAAGCCACCACCACAGACCCAGAACATCCCCCAGTGGAATGACTCCTATGCCAATGAAAAACGGCACCCATGTTGGAGGGGAGGATTCCACTGAAATCTAAAAACTATTTCGGTTAGAAGTTGGGTTTTCTTACTTTAAATGTAACAATTTTAATTTTTTATTTCAATGTATAAATTCCTGTTTTACCTTTGTTAGTTTTTTGATCTATAGCTGAATGGAAAGAGAAAATACGAAGAATCTTATGAATAAGATGATAATTTGGGTATTTCCTGCGATTGAAGAAAGCCCTGAAAACTGTGCTTATATTTGGCACTATATGATATAGGAACAAAATTTGAAAGAGTTTGGCTCTGACATAAAAATGAATCGTGTTCATGGATACGAGTGTCAACAATTCTAGAACAGTTCTAGAACTGAACTGATGGAATCATAAAGAGACTAAAACTGAGCAATTCCGTAACAAGTTTCCCCTGACCTCTTTGTCTTCACTCTTAAGTTTTTCTCATGGGAAACATAACCAAGAGGGGCAGCAGGGAGCTGGTCACTGGCAGTGCCAAGTCACCGGAAGAAGGCCCACCTGCAGCACTCCACACTCAAGTCTATGAAGCCATAATGAGAGAAGACTGCACTGCGATCCAGGCACTGCTAAGAAGCCACCCCGTCAATCAGCCCATAACCGTGCTGGCCACCTCCATCAGCTACAGGTTACTTGGGAGCAAGGTACCCTCCTTTCTCCTCTGGCACTTTTAGAAAAGACTCACCTGGTTGTGTTCTCGTGAACTCATTAAACCTCCTCATTGCCCTCCCCACGCCCGAGGCTGGACAGTACATGTCAGGCAGGCTCACTCTGCACCCAGAGCTGTGTTCCTCTAAGTCTGTAACGTGTCCCTTCCACTTATCATGCAAGCAGATGTGACAAAGACTAGAATGCGTTTGGTTGGAGGAATGTTAACGTCATCCTCTCAAATATCCCAACGGTGATTACACATCTGTGATGGGATTGTTTTCCCTTTTTTACGTGTTTTCATTTTCTAAATGGCTATACAATTATTAACTTTATAATTAATTTTTTTTTCAAAGAGTCACCCTCTCCTTTACCCCACCCTCTTATCTTGCAGTCATGCTGTAAAGCCACTACTTACGTGTTTTTTTTTTTAAGAACAGCATAAACAGCTCTGCTAATCATAGACAAAACATTTGCTGCATTATCTCTGAGACCATGAAAGAGCAGGTTTTACTACTGATACTATGACTTTAGCAAAACCTTGAAAAACACAAAACCTAGTTGTCAATCACCCTGTGGGTTAATTTAAGGACTAAGTGGCTTAACAGCAATTACCATTATTTTTATACTATGAGCTCTTTACAAGAATCAACTTTCAAAACTATAAATAAGTTATTTCGGTTGTCTTTATAAATTTGCATTTATATAACACACAGATTTTATAATACGAAAGTCACTGGTTTGGGGTCATTTAAAACGGGCAAAAGAAAAGGAAAATGTCAATGCATATACCAGAAAAATACTGAACCGAGATACTAAACACACTTCCTTAGAAATGGCAAGCTAACACAATTATTATTTCTAACTACATAAGGCTACTTAAAATGCACTTTGGTTTTTTCCCCCGAAGCAGATGCAATCCATCATCCCCATTCATCTGGCTGCCGAATACCACAAGGCACAAAGTTTGCGCTGTTTGTTAGAACATGGCGCAGACCCAGACATAAGGTAAGTTAACTCAGGAGGCGATCGTTTCTAGAGGAGGGTATGCATGCTTTAGGTATCACTTTGCCCAGCCCTGTCGGGAGTCGTCCACTCTTCACAGGTCATGGACTACAAATTGTCATGTTTCAAATGAATCGGTTTCTTTACTGACTAGATGAGATACTCTGAACAAGAGGAAAAGATGCAGGAAACCACATCAGTCAGCCCCCTTGGGGGTGAGCATGGTGAGCGCTCAGCAGCAGTGTTAGGAAAGTGCATTCATGCGCTCACAGCCCTCAGGGAGTTTAAAGACCTATGTTAGATATGAAAAACAGATTTTCTTCTTTACCCACCACTAGAAGGTATGTCTCATGACAGGTTCCTCTTGCTCACCAATGTGTTTTTACCACTTACATCACTGCCTGACACTTAGTAAGTACCCAATACTATCAGAATGAATGCAAGGATTACATGGTATACAAGTCACACTTCTTGCCCCCATGACTAAAAGAAGGTCCAGCCCCAAATCCTGACCACTCCAGAAGAGCCCACCTGATGCGACCTTGCTCTCACCTGTCCCAGCGCACCCCGCCCAGGCTTGGCAGGTCCTCCCGCAGCCACCCCAGGACTGGACCATCGCAAACTCGCCCATCTGCCTCAGTACACCCTTTCCTACCCTTCAAGCCACAGGTTGTCCCTGGGTCAGGCTTTCTAGAACTTTGTCCACTTGCAGTATTTACTTCACTGGTTAAATGTTTCATGTCTTCCACAGACTGACTGTAAGGCCTGCTAAGGCAGGGACGACGCCATTTCTCCAAGCCCTAGCAGAGGAAAACCTTGCACTGAATAAACATCTGTAAACTTAAAATCATTTTCTAACTTCAATGTTGCAGTTAGATGTTCCTGATAAACCTCCCCCTTTTTTCTGCCAAAAGGAAGGCATTTTGGAGGCAGTCCTGAGAGATTTCAGGAAAGCAGCAGATGAGGGCCAGGCTGTGAAACACGCATTCCACCTGGGTCAGTGCAGGGAATGACAACGAAGTAGCTTCGCTAACTGCAGAGCGACTGAGGTCTAGATTCAGCCCTGTCATCTAGCCGACCTCCACGCACGAGAGACAACACCAGGCAGAAAAGCACATGCACAACCACCAACTGAGTCAGTGGCCTTCGAGCCCTGTATGGCTCACTTCTCTGGTGACCCCAGATCACACTCAAGTCCACACAATTCTAATGAATGGCTGCTAACTCAGCTCACAGCACTGCGTGAGGTACTAGGGTACAAAAAGCCCTAGGACACAGCCTTGAAGAGGCCAGTCCTCCTAGCAGGAATCACAAAATTGAAACAACATGCTAGAGGAAGTTGGGCCCCTCTGTGCTGTGACGCATACTGCCCTGTCCCCCCCAAAACGCTGTGACATCCTGAGAATTAAACAGCAATGCAGATCTTCAAATACTTCCGTAAAGTAGAGGGATGGCCTGAAATAAACGGTGCGTTCTTAAGCACCGAGGCCCGCTGTGAACTGAATGTAACCTATGTCCCTCCTCTTCCAGGGACACAAGAGGCCTCACCGCACTTCACCTGATGCTACTGCACTGGCCGGTCACTTCTAGCATGTCGACAAAACCGGGGAAGAGAATCCGGAGGCTGCTGACAGACATTCAGTGTAACGCTATGACGTGTCTCCGCGTTGTGTGCGAGCACGGAGCTCAAGTGAACGCTTGCATGGACAACAGCAACAAGCTTTCACCCCTCCACCTTGCCGTAACATACGGGACCTACCCAGTTCTCGCCATCTTAGCCCAAAGCGGTGCCCATGTCAACGCCATTAATGAATCCAGTATGACACCCCTTCACATGGCTGCAGATATACTGAATAAGGAGATGATGGAGACGCTCATTGCCTGCGGAGCAAACGTCAACTGCGCTGTCTCGTCCACGGGGAACACGGCCCTGAAGCTGGCAGTGTGCACCGCGTCCAGCAAAGCCGGCCGCCTGCTGGCAGCGGGGATCAGCTGCATCCGTGTGCTGCTGACTCACGGCGCCCACGTGAATGCCCAGGACCACGAAGGCCTCACAGCCATCCACGAGGCATGTTTCGGAGGCAGAGAGGCAATAATCCACCTCCTGCTGGAATTTGAAGCGAATGTTAATATCTTAACGAAAAATGGGGAGTCTCCAATCTACATGTACCTACAACGCAGCTCCAACATCAGAGACACCGCGCTTCTTGCCAAGCTGCTTTACCACTCCTACCCTTTGCGACTGACCAATAACCAAGGAATTCCACCTGCAGGAATCATGCTACCGGAATTCCAGCTCTTAAGGGAAACCCTAATAAAGTTATCTCAAAAACCCTTATCCCTAGAGGACATCTGTAAAAGAAATATCAGAAATATTTATGGTGAGAGATACAAGCAACACGTGAAACACCTTCTCCCGGGGAAGATGTGGAGTTCTGTATACGGATATTATGATTTAGCTTGCCTCTTGAAATAGACCGCAAAGTTTCACAACGCCAAAGAATTCCAGTAACGCCAATTACATTTTCTGGCTACACACATATCCAAAAAAACTCAACCCGTTGCCTTCTAAACCTCAAACGTACAAACGACTGGTCCTTAAGCCTTTCTGAATAAATATAATGATCTGCATATTCACTTGTTCCTAAATATTCTTTGAAATGCATCTTCCATGATTTAATTTTGTCCCCAAAAGTAAGCAAATTCATTTAAAACTCTCAGCAAAAGAAGTAAATATATTTTCTTTCTTGATGGCCTTTTGTGGATAAAAACTGGAATGGTCATTACAGATTTTTCAAACAGCAGAAACACTTGTCCCATGTTAAATTTCCTTTAAGATGGATAATTACAGAAACAGGTTTGCCCTCATGACTGAAATAACAGATGTCGACAAAACCGGGGAAGAGAATCCGGAGGCTGCTGACAGACATTCAGTGTAACGCTATGACATGTCTCCGCGTTGTGTGTGAGCACAGAGCTCAAGTGAACGCATTACATAATTCTGTCAGCATTACGTAATTTGGCACCATCTATTACAGTAGTAGTACCCAGTCAGAGCACACTTACAATCTGAAAAACAGTGAGAATTTCTAACGTCCAAAGATTACTGTTTTTAAATTCAATCTGAAGTTTTCATGTTCTGGATCTATAAAACAATGATTTCAATATGAAGGTAAATGATATCATTCCAAGTAGATGAACTAAGATACACAATCCCATTTAATTCAAAGAACCAACACCAAGTCATCCCTGATAAGTTTCCATTATTTCATCTCCCCCACTTACCTTCAGATCTCTGTGTACAATTCCCATGTTATGTATGTAAAATACACCTTCCACCAATTCTTGAAAAATTTTTGTTGCAACACTGGCCATAACATAAGGACCTGAAGTTAAAAAAAAAAAAAAAAAAAACAAAGAAGAAAGTTTTGTTTCTCTAATTTTTTGGAGTTTTTTGCTTATTACATTAACATCTAAATGGTAAATGCAGTTCCAAATACAGTAACTTCTGACATATACACAACATTCAGATTTTTAACAAAGTCAATACTCCAAAACGGTTCAAACGTAGAAACTGGCAGGGAGGGCTCCTCAGCTAGCAAAGCCATCACAAACGAGCACTCAACAATGGGTGGACTGTCCCCACAAAGAGACTTCTGATTTCACTCAGAGCCCCTGTATGAATTACACTGTAAACAATTCTCAGGCATCAGGTGGCTAGATTAAATGTGGTTAAGTCCCCTCAACTCCTGATATCCTGAGGTTTAAGGCTAATAAATCTGGTATCCTGGCCCACTGTGGACTGGAGACATTATTACAAATAATGGAATAAGGAGATAAATTATGTAAGCCCAAGGGGTGAGCTTCAGTATCTGGAAGATTTGGAATGCATTTTCTAAAAACAACTGACAAACGATGTGTATGGAGAAAAGTAAATGAATTAATTCGTCTGTTAATATGACATAATATGTGAACTTAGAGGTGGAGAGGTTTTGTAGAACTAAAACAAATAAATTGATAAAGAAAAAAAATCCTGGAGTTTTTCCAGCCAAGTAAGTTTAGTACTATGGTAAGCATGTACTAGCTCTGCTGTATTCAATCATTTTCAATCATAAACCTATTGTTTACCTTCAAACACAAGAACACCACACGCTCCCTTCTCCCTGAATGAGCCCACTTTGTCATACAGCTCAAGCCTACTCCACACTCTCCTGACCCTACCTAGCATATAACTGGGGACCTAAAGTACATGAGAAGACAGACAACTCATATGTGTGTGTATGTGTAAAAACAATGGCTCCACTATATGTTCGTCTACTGTGGCCTTTGACTCCCCCTTACCCTGAAGTGACAACCTCCTACCTAGGTAGAAATGCAAGGAGGGCTTTTGACTTTTCACAACTATATCATTGACAACCTTCCTTTGTCTTTAATACAGTTCTCATTTTAACCCACCTAACACATCCAAATGGTGGACGACTGTTAGAGAAGTCGGTAATCACACACAGTAAGTTCCCATTCACTCAGTGCTACAGCCTTGACACTTAACTGCTTTTATCCTCTCAACAACCCCATAAAACCGGAATGATCCACGTATTACAGTGAGGAAAAGACTGAGAGCAGTTACTGACTTGCCCAAAACCTTATACCTGGTGAGTACTAGAGCCAGGATTCAAATCCAGGTCTCTCACTCATGGGACTGCTGAGAATGACTGACATAAAATGTAACTGCTCTAAGGCAATACATAGAGTGCTAGAATACTACAAAGCTAACATGTTTTATTTTAAACTATTTTCTAAAGAAAAATATGTATCACGCTAGCGTTACCATACATATCTTGCCTTCACTGTTTTGACAGGTTTACTGTACTGGATGGTACAGAGTTCTCAGACCACACTTCACGAGGGACTCATTTCCCACATGGAAAGTTAAAGGTCAACAGCACACGATTTAATACACCATTCTCCTTTTCATAAAGACATTACTCATGCAGCAGGCAAAGGATACAACTTCACAAGGCACTGAAGAACCCCACACACTACCTGCCACAAGTGAACTATGCTGACTGGCATGTCCTAGGTACACGGCAAACTAGAGAAGGGGGTGGGGTGGGGGGGGCATCAAGGAGCTGCCGTAGGGAGACCTCGTGTTTCTGTCTCCTCTAAGATTTTAAGTAGGTTAACGGACCTATATTTCAGATCAAATAGAGGGTCACAGTGTCATTAGAAGTAAACAGTGACTAATGATCAATATTTCATGAATGAATGTTTATTTAAAAATCAGGCCACTCGTATCCCCTATTTTGATCATCTAATACAGTGAATTTCAACTTTGGCCACACATTAGAATCAACAAGAGAACTTTCAGAAAAAAATACCAAAAGCCCAGCCCTATCCAAGTCCAATTATATAAAAATTACTGGTGCGGTCCCAGAAACAGCCTTTTAAAAAAATTGACTTTATATTTTAGAATAATCTTAGATTTACAGAAAACTTGGAAGATAGCAGACAGTTCCCATTTACCCCTCACCCAGTTCTCCCCGTTGTAAGTACCTTACATCAATGCACCAATATTGCTACCAGTCCACGGTTTATTCACAGTTCCATAGTTTTTACCTAATGTCCTTTTTCTGTTCCAGGATTCGACCCACGACACCACATTATGTTTAACTGTCATATCTCTTTGAGGCTCCTCTGGTCTGTAACAGTTTCTCACTTTCCCTGTGTATGATGACGTTGGCAGTTTTGAGAAGTACTGGTCAGGTATTCTGTAGAAGGTCCCTCAGTTGGGGTTTGTCTGATGTTTTTCTCATGATTAGACTGGGGTTGTGGATTTGGGGGAGGAAGACCACAGAGACAGAGCGCTCTCTCACCATGTCTTACCAAGGCCACATACTATCAAAGAAGGGGTTATAACGTCATTTGGAGTGAACAGCACTCCAATGACAATGAACTATCACTAGCAAATGAACTATCACTGCTGATGTTGAACTTGATCACTAGCTGAGGTGATCTTTGTCAGGTTTCTCCCCTGTAAAGTTCTTCTTTACTGACATCTTTTTAAAAGTTCCTCTGCTGATTCCAATGTGCAGCCCAAGTTGAGAACCACTGCTATAATTTTTAAAATATTAACCTAACAGCATTTCCAGAGAATATACAACTGCAGGGGAGGGAGTAGTGTGTGTGTGTGTGTGGGGGGGTTATCTGGATCTTGAGGGAAACAAACTTTGGACCACATACCCGTCTACAGGGGCTTCTTTAAAGGTTTTTTGTTTTTTTTTGTAAGAGTACACGTTTTCAGGTTAAAAAAATAAAGTAAGTATTTAAATTTTTACAATAAAAAGTTTAAAATTAAGATAATATTTTTAAAGACCTTTTCCACCCAAAATCATTTACCTAAATTCTAGCATTACTGCTTAAATATCAATAAATTATGTCTCACAGAAAAATTTAACTTCCAAATACCCATTTGTTTTTTAAAAATGTTGAAATAAGCATAATTGTTTCTTTGGTTTAAAACAAGTGATTTTTTTCCCTTCTAATCAAAAGCACCTGGAGGCAGATGGCAGCAGATCCTACTGCCTTTATTTCCCAGCCTGGTACTTACAGACCCACACGGTACTTACAGACCCACACGGTACTTACAGACCCACACGGTACTTACAGACCCACACAGCACTACAGACCCACACGGTACTTACAAACCCACATGGTACTTACAGACCCACACAGCACTACAGACCCACACGGAACTGCAGACCCACACAGAACTGCAGACCCACACGGTACTTACAAACCCATACAGTACTACAGACCCACGTGGTACCACAGATCCACATGGTACTTACACGCAGCTTCGTCCACACACTCCCGGCCGCGCTTGTTTCTCTCGACTATCCAGTCCCACAGTGAGAGCTCACACAGCTGCATCTGGATGTGCAGCATCAGGTGGTACTGCACCTAGGGGGCGACACAACACAGGCTCCCATCTTTATGCCATTCGCTCTGGTTAATTTAGTCAACAACTACTCTAGGACAAGCATTGGCCTTAGTGATGAGGACAGAGACAACCGACACAGGGCTGTCCCAAACGCCCAAAGCCTAGTGAAGGAGATGGAGAAGTAAAGCAATACTTACAATGAATGGTCTGTCCTAATCAAGTGGGCAGGCACAGGCCCACTGGAGTTAGGCAGCCGTCAAAGGGCAGAAGCTCTTGAATGTGACAGAGGCACTAGGCCTGGAACTGTTTGGAATGCTCACTACATAAACAATTGTTAAAGCTCAGACCAAGTGTCAAAGATGGCTATGTGCTATCCTGCTACTCTGTGTATACCCCAGAGTATTTATATAGTTTGGCTGGCTTCACATTATACATAACTAATAACTTGTTTAAAGAAAAGGAAAGCAAAAATTAAGCTCACTGTAGCCCATTCATTTAGGCATCCAGGAAAATGTTCCAAATTACAAAGTAATAAAACTATTCTGATTAAAAATCCCTCAAACCCAATTCCTCTGTATTCAGGTAAACCTATTCATTGTTTTTTGTTTCACACAAAAAACACAGAGCCACATTCCTGGACAAGAATTAACTCTGCGTATGTGTATATATACGAGGTGTGATCAAAAAATTACAGTGAATGCTGCTGCGGAGTGCCATCCATGGAAAGGCAGGGATCTTTAATTCGGGAAGTGGTGCATCAAACCTTAGTAACAGTGTGTGACAAGTTTCAACTTGTTCGGTGCAGTCAGTTGGGTGTGAGCTACGGTTGAAAGAAGGTGTGTCTAAAGCAGGGGTCCAAACTGTGGCCAGATCCATTTTTTATTGGTCTGCAGCAAATTCCAAAAATACATTTAGTTTACTTAAATAAACCAGGTGAGGCAATACGTACTTCACCTTGAGTGAGTGGCCTGGCTGTTTGTGTATTTTACTGCATATGGCCCTTGGTGAAAAACATTGAAAAAAGTATGGACACCCCTGGTCTAAAGTGTGGTAAATCATCCTCCATCATGACAACGCTCCGTATCACACATCGCCTCTGGTATGGCAATTTCTGTCAAATAAAAACATTACGGTGTGTCCTCATCCTTATTCAATGGATCTGGCACCGTGCAACTCCTGGCTCTTCCCCAAAGTCAAAATGATTCAGGATATCGAAGCAACCATGACAGCACAACTAAAGATACTCATGAAAGAGGACCTCCAGAACTGCTTCAGAAAGTGGCAAGAATGATGGGGTAAGTGTGTTCAAAGCAGAGGGTGTGGCAGGTATTTTAAGGGAATTAATAGCAATGTATCTTTTACTGTAATAGTTATTTTTATTTAAACATTCACTGTACTGTTTGATCATACCTCATAGATGTTTTTCACAGTTCTGTAATCCAACATGACAGATTATGTGTAGACCCTGTTAAGTTCAAGTGTTTAAAATACTGATAGTCATTACTAGTGAGACTACTTGGGAGTCTCCCCAGCAGATTAGTGTAAACCTCAGCAAGAGTATCCTGAACACTGACCTGGTGATCCTACTCAGACTCTCTCCTAAAGCCATGCCCCAAAAAGCAGGAAACCTGTCTGCATGAATATTTTTATAGCACGATGCTAACATACAACAGAAATAGAGCGTGCATGATGCTTCCAAGTCCAGGGTACAAGTGTGGGAATAGCTATAGGAGGGAATGACCCAGTCAGGAAGGTCTGAAAAGGAAGAGCAGGAGTTAACTGCATGAAGGAAGGAAGACCAGATATGAGGGCCCGTGGAAAGAAGAAACAGCAGAGGGCAGAAGAGCTAGAAGAGGGAGGAGTGGAAGGTGAGAAGTCAGCTGAGAGACAGAAGGCCCTAACGAACCACAGTGATTATGGGTAAACATCAAATTGGTAGGTTCCAGGAAAGTCATCTACCTCTGTCATCCCCAACAAGTTTAAGTTTTCTTCGGAAGATTCCTCGGTGGATGTGATATTCTCTTCTAAGCCTGAATTAAGCCTACGCGGCAGGTTAATCTCAACAACAGACCTGGACGACAAACCAGACAAGCCATTTCCTTGGAACTCAATGGATGACTCAAATTCATTAGCATCTCTGGTGAGTAATTTGGTGGTATAGTTCACCAATCTGTTATTCTGATTTTCAATTCCAGATTCTAAGGATTTTTCTTCTTCTGAGGTGTACTCAGCAAAGATAATGGATGAGCTATTACTTTCATCATTTTTAACATCAGACTGATCGCTGGAGAAAAAAAACAGTAAGGATAAAAATCAATGTCAAAAAAAGTAACTCA
Organism: Rhinolophus hipposideros; assembly: GCF_964194185.1. Lineage (NCBI taxonomy): Eukaryota > Metazoa > Chordata > Mammalia > Chiroptera > Rhinolophidae > Rhinolophus > Rhinolophus hipposideros. The sequence goes on from NC_138069.1 coordinate 41,759,416, forward strand.
ACTGTCATTTCAAATCTATATGAGTCTTACTGGTAAACTCTTGAAAAAAAAATGGCAGCTAATCTGTGTAGCAGCCACATTTATTTAAAATACTGACTAGAAATACCTGAGGAAGAAATAATTTAATATTTCATAATGAAAATAAGCAAAAAGAAAAGCCTAAAACATTACTGAGCTTCTAATAGCAAAAGACGAAGGCAGCCTAATGCAGGTGATAGGAGGTTGTATGTAACCAGTAAAGTCCACACTAGTCCACATACCTATCATCCTCCTGGCTGGGGATCACTTTCAGAGATGGCAACTGAAGAGCAATTCTATCTGCTGAGCAAAAACAAGAACAAATTTCAAACAGCCCAAGTTTCTAATTTATAGTCAAAAGCAGGGCTAAATTACCCAAATAACACCAAAGGAGGCTACAAGTCAGAACATGGCATGCCCTTCTGGCAAAACACACTACAACGAGCTTATGCAAACCAGCAGCACATTTTAGAAACTATAAAACAGAGCTGTTCCATGACACAAGGGGTCAGCAGACTCCTGGGAACGATCTGACAGTAAGTATTTCGGGTTTTGCGGGGCCCTGCGGGCCCTGTTTTAAAAGCCACCAGACAATACAATGAACGAGCGTGTCTTCTCATACGCTGTATTTATTACTGACACTGAAATGTTGAATATAATTTTCAAAGTATTCTTCTTTTGATTTCTTTTAACTACTTAAAAATGTGTGTGTGTGTCGGGGCGGGGGACAAACAAACCATTCTCAATTTATGGGATGCACACTAACAGGAACAGACTAGATATGGCGCATGGCCACAGCCTGCTCAATCTTCAACTCTACCATCTGACTCTACTGCTTACCTTGTGTTCGGGCCATGTGAACGTGTTCTATCCAAGCAGTGTGGTAGCCTACAATATTAGGGTGCTGCAGACCTGCCAGCACCTTCACTTCCCGTAGCACCTGAAGAAGAAACATACTTAGATCTGGCTTTTACTGGCAATTTGTTAAATGTTCATGGTATAGACTACTACTAGTTCCAGAGTAAAAGCAGCAAAAGCCCCTCTGTGTCAACAATCTCAACTATGTTAAAACAATGGGAATGTTTTTGTGACAGACAAATGCAATTGTTATAGCAACTAAGCATACATGTATGTAGCACTTTATATGTTACATAGTTCATTTATGGGAGAATCCTGGGACCTGACTGAGCTCGTGCTTTTCCATAACAAGCTGTATTGTGCATGAATGGTTTCCTCAAAAAATTAATTTCCCTAGTGATGACCATGAAACGTGGTCAATCTGAAAGCCCTATAAAAAAGTCATATAACAATTTAGTTTTGATGTTTATTTTACTGTAACCCATTCCTAGTAGACTGGCAATCCAACACACCTAGTATTTGTGAAATACACACACACATACACACACACACAGGGAAAAAGACCTAAATACTCGATTATTCAAAATAAATAAATTTTGAAAATCATACCTTCATGCAATCTGTCTTAGTTGCACCCTTAATCAGGATTTTTTTAATCGCGTAATACTGACCATCTAATTTATTCCTGACCTAAAAAGTAGAAGAAGAGACAAAGTATATTGTGCCATTAAATTGCAACTGAGTAAAGAAAGTTCTTTTAACCTGAGCTTAGATCATCCAAACCAGCCAGAGATAAAATTCAGCTAAAGACATACATCCTCTCTACTATGTTCAGGGAAGTTGGTGGTGGGCAGGCAGATCTTTTCAAACTGCAATTCGAGTCCAGCTCCAAGGAGCTCCAGGTCTGAGAATGGGCATGGTAGTAAAAGGGCTCGGTCTGATCCACATCACAAGGGCACAACTTTTTTCAGCAATATACTCTTAATAAATATACAACAAAACCTCAGTTTCCAGAATTCACCTAAACCTCCAACATGGTTAGGAAAAAAACAAAACCTGCCCACTTCCCCATAGACGACAAATCTTAATGAAAAGTAAACATACATGACTTCTAGGAATTTTCCTTTGAGCTCTTTAAATAACAAAAATAACTTTGTTTAGAGTAACAGGTCAAGGAGAATATGTAGAAAACAACCTTGTAAACTCGTCCATATCCACCTTTTCCTAAGATGGCAAGCTCTTCAAACTCATTTAAGTAACGTGAAGTTTGTGCTTCAAAGGTTACGTCCCTTGATCTAAAAGTTAAATACAGTCAATATTAAAACATGCAAGCATCAGAATGTTCTAGGGTAGTTCACGTTCACTGTACTACTGCCTCATTTATCACTAAATTATGGTAATTTAGAAAAGAATGAGCGAAACTGAAATGTTTCATTCGCGATCAAAAAAAGCATTTGCTAAGCAAATCGAGAGTGTAATAAAGGTAGCAGGGAGATCATTCATCTAATTTTAAGTATTTTACTAGTGATTAGGCAGAAGTTGATTAGCAGAGTTCAGTAATAAAGTTACTTAAATTCCATAATGATCCAGAACAGTTACAGATTTCAAACTAGCATTTCCTAAATATAGCCAGAATTCAGTGGTTTTCCTGATAGATTGGATATCAGTACTCTAAATTAGGGGTGGAGCTTATGGAACCCAGAGAAAATGGGGAGAACCGGGGATCAAAAAGGAGGGAAATGAGAAGTAAAGCAAATCTTGGAGCACTAATTAATTGCTGAGAACAAAGTTTGCAATTTCCATAAACAAGCCTATCTACATTATTTTTTAACCCAAATTAATTTCTGATTAATTCAGGTTCTTAATCCTGATTTCTTTTTCGATTGTTTAATCTTTACATAATCACAAAAGTGTTTACTACATACCTGATCTTCTGGATATGAGAATTATCCTCACAAGGATCCTAAAATCAAAGTAATTTTTAAAAGCATTTCAAAAATTTCATGGAATAAGGAATCTATCAAAATTCAATGTCACATTAATAGTCCAAAATGCTTAAACAATATATTTTTTAAAAGATTCAATGGCTTTTTCAATATTACCTAAGAGTATTACCTAAGTATTAAAAATATTTCCCTCTTAATCAAAAATAACTAGTAAAAATGTTATATTCTTGCCGTGCACTGACAAAGCTGAGACTCTACCAAGAAGCTCCATTAGCAAATAATGTGATTTTACCTTCAAAACTGACCATTTCTCACATCTCCGCTGCTACCACCCATCCCAAGCCACCGTCATCTCCTCTCGCCTGTATGGCTGCACCTGTCTCCCTACTTGTGCCGTTGGCCTCTCTCGGCCTAATCTCAACACAGCAGCTGCTGTGATCCCATTAAGATGTAAGTCAGATTCCATCACTCCTCTGCTCAAAATCCTGCAATGCTTCCCATTTTACTCGGTGTGAAAACCAAAGACATGTTAAGTGGTCACAAGCTCCAGTTCCATCCAACTTTCTTGCTGCCCTCTTGCCCCATCTCTCCCATCCACCCCCTTGTTTCCTCCAGCCAGAAGGCTGCCTGTCAGCTTCCCTTGGCCAAGCACACGGCTCCCTGGGGCACCACTGTGACTGGGCCTGGAGCACTTTTCCCTCCAGGTATCTGCATGGCGCATCTCAACTCCAGCTCCTGATTCCAACAACAGTCTGTCTCACTGAGGACCTCCCTGGCCACCCTACGTAACATTCACACATTTTCTAAGCCCCTGACTGCTTTATGTCTCACCTTACCACTTGTCACCATCTAACAGCCCGTTTCTTTTTACAGTTTTATTTTTCTGTTGTTTACTGTCCCCTCACCAGAACAGAAGATCCATGAGGGCAGGGATTCTATTTTGTTTACTGCCTGAACCGCAGCACCTACAGGAGAGCCTAACACACAGTAGTCATTCGATAAATATTTGTCGAATAAGCAAATTAAAGTTAACGTTTTTATAGACTCGTATTATAATCAGGATTTCGCTTTTAAAAAGTCCTCTTGAAATCACAATGTTTTTGTCACACACAAAGTATGCATTTTAGTGCTTACCTGCCGAACTCTCTCTTTAGCTGACCTCATTAAATGAGTAATGGCTCTGTTGTGATGCAGTCTCAATGAGCTGAACTCATCGCTACAGGTGAAAGAAGACAGCAGCCCCATTTTGATAAAGGTCTGACAAAGTACTAGAAAAAGAATACGGAAAACAATTGGAAAGGCCATCAATAAGATGGCTATTTTAAAGAGTACACAGAGAACAAAGAGCAATAACAGCCTCTATAAGAAAACAAGTTACATTTATACGCACATTACAACTTGGGGACTGACCTTCTAGCAAAGCAACACTGGTCCAGTCCCTGATCAGGAACATGCCTGTAATTACTTCTCTGACACTGAACGGTCTTTTGTTCACCATGCCTGCTCAGTCAGTTACGTACTAAGCTCCATCCGTTAAAAAGGCAAGAAAAGTGTAAACAGAGTAGTGCTCTCACATTTAAGCACATTATACTTTGCTGGCAGGCACTGAGACAACAAAAGAGGCCGGAGTGGAAACGAATGATTAGAACTGACAACAAAGTGAGTAGTAATTGTTCTTTTCTATCATGGAGTATCTATAACCAGCATTGAAAAAGCATACATGCGATGTGTGTATAGACCAAATACTAGGGAGAAAGTGAAGTCTTAAGTCCTGACAGCGGGCTCCTCAGAAAAAGAAGTTTCTAGAGAAGTATTGGCTTTTACTCATTCAAGCAATATAGATCCATAAGGACATCTTTCTACATGGAAAACTCCACATTTAGATTATCCACTAACTGAATCACACAAAAACATTTATTTAAATAGACTTTATTTAAAAACTCAGTCATTCAAAAAAATCTTAAATCAGCAGGATTTGCTTTAACTAGGAGCAAGGTCACTATATTAAAATCATTCTAACCTGCCTTTCTCTACGGTGAGTCCAATACAATGACCTCCAGCTACCAATGCTTTGGAACCTACAGAACATCCCTTTTTGTACAACCCACCTCCCCCGCCCCACTTATTCAGGAAAAGAAGTGTACACCGTACAAATAATGTTCACCATTTTTCATGTCCCGTCAAGCTTATCAAAATGATCATCTGCCTTTAAATAAAAGCATTACATTCTAAGACCACATAAAGGAATCTATAAGTTTGAGGATTCCTAACACCAAACAAGACTCGCAAAGATGTTTTAGGTAGAAAACATCCTTAGAATCTGATTGGAGCTATTAAAGAAGCCACTCTGGTCTCGGTCACTGAACTGAACGAGAAACACCATAGTATATAACTCTGCTTATTTCTGTGCTCACATTTCTCATACAAGGAATTCTGGCAGGAACCAAAATAAAAATTTTCAACAACTGTGGCTGGCATAAGAAGAAACGTATTTGGTCTTTGTCTCTGGTTCCTGGCACCCAGCTCTTAAGTGCTAGGGTTGCTTGGAGCATGTTTTCTTCTAATATTTGGTCTCTGACCCAGTTTGTGACACAAGAGCTCCTAAGACCCTTGGAATCTCCAGAGTGAAGAGTGTCTTCCTGCAGGCTAATGAGGTGGCTGAGGTCCCCTAGAAAGCTTCAAGATGGGGACCAGTCACCAGAAAGACCAAACCACGATTAGAAGCTTAAAACGTTCAGCTCCACCCCCCCAATCTCTGGGGAGGGGAGACAGCTGGAGATTGAGTTCATAACTGATGGTGTCAACATGGTAAAGTCTCCATAAAAATCCCTAAAATTCAGGGTTCGAAGAGCTTCTGCGAAACATATCCACACGCCAGGAGGGTGGTACACCCCAACTCCACGGGGACAGAAGCTGCTGCACTCTGGACCCTATCAGACCTCACTGTATGTACCTCATCAGGCTGTTTATCTGGGTCCATTATCACACCCTTTATTACATAATAAACCTGTAAGCATAAGTAAGTGTCCTCCCGAGTTCTGTGAGCTATTATAGCCAATTGTCAAACCTGAGGGAAGGGGGATAGTGGACATCAATTTAGATCCAAATCAGACACAAGTGTGGGTAACCTGAGGACCCCGGGGACACACTACTCACAAAGGCACCTGAAATAAGGGCAGTCTTGTGTGACGGAGCCCTTGACCCGTGGGATTTGACACTGACTCCACACAGTGTCAGAACTGAACTGAGCCGCAGGACACCCAGCTAGTGTCCGAGAACTGGTCAGGGCAGAAAAAATAACCCTGCACATGTGGTACAGGGAGTGTGCAGAGGGAAACGGTCAACACCCCAAAATGCTGCTGTGCGGTGCTCTGGTCAAGAACTGGTTCAGAGGGAATAGCTGTGGTTTTTCATTCACCTGCTCACCGACTAAATCATAACTGATCTTCACAAATTACATGAATTATTGTTACAGATACAAAAGAACCAGCTCTTATCCATATAAATATGCACAATTTAATGGTTATTACTCTTTTGGGCCCCCCAGTGATTATATTCATAAGGAATTACCAAGAGGAAAATATGAAATGAATTTAAGAAATATAAACCATTAACACTTAACATCACATTTTTATATACCTGCAGCTTCTCAGACCCACAGCACTAAATAACATAGTGTTTGTACAAGTTTTATAAAGCAAGATTAGTTCATTCTTACTAACATTTGAACACCTGTCTTGAACGAAGTGGATTTGGTTCATGCACATGGCTCAAGTGTTCCAGCAAAGAAACAAGCAACAGCTGGTTTGCAACGGCAAAAGGGAATGTTGGCTGCTGTTGGGGTCCTTTTAACACCTGCAGCTCTGCTGGGACATCAGATTCTAAAAATTAAAAAGGGAAAAAAATTTCATAAATGGTCAACATATCGCATAATAACAAAACAGCACATTCTAATTAATGGAACAAAGTATTTAAACTTACGGAAGTACGAAACAAAACAGCAGTTAAACTGTGTGGGGTTAGTCAAGACAAACTTTCTGGAACTGAGTTTTAACTTGAATTCCAGAAGTTGGAAGACTAAAAGAAAGAGGCCATTGGGGGGAGGGAGAGAGTTTTGGTAGTAACGATGTATACAAGGGCAGAAATAAATAAATGAACAAATAAAGGTTCAAGCAAACAAGCAGGAACAGAGTGGCTTCCTGCCATTGAGAGGACAGCCCAGGCCCAGGCACAAGGAAAGAAGCTGAGCAGAGGGGAAGGGAAACAGAGGAAGGACAGAAACTTCATTTTGAGCATGAACCTCTATGTACCAGGCGTTTTTATGCACGATCTCATTTAATCTTCACAGGACAGTAAACAGTAAGTGTTACCATTCCCATTTTACAGATGAGGACACTGATCTCCTCAGAGGGTTAAGGAACTTTTGGAAGCAGGCAGATCAGACCGACTCTCAAGCCACGCCCACTGTCCTCTTTCGCCACACAAGATCAACCAGACAGACAAGTTGGCACTTAACAACTGAAGGTCATAAGTTCTTACTTATTGTTTTATTAATACGTTATTGAACAGGCCAAAAACACAACGAAGGAAAAATGTTTGAGGAAACTGTTCTGGAAACATGTAATGGGGCGCCTAGAAGGAGGCATATAACAGTGAACAGGAGACGTTAGGATAAGCTAGTAAAGGAAGTAAGTAACAAAAACATGGAAAGAAAAGGTCCCAAAAATGTGAAGACAAAATGGACTGGCCAGGATTTCAAACACTAGGAATGGGAAGATGGAGGTGTTAATGAGTGGAACTGGGTAAAAAGGGGATGTCAGAGGAAGGATGAGACAATTCAAACACTCAATAGCTGTTGACCCAACTCAAGTGGAAATGACACAGGACCATAGATCCTACACATGCTAAAATCATCCCATTTCAAATATTCTAGTCCACTCTCCTCTATGAACGACTAAAGGTCCTGGAAAACCCACGTTTTCAAATCCAGGCTTCATTCACCAATTTCCTCTGTGACCTGCAGGTGGACAAAAAAGACCTGCATGTTTGTAGATGTGCTACTCATTTTAAATAAATACTTACTGTCTGAATATGGGGGAAAAAAGAATAAAAAATGTGGCCATGTAAGAACTTCTCTATGTAAAGACATTCTTAAAGTTAAAATAAGAATTACAAATTCAGATATAGTACATATATCTGTACTATACATGACAAGAAAAGGTAATAAAATTTATAGAACTTACAAACTATTAAAAAATGAAGCACGATTAAGATTCAAAGAGCTTCAACATAACTAGTAACTAGTGACATACATATTAAAATAACTACAGTACAGAGTTTGCCATCAGATTGCTAACTACTGACAACCTGGAATACCTGGTGGTGTTATGGGCAGAGAAAAAAGACATTTTCAAACACAATAGGATACAAGTGTTTGGAACCTTTGGCAATACATCCTAGAATTTAAAATGTGCAAATCTTTGACCCAGCACCTCTACTTTTGGAAACACACACCAAGGAAGTAACTAAGCAAAGCAAAACAGCCAAATACGTACAAGATGTTCAGCATGACACTGTTTGGAGTATTGAAACAGTGTTCAATTACATACACATACGAGTGACGGGATACTACGCAGCTGTGACTGTGTATAGGAAGCATTATAAATAGTTCACTATCAAGTCAAAGAGGCTGGCTATCAATCAGGAACACGTATGAAAGGCAGGCGAGATAGTTTCAAACAAACCAAAACACCCTTTCTGGTCATCATGTTAGCAAGACGTATCAATACCTTTTTTTAAATAGCATATTTCTTTGACCCAACAAATTCTACTCTGTGGATCTGTTCTAAAGAAATAATCAGGTGTTAATAAAGATTTATGTATACAGATGTCAAACCCGTTATTATTTTTAATGGTAAAAAAAAAGAAAAAGACAAACCTATTTTCCAACAATTGAGCAAAGACTAAAGAAATGATAGTACAGAATGCAATAGTCTTAAAGTAATATTTTAAAGGCTAATTTATCGCAAGAAAATGCTAATGCCACATTTAGAGAGCAGAACATCAAATGTTTATCATACTACTAAGATCACAATTTTAAAGTCTATTTATTTTATAGCTATATAAATCTATACACACAAAAAGAATGGAAAGAACTACACAGACAAAACATTTGCCCTCTCTTTTCAATGACACATTGACAGAATTTGTAAAAAGAATGAAATTACAGTGGACATGCCATTGTGTAGTCTGCCTTTTTGATCTGTAGGCCTCTAGCTGGCACACAGCAGCTCTCAATAAATAGTTGCAAATGAATACACCAAATTGTTAGCACTGAGTTTGTCCCTGGGTTGCAAAGGTGACTTTCCCTTCTTTTTCTTTGACTTCTTTAAATTTTTGTGAATGACTTCTCTAAATTTCTAGCTTATTTGGACAAAAATCAGAAAGAAATCTTTAATCTAGTCATGATAGCTTTCTTTGACAAATAGTTTTAAACACAAAATTCATCAAATATGTTGTCTCCAGCTACACCAAAATGTAAACAGTAATCTCTGGGTAATGAGATTATGGTTTTTAAATCTTCTTCAGGCTTTTCTATATTTTCAACATAGTCTGTAATGTGAACTTTTAAAAAAATATGCTGAATTGTTAACAACGGTGAGATTACGGTTAGGAGGGTTTTCTAATTCTTTATACTCATACTTTCCTATGTTCTACAATGAGAAAATTCTACTATTTAATAAGAAAAAACAAAAAAGAATGGCTGGTCCGTGGAGTAGAATGAACCTAATAAACCAAGAAAAGGAGAACTTGAAGACCAGTGAGTGGACTCATGCAAGAAGGAAGAAAACTAAAAGGAAATGAAGTCTGAAGCTGAAAGCTTCCCATCTCACAGTTCTGGTCAAGAGTAGAAGAGGAAAGTGGCTAAAAGAAAAGATGAAGTCAAGTTCTCTTACAAAAAATGTTAAGAAATAAGATCTATATTCTAGGTGAATTAGAGTTCTAGACTTTTGCCAAGTAGGAGGGGAGCAGACAAACAGGAAAGGGATCAGCAAATTCAGTCTCCTCAGGAAAGTATAATCCAAATGGTCCATTATTAAATGAATGAGGAACCTGGAGGGTTAATCCAAGGGGAAATTCGGGAAAACTCCTGTCAGATGAAAGAAGAAAAATGAATGAGTCTGACAATGGGCTTACCCTTGGCCTCCTTCTAACGCATGCTGTTCCACAGGGGAAACACACAGCAACTGATCAAAGGCTCATGCCAGCTCTAGAAGAATCCCTACACAATCAACTCCTGCAGAACACCGGTTTCAGAGTTACACTTAGGTTTACACCATTAACCGGCACAGCGACCTCCTCCCATCACACAGAAGACCTGTGAGAAACTATTTAACTGTTGTTTTTACGTCTACTACAAATAAAACTACCTTTTTCCAAGGCTTTACTGTTCACATAAAAAGATAAATTATGTTTGGACGTGCTGAGCCTCTTTGGAAGAAAAGGCAATATGTAAACACAACAGTATTATCAGAAACCCAGGAGAAGGAAATTTTTAGAAGCTAATCTAAGATCACTCCCTTCAAGAACGATCTTCAATTTGCAGAACACCTTATCACACTGTTACAGAAAAGACAGACTTACGTGTCTCTATAGCTGGGGCTTTCCCCGTGACATAACACTTTATGTGTTACGAAGCTGCTGTAACATACCACCTTACGTATGGAAAACATCCGTTTGTCCATTAAAAAATAGTTATCTTACAACTGTCCTCTGCTAACGGCCTACTTAAATTACCACCAGTCTGCCTCTGTCTCCCTTTAGGGTCAAGACTTACAAGTAGTATTAAGGGTGAAGAGCGAAGAATTTAAGGGATAAGTTAAAACCTTTGCAACTCAGCTTCCACCTGTAAATCCATTCCACGTGTTACCGGTTGCTTCGGGCGTCAGCTGAATATGCATGCTCCGGGATCACCTTATTCAAACTGCCCAATAGTAACAACCTCCCTGAATCAATATTTTCATTCTTGATGGCACAATTTTTAAAACGGCCACAACAACTGGTTGTAACTAAAGAACCTACTGCACTTTCATTAAAATACTGGATACGTGAAATTGGTTAGTCGATATTTTGAGTCTGTCTCACTTGACGCGATTTAAGAACGTGACACACTTAGGCCCTCATCTCCCAGTAAACAAAAGCCTCAAGAACCCTTGGGCATTTCTTTTTAAAACCGAGGAGGGTGAGTTCCACGCTGCGCACCGTGTACGTGTGGGGCAGTCTTTAGCTGCCCTACCGGAGACGCAAGACAAGAGAAGCCACCCAGCAGAACTCGACCCCCAGGCAGCGCGCACGGTCTGCAGCGTCCCGCCGCAGTAGTTTTACAAAGTTCACGCACCTCGCCTGACAAAACCACAGGCCTTGGGGGCGGAAAAGCGGCCAGAGGGAAGTCTTAGCAAGTCCGAAGCCCTGGGTCGGCAGAGACAACACCAAGACACAGAAATCTAAACAAACGAGCGCGTTGCACAGACTCGTCTCAATGTTTACCTTACCCGAACGACACGCCCGCGCCCCCGGCACCGCACCGCGGAGCCCCAGCTCAAGCCAAAATCCAGACAAATCTCCCCACATCCTGGAGCGAATCTCGCTGCTGCCCAGCGCACCCGACAATTCAAGTGGACGGGGGAAAGGGCGGGACGCCGCAGCATTCCGGGTCCCTTACCATCATACTTGGGGTCCGAGCCTTCCACGGGAAAGTCGATGGCAGGCGGCGCGGGCAGAGCCCAGGCTCCGTCGCCTTCCGCCTCGCGCTCGCGGGCTTCGGAGCTGCCCCCCAGCATGGTGGACCGCGCGCGGGACGCAGCCCCGCACGCCCACCAGCGAAGGACCACCTCGCTCAGCTCCAGCAGCGAATGCCACCGAATCCGGAAGCAGCCCCTTGCGAAACGGAAGTCCTGCCCCGGACTCTCGCGAGCCGCTGCAGGGGGCGGGCCTTGCTGCAGGCTCCGCCCCTTCCAGGAGGGAAGGATGATGGATTGGTCCTGCAGGAACGCACCCCTGGCGCAGGCGCCCTGCTGGCCTGGTTCTCAGGCGGCGCCCGGCGGGCTGGTGGGAGTGGGTGCCCACCGTGCACGAGTGGACTCCCGGCTTGCGCTCCCGGGCACCTCTTCTCGCTGTCCTTTAGACCTAAGAACCCGCAGGCGAATCAGCGCTCACATCTCACGCCAGGACTCGGGTGCGGGTATTGGAATCACGTGTCTGCAGGGATTTTTAACCCAAACGTTTATATTTTGAGGACACAACAGTGACTATTTGTCATTTGTTTTTCAAAAAAAAAAAAAAATCAAAAAAAAAGACCCGTGTCAACGAGAACTGAACCTGTTTTGGTCAACCGTTAAACCGCACAAAACGGGAAATGCTAACTAGATTCCAAAATGAATCTAACCTAACAGAAATTCCTCTGGTTTTGAGACTGAACTTTCAACTGAAATTATTTCAAACCTGAGACAGCCTTTCAAGTGACCCCACGGCCATAGTGGATTAACTTTTGAAGCCCTTAGCTTCAAAACTCCTCCCCCTTTGCCATGGAGATGTCGCTGATGATCTGGTCGCCAACACAATGAGGCTGCAAATAATTCTTACTTCAGAGATCAGTTAATATAGCTGGAATACACGCCTTTCCAAAGGCCTCAATATCTGACGTGCAACATGTAAAAAATGGTATTTAAAATGGTGTAAGCATTTTATTTGCGCACTGTTTCCATATAAAGTCTAGTGGATGCATTTAGCCTGATAGAAGCAGTGAAGGGTGTGGTTCCCCAAATAACTCCCAGAGATCAGGGATGTCCCTTTCCATGCCCTGCTGACACGGAGAGCAGAGCCTTTCTGGAGGGTGATTTATCTATATGTACCCACAGCTTTAAAAATATAAATACTTTTGACTCATCGTTTCTACTTCCAGAAATTTATTCTAAGCAACGGGTTAAGAATGAGCAAAAAGCTGTAGCTTAAAAGTATTTATTGCAATACTAGTTATAATACCAAAAACAAGAAGACACTAGAATTGGCAAAATTAATTATGAACAACCACACAATGGCACACTTTGCAACCATTAAAAATATTGGTATGCAATATGCGGTTCTCACCACGTTTCCACCACCACTAGAGTGGGGAACAAAAGTAAACGTTCTGGTTAGAATATAAACACAGGCAACCTTTCTAGAAAATGACGTGCCTACTTATAGTAAAAGCTTTTAAATAAGCATACTCTTTGACCTACATACAGGAGTATATCCAAAGGAAATAATCAATGGTGAAAAAAGATGAATCTATAAGAATGTTCATCGAAGTGTAGCTTATAATAGAAAAGCACTGAAATAAATCCAAATTCCAAATAAAAGAGCAGTTAGGGTACATCCATGCAATGAAATCTTATGCAGCCATTACAAAAAATGAAGAAGAAAAAGAAAAGAGCAGTTTTTTTCTCTTGGCTTCCATGATATTACACAATTCTAGTTTTTCTCTATTTTACTGGTCCTCCATCTCATTATCCCTTTCTGGATCCTCCTCCAAATGTATAGTAACGGTATGTAGGGCTCTTGTCATGTCATTCCAAATTCTCAGGAGATAACCATATGCATTGCTATCACTTTACATACCATCTATAAGCTGACAACTCCCAAATGTATCTCTGTGGCACAGACTTCTTCTCTTGGATGACTCAAAGCATCTCAAATTTGTTTGAAAGTATAAACTCTTGGTATTCCTACTAAAATCTGTTTTCCACTACCGCTCTTCATCCATTTAAATGGCACACAATTAGGCTTTTACAAGCCTAAAACGTGAGTCAACCTTTATTCCATATCCAGAATACATGTATATCTAGACGGCTTAAAAATCAATTTTAAAAATAGAAACATGATACAGCACATAAACATGTATATTAAACATACAGTTAATTGAAAAGGAAACCCAAATGGCCAATAAACATAGAAAAAGATGCACCAATTTCACTAGTTACAGGTAAATGCAAATTGAACAATGAAATATTTCAAACTATCATGCATAATTAGCAAAATGAAAGTTTTTCATATTGGTAAGGACATGGAGAAATAAGAACTATCATACAGTGCTAAAGAGCTATTTAGTGATATTGAGTAAAGTCGAATGGTGTGTACCCAAGATCCAGTGATTAGCCCCCCTGTAGATTTCTTTTGGACATCCCTATATACCCACAGATATGTGTATTTCTTGCAACATTGTTATAATTGATTTGGAAATGACCTAATACCCATTCACTAGGGAAATAAATAAACATATTATATACACAAACAAATATTGTAGAACAGTTAGAATGAATCAACTAGATCCACATGTCTTATCATGGACATTGAACACAACAGTGAGAAGCATAAGCTGCAAAGGGCTTTATAGTAATAATAGCAGCTAATGTTCAGTAAACACTGTCTCAACTCCCTAAAGAGATGGACATTTCTTCATGGCAGGGGTGGGGCTCTCAAAGAGGGAGTTGGCATCCCAGAGTAGTCCTCTTTTTGGCATTATAGGTGTGTGTCTGTGTACATCTGTATGTCTGCATCTGTGTATGTGTGTATGCACAAATGCCTAACCAGACTCGCTTCTGCCTCCCCCATCACCAAGCCTCCTAATGTTCAGCCTTCCCATCAATATCCCATGGACTTTAAAGTCAGCTCTCTCAATTAGGGGGCAAACATCAGTAACATCAGGAGATGCCCTCATTAGCTACCTTTATTAATCATCATGTTACATGAATACTTAATTATGGTTACTCAACAGAAGGTAGGTGCTATAAACATTAATTGGATAAAATTAATGGTATATCCACACGTTTGGAAGTAATGAGATTGGGAGAGGATGAAATTTCTCTTCTATTTAATGGGGAGTTAAAAGATACTGTCTCAAGGAGGCTGGTTAGCTCAGTTGGTTAGAGCTCAGTGCTCTTAACAAGGTTGACGGTTCGATCCCCACATAGGCCACTGTGAGCTGCGCCCTCCACAACTAGAGTGAAACAACTACTTGACTTGGAGCTGATTGGTCCTGGAAAAACACAATTAAAATAAGCAAAAATTAAAAGAAAAAATACTGTCTCAATATTAATTGGATGGATTAATACACAGATGTTTAAGAATATTATATAAGGTAACTAAAACTATGTTTAGTACGCTGTGTAAAACTATGGTTGTATACATTTTCTCATCTTCCCTGAGTACTTTTTCATCTGATGTTAAAGAAACTGTACAAGTGTAGCACTGCGATCCAATCAGTCTGTCGCTAATCCTACAGTGTCTCTAATTCCTTTACTTCTACTACAGCTCTAGCCACCCTGTAGCTATCTAGTAATTATCAGTGAGAGAGTTTGGGAAATGGTACGACACCACGGTTGCTAGCCTTTAAGATGGCCCCCAATGATCTCCTTTTCCTAATCTTCACTTCCTTTTCCAGTTCCCTTTCACACTGTACTAAATGTTGGTTTGTATGATCATCAGTATACGAAGACTTAATAGTATGAGAATTCCAAGATTAGTTTAAAAGACACTGGCTTCCATCTTGCTCTTTCTCTCTAGGGGCAACAAGCTGCCATGTTGTGGGCAGCCTCATAGCAAGACCTGTGTGATGAGAAAATGAGGCCTGCAACAACATGGAAGTCTGCTTGGAACAGATTCTTCATCCCCAGTAGAATCTTGAAATGACTGCAGCCCAGGACAACTTCGTGACTACAACCTCAAGAAAGACTGAGCCAGAACCATCACACTACACTGTCCTCAGGTTCCTGACCCTCAGAAACTGGGAGAAAATAAATGCTTGTTTGGGGTAGTTACACAGCAATAATTAATACATATGTTAAACTAGATTTCAGCATCTTATCAGGGTGAGGGATGGCCTAAGCCAAGGTCTTGTGAAAATTCTGTTGATCTGACTCGCTACCAAGCAACAGTTGTGATGTCATCAGGATTAGAACCCTCACTAATAGGGTCTTGTGGACCGTATGATGAGAAGTCCCAGATATACAGGAACTTCTCAGGTGAGCCTATCTATTTCTGCTTTCCTTTTTACTTTCCCAAGTAAGGTGAGTAACTTTACAAGTAATAACTACCATTTTCTTAAGTTATGGTATAAAATATTTTAACTAAAATATCAGGAGCATATTTTAAAAAGCACTTAATATTATTGAGTGCCTTTGAGCTTCTATCCAGTATGAGCTTGTAATGTGGGACTACAGCCGTTTTAGGGTAACACTGATTTCTTTTTTTTAAGCTCCTGAGGCTAAACAATGAGATACTGCACTGTTTAAAATGACTTTTAATGTTCTCTTTTGGGATTCCCTGAGAATGCTTCATTTTTATGCTCATATTCTTATAACCCTCAAGTTTTCAGCCCTTAATAGTGGATTTTCTCTAATTAATCAAATGTCATGTATATCAGAGAGATATTGATAGGATAAAAATGTAATGTTTACTCAACTTTTAAAATTCATTTTTATATTATATAAAGACTATATACATATATAAATTTTACTATGTAAAGTATATACATATTTTTCTGACCACACCAAAAAAATCTTCATGCATAAGGATAAAGTCCTGTTTTACCATAATTCCCACGATACCTATGTCCCCCCCATCCCTCCCCTATTCACTGGTATCAGTTTAGTGTACATTCCAGTTCTTTTAATTCATTTACGTAGCCAAGTTTGTACCACAATAAAACGGCATTGTTTTGAGGGTTTGTTTTTGCATCAAAGAATGACGAAATACATATTGTTCTGCAATTTGCATCTTGTTCTCCACTCCAAAGTACATCCTGGGGAACTTTCCATGTTAGTATAACATAGTATCCCGTCACTGGATATTCCATAGTTAATTTAGCCATTCTCCCAGCTGGACCAAAATTAGGTGTCTCCAACATATCGATATTACAAAAAAAACTACTATTCCCTGTAACATCTACAGGGAAGTCTGCCACTACTGGCTGTGATTTTTGAACAAAACATTTAACCTGCGCCTCCGTTCTTCATTTGTAAAGACGATTCCACTACCTCACAAGGCTGCAGTCAGGACTAAATGAATTGACACATTTACGGCGGGCTCTTTGTAAGTGTTACCCAACACAAGTATTTTCTTTGATTAGCTCTGACCCTTTGGTCTTGGCTCCTGGGAGACTTGATTCTCGCTGCCGCGCGCTGCGCGTCGTCTTTCAAGTCCGAGGAACTCGGAGCCCCGTGGGAGTGTCTTCCTGTCGTCCCGTATACTCCAGCTTTAAGGCGAGAGGATTTTCTGACGCTTGTGGCTTTTCTTTTCAACGGTTTGCTGAGGTGAGCTGGACACACACACGCTCTGCTCTTGGTCCACACGTAGTTCCCACTGCCCAGCGATCCAAGCCGGCCCCTCTCCATCACGCCTGGGGTCCGAGCCCTCAGCCGGGGGAGTCGCCGACAGGGGACGCAGGCACAAGCCGCGCCCCGCCGCCCTCTGCCTCGCGCTCCCGGAGCTGCCCCCCAGCATCGCCGGCCGCGCTCGGGCCGCAGCCCGCCTCACCTGCCAGTCCAGGGCCGCTGCAGTTCGCTCCCGCAGGGATCGCCACCAAAGTCGGAAGTCCCGCCTCTTGCGAAGCGGAAGTCCCGCCCCGGCCTCGCGCGCCCCTGTCGGGGGCGGGCCCTGCCGCAGGCTCCGACCCTTCCCCCTTCGGGTTTGAAGGGTGGACTGATCCTGCGCCGGCGCACCCCCTGCGCAGGCGTCCTAGTGGGCTGGTCCTCGGGCTGCGGCCGTCGGGGCGGCGGAGCTCCGGGCGCCCCACACCCGCTGGAGCCCGGCCGGTGGTCGCGCGCGCCTCTCCCGGTTGTCCTCGAGAAGGCCTAAGCTCCCGCTGACCGTTACACGCGATCTCGGTCTTTTTCCCCTCCCCAGAAGTAAGCATTTACCTGTTCAGTGTCCTCCTGATTTTCATATTAACACACAACTGTATTACACATAATATAAGCAAGCTGTGGATCCAAACGTAGAATACCATGCCGTAAGACAATAAAAACACGAGCCCCAAGTAATAATATGTATTTCCGTGGGGATGTGTCTGTGCACATACATAAACATATATACATATATAAGCATATATATATTTGTGTATATACATATAAGTATATTCATGTACATATCCATGTAAATATATCAACATGCATATACTTATATCATATTATATATATACATAACATTATATTTATACACATAAATGGAAATACACACAAACCCTAGTAAACATATTTGCATATATATATACACATATCCCCACAGAAGACAACATACTCGTATTATTATTTGGGGTTTGTGTGTTTATCGTCTTCCAGTATGCTGTTTTACATACCGTTCAGCAACTAGCTATTTTTGCTCGTTTCTCTTTGAGAACTCGCCACCTTAAAGCAAGTGCATTCCACCCCTCCTCCCCGCCCCGTTTTCTTTTCCAATGTGTTTCATGGTGTCTCTCAACCCATTTATACAAAGCTATGGACTGAGAGCTTAGAAACCAGTAGCAAATATTTTGGATCTCTGGCAAGCGTGGTTTTTTCATTGATGGGTAATATGGTTCTTAACCTTCTGCCTCATTTTCCTCACTGTAAAATGGGATTATTAATGGTACCGCGTTCTCGAGCCGGTTGCAGGCTGTCCGTGAGTTAAGGTCGTTACATCACACACAAGAGGTACTTGGTCTGTTGAATCTTTCAGTAACTTTTAGTCCTTGTTAGTATTTTGCCAGAAAGACTTCTGAAAGTGTGTAACTTTGTATCTTCATCACTCATGGAGGTGAGCCAGACATTATGCTTCCCGTCTCTGCAGTTCTCCCCCTCGGGCTCCTCTCCTTGCAATCTGCAGTGTTCTAAGAATGTAAATGTTGGGAATGGTCTGGTCAAGTTGGTGGGGCCACAGGAGGGAACGAGAACCAGGCTTGGAGGGAAGAAGTTTATTATACTCACAAGTCCCAGAGAAGGGGTCACCACATTCCATGCAGGGCCACAGGGAAAGCACCAGTGGATTTGGTCAGGTGGCAAAAGACAGGAGTGAGGGGAAAGCCTGTGCTGGGGTTTCCACCGGAAAGAGAAGG
This sequence comes from Rhinolophus hipposideros, assembly GCF_964194185.1. Lineage (NCBI taxonomy): Eukaryota > Metazoa > Chordata > Mammalia > Chiroptera > Rhinolophidae > Rhinolophus > Rhinolophus hipposideros. The sequence goes on from NC_138069.1 coordinate 41,778,367, forward strand.
CATGGCAGCGTAAGCAACTCAGGATTGGCTAGTCAGAATAATTCCAGCGGGCTATGGGCTCTAGGGCCGTGCCTAGTTGTCTGGTACCTGGCCCTGGGATGATTTAGGGCAGAGAGATAGATAAGGAGGGGGTGGCTGTGTCTGTAGACTTGGAATCTCTTGGTTTACATTGCTCGATGAAGATCTTTGCTGTCCCTAAGACTTGGCTGGCCCAGGGAAGGACAGTCACTCTTGGCCGGCAAGCTTTCCAAGATGTCAAAACATCATAAAACACAAAAAGTGAAAAACATTAATTTATGCAGATCTGGTTCCTTCTGCCCAGAATGCTCCTCTGCGCCAGCCTTCATCTGACTTCCTGTTACTTCTCCCTTGGGTCTGTAAAGAAATGTGACTTGTTGCATTTATATATAACATACTACTTCCCTCCCTTTCTTAGTTTCCTAGAGGTGCAGCAAAAAAAAAAAAAAAAAAAAAAAAGTACCCCAAACGGGGCAGCTTAAACAGCAGAAATGAATTTTCTCACAGTTCTGGAGGCTGGAAGTCCAAAATCAAGGTGTCAGCAGGCTTGGTTCCTTCTAAGGGTTGAGAGGAAGAATCTGCTCCATGCTTCTCTCCTAACTTCTGGTGGTTTTTTGGCAATCTTTGGGGTTCTGTGGTTTGTGGAAGCATGACCCCAACCTCGGCCTTCATCTTCACATCGTGTTCTGTGTGTGTGTGTGTCCAAATTTCCCCTTTTTATAAAGACATCAGTCACCAGATTAATGCCCACTTAAAGGACCTCATTTTAACTTGATTACCTCTATAAAGACCCTGTGTCCTCATAAGGTCATATTCTCAGATAATGGGGGTTAGGATGCCAACATATCTTTTTGGAGGGACACAATTCAACCAGAACACTCCCCTCACGGTTACCCTTTCACTCCACTATTAGTGCCTTCCACTCTGCGATTCATAGCACTTGTATTCACCCCCCATAGTATTTAGCCCACTTTATTGTAGATGTTACTTTTTTGAAGCCAAGTCTTCTTCCTTCCCCCAAACTCCCCCACATAGAAACGTGGTAGAAATCCCACTAGTACAGCACTGTTTATATGTCTCTTACTCATCATTTTTCTCTGTATTATGCACACTCTCTTATGCTCGGTGGACAATCAATGGAAAATTGATAAATGAATGAAAGAGTCAACTATTGGGGGAGGGGGGGAGATGTCCAGAGTGCATAGCTGTACTCATAACTTCATGTATTTATTGCTTGGAGAGCATTTACATTTTTACTAATTTCCAGAAGGAACTCTCTTGGGATTCATTACATTGCACTTGTAACTTAATTAAAAGGCATATATTTACACTATAAGCAATTTATTATGTTCCAGAAAGAGTCCCTTTGGAATCAATTTCATCACAGTTACAATCTAATTTGGGGACACATGATGCCTGTTCAATATTGAGCTATAGCTCCTCATTTGGCAAGTCTCCCTTGGTTACGTTTGATCATGTTCTTCCCTTTAAGTCCTACAAGTTATTTCATTTTATTTATTTGCTAGTTTGTTTCAGCTACTGTGATGTGAGTTGCTGCTTATAACATTTCCTAAGTTGTTATTGTTAATAAATGAAGATCAGTTGACTTTACATACATATCTTTTTTAATCAGCCAACCTTTTGTATTTAATTGTGTTTCTATTGATGATATTGAGTCACTCATCTTATTTTTATTCTTGTTTTTTTCTTACGTTGGTCCAAAAAACAAGAACCATATGTAATCATTATGGTAATAACACACCTCACAGGTTTTTTCCTGAATAGATATAAATTATTTTAAATTTAAGATATTATATCTTTCTTCGTATGATCAGCCAGCCAAATAAATCTTTACTTCTTAGTAAATATGTTTTCACAACTCTTTCTCATTCTTCATTTGAAAACCTTATGCCCTTAAACATCACTGCCATTTTCTCTGCTTTTGTCTTCTGACTTCTGTGTCATTCCTTATGTACATAAGAAGGCTGTAGTCTCCAACTCTGTTTTATCCACCCTACTCCTCAATTAAAATTATCACTCTCAATTTCAACATCTGTATGAATAAAAAAACAATGCAAAGTTACCTTGATATATAGTTTTCACCATTTTTCCGAGGAAGTGGGGAAAATGGCATATCAGAATAACCAAAAGACTGGCCATTTAGTGTTGTTTGAACCCTCTGAAGACCCCCAATGACCATGTTTCTCACATTTTCCATGTGTAGGATCACATATATATTATGTCCCCTCCAAAAAATTGGCATTAAAAAAACAACTCTTAAGGGTGATGTCTGCAAAAATGGTAGAGTAGGGAACTCTAGGGATGGTCTTTTCGCAGAAACACTGAAAATCCTGGCAAAAACTGTCAGAACCAGCCTTATCGAAACTCTGAAAGATGCTAGGTGGATATATCCTGAACAAAACGTGAACTGTTTCAAGAGAAGGTAACTATATGCAGCTAAGTGTTGAGTGCATTAACAAATGGTTTTATTGCCCAGATGGACATTCAAAACATTTTAGTAAGTGCCACAGGAGTCCTTTCAGGACTAACTGCTTTGCATTTGTAAACTTATTTTAATCTTAATACTATAGGCATTTCATTAAGTTCTGGAAAGAATCTCTTTGGGATCAGTTATTTTCACTTAAAATCTTTACAAATTGAAGTATAACTCTTCATTCAGAAAATCTTTTCTTAGACCTCTTGGCCATGAGTTTTAGGCCCTGTACATTTTTCAAGTTTATTATTTATTCCTCAGTACTTTGTTTGAGCTCTTGTAATTAAGATTTTTTTAAATCATTTTTCCAATTAGATATTGCTAGTCCATGGATTTCAATTGACTTTTTTATTGTGGTAAAATATATACAAGATTTATCATTTTAACCATTTTCAAGTGTGTAGTTCAATGGCATTAAGTAAATTCCTATTCAATTGATATTTTTATATTTATCTTTTAATCAGCCATTTTCCTGAAAACTCTTAAGTGGGTCTCATGTATATTCTCTTTTTTACAAATAGATGTATAATATGCAAATGAAGATAAGTTTGTCTCCATTCTGATAGAAAAATCTTGTTTTGATGGTATGGGTGGGGGGGAATTTTCAAGACCATGTTTAATCATTGCTTAGGCCAGCATGTATTCTTGTTCATTAATTGGACAGGTATGGAGTTTCTGTTATGTACATCTAGGAAGTGATATTTTTCCTTACAGGCTCAACCAACCAGTTAGATCTGTACCTCTCGGAATTTCTGCTTTGAAACCCCAAGTCCTCTAAATAAAATTACATGTTGGACCTTCTCCTTGTTATCAACTGTATTATCTGTCTTCATTTTTGCACATTTCCAGGGGCAACAGATTTCTAAGAATGGGGAAGACTTGTTTTTTACTTCCCAATGGCATTTGCTCCTGAAATCTCAGCATCTTTTTCTTACCCCTTATTTGCCTGAAAAAAAATTCCACTTAATTATCAAGGACCCATTTCAAGAGTCACCACCTTCGTAAAAATGTTCCTGAAAGGCATGTACTTCAGGGTTAAACCCACCTATCCACTGCCTCCTAAGCTTTACCTTCCTCATTTGGAATGTGTGTTATCATGATGTGTGTTAACTAATTAGGCATAACTCTGCATTGCAGACAAAATGGTCTCTCGAAAGTACATACAGTATCTCCAATGCATGGGTCATTCTAGGTTCTAAACTAATATTTTTGCAATACATAAAGGAGTGACTTGGTCTCTGTCAACTAAAAATAAACTATTTGGTGGCCCATGGCCTCAGATTTCCTTCAAAGGAGACAGTGGTCCTCAGAAAATCAAATATATCTTTCCTTGAAAACATTGAGGTTTTAATATCTTATGTTGGGTTGGTGGGAATGGCTGTTTGTTATCCATTCAGATCAAGTTGGCTTTGATAAATTAGATAGACCTTTCATTTGATGAGAGCCCAAAGCAAGACCCAAATAACTTAACTAATAAATAAAAGCTGGAGCTGAATTTACACCTGGTCCATCTGTCTCCAAACAGCACTCTGTGATGACTGCATCTCAGCCCGTACTGCAGGGTCAAGTGTATTGATGGAGTCACCTGACCAGTCTTAATAGTGAAAGGTAGGTACTCTTTTTTTTCCCCCCGTCCTTTCCTCTTCTTTCTTTTTGTGCCTAAATATGGTAGGTACTTCTTTTAAATACTGTGTTTCCCTGAAAATAAGACCTAGCCAGACCATCAGCTCTAATGCATCTTTTGGAGCAAACATTAATATAAGACCAGGTCTTATTTTAATATAATATAAGACTGGGTCTTCATTAGAGCTGATGGTCCAGCTAGATCTTATTTTCGGGGGAAAACGGTATGCTTTGTGACTAATCTAGTTTTTGGTGTTTATATGATTTCTTCTTCATTCTATACTTATATAGAATGAGTAAAATTAGATTCTGAGTAAAATCTATAGAGGTAAAGGGCTTGGTTTATGTTTGCCCAGAGGGGCTCAGAGCAAGGATTCGCTAAGAGATTCTAGGTACTACTTCATGCTGTGGTAGGTACAGAAGAACGCCAAGGAATGGAGTGGTGGGATTAAGCTGATGCTGGATGAGTCCTTGATGGTTAGGTTTGTAATAGTTCACTGTCATCTTCCATGATCCAACCCATTTTTCAGGGGTCAGGCTAGGGAATTACATGAGCACACGATGGAGACCACTAGCCTCCTCTACATCCTCTACAGTGTGGCCCTATTCTCAGTCATTTCCCCCAAGTGTTACCCTCTGGGCCAGAGAAGGCAGTTTTGGAGTTTCCACATGGCTTTCTCTACTGCAAGAGCTCATTCTCTACAAGTCAAGGAACCAATGTGAGGGTTCTGCCAACTGCTAAGTATGACCATTTGGGAATCTGGGAAATGAGCATTATGGGCCCAATGGACCCACTGAGGGACCTAGGTCAGGACTCAGCGTATTACTTGATCTCATATCTTCTTGCTCCTTTAGCAAAAAGAGAGCCCTGTGGGTGCTTTAGGTCCCATCCAACTGCATTAACTTGGACTCTATAACCAATAGCCTGGAAATATCTGAATGTTCCTCTTTCCCAGTGTATGGTTACCCAAGTAATTTAAAAAGCCAGGGAAAGGATTTGGAGAATCATTACTGCGTACACTTGCCATGAATCTGGCTTCTCTTTTACTGAAAGGGTGTTTTGGATCAGAGACCTGGCTCAGGTGGGGAAACTGGGCAGGTGATTGTGGCTTTCCACTAGGATACCTGATAGGCTTCTATACATCCATATATATATATATATATATATATATATATATATATGTGTATATATATATATATATGTAATATATATATCCATATATACATAACATTGGATGATATATATTATGTCTTTGTTGATTGCCCATCTGTCTTGCCCCATGTTCTGTTAGCTATCTCCACGTATAATATATCCCTGCAAGTCAGGTGCCCCTAACTGCTGTTCTGACTACAGCAATCAGGCTCACCTTGCTTCTGATGAGTAAGTGCTACCACCCAGCCTCTGTCACTCCAGGAGCCTATCCCCCCACTGCCCTGCTTCTAGAGCGCCCACTTCTGGAACAGCATCCCCTATTGTCTGCCCCAGCCTACAGATGACATTCACCACTGAGTTCCTCCACATAGCTGGTGGTGAACCCCCCCGCCCCCCATGGCCTTGGTAAATAGCATCTTCCAGGCCTTCTCATAGAATATAGTCTGCGGGAGGGACCCATTCTAGCATGTTCACTTCCCTGAGGCTATTGATCCCTTCCCTTCCTTCACTGTCTACCATGGAAGTCATGGCATCTCGACTTCATTTAATGTGGTCATTTCTTTTGCCAAGTACCATCCACACAGTGTATCAGAACCAGCCCACTCAGGGCCCTTGAGAGAGTGTTAGATCTATATTACAGGAGACTGTCCGCATAGGTACAAACTCTCTTTTATCCCTCCCCTTTGATTTAGCTCCCTTGGGATCCATTTTCAGGCTTATTTACAGTCCTACTGGTACATATTAGCCAGGTCCTGCAGCTCCTTCAATGTAAATTCCACTCCTCCCCAAGCAGGCCTAACACTTCTCCAGTCCAACCATTCTGAGACCTAACCTCAGTGATTAGTCTAGTGGTCCGGGGCATTACGGGGGCAGATTCTGAAGAATGCATTGTCTTGAGGCTTTTGCTAGACTTCAGGTTGGGGTGGGAGTGGGCTACTTCGTGGAGCCCAAATAGTCCAGAGGCATCTGAGTTGTGCTGTGGTTAGATCCTCATGTGTGGGCTCAGGGGCCCAGCTCTTCTTCATCAGAGCCTCACTTTGGTGTTGCAGGCAGACCCAGCTGAGGAGTCAACCATTTCTAAAGGTCTGCTCCTTTTAAATGAGCCTGAGCCTGGTCTTCAGGACTGCCTGGCCTCACACTGCAGGTGGTGGTTACAGGCTGCCGAGGAGCCTATATGCTTTGCTTCATATTGATGACTGACATTGCCTGGAGCCTGTCATTTTTCCCTTGTTACAGCATCAGTAACCACCCAGTTTCACAGTTCTTTTAATTGCTATTTCCCCCATGTCCTCCAATACCAGAGAGATTGAATAAGCCAACACACTCCCTTCTACCCATCTCCCATCTCGGGGCCCCCCAGGTGGGAGCCTAACCCCATGACACAGCCTATCAGTGTCCTGCTTATCACCCAAATCCTATCCTTAGACTCTGCTTCTTAGGACCAGTCATGGTATTGACTGTCTTAAGCCAGGCTGCCTACATGCAGGGCTTGAGACAGAATTGGGGTGCACGTGATACATCGAGGGAGCGCTCAGAGGAGAAAGGGAAGGAGGGAAAGGAGGTAAGCAAGGATGTAGCCTCAGTGGGACAGGAGCTTCCTTCTGATCCCACTGGAATTCTGGAGCGTGAACTGCATCACAAAACTGGTGATGCCCTCCTACAGCAGGCCCTTCTGCACCTGTGTCAGTGAGCCATCGGGGTAGGCTGTGAGGGGGAGGTGGGCGTGGTTAACCTCCCCACCAGGCAGCTCCCCTCCGGCCCAGAGCAGTTGTCAGGAGAAGGAAGGGGGCAGCTGGGACTTTTTGGTGGCTAACACTCATAGCAGCTGGGAGCAGAATGGGTGGAATGGGTGTCAGCCAGAAAGGGGATCTGGGTAGGGCATTAACGGTTCCACTCCAGGCTTCCTAAGCATGTGGAGGTCCTCAGAAATCTAATTTATTCCTCTCTGACACCTTTTACTCTTTGATCAAGTAATTACCCGGACTGGGGGGTGGATCACTTGGGGTCAGTTTGCCTTCAGCATGAAGACAATTTTGGTAAAGATAACTGGTTAAGTAATCTCTGTAGAGATTTGTTAGAGGCCAAGTGAAATCTTCTCCAGAGAGCATTCACTTGGGATTAAGCTCTTGTCTGGAGGAAAAGGAGTTTCTGGGGCAAGCTTGCTTACCATCTTGGCCAAAGACCCAACTGTTTGAAGGCAGGGACTTCCTAATACCTTTTGTAACTTCTCCATTTATGTTGTCAGTTTGCTATAATAAGTGGCACTGAAACTCTTTAGAGGAAAGGGCCACTATGCTTGCTTTCAAGGCACAGTGGAGGGGGCCGTGCAATCCTCCAAGAGCCTGTTCTGGGTAAAGATTGCTCAGGGATGGTTTTGTTTTGTTTTGTTGTTGTTGTTGTTGTACTTCGTGTGTGTGTTTAATCCCTTTTCCTACCCAAGTTGCTCAGGTACTGTATTAAAAGGCTGGCTGCACGGGCAGTTTTTTTTTAATAGAATATGAAATGGAAAATGAAATTAGAAGCCAAATTTCTAATGTGACTTCCAAAGGAAGCATTGTGAAATACCGCAAAGCTCAGGTGGACATTAAGGATTTGACTCTTTAATTCCTTCTCATTCTGTATTTAATGATCTAAAAGTCATTTGGAAAAGGCAAGCAAATTACTGAGTCCATCCCTATGGCTGGCCTGTTCTTACAAATCTCTTAATAGTGAAAGGGCTATCAGTGAAATTCCATAACCGTTCTTCTTCAGGAAGTAAGTTGTGCTGTGTATCCCAAAAGTGGGCACTGAAATTTGGAGGTTTGACATTCACCTTTGCCCTTTTTGTTTCCTCTGAGTACTTCCTCAAAGGACTTCTGCTCCCTACGCGTCACTGATATTTTTACCACTCCAGTGATTTCTTCCTTAGTAATAGTGGAGTAAGCGCTACCATAAGGTGTATGCAATCTGTAGGGGGAGTGATGAGATTCTGAGGGGCACTAAGCAGGGCTTCAGGGAGTGGCACAGCGTAGGATTTCCATAAGCCCATGGAGGAGCGGGTGTTTACCTGTAAAAGCCTGTTGGGACACATACAAAAGTGGCGGGGACACAGAAAAGCGGAAAGGGAACTGGAGGCTTCAATGCCTGGGGAAGGCGTCTAGACTTTTCTGTGGGCCAAGAAGTGGCGGAAGGCGCTGAGGAGGGGAGCAACAGCTGACCTGTGTGTCTCCGAAAGGTCATCTTTAAAATACATTAGTTTTGAAGAAAAAGAAAGGAAGAAGGAAAAAGCAAAGACCACCTGGCCCCAGTAAGAAGGTGGAAAAGGGAATGCAGGGACTGGAGAGGGAGCGCCAGAGGGGGGCTGCGGGATGGGCGTGGCCAGAGCACAGGTGGCCGGGGGGGGGGGGGGGGAGCACAGCCCCGGGGGCGGTGGGGGGCTGTGACTGGGTCCAAGGGGGCAAGGCCTGTGCGGGCGGGGGCGAGAGAGACCGACAGGTGAGTGCGGGAGAGCGCCGCGCCCGTCATCACAGCAGGGAGAGGAGCAGGGTCGTGACGGAGCGGAGGTGCCACCGGGAACCGGTTCTCTGCTGGACCCGGCGGTGCAAACACCCGGGACTTGGTTGGCGTCAGCGACCTGGCACCGGGAGCAGGAGTTGGTCTGGCTGCTCCCCAAGGGCTGTGGAAAGCGCGGACTCGAGATGAAATCGTGATGGCGAGGGCGATGCCCTTTTCTGGATTCAGGTTTAACGTCCTCCGCCCACTGTAACCTACACTTGTGAAACCTGACGGCGAGGGACCCGCGCCGCAGTCACAGCGGCGCAGCGCACGAGGCAGGTTTTTCCGGAGCGCACGTCCGGCGTGCACCGGCGCGGCCCGGGCCCGGGCGCGGACAGCGAGGGGTTACCTCGGGCCTGGTTCGGGGAAAGGACCTCACCCCGCGGCGCCGCGCGGTCTCGGCCCCGCCAATCAGCGCGCTCGCTCCGCGGCGCCCGGCGCTCCAGTGACGCGCGCTCCGGCCTGCGCCCGCGGCGCTCGGGCGACGCCCCTCCCGCGCTCGAACGGCCCGTTAACTGCGCGCCGCGCCGCGCCTCCTGTGCGACGGCCCCTGGGCGGCGGCGCGTGCCGGCGCGGCCTTGGCGCGCCCCCTGGCGGCCCGGAGGGGCGCGGCGGGCGCGGCGCTGACCCGGAGGCGGCGGCGGCGGTGCCCGGATGGAGGCACGTCATTGTCCCCCGCCGGGCGGCTGGGCTGTGTGCGGCGGCGGCGGCGGCGGCGGCCGAGGGGGATGGAGCGAGCGCCGAGCCGGGTCAGGTAAGCTCCCGCCTCCTTCCCGCCCGCCGCTGGCCGGCGTGGGGCCCGCAGAGCGCTCCGCTCGCCTCGGCCGCAGCTGGCCGGGCCACCCCTCTGCCGGCGCGGCCCGCCGGGGGCTGGCGCGGCCCCTTGCCCGCCGCCCCCTCCGCAGCCGCGGGCCGCCCGGGACCCCGCCGCGCCGGTGGCAGTGCCGACACCGTCGGCGCGGCCAGGCCGCTGGGGAGGGGGCGGAGGCCGCGGCGGCGGGGCGGCGGGAGAGCCGGGCTGCGGGGGGAGGCCGGACCCCCTGGTTGCCATGGACACTGCCCTCCCACCCCCACCCGGCCCCAGATCGCCCCCTCGGCCCGAGGACCTGGCCCAGCGGGCGGCTCCCGGGCGGCCTGGCCGGCACCGGTCTGCCCGGGGTGGGCGTGTGCTTGCTGGCCGCGGACCGCGGAGCCCGGCGTCCCCGGCCGCCCGCTGACCCCCGCGTGGCTGCCACCTCCGGCGCCCGAGCGTCCCTCGGACCCCGGGGCTCGCATCTCACCCCCACTCCACCCCCGAAAGAGACAAACTTTCCCACCCGGGCGCCCCTTCGCCGCCCTCCCTCCGCGCCGGTCCGCCCTCGCGGGGCGGTCCTCCTGGCTCCTCCGCCGAGTGCCGGAGTTACCCACGCGGGCCGCCGGGCTGAGCGGGCACCCTCCGGGGGAGGGGAGGGGCCGTGCGGCCCCGGCGGCGCGTCCCCAAAGCCTGTGTGTCTCGGCGGTGGTCTTTATCTTCGGGACGGGAAAAACCAACTTACCTGGAGGGGTCGGGGGCGGAAAAGGACATAAGTTTCAGACGTTTGAAGTGAAAATCTGACGGGACAGAAGTTTTACAATCTAGGACTTTAACCTCATTATAATGAATGCAGTTGAGAGATTACTTTTGTTGAATAGCTCTTTTATATTCAGGAAGGCCTTAAGGTTGATTTGTTTACAGGAAAACATGTTGGTTGTTTAAAGTAAATACAGTAAAATAACTAAAACTGGTTGAAAAACTAGTTGACGCCTATTTCTCAAGATAACAACAGTGTTGTAGGTTCTCATCCATTTTTGTGGAGACTCAGAAAATTTTTTGAGGGTTGTAGATTTTAAACATAATTCTACTCTTTTGACTGTATTTTTCATTCAAAGTGCATAGGGGACATGAATAATCAGTTTCACTTATTTGTTTTTATTTAAGGTCAGTTTCACTTTCTTTTCTATGACATTGAATACAGTCTACAGTGTTTCATTTCTAAAGGTTTAAGGCTTAGTTGTTTTGTTGACTTAAAAGTAATTGAAGTCAAGATTGTGTCTTAAAGCAAGTGCAAGAACGAGTGGACTGCATTGTTCATGAAAAAGCAGAATGTAACAGTTTCTTTTTACTGATGTTGATATTACCTCAATGTATGTGGAGTGCTACTATGTTTAAATAGCATATACTTATTCTTTTTTTAAAAAAAAAGCGTGATTCCTTTTGGCTTTGGGTAGAAACACCATGAAATACCACATAAGGGACTGAGAATTTTAACACTTTTGAATAAAAATTGTATTTACAGCAAAGGAAATACTCGTGAAGTCATTTTGTCTCATTTCTCCACACTCATCCAGCCTTGCTCTGTGGAGTACTCATTTTTTTTCCGAACATGCTTTTGTAACTTTGTATATCTATCCCCAGCAGATGTTGAGAGAAATGTTTAATTTTCACTGAAGTGGTTGCTTACAAGCCTTGAGACTTGTAACAGTGATGTTGAGAAGCCGTATTGAGACTGAAGAGCATGTGACTGTGCATCATAGGTCCTGCACAATATTGCTCCGCTTCTAGAAAGGTTTCATCTCTGTAGCCAATGGCGTTTAGTTTGATGCCTCATAAGGCTGTAGGGTAAGAATTCATTGGCTGAATAGAGAAATGAACACATATGGATGGTTTTGGTTTATTTTCCCAAAATTATAACTCTGTACAGTTATTGATGATTGAGACGTATGCATTCCTTAATGTTTTTCACTTAAGAGCTCCCCCGCCCCGCCTCTCCCCAAAAAACAGCAATTGGAACCAGTAAAATGGTTTTATTTGGTCATTTGTTAATGATTGCCCTGAAGGGATGTTTATCCTGGGAAAATCAAAGTCTTGCTATTTAATGTCACTGTAAATAAGGTTAGATTACCCTTTCCTTATTACTGTTTCGACTTTCTTCCTTTTCCTACTTCTCTTCCTCCTCTTCTTTTGTTTTCTTACTCTTGTCTCCACACTGTTTCACCTTTTGACTCTTTGATGAGGAAAGTGTAAACTTTATTTGGACAATATGGCTTAAGTGTTCTTCTTGAATGAAAGTCCAGTATCTTAGATTGATTTAAAATTTCAGTTCAGTTTTTATTTTATTAAGATCTAATTAACCTCTACTCTTCTGTTTCTACATAAGATTCCAAAAGGTTTCTTTAGGTTGTATTTTTTGGGGGTGAAAATCATGCCTGAGTTAAAAATTACAACAAAATTTTAAGGCTTTTAAAAAAAACTTTGTGAGCAGGCAGTGCATTGTAACACTTGTTGAGATTGCATGTACATGGGTATTTACTGTCCTTTTACTGTACGGGATGTATTTTAATACAAGTTTTAAAGCCATTCCTGCTTCAGAGTTTTTAAGGATTACATGAGATACTGTGTATAAATCACTCAGCACAAACTGGTGCTAAAAGCAAACACTAGTTACTTTCTATCTCCAGAATTCATTCATTTGTTCAACACATGTATGGAAAGCCTTCTGGATGCCAGGTCAGGGGGTATAAATGAGAACATGATGGAAAAAGAACAAGTATAAATCAGTACCAACAGGCTGGAAGCCGATAGAAGGGGCTCTAACCAGTCTTGGGGGAGGGGTTTGTCCAGGAAAGTGTCCCAGAGGAAGTGAATTCTAAACTGAGAAGTGGAAGTGTTAACTGGCCGGAGGTGGAAGGATGGGGGAGAGTTAGGTAAAACAGAGCAGCGTGCGCAGAGCCCGGAGAGAGCAGGCGGGACTGGACCATGGGGAGTGTTTGCAGAGGTTCCTGGCTCAGGCAGCGCCAGGTCTAGGGTTAGGGTGTAGTGCTGGGGCAGTCGGGGTCCACTTGGAAGGTTATCTGCAGAGGAGTGGCATACCAGATTTGGTGGCCACTGGGCAATTTGGGAAACATAACTAAAAGCAATCAATTGACTGGGTTGGTACAGTCAGCAGGAGCCTAGCTGGGAATGTTGGATCTGGTGCCTAGTCCCAGGTGCTGACTAGTTGGGGTTATAGTTGCTCCCTTTTATAGACCCTGTAGATTCTGTCCAATCTCTCATAGGTTCATTATGAAAATTAAGTTAATGTATGTTCAGCGATTAATACAATGCCCAGTATACATAGAAGATGCTCAATTAGGGGTAGCCCTAAGATTTTAAAATAGGACTTGGAGAGAAAATTATAATTAAGTATTTTTAAAACATGTATTTGTGTTCAAGTTTGATGTCACTAATGTGTTACGGGCTTTGTTTAAAAAGTCGTACATTACCAAATAATTGAGCCTCTTCAGAAAAATGTACTTTAAAAGTGAGACTTCCTGTATTTAAAAAAAGTGTATTTCAAACAATGTCTTTTGAACTTTATGCTCAAAATTAAAGCTAGATTTTCTCTTTGTATAGTTGAGACTTTTCCCTGAGGCGTTATATATGAATTGAAAATTGAGTCAAATGTACTAGTGCATTTCCATTCTAGTTTTAAGCAATAGGGAGAAGAGTGTAGGCATTTGGTAAATGTATGGATTTGGAAATTGAGATACCTGATTATAAACTGAAATATCAGACTTTCAGGAGGCAAGGAATTAGAATGACAACATATAGTCAAATATTTCATTGAAGGTTTTACAATTTAAAATTGTTGATATGTTCATATTAGCACAATGCTAAATGTCCCAGGGAAATGATTGCAAAGTTTAAAAATACTGTTGCTTTTATATTTGGGTGATTTGTTTGAAAATAATTCAAAATGGCTTAAATAACTTTCTGACATCTAATGGTAAAATAAGTAGATTACTTTTCTAACTTTATGAAACAAATGTATGCTGTTCGTCTTTTGCAGAGTTGAACAATGACCATAGTTGACAAAGCTTCTGAATCTTCAGCCCCGTCAGCCTATCAGAATCAGCCTGGCAGTTCTGAGGCGGTCTCACCTGGAGACATGGATACAGGTTCTGCCAGCTGGGGTGCTGTGTCTTCGTTAAATGATGTTTCAAGTCACACGCTTTCTTTAGGACCAGTACCTGGTGCTGTAGTTTATTCAAGTTCATCTGTAGCTGATAAATCAAAGCCCTCACCACAAAAGGATCAAGGTACTTTTTAAGAGACAGGATCACTCCAAGAAACTCCTGATAAATGCTGTCAATGGCCTGGTAGTTTCAGGCGAGGCTTATTTTGCAAGATATGTTGCCACCTGAGCCGGCAGTAGTTACATTGTGACAGGCTTCCTTTTCCTCTGTTGCTTGTTCATGATTAACATACTATCATAACAGGGTAGGTTATTTTTAGGTACTATGATATTAGTAGTTTTTTTGTTTCTAATTTTTTGAAGGATAAACTTTATCTTGGTGAGAAGTGAGATGGGCAAGCATTTTGTTAACTTGTCAGTTAACTGTAGTTCCCTAAATAGATGTCTATCTTTTAAAATTTTAAAGATGTTTTTAAAAATACTGGGTTTTTGGTGGGGTTTTTTTGACCAGTCAATATCATCTATAGTACTAAAGCTAGTTGAAAGAGAGCAGAAATTGTAAGTGTTTCATGTGTTAAAACTATAGAAATGTGGTTACATTTGTTAAAACTCATCCGGAGAAATAAGGCATTGACACTTTAGTTGGTGCTTCTGAGGCTTTTGGATTTGGAAGCTTTGAAATGCAAAGAAAATAGGTTAGTTCCTACATAGAACGATGTTTGGCTTAGAATAATTTGGCCTTTCTATTGTTTTGGGTCCTCTTAGTAAAAGTGATGCTGTGATGTGGGGTGAGTGGTGTGATTTGATGAAGGTGTTTTGGGTGGGGGGAAATTTTATAATCACAAAACAGTTTAATTGAAAGTTACACAGAGAGGTTACGGACTTTCCCGCAGGATGTCTGCTCAGACTCCAGCCTGCTAGAGCGCTTCTCTCTCAGGACTTAGCTCACATCATCCCACCTTGCCCTTCTGGGGGCCCTCGTCCCACTCTCTACACACTCATCTCTCTTTTCCTGGTTTTGCCCTTCATTTCCCACCAAGCTGAAGCCTACCTTTGCATACTGAAATACTCATTAGTATCTCTGTTAGAATACAGAATCATCTGTTGGGCATCTCAGTCTTCAGTAGCACCAAGGACTGGCAAACTTTTGAAAAAGTAGGCTTGCTATGGATGGTTTTGAGCTTTCCTCAGTAAGTTGTTTTTTGAGCTTCCCCTGAGTTTTATTAGAATAATTGTTATTAGCAATCTGTTTATTAGTCTTAAAAATAGATGAAAATCTTTCGTAGACCACATATATGTAGTATACTTACAAATGTGTATAGTGGTGCCGAACAGCCAGTGTGTTTACATCGGGTAAAATGGGGATGACATCACTACCGAGTCTGATGCACAGTGAGGCCTCAATAGGTGAGATGATGGCGAGGATGACAGTGATGGAGGGCCGCTGAGTAAAGGCATCCATAGCAAATGGTACCGAGAATCGACTTGTCCTGTACTGTCTATTGATTGTTATTTATTTTCAAATTTTTTCATTGTGAAACCATTTTAATAGATATAAAAGTAATTATAATGAACACTCATGTACTCAGTCAATTTTGACATTTATCAACTCATGGCTAATTATGCCGCTACTCACGCCTCTCCTCAACTCCACATCCTTTTAAAGCACATCCAAGACTTCATATTTCATCTGTAAATATTTTAATGTGTATATCTAAATAGTTCTTTTAAAAATTAAAACATCTTTATATTAAAAATCCAGTCAATATTCAAGTTTCCCTGGTTGTCATATGATTATTTTTAAGAGTTGGTTGTTGAACATCCAGACAAGGTCTATACTTTGCATATGGTGGACGTCTTTTACGTTTGTCTAACCTCCCCTCATCCCCCACCATTGTCCTTATAATTTAGTTATTGAAGAAACCAAATTATTTAGAGTTTCCCACATTTTGACTGCTGTCTTTAAAACTGTCCCTTTCTCCCTTGTATTTCCCATTAGCTGGTGATAAGGTTTAGAATCTTGATCAGATTCAGGTTTGATGGGTTGCTGTTTATTTATCTTCAAAAAGCATGCAAAGTTTTGTTTTAAAATATTTGTTGTTTATTTTTCTAGCCCTCGGTGATGGCATTGCTCCTCCACAAAAAGTTCTTTTCCCATCTGAGAAGATTTGTCTTAAGTGGCAACAGACTCATAGAGTTGGAGCTGGGCTCCAAAACTTGGGCAATACTTGTTTTGCCAATGCAGCATTGCAGTGTTTAACTTACACACCACCTCTCGCCAATTATATGCTATCACATGAACACTCCAAGACATGTAAGTGTTCTGTGTTACGTTATGTTATGTGTGTAGTGTCGTGATAACTAACCTTTCATTTTTTTCCTCTGATACGGAAGTGAGGAATTAAGCCAAGAATCCTGTGATCACTAAGGAGTTGGTTTATTCTTGTAGAAACTGTGGAGGAAGACTCTTAGGATTTGTACTCAGGTTGCATAAAAAGCATTTTGCACCTAATTTGAACTGTGAAGCTATTTAAAAAGAAACATAATTTATCAGCAGTTGGCATTTCTGAACCTCCTGCTGGCTTTCTACACTTGCTAAAAAATGTGAATCGCATGTCTGCCACCAACAGTGGGAACAGCAGGGTTAAGAAACCCCGGCTGTCCTGGCATCCATCCTGTGTCATAAGGCCTGATTCCTTTACAGGCTTGAAGCCTTAGTGCAGAGGAACCTCTGGAAATTCATACAGGACTTTCCTTGTAGCGGGTGAGAGCTCAGTTTTCAACCTAAAAGGCAGGAAATCACTTAAAACATATTATGGTCTTTAATTAGGTGAAAGCCAACTTAGTGGTTGACTAGAAAAATTCAGAATTTAGAACATATCTGTTTTTTGAGGTTTTGACCTTCGACATATATTGCAAATATCCTTCATTCTTTATAAATGAAATTTCCCTGTTCTTTGATCTACATTAATGCTCAGATTTGCGTATGTCCAAGTGCTATTCATTAATTATCAGGGTAAAAACCCCTTGGTTTCTTTTTGAATAGTTCTTTACTTAATGGAGAATTTAAACTGGTTCTTTTAAAATGTTTGCCCCCCCACCCCAAAAGAGCAAAATAATGCTTGTAAAGAATTTGGAAAGTACAGAAAAATTTAAAGAAACCAAAAGAAAATCACCTAGAATCTCACTGCCTAGAAGTGTTTGTGCCAAGTGAGTTTTAAATTACAGAATGAACGTTCTGTTTGCCCTCATTTTCTCCCTTTCTAAGTCCATAATTCATTCCCCACAGACAGCTTTCCTATTACTTTTGCGCTTAATGAAAGTAGGGTGTGGATGAAAACCCAGCACTGGCACCTGGGCAGCGAGAGAGGACCTACCAAAATTCAGCAGCTCCCGTGTCCAGAATTAGGTGCCTATCTTTTATGCTATTGGTAGTTCGTTCCCCCCCCCTTTCTCTCTCTCTATTTCCCCAGCTGTATTGAGGTATAATTGATATACAGTAAATTGCACAATTTGATGCATTTTGACATTTGTATACACCCATGAAACTGTCACCACAATTAAGATGATGAACCTATTCACCATCCCTGAAGTTTGCCAGTGTTCCTTTGAAATCACTCCCTTCCACCCTCCCTCCCCCTTACGCCTTCCCCCCAGACAACTATAGATTAGGTTGTGCTTTCTAGAATGTTGTGTAAGTGGAATTATGTACAGTATATATTCTCATATTGCCTGGCTTCATTCACTCACCACAGTTATTTCAGCATTATTCCATGCTGTTGAATGTATCAGTAGTTAATTTTTATTGATGAGTAGAAGTCCATTATACAGATGGACCACAATTTTTTTCTCCATTCACCTATTGATGGACATTTGGGTTGTTTCCCATTTTGGGCCATCACAAATTAAGCTCCAGAAAATATTTGTAAATAAGTCTTCATAAGGACGTCTTCATTTCTCTTGGGTGAATAGGAGTGGAATGGTGTGGTCCTATGGTATGTGTGTGCTTAACTTGAAGCTACTTTCAAGCTGTCTCCCAAAGGGACTGTGGTATTTTACACTCCCACCGTCAGTGACTGAAAGTTCCCTTTGCTCCGTATCTCATCTAATACTTGGAATGATCAGTCTTTCCAATGTTTGCCATTCTAATAGGTATGTAGTATAGTAGAGTCTTACTGCGCTGTTAATTTGCACTTCACCAATGAATAATCTTTCCATATGGTCATTTGCTATTCATATGTTTACTTTGCTGAAGCGCCTGTTTGTATCTTTTGCCCAGTTGGGTCATTTTCTTATTGTTGAGTTTTGAGAGTTCTTTATATTATCTGGATAGAAGTCCTTTATCAGATATGTGATTTGCAAGTATTATTTCCCAGTCTGGAGAAAATAGTCTCTTCACACTGCCTTTAGAAGAGCATATTTTCAGTTTTGAAGAATGCCTCTTCATTATTTTTTCTCTTTATCAATTGTGCTTTAGGTGTATTAATGTATTAAGAAGTCTGTCTAACCAGAGGTGACAAAAGATTTTCTTTATGTTGTCTTCTAGAACTTTTATAGTTTTAGCTTTTCTATTTAGGTCAATTATCCATTTGGAGTTAGTTTTTGTTTATGGTGTGAAGAATGGATCGAAGTTCATGTTTTTCAAGATGGATGTGTCCAGTTGTTCCAGCACTGTTTGCTGAAAAGATAGTCTTTTCTCCACTGAATTGTCTTTGCACCTTTGTTAAAAGTCAGCTGACCATATACATATGGACCTATTTCTGGACTCCATTCTGTTCCACTGTTCCACTGTTTATCTTTACACCATAACTCAGTGTTTTGATTACTGTATATTTAAAAGTTTTAAATCAGGTAAGTCCTCCAACTTTGTTCTTCTTTTTCTTATTTTTCCCTCAGAACTTTATGTATTTTATATATTTATTTTTATTTTTCAATAACTCCTTCTTTTTCAAAGTTGTTTTGGCCATTCTTGGTCCTTTGCATTTCCAAATGAATTTTGGAATCAATTAGTTAATTTCTACAGGAAAGCTTCCTGGGATTTTGATTGGGGTTGTTTTGAATCTATAAATCAATTTGGGATCAATTGACATCTAAACAATATTGTGTTCTGGTCCACAAACAAGGGATACCTTTCCATTTAGTTAGGTGATCTTTAATTTTTCTTAGCAGTGTTACGTAGTTTTCAGTGTACAATTATAATGTGCACATTTTTTTAACAATTTTTTTTTTTTAAACATGTAGAGAAGAGTATATTTATTTATTTATTTATTTATTTATTTTTGTTGCTGAGAGCCCACTGGCCCATGTGGGAATAGAACCGGCAGCCTTTGGAGTTAGGAGCATGGAGCTCTAACCGCCTGCGCCACCGGGCCGGCCCCTAATGTGCACATTTTTTAAATCAGATTTATCCCTAAGTATTTTATTTTTTGGAAGCTATTACAAATGGTGATATTTTTTGAATTTCAATATCTGATTGTTTATTGCTAGAATATAGATATGCAATTTATTTTTGGATATTGATCTTATATCTTGCAGCCTTGCTAAGCTCACTTATTAATTCCAGTAGTGTCTTTTAGAAAAGGATTTCTTAAGATTTTATATAGAAACAATCATGTGATTCATGGATAAATAAAATTTTGCTTCTTCATTTCCAGTCTGAATGCTTTTTATTTCTTTTTCTTGCTGTAATGCACTGGCCAAGACCTTCATTACAGTGTTGAATAGACGTGGTGGAGTAGACATTCGTGTCTCTTTCTTAACCTTCAGGAAAAAGCATGTAGTCTTTCACCTTTAATCATGATGTTAGCTGTCGATTTTTTGTAGATGCTCTTTACCATGTTGAGTGTTTGCTTGCATGTTAAGCCAATCTTGTATTCCTGAGATGAGCCCACTTGGTCATATCTTTAATAGATACAGGCCTATTCAGGTTATCTATTTTCTCATCAGGGACCTTTGGTAGTTTGTGTCTTTAAAGGAATTTGTCTTAGTTGTTGAATGTGTTGACATAAAAGTGTTCATAATGTTTTCTTACTATTCCTTTCAATCTTTTTAGGATTTGTAGTGATTTTCTATCTCTCTTTCCTGATGTTAATTTGTGTCTTTTTTTTCCCCCTGATTAGCCTGACTAGAGCTTTATTCATCTTAATTGCTCTCAAATAACTCCCGGTGTCATTTTTATTTTGTTTTCTGTTTCATTAATGTTTGTTACTGTTTTTATTATTCCCTTTATCCTACTTGCCTTTGGATTTAATGTGCTCTATTTTAGTTTCTTAAGGTCGAAGCTGAAGTCATCTGACTTGAGATCTTTCATTTTTTCCAATATAAGGGTTTAATGCTATACATTTCCCTTTAAGGGCTGCTTTAGTTGCTTCCCAAACATTTTGATATGTCATATATTTTTGTTTACTTTAAAATACTTTCTAATTGGTCCTTATTATTATTTAGAGGTATGTTTAGTTGCCAAATGTTTGGGGATTTTCCAGAAATTGTCCTGTTACTGATTTCTAGTTTGATTCCATTGCTGTGAGAGAATATATTTTTTATTGTTTGAATCCTTTTAAACTTGAGACTTGTTTTACACACCAGAGCATGGTCTAGCTTGCTAAATGTTCCATGTGTACTTAAGGACAACGTGTATTTTGCTATGTTTGTTGGAGTTTGTATAAACACTGATTATGTTCAGTTAACTGAAAAAGTTGCTGGTGGTCTTCTATGTCCTTAGTGCTTTTCTGTCTGCTCGTTCTATCAAGTTGTGAGAGAGGGATGTTGAAATAAAATATGTATGTGAATCTGTTTCTTCTTTCTGTTCTATCAGTTTGCTGCATATGTTTCGAAGCTCTGTCCTTTAAGATTATTATGACCTCTTGATGAACTGCCTCTACTACTGGGGGTTGGGGGGGAGAAGCCCAGGCTCCCTACTTGATCTTCACTGACACTGAGATGGGGTTGTGGTTTGTTACCACCCAGCGTAGATGAAAGTTTCTAATCCACCTTCCCTAACACTACCTCAGTGGGTGGGTTGGGAGGCCTCAGTACAGCCTGGCAGCTGGAAGTCTAGGCTCCTCATTTGCCCTTTGCTAGCATGGGTAGGGACGGGGCTACAGTTTTTCTGTGGTATTTGGCTAGACTAGAGTGATTACTGTCTGAAAGTTTTGTCTTTCTAGGCTGCCCCTTTCCTGGTCTTTTGGCTAGAGAAAGCAAGCTTTCGTTGGGGCTTTGTTTTCTCCATTTGTTTGATATTTCCAGGTTGCTGGTGTCTTCAGCATCAAGTCTGGAATATATGAAGCACAAAGAAAATTCAGGGAACTCAGCACCATTTATTCTGTGGGTCCTGAGGTTCCTAGCTTGTCTTTTTCTCTCTGCCTTTCACAATCTTCCTATGTTTATTTTATATACAGTGTCTAGGGTTGTTTGTTTTACTTAGTGGGAGGAATAGGGAAAAGTACCTCTATTTCATCTTCCCAGAAGTGAGTCTTGTTTTTGTTTTTGAAAGATGTTTTCATGGTGTATAGATTTCCGTGTTGACATTTTTTTTTTTTAATACGTGAAAGATGTTACTCCACTGTCTTCTGGCTTGCATTGTTTCTAATGAAAAGTCTGTTGTCAGTTTTACATTTGTTCCTATATACATGTTTTTATTCTTTAAAATTTGTATCATTGTCTTAAGCAATTTGTGTAGTTTTTTTTTTCATGTTTCTTCTGTTTGGGGCTTATTGAGGTTCTTATGTCTATGACTGTTTCAAATTTGTATAACTTTCAGTCAGTTAAAAAACTTAGTGTTATAATGAACATAAAGTGAACTTTTTTTGGTGTACACTTCTATGTGTTTTAACACAGGTATAGATTCCTGTAACCACCACCTCAAGTCAGGACACAAAACCATCCTATCACCCTAAGAAAACTCTCTCTGCTGTACTTTTGTAAACAATCATTATTCATTCTGTCCCTTCACCTTCAGAGTCCAATTATTATAATCCATATTATTAGGGACAACTTGAGGTAGTCTCACAGCTCACTGATACGCTTGTCTTTTTTGTTGTTATTTTGAGGTTTTTGTTTTCTCTTTGTATTTCATTATGGATAACTTGTAGTGCTAAGTTTTCAAATTCACTTATCTTTTCTTCTGTTGTGTCTAATCTGTTATTAATCCCACGTGGTGTGTTTTTCATCTCGGAAGTTCTACTTCTTATTTGTAAAGATTTGGACCCATTTCCACGTCTTTTCTTAACATGTGCTTGCTTTTTTCTACCTCCTTGAACATATAAATATATGTGTGTCTTTTTCAATGTCCTTGTTTTATGATTGTATTATCTGTGTCATTTCTGGATCTGTTTCTGTTTATTTCTCCTTGCTATTGGTCATTCCTGCATCTTTGCATGCCTTGTATTCTTTAGAATTTTTTGTTGGGTGATGGATTTTTTAAAAAATGATTATTCCTATAAATATTTTTTAGCTTTGTTCTGAGATACATTTATGTTAATTGGAAATAGTTTTGTCCTTTCGAGACTTTTAAAGCTTTGTTAGGCAGGTTCTGAGAGCCTGTAGTTTAAGACAGTGTTTCTCAACCTAAGAACTATTGATGTTTTGGATTGGGTAATTCTCTGTTTTGGGGGCTGTTCTGCGCTTCGTAGGGTGGAAGCTGTTTAGCAGCATTCGTGGCCTCTGCCAACTGGTTTTCACGCTTAGAAACTTGTGTAAAAAAAGAAAAAAGCAGCAACAGAGACCACTGTATGTGGCCCAAAAAACCAGAATATTTACAGAGAGATTTGCAGTCCCTAGTATTGAAACATTCTCTTATCCTTTGAGATACATGGTAGTATAAGAAAAAAATTCTTATTTTTCCAGTCTAGGGAGTAGTTAAGACAGGCTTTGAAATTAGAGTATGACTGTATTATTGTGTGTCTACCACTTAATAACTAATTGACATTGAGCAAATTTTAAACTCTGACCTTCAGTTTCCTCTCTTGTAACATATAGCCAGTATATGCTTATCACTTAGATTTTTGGAAAATTAAATGAAAATGAATAAGAGTATATACTTCAATGCATGACACATGGTAGCTGTTATTGTTATTTCATTTCAGGAGTGTGTCCCTTGTTTATAATGTCCCTTGATGTGTACATACAGCCATATCTTACTAATTTGGAGGGTTATCTGTTGTCTTTCAGGTCATGCTGAAGGGTTTTGTATGATGTGCACAATGCAAGCACACATCACCCAGGCGCTCAGCAATCCTGGGGACGTTATTAAACCCATGTTTGTCATTAATGAGATGCGGCGTAAGTATCATCTATAGTAGTTTATATTAGTTATTAGCTAATTGGTCTTAAAGGCCTAACTGGTAAGAGATGAGCCCCTTGTGTATTATAAAAAACAAATATATTGTATTATACATGGAGATGTCTTTAATAAGACAGTGTCAGTAAAACATTTACTATATGAATATATTTTGAAACCTTAAAGCAAAAGATGACACTATAATAAAGAAGGCAGTATTCAGTTTAATATAAGCAAATTAAAAATTTTTTAAACTCAATTTCTTAATAAAATCATTGATGATTTTACAAAGATTCCCTCCCCTCCCCAAGATATTTGGATTTCTGTGCTGAGTAAAACTAACTTGAATACTGTCCCACAGATTTCTTTAAATAGTTTTGAATTCATCTTAATTCAGGTAATGAATATTACAATATATAGTGACAGTAATTGCCAAAATAAAGTTAATTATTCGCTCAAAGAAAAATTTATGCTCGTAACTTGGCAAATTTGTGGATAAATTTCACTTTTTCTGTTTAATTTTTAAATTACTTTAAAATTTTTCTCTTGCATTGTAATGATCTTGACAGGTTGCATGAAATTTTCTTATGCACTTCCTATGTGTTTTTTGCAATAAACTTTTACACCACTTTAATTAACTGAGATGGAATAAAAAATGCATGCCAAAAAACAACAACAAAAAAACACACCTAATCTGGTATCTACCTAGGTAATTATAGGGGTGGATAATTATACATTTACAAACTATAATCCTTTTTCCTAAAAAGCTGCTAAAGATTAAAGAGGTGCTATATCGGCCCTGGTGTTATTAACAGGCCATAGCAGACAATGCAAACATTTTTTAAACATCGTTGGATCCTGGCAGAATTTTAGCTGAGAGTGATTTTTTTGTTGTTTAATTATTTATATGTAGGTATAATTAACATTTTTAAACCTAGTCTTTAAGAAAATATCAGTGCTGTGTGTATGTGTATATACACACATGAACATATAAACACACACGGTTGAATCATGAAATTGCCATTTTTGTAGGTCATAACTGGTAGAATATTGGCAATTCATGATTTAAGCTAATATATATATTATATATATTCATACTCAAAATTCTATATAGTATAATGTTTTATTGTTATATTGTTTATACATTTGATATTTTTTGTGTAATTTTGTCTTGCAGTTGTTTGGTCAATTAGATATAGGACTGAAATATTACTGTGCAACTGAGAATATAATCTGTAGGTAATCAGGATAGAATTTAGATAGGTTTGGACGTTGATATTTTCCATGGAATCCCTTAGGGAGATCCCTTAGCACCAAATTTAAGATGTGTGCACTAACATAACATTTGGAAATTCTTGAGAAAATACAGCCCAAGTTGAATTTATTGAAGTACAATTTTATTATCTTGCTAAAGCCATAGCATCACTGTGGCTACTCTCTGGGGATGGTCCAGGCTCTTCTCAGGGTAGCTCATGTTAGTGCTATTCCCTTGTTAAATGATTATCAGGTGTTTTCTAACCAACTCTGTTGTAAGATGTAACTGGAGGTTATAAGCCGAGCATATTATGTGATGATAAAGCTTTGTCTTAAACTTTACAGGTATAGCTAGGCACTTCCGTTTTGGAAACCAAGAAGATGCCCATGAGTTCCTTCAATACACTGTTGATGCTATGCAGAAAGCATGCTTGAATGGAAGCAATAAGTAAGTACAGCGGCAGCTGGTCATTTCTCCCTGACTGTCCCCGGCTTCCAGAATTCAGTTTGGCCTTTTCCGATGAAGGTGCAGAGCTCAGTGTTTGCACCACCTTTTGACTTTGCCCTGCCTCTTCCTCATGTGCAATTATCTTAAAATGGTGAAAATGTAAAAAGATATGCTGACTCTAATAATTTGGATTTGTTTAATTATAGATGTCAGGAAATGAATATTGGTCCTGTTATTATTTAATATGAGAATATCAGCATCTCTTGCAGATCCAAACTACTTCTCCTTTCTAATTGTGCCCAACATTTTCTCTGTTGACCTCCAGCCTCTGAACCTCTTTTTGTTCTCTGCATTTTTCTTATTCTGGTCAGATACCAATTCCTGCGATTTCTTCCTTAAAGTCTAAATGTAAACTCATGAGGAAGATTGGAGAAACAATTAGACAATAAGTCCTAATCCACTTGCTATGTCCTAAACATGCGGATAAATCTCCATTCCATTCCCACTGCTGCCTGCGCTGCCTCAGCCAGGCTTCCACTGTCTGGGTGAGGATCGACTAGGGAACAGAACAACGCTCCATGTCCCCTACCCTCATCAGCCCATCTTCACACTCAGGGTCACAGTCTTATTTAGGGGTAGCTTCCTTCTCCTCTTTGTTTCAGGGCCAAATTCCTGCCTTGATTTCAAAGCCCCTCCTTCACCCCATCCTGCCTCTGTTCCTGCCTCTCCCACCCTCCCTGTGTCCTGGTCAGGAAGACTGTCCTCTGGCTGCCACACATACTGATGTCCTATTATTTTGTGGCTCTCCTACCTGAATTCTTGTCCTTTCACAGATGTACTTGCTTTTAAACTCGAATTGATTTTAAACAGATGGTCATGGCATCTGTAATTTCTGTAGAACTCATCTCTCATGCCATTGTTTGTTTTTCAGATTAGACAGACACACCCAGGCTACCACACTTGTGTGTCAGATATTCGGAGGCTACCTAAGATCCAGAGGTAAACTTTTGCTTCAAACTTGATAAAGTGATGCATGTGTGGGGTTAAAAAATGCAAACAGTGGGAAGCGTGAAGAATGGCAACTTTCTTCTGTCCAGCCCAGACTCCCATCCCCCCTTCTCAAGGACAGCCCCTGCCCGTTTCTAGGACATCTTTCCAGTAGTTTCCTATGCATGAACAGACTGGCAGCATATTAGATCTCTCGCTCTCTCCTTTTTCTTTTAACATTAGAAGTCTTTTTACATTGCAGCACATATAGGTCTAACAGTCTTTCACATTGCGATAGTATTCCATTTATTTTAGTCCCTTCTCCAGTGATACTTAGGCTGTTTCTAATCTTTTTTAAATTACCATCGGCACTTCATTGAACATCTTTGTACCGTGTCTTCATGTCCATGTAAGTGTGTATGAGGGATAAATTATTATATTAGAACTTCTGCATCAAAGGGGGTGTATATGTTAATTTGACATTGCCATATCGTCCTTCCAAGAGGTTCTACCTGTTTATATTCCAGCCAACAATGTGTGTGGGCCAAATTCAGGACACTTGACTCACACTGTAGTATGAAGTTTTTACCCAAGTTGATCGGGGAAAGCTGTACTTTCTTTAAATGTTTTATTCTGAAACACTATTTTTGTGTTCTGTCATTTTAATAGTTGGGATTGCCATAATGATTACACTTTACTTATACTTTGCATTTTGTTTTTATTTCAGTCAAATGTTTAAATTGCAAAGGTGTTTCTGATACTTTTGATCCATATCTTGATATAACATTGGAGATAAAGGTAAGTTGGATCATTGTTGTGACAGTTAAGTTAAAAAACTCAGTCATACCTCATGTATTTATAGTTCATTTATAATTTAGACTACACTCATTAGAGAATGTGAATTTAAAAATTTAATATGCTAAGACCTTATTTAGAGGTGGTTGTTTCATCTTTGTAGTAGGCATTGTAAAAAAACTTAAAACACTTAATTATTTTATTACCCTTTGATTTTTCACTTAAGAAATCTTAATAAAATCAGATTCTGATGCCTGTGTCAGCCAAGTTGATGGTGGTTATTATTTAGAAATTGTTTTGCTTCTTGCATTTTCTAAACTCTTGTTTTTTGTTGTTCTTAAGCTTTGTTTTTCTGGTTTCAAATGTAATGCACGCTTAAGATAAAAATGAGAAACACTGCAGATGTATATATACCAAGGATGCCAAAAAAATGTACACATTTTAAGAGATGTTATCTATGTATTACTTTCGAAGTTGAATTGAATTACGTAGCAACGTGTAGTATGACGTTCGCTCAAAAGATGGTGTTAATCAAATGAATGCCAACGTCATACATGTGTTACAATTTTAATACTGTTTTCCTTTCTTAAAATATATACATTTTTTGGCACCCTCATATATATATATATGTGTGTGTGTATATATGTGTGTGTGTATGTGTGTATATGTATATATATGATCCCATCCCTCTGAATGAATTCTTTTTAACAGTTTGCTATGAACTATCCCAGAATTTATTATTTGCTATTTATAAGAATGGGATTTCACCTTACGTCTGTTTGGGGACCTCCCTATGTGTGTGCTTTGGCAGCTATGTGGCGGTCCAGTGAGTAGATATACCCCAGTTTACATGCCTGGTTCCTTGCTGGTAGTTGGTTTGTTTCCAGTTTTATGCAATTTTAAATAATACCTCAGTGAGCAACCTCTTTACATATTTTTGTTCACTGTAATCTCATTTTTTAATGGGAGAGGAGGTAATTTGGTGCGTACATGTCTAAAAATGAAGTCATAATAAAAGATTTTCTTTTTACGTAAAAATTTACCTTTGAGTCTTGTTTCTGCTGTTTTCTGACAAGTGGTCGTGAGCGGTAATGTGGTTGCCGCTGTTCTCTTCCCAGGCTGCTCAGAGTGTGAACAAGGCGCTGGAGCAGTTTGTGAAGCCGGAGCAGCTGGACGGAGAAAACTCATACAAGTGCAGCAAGTACGCCGATGGTGCCCGATGGTGCCGGCGGGTAGTGCCGGTGCTGGGGGGTGGGAGGGACAACTCCATGTGTCTGA
Organism: Rhinolophus hipposideros; assembly: GCF_964194185.1. Classification (NCBI taxonomy): domain Eukaryota; kingdom Metazoa; phylum Chordata; class Mammalia; order Chiroptera; family Rhinolophidae; genus Rhinolophus; species Rhinolophus hipposideros. The sequence continues at coordinate 41,806,201 of NC_138069.1, forward strand.
ATAACCCTCAAGATTCCGCTTAGCTGCCAACACCACCTGGGGAGACACTGGGTCTCTGTCCTCCGAGAGCCAGAGCTCACAGTGTCTGCCTGTTTACACTCTGTAGAGATGTACACCTCTGCGCCCTGGGGAGACGTGGGGCCTCACCTCTGGGAGGGATGGAGGGAGAGCAGCCCTTAGTGCTGCCGCCTGCACAGAAGGTGCAGCTGGAGGTGACAAGTCTGTGCATTTTCCTGGACCCTCCTGTGAAAGGTGGGGTGGAGGGGAGTCCCTATCTCCCAGAGGAGTTAAGGCGCTTTCTCTCCATGGGTCTTACCCAGGATCTGAGATACTATCTGCTAGAATGTCTAATTTTGATTATTCATTAATATGTTTCCCCATGAAGTCAAGAGAGCCTGAGTGAAGAAATCCCTGTTTCAAGTGTTTTAAGTAGATTTTCATTTTATAGCGAGGTGATAGGTAATCATTATCAAATACTCATCTTGTGGGGAAGAAGGTTCTCTTCTGTCCAAGCCATAGGGATTTCTCTTTGTTTTAAACTCCAGGGACATTTCTGATCATTGCTTTTCTTCCTTTTATATCTAGACAGAGCTTTGTTTTCACAGGATTATACCAGCCTGATAATCTATTAATAGGTTTTTCAGTAGGATTTGAATTGACAGAAACTTGTATTAACCTAATTTAAAAATATCAGTGACCTGTGTGGCTGGGCATCTCAGAATGGTCCTGGCTTCCTTTTCTCTTTTGTGCTAATTAGCAGTTTCCTCTTGTATTTTAAATTTTAGTATTTTCACTGTTGGCTGAAAGGGGTTGTGTTTCCCATCTAGTATCGTTCTTTTGGAAACTTCATTTAGAATGTTTCAGAGAAATAATAAGGGAAAGACTGAAATTCTTATTAATCTTCTCCTTTGTTCCTGTTTATTTCAAGGTGTAAAAAGATGGTTCCAGCTTCAAAGAGGTTCACTATACACCGATCCTCCAATGTTCTTACACTTTCCCTGAAACGCTTTGCAAATTTTACTGGAGGAAAAATTGCTAAGGTATGTGGATATTATTAATAACCTTTGATGTTGAGCCTTTCAGAGCCAAGTGTCAATAGCTATTAAGGGTTATAAATGACCTAATTGAACAGTTTTGTCACTTGATTTTTTAAGTTCTTCCAGCACTTGGTATTGAAAAAAACTGTCAAAGCATCGAGCTAGTAGTATGTTGTGTGTGTTTTTTCCTGTCTTTTAGCTAGTTAGACTTTCTGATGCTGAAATTGGTAACTGTTACTCGCATCTGAGCTTCATAGTTAGTGCAGATAATGTGTCTACAGGGAGAACTTGTGTCACTTGAAGTCCAAAGAAATCGTCTCTGCTACATCTTGTCACTCTTTCATCCAAGTTTGTTTTCTTGTTTGTTCTTTTGTTTTCTGATTGGTAGTACACTGAATTTCCCCATTTTCTTTCCACTTTCTGAAGAGTGAAAGTGGTTAGAAGTCAGCCTATAAGAAAAATAAACAATCCATTCCTGAATTATTAATAAAAATAAGTGATGACTGAAGTCCAGAGTTACTGTCTCCTTTGACGGATTTGAAGAATTCACTTACTGTGGATCCTTATTTGTTTAAAGAAAGTAAAGAATACAGTCAGCTTGCACTGAATACACAGGTTCAGGTGTGTCCCACGTGGTGTCTCCGACATGTGGTCCAACAAGTCAGGTCCTGGAGCGTCCTGGGCTATGGCATTCTGCACCCCCTCCTAGGGCTCTCCTGTCTCCCCCACACACACCGCACACCTGAACACATGCGATGCTCTGTGTCTTCACAACTGAAGCTCCTTCTTCCTGTTTCTGTTTCTGTTTAGGATGTGAAATATCCTGAGTATCTTGATATTCGACCATACATGTCTCAACCAAATGGCGAACCGATTATTTATGTTTTGTACGCAGTGCTGGTACACACTGGTTTTAATTGCCATGCTGGCCATTACTTCTGCTACATAAAAGTAAGCTGTGTGGATTCTGCTAATAACTGTTTATAATACACTGTAAGATACCTGACATTCTTACAGGTAGAGGGGGGAGAGATGGGACTTTTACAGTTAAAATGAGAATTTCCATTTTTGTGTTTCACCTGATTGGTGTTCTCTGTTTCCCTAATTGTATCCAATATCTTTTTTGTTGGCTCTTTTGCAGGCTAGCAATGGACTCTGGTATCAGATGAATGATTCCATCGTATCTACCAGTGATATTAGATCGGTACTCAGTCAACAAGCATACGTTCTCTTTTATATCAGGTATTGTCAGGAAAACAAATTTTCTGTTATGTCATTTCTGTTCATCTCATCAACAGATTTAAATTCAGTGTTGGGTTATTTTTAAAACAGCAGTTTGATGCTTGGGAGAGTAAGGGAGGTAGCTTCTGAGTACGGATTCTGAGTTTGATTCAGCTCCCAGCTCTTTGGCAGGTTACCAGTGAAACGCATGCGGAAGACGGGGAAGGTGATAGCCAAGGGCAGGCGGGACTGGTGGCTACGGAGGCCTCAAGGCATGGTCACCTCTCAGCCAGAGCACAGGCGACCAGTTGCCTTTCTCGTTTCTCTCCTGTTGCTGCTGCATACTCAGACTGGCTAATTCCATTTCTGGAAATGTGTGGCCTTGGACAAAGTCTCATATGTGCTTCAAAGTATTCATTTGTAATAGCTAAAAATTAACATTCTAGAATTTTCAGCAGTAGCAGAATGAGCATATGAATTGTACCATACCCATGTGTTGAAATATGTAGCTGTTAAAAGTGATTTTCATGAAGTTTTCTTTTTGTAATGCTCTGAGAAAATGCTCAATATACAGGGGGTGCCAAAAAAATGCATACACATTTTAAGAAAGGAAAAAAAAACTATTAAAATTGTAGTACTCAATATATACCGATAACAAAAGATGAGTACAAGTCACGTGTATGCATTTTTTAGGCCCCCCCAGGATATGGAGGAAAAGCGGTTTGAAACTGCCATTTGCCCAGTTATCCTGGTTGTCTCCCACCTGCACACCTGCCATTCACCTCCACCTAAAGGCGAGCCTGTGTTGCTCCGTCCACTGCAGCATATCCGGCTGTCCAGAGCGGTTAGAAGCGAATCTCTTCTAAGGAGATGTCCTGTGTAACTCTAGGCAACATCACTCTGTCCCCAGGTCCCACGATGTGAAAAACGGAGGTGAACTTACCCATTCCGCCCACAGCCCCGGCCAGTCTTCTCCCCGACCTGTGATCGGTCAGCGGGTTGTCAACAGCAAGCCGGCCACATCGGGCTTTATCGGACCACAGCTTCCTTCTCACGTGATCAAGGTACCATGCCATCGCTAGAACGAACCCCGGTGTGTTTTAACTGGACCATTCAAACCCTCAGGCTGACATTGTGGCAGTTGCCATGTCTTCATATACAAGTGAATTTATTGTCAGAAAAGTATATCAAGTCATTTATTGTAAAATCTTTCAAATATACGTACAAAAATGTCAGAGTGTGAATATAATGATCAAGGAGAAAGGCTGGTCATACGTATATTTAAATGCTAGAGAGTTTAGCTCCCACTCTGGACTCCCATTCACTTAATGGATTAAATATCCGGGGATCCATGAGGAATGCTGGGCTCCAGGAAAGGGACCCAGTTACAACAGAACACTTTCATCATGTCTGTTTAGCCCTCTCAGGAGTTTGGCGTTTTCTTTCCGCTGTGCTGCTGCGTTTGACCACCCTCCCAGATGGCCTCTCAGGGAGCATGGCTGACACTCCTGGGTCACGTGAAGCTCCGAGTCTTCATAGAGTACAGGCCTAACTTTTGCTAGATTTCCCTGCTGAGACGGCGGATAGCCCGTCTGCATGTCAGAGTCACCCCTGTCCTCTGTGCTGTAGTGTTTGAACAGCCTTTCAGTTCGAGTTGAATTTGTTTTGAACCAGCAGCTTCTCTAGCTGTGTGCTGTTTTTTGTGGACATTGGACAGTGTCTGGATTATAGCAAGAGTCACATCAGATGCCTCTGGGAGCTGGGTAGGCAGCAGGCTGCTGAACTGGACTCTTGGTAAGAGTGACATCAGGACACTGGCCGACTGAAGAGATGGGCCCTGTGTGGAGCGGCAGCTGCTACTGAATTTTCAGGACCCCCCTCCGCCCCATATTAAGATAGAAACTAATTCAAATATTTAAGAAGACATTGTGAAGGCCACACAAAAGTCATCTAGGAACCATATTTCACCCATGACCTCCAGTTGGCAGGCTCTAGGGTGTAGCAGCAGTAGTTGGAATCTGGAGCAAAATAACTGCATAAGGAGGATCCCAGGCATCGTGGTGGGAGGGGATGGCCTAGTGAGTGGTGCCCGAAACAGCAGTTCCCTCCGCAGCTCCCTTGGCCAGCACTCATTCTCTGCTGGCCGGCACTTGCTTCCACCTGGACAGCGCTGGGCCCCCAGGAAACCCAGTCAAGGAGAATAGACGTGACTCCATGCCCACAGGGGCCTGTTCCTTTCTCTCATTGGGGCAGGAAGAATTGGTCTGGGGGTTATTCTCTGGCTGAAGTAGTTGTCTTTGTTTGTTGATTAATTACCAGAAAACTATGACCTGTGGAAGGTTTCTGGTGGGCAGGAGTGGTTGAGACAGGAGGTGTTTCTAAGTGTGTGAAACTTGTTATTTATAAAAAGACAACGAGACGGGAAGGTCCACAACCAGAATGGATTCTGTGTCTCTTTCTGGAGCTCTCACCAGCTGTGGTCTTCTTACTTCCAGAATCCACCTCACTTAAACGGGACTGGGCCATTGAAAGAAACGCCGAGCAGTTCTATGTCGAGTCCTAATGGGAACTCCAATGTCAACAGGGCTGGTCCTGTTAATGCTTCAACTTCTGTTCAAAACTGGTCAGTGAACAGGTCCTCGGTTATTCCAGAACATCCCAAGAAACAAAAAATCACGATCAGTATTCACAACAAGTTACCTGTTCGTCAAGGTCAGTCTCAGCCTAATCTTCACAGCAATTCTTTGGAGAATCCTAACAAGCCTGTCCCCTCTTCTACCATCACCAATTCTTCTGCAATACAGTCTACCTCGAGTGCACCTACGGCATCAGTTTCCAGTAAAGTCGCAAAGCACATGGCCCCACCTGAGTCCTGTTCCAAGCCAGTGATGAACGGCAAGTCCAAGCTGAACCCAAGTGTCCTGGTCCCCTATGGTGCCGAGTCATCTGAAGAGTCTGACGAGGAGGCAAAGGGCCTAGGCAGGGAGAACGGGCTAGGGACGGTCGAGAGCTCGCACTCTTCTGCTCAGGACGCTGAAGACGACGAGGTCTCTCGGCACGAGCTTCGAGAACCTGTTACTCTAAATGGTGCTAATAGTACAGATAGCGACCCGAAAGAAAATGGTCTGTCGTTTGCTGGTGCCAGTTGCCAAATCCAGTCTGCTGCACACTCAGAAAACCCCTTTTCTAAGGCAAATGGTCTACCTGGAAAGGTGAGCAAGTGTCAGGGTGGGGTGAGGCCGGCTTTGTCGCCTCTCATCTGGGTTTCGGGAGGCACGGAGTGGCCACTAGGGTTGAAATATCTTCATTTTTTTCCTTGTAGTTGATGCCCGCTCCTTTGCCACCTCTCCCAGAAGACAAAATGTTAGAGACCTTCAAACTTGGTAACAAAGTGAAAGGCTCCACAGATGAAACAAGGTAAAATAACAACTTAGGAAATGAAACTCCTTGATAGGAAATCACAGTCGTGCCTGAGGGTGTGTCACTATTTTAAGTCTGTGGAAGTCTTAGAATGAACCTTTTGAGTCCTGGAATGATGTGAATCAGCTATAGAATTTGTTAATTTGCCTTTGAGAAAAGGAAAGGAAAAATCTACGAGGGGCTGACAGTCCATGAAAACTGAATGTCCTCAAGCTAACGTTTCCTTCTCCTGTATAATCTCATCTCTCAGGTTAGGGTGTCATCAGCATACTTCTGAATCTGACACCTCGTGCTGTCTCACTTAATCCTTTTAGTGACAAATATATGAAGCCGTATCAAGGTTATAGGGTAGGAGTCCTGGACTATCAAGTAGCAAATGTTTTGTTATGGCCCCTCTAGAATTCTGAAATTAAATATATAGATAAGACAGTCTACCTCCATATTTCATTTTTAAAAAATCAGTCTATTGACCTAAATGTAATGTAACGGGAATACAAGGAAAGGAGTTCACCGCGCAGTGGTATTTCAGTGTGCTAACAGGTGAGATTGTACCATTGTGAGAGGCCACGAGGCCACCAGGTGCGCACAGGTGTGCTGAGAATGTGGCCTCTGTCGGGAACTTGGGACCACGCACACATCCACCAGCAGGCATGTTCTGGCCTCATGGTGGACAACTTTGGGTGAAGTTCTGATCATCTCTACAAGTGCACAGTAGTTGTGTTCCTAGAAATGCTGGTGGCCATGAAAACGACATCATCACCGGGGTTTCACCCACCTGAACGTCGGCACTTGGGGTATAGGACACTTACTCATTATATGGGACTGCCCACGAGTGCTAGTGGTGCACCCCCATCATTGTGACAACCCAGAAATGCACCCCACGTTTCAGAATGGCCCCGGCAGGTGGTGTGCCCTTACCTGGAAGCACTGTTAGGAAGGCTTAACTATTAAAAGGGAATGGAGTCCATTGTGTAGGCCCAGACGATGCCTTCCCACTCAGTTACCTGAGAGATGGAAGGGTTTGAACATGCTGTCACTCGCATGATGACTTTTCGTTTCTGTCCTAGTGTAGGTTCATTTGTCCTCAAACAATGTGTGTGAGAATTAGTACAAGTAGGTATATAAACAAAACCACGCCTGTGTGATAACCCTGTGTGTTGTATGCTGCCTTCAGAGTCTCATGCCACATTCCAGATAACGTGCATGTTAGTTCATGGGTGTTCTCTCCCCCAGATATTTCCCCACTAAAAAGTAGGGGCCACTGTTTCCTGGCAGCTTTCATTCACGTCAAGAAAACATTGAAAGCTCTATAGCAGTCAAGGGCAGACTTCATTTACTACGGAACGCTTTTCTAAACTTCAGTGATTCCTCACGCGTTATAAGTAATTCCAGGAGCCATTGGCTGTTTGGAGGTAGAAAAGTAGGGCCCTCCACTCATCATTTGACTTGTTTGAGGGTTTAGACTTACTTATTAAGAAGAATTAGAAGTATATCTGAAAATGGAGCCTAGAACCGCAGAATTGTTATTGCTGAAAAATGGGGTAGGAGATGAGCTTGACATAGAATTTTGTACTTTTATTTAACGGGAGAAAGAGAAAATTGGAAGTTTCCAAAAATGACAGGCCCACTATTGGGTTTCAACCAGATACATCAAAGGCATAAAACAATGAATGAATGTTTTGAAGTATTTGTCTCTGTGAACACAAGACAAAAACCCGTAAAGCAGTCAAGTGGACGATTAACTTGTTTGTTTGTTTGTTTGTTTGTTTGGTTGGTTGGGCCACAGTGCACGTGGAACAGAGGAAAGCCCTGCAGAGGACGAGAAGGCAAGACTGGAGCCTGGCAGCCCCACTCCTGGTTCCCCAGAGAAAACAGAGACAGTCCCGAGTCTTAGCAGCAAATTGAAGAAGGCTTTGCCGCCTTCGGACCACTGCATGAAATCTACCAAAGAAGAAGTCTCTGAAAACGTTTCGGCAGAACCTGACGAGGCTTTGCTGGCTATCAACCATCTTGGTGACGCCAACCAGATTACCATCGGGGACGATCAACTGTCTACACCATGTGACCCTGGGAATTTTACAAGTGATCAGAGCAGAGCACCCCAAGAAATGAAAGGGACGTTAATAGAGAGTCCCCAGGACTTGGCAGCAGTGGAGGCCACGGGGAGGTTGAGTCTGAGTCCCTCGTCATGTTCTGCGGGTGACGGTGAGCAGGGTCCCTCCGGTCACAGCAGCCGAGACAAGTGCACGGCCTCGGAGGACCCGCCTATCAGCACGGGGACCTCTGCGGATGAGCCACGTTGTCCTCAGTCGGCCACGGCCGCAGAAAGTCATTCAGTGGGGGGGCCCGAACAGAGTCCTGGTGCGCGATGTGAAGACAGTAAGGCTGGCCTGCAAGCCCAGGATCGCTCTCCGGTCACGGAAAAGATCAGTAGCCTCAGGAAAGTCGACCGAGGCCATTACCGCAACCGGAGAGAGCGCTCGTCCAGCGGGGAACGCGTGAGGGACAGCAGGAGCAGGACAGAGGACCACTGTCACCGGCGGCGGCACTCCTACACGCGTGAGCGCGAGCGGGTCCCGCACGACCGCTACCGGCCGGAGCATTGCAACGGGGCCCAGTACCAGCCCTGCCACAGCGAGAGGCTTAGCCCCAGCCAGCACCGCGCCCCTGCCAGGTACAGCCACCACCACGCCCGACACCGCGGCGGGTCCCACCAGGACTGGAGCCGCTACCACCACTCAGACAGCGAGCGCTCCTGGGGCCGGGAGAAGTGCTACCCAGGAAAACTGAGGTGGGACCAGTCCAGGCACTTCCACGACAGGTACGCGCCATACACGGCCAGGGAGGTGCGGGACTGGAAGCCTTTCCACGGGGACCGGGGCTATGACAAGGCAGCCCAGTACGGCGGCTGGCCGTTCAAGGACTGCTATAAAAGCAGACGGGGCGCTGAGCTGCTTGCTAAGGAGAAAGAGCGGCACCATTTCGGCAGCCCCCGAGCAGGCCCCCCGCATGCTCTGCCTCCCTACTCTGACAAGTACTCCCACGAGAAGATTGCACTAGTAGCTGAAGACACTTGCCATCTCGCTGATCGGTTTCATGATCACGAAAATGTCACGTCACGAAAGCGGAGGTACGATAGTGCAGAACATGACAGTTTCATAGAAAAGAAAGCCTGGAGAAGCTTACAAAGGGACCCTATTGAAGAGCCTAAGGTGAAGAAGCACAAAAAATCAAAGAAGAAAAAGAAATCCAAAGACAAACACCGAGAGCGAGACTCCAGGTGAGGCTGTGGGCTGGGGTGGGAGGCGCTCACCAGCTCCTCAGCTTCCTTTTCTCGGAACCCAGCTCGGTACCAAGTGGAGGGCTGGGTCATGTTTATTGGTTTAATTTGTATTTCTCATCTCGGGGAAGTTGGAGATTTCACTATTTTCCAGAATTCTAAAATCTAGCTCTGCTCTTAAGCTGTAGTTCATTTCAACAGCATCCTAATAAAAAGCCTGCAGACCTCATTTTTCAAAATGATGCTGCCGTTTGCCATTATGATTCCTGCCTCACAGCCCCAGAGTGTGCGGTGCCCTGTGAAAGTAAACGTGGGGGCGTTGATGTTAATGGTCAGATACACTCATGTTGTCCTGTCTGTCAGTGTTTCCTTCAAACTCGATGACTACAGGTGAGCAGAAAATGGGAGGCCTGACTGCCTGCCCTGAGTGGGGACCTGAGACGTGTCATTTGTTGCCTTCATCTTTCTCTGTTTTTCTGTCTCCATTTCTCAATTTGAAATCTAGTTAGGAAATTCATTTTTGTAGTTTTAAAAAACTAAATTAGTCAGCGATTGTCTTGAAAATGACCTAACCGCAATTTAAGATGGATAGCACCAGTAGAATTCCTGTACATTTTATATATACTCTATACATTTGTCATCTCTGAGAATCACAACCTTGGGGAAAGATTACCAAAAGTCATTGGTAAATAGTGGTTTCTCAAGGGAAAGGAAAACACCTCCCATTGCCCGAGTCACCTTGTGGCAAAAGTTTTTTCCTCAGCCACTAGTTTTAGGAAAAATTCACAAAATCCTTTCTCTGGTATTTTGGCCAAACACCTTAGCAAAGCTAAAGGCAGTGGTGGGATGGGGTTCAAACTGAATTTATGACCCTGGACTTTAAAAATTATTACAGTGAAAATAAACTGCCTTTTGAATTAGCTAAGAAGTCACGTGTTTGCACCATGAGCGGCCAAGCACGGTCTGTGTGAGGAGGTGGCTTTGGTTCTGGTGGTTTGAGTTCTGGCTTGTTCTTCCGCAGGCACCAGCAGGACTCAGATCTTTCTGTCGCGTACTCGGATGCCGACCTCCACAGACACAAAAAAAAGAAAAAGAAAAAGAAGAGGCACTCAAGGAAATCCGAGGACTTTGGGAAAGACTCAGAACCACACTTAGCGAAGGTCACCAGCTCCGAGACTGTTGACCATTTCCGGACAAACGATGGCGGTTTTCCCCTCACTGATGGCCTGCCTCTGGAAGGTTTTGGACCTTTCCGTGAAAAAACAAAACATTTAAGGATGGAAAGCAGGGACGACAGGTGTCATCTGTCTGAGTGTGGCCAGGGTAAGAGGAGCTACTTGGAATTCAGAATATATTCTAGAAACTGGTCTTTTTGGGAAAGGTGAACACACAGGAAGAAAACCTCAAAGGTCACAAAAGGATGTGTTGGGGCAGGAGGCCCTCTGGCCCCAGCGGCCTCATGTGTGGTACGCGTGCGCTGTGTGACCCCTTAGCCATTACGAGCAGCCTAAGTGACAGGACACTGGGCCTGATGAGGCCTCTGGGACTTAGGGCTCTTGGTACTGAGTATGTGCCTTGTGAAGGACCAGAACTTCTGCTTTTAAATCGTTTTTGATAGAAACGTTTTTGCTGTATATTCTTTCTCTCTGGCATCCTTCAAGCTCTGGCAGTCTGAGTATCACTGAAGAGTCAGAGTTTGGCAGCTTGGGTCATTAGGGACGGCAGTTGCTGGGCTCTGACGGAGCGATGCCTTGGACAGGCTGTTGTGAGGCTTTGGCTCCTGACGAGCTGGCTCACTCGGGGCTGCTGTGCTCAGCTGTCTTCCTCGGCAGTGGCGTAGCCCTTTCTGCTCTGATTGCACGTAAAGCAGTTCCCTGCCGTGGTCTGATTCGCTTCAGGGTCTCCCACCCTCGAGGACAGTGCTGAACTGGGTGTAGTAGGAGCAGCTGCACAGGAGCAGGGCTTGGCACACCGGCTGTGAACCGAGCCACCCGCCTGTCTCCCTGCGGCCTGCCCGTTAAGAATGGCTAGAACATTTTCAAGTGGTTGGAAAAGTCCAGAGGGGAAAATCTCATTTCACATGAAAATTATATGCAATTGAAATTTCAGGGTCTAGATTTGTAGTGGAGCACAGCCCAGCTTTCATGGTCCTTTATGGAAAACGTCATTTGGTTGGCCAGTGGCCTTTGATTCTCAACTGTGTCCTGGACTCGGTGGAGCTGCTGTGGGTTGGGGCCAGGCCCAGGCCCTCCCGTGGCCCAGTCAGCGTGGGATTATTGAACAGTGTGCGTGACGTGCTGTGGGAACTCTGGCGGCATGTGGCAGCAAGAGATTGAGCTCAAGTGGTATTTGCTCTGTATTTTTTAAAGAAATTAGTATATGGTTTCAGATTGGTTTCTCGGGAACATGTCTGTGACTGGGGGACGGGCCTGGTGACAACCGAGTCCCTCCTCCCCGCTGCTTGTGCTTGGGATGAAGTAGCGAGCAGGGCTGTGCGTACTGCGTGGAGGCCCAGGGGCTTCTCCACTGTTGCCAGCATGTTCCCTTCTGGCTCCAGGTCTCCCGTAAGGAGCGCAGCCACAGGCTGCCCATGACGGGGGTGGCGGCCTGCGCACAGCCATGGCTGTAGAGGGAAAGCAGGTTGAGTCCAAACCTCAGGAGCTGGCATTTGGTAGCTCTGATATGTGTCTCCGAGGCTGCAGTCAGGCTTGTGTTGCGTGGTGGCCCCGTGTTCCTAGCCACGCTCCAGGTGAACCCAAAGACTGGTGTGTGGCCGGTGCTGCCACGGAGCAGACTGAGGAGCCTGGGCTCCTGTCCCCTCCTGTCTTCCCCAAGAAGGGCCAGTCACTGACCTTCCATGCCACGCATCCCTGTCAGCTGGCCGAGGACGGACCCCTTTGTGTGCCATGTGTCCTCTGTCCTAGTACCTCAACCATTACTTGCGCTCTTTGGGACTCATGTTCTCTGGCTCTGTCAAACCCTCCCTTCCTTCGGCCTACGATCTGTTCTCTCCTGCTGATAAAGGCTGGTCAGTTTGGTGGGTGGAGTGCACTGTTCCCACAGGCGTGGCTGTCACTGCATCTTTCCACTGGCATCAGCGAGCCGTGGTCGTCACATGATTTCAGTAAAACGCCCACAGAGGATTGATTTCGGGCGAAAACGTACAACTACTGAGAGCTGGTTCTGAGAGTAATCAGGGCACATACAGCGCAGGCCCTGAACAGTTAGTGCCACCATCATTAAACTGTCTCAACCTTTGCTTTCCAGGTGATTGAAAACTTGGCCTCAGAACAAAGAATTCACTAGTTACGGTAAGCTGCTCGCATATCCGTTATCTCCTAATGGTTTGTAGAGGCACGCTGGGGACATGCATGACGAGTTTGGGGCCCTGGGGACTGGGGGCAGCTGCGGGAGGCTCCCCAGCAAGGGCTGCAGACCCTTCTGACCTCCAGGCCACGCACTGGTGCATGGACTCCCTCCTCAGTCCTGGCTAGGGGACACCGGTGTCTCCAAACTCAGGGACTCCGTTCCCTGTCTTCCCCTCGTGGTAAGAGAACGAGGGCGTTTAAAGCATCAGCATCCAGTTGCTTGGTAAAGATTTGAAGAGATTGAGGCTCCAGTTCCCTCAGCCCGACCTACTACCAGCCTGAGAGGAGCCCCAGTGTCTCCATTTCTTCATACACCCGCACCCCCCAGGCCCTCGCTGTGCTTCGGGAACACTGGGGCTGGGGCACCCAGGAATCAGAGGTGTGCAACCGGCCACCCCATCTCAGACGAGAAGGTTTGGGTGTGTGGCGGCAGACCAGACCCTTGAGGGTGCCAAATAACTACTGAACTGTTTCTGGTGGCCCTAGTGTGGCCATGTTGTAGGCCCTGCCTTAACTGAGGTCAAGGAATTTTGTCTAAATGTGTAACTTCTAGTCAGCAAGGGGGATTTAAAATGAATTTCAAAGTAAATTGTCTACAGAAGATTAATTTGCAGTTAATTAACATGCTTTATCAGTTTGTTCGCAAGGGAAAGACCTAAGCCTAATTAAGGAATTAAATTCTTCCCTGGTGAAAGGGAATTTAAAGACTGAGATGGATTAGTGGCAGTTGGGGTTCGGTGGGTGCGGTCCACGCCCAGCAGATGGCGCCTCTTTGCTGAGCTGCCCGCCACCTCGGGCTCCCTCAGCACCTCTGTCTGGAACCTGGGTTCCTTCACTGCATTCAGAAAGGCGGGCAGTGTTTGAAGAGCTTCCCCGCAGACCTGGGGATTCTGCTACAAGGGAGCCCTTGAGTAAGTTATTGGTGCTAGGAAAAGGGGAGGCCCTTTGTTCCAACTTCCTGCCTCTTGTCTTTCAGATTCAACATGTCCAACAGAAGCCATCCCCAACCCAGCTTAAATTATAAATATAGGAAATAACTTTGTTCAAATCTGCGTGGTGCTTCCTTAGTAAATACTGTACAGATTTTACCATGGAGAACTTTTTTTTAGTTTTTACCTTTTCTTAATTACTCTTATTCCAAATGGATGAACACTTTCTACAACTGCTGACCATTGTAAAATACCGTGTATATAAATCACCTTGAAAATAACGCCCTGGACTAGAACATCTCAAATGCTGCTTAATCAGACTCAGGTTGATCACTAGTATTCCATGTAACGCTCCTCCAAGGTAGACATCCGGGGCAAGACCGACCGGGAAACCATGGAATTTTAAAAGTACAAACAACTGACAGTATGTATATTTAATTTAAAGACTTATTTAAAGATTCACAAGCTCTCAACTAGACTTTTGAGAGCAATCTGTTTTCTGTAATGTCTGATACTAGAAACTAATTTGCTTCATATTTTAGTTGTATTCAAGATTTGAAGGTGTATTTTATAGACAAGTTCTGTTTTTGAACTTTGTGGAACTATTCCAATCAATTTACCAGTTATGATGAGTATTTACATTATGAATGTATAATCCAAACATTATTTGTAAAGCCTACAGTATGTTTTTTTATTACATTAACACTTTTTTTATACAGTGTCTCTTGTCTTGACTATGATATTGGAGTCTGAGTTGTCAGCTTGGTCCCTTAAAGTTTCTAGTTACAGACAAAATCATACTGTGATTTTATTTTTAATATGGATATGCTATCAAACTGTGATACACTTATAATTCTTCACTGGTCCTGCATCAGGAGATGGAGTGGGGAAAACTGTATTTAATACAGTTTGTATCTGAATAATCTGTATGCTTTATACAGTTTGTGTTGTTCAGAGATGTCTAAAGTTTGATCTTTGTTTTTTTAAAGATTAAAAAAAGCACTTGCCCCACTGTAAATATACAGCATGTAAAATTTATATAGTATATAAATGGCAGCAAATTAAACACTTTGCGTCTTATTTTTTACTGCTGTTTGCCCCATTTGCTTACAGACATTTCTCATTGACTTTTTGTTGGCTTCACTTTGCCTTCTTCCTTAAACCCTTCAAAAAGCTCCGCTGCTGGGCGGGGCCTGGAGATGCAGACCTAGGACAGGTGAGGGAGATGGGGGGGGAGTGGGTGGTGAAAGAACTAAGTCTCACGAGGTGGTTTGAACAGTGCATTTACTTTTTATTTAGTGAACACAATATTTGCAATTTGACAGCCATACACCTTCCAATTGTACTAACTATTCACTTTACAACAAAATATCGAAACAGGTATTTCTTCATGCAAGTTGTGGGAGTATATACATTGAATAAACACTCCAGAAATCAATATGTATGTACATTATTTACATATTAACTATATTTACTGTAAATAGAAATGTTTTCTAAGAAAAAATAAGAGAAACCACAACGTGTTTTCTGGTCTACACCAGACCTGACTTGTCAGCAAAGCATATCTATGTAGATATATGCATTTTAACTTTAAAAATATGCATTGCTTTATGTGAAGCATTAAATGCTGCTTTGCCTATAAATAGAAGCTATTTGGACCCAGTTTGGTACCACATGAAACTGCTCAAAAGTTTCCTGAAGATGCTCTCTTGTCTGGGTTCAGGGTCGTCCAACTAGCCTCACCTGCTAAGCAAAGCCAGTGGGGCTGTGGAGGCCACCTTGTCCCATCCAGGGCCCCTCACCGCCTCCTGCCCTTGGTCTTGGGAGGAAAGCATGTCTTTGGCCAGAGTTGGGATGGTCATTCAGCCCTGAGCACAGACATGGGGGCAGGGAGGAAGATGAAGGCGGTCACCCTGAGGTTCAGGCAAAGCCCCGCCCAGCCCGGCCTGAGGGCGTAGTGGGGTGCCGGCGAAATGCCAGGACGTGAATACTGCCACAGGACACGTAACACTGATGGCAAGGTAGGAGTTTCTAAGCACCACGGCCTCCTGCATTGCTCCTGGGGAAATGGCCACCGAGGGAAGCTCCTTCACAGACGGACAAAGAACCATTTCTCAGCAGGTGTTTCCTTACGCTCACTTCTCCCAAACCCAAGAGACAAAGCCCTGTATCCGCAGGGTCCTACCTGGGTCAAAGGACAGAACATCCACACGTGAAACACTGATGGAGCCGGCACCGCGGGCAGTCCTGGGTGTGGGGCCAGCCCGAGGGGCCGCGCTCCCGGGGCGTCTTCAGCAGTGTTTGGTCAGGTGGGCCTGGCAGGGCTGTTTTCCGGAAGATGGAGGCCAGAGTTGCATATGTATCAGTCAGGCATTTCAACAATGCTGACTTGCCTTCCTCAAACACTGAAGTGTCGGATTTGAGGTATCAGGACCGTAACAGAGCCTAAGAGCTTGGGGAATAAACCAAAACAGTCAGTTTGATGTGTGTCGGAGAGTCACGGGTTCAGACCCCTTTGCAGTCTGGTGACTTAAAGCTACGTCAAGGTCAGCTGCACTGAGGCTAAGGTCCCACAGCCATCAGGTCTCAGCATCAAGGCAACTCACAGGAACAGTTAATTCTGCTGCTTGAGGCTCCCGTTAAGTGCACACAGCCTGAGGTTTTCTTTCTGGAACTTGGTTTTACACAGGAGGAGTGACTTCTAACGGGGGCAAATTCAGGATGTGCTACGCGGATGGGGGCGGGAGCCACGTGGGCACGCTGGTCCTGGCGATGGACATGAAGCTCCCAACAAAGAGCGGCGTCTGTCCCCAGCCCTGTCCTGAGGAACCAGGGGCGTCCTGTCACAGCCCACAGCCTCCACCCTGCCCACTCGTGCGCCCTCCAGCAGCGAGGACCTGCGGCTGCTGTTGGGTCACCGGCAGCCAGATGGCCGGTAGCTCCCGTCACCCAGCAGTGCAGGTTCGGGCTGTGAGCTAGTCACAGAATGTCTCAGTGCCACCGCCTCCCCACAGCTTGCTCTTTCCCTCTTCGTAACGGGAGAGTAAACCTCTGAAAACATGGGATAAGATGATTTCTAGTGACTTACATGCCAACTCATGATATGAAGAAATCTGGTGCCATTCTCAGTGGGTCAGGGATACTGGCACGCATTCTGCCGAAAGGTTTAAATAGTGAAGACGGTGGTGAAAAGCGGGTCCGAACCATGTGCTCAGTTGAACCGGATGGAATTGCTTCTTGTGGGGTCACGACGGTCGAATATTAGCGGGTCCATGTGGTTCGGCATATGGACTATCTGCCGGGGTTCAGCACGTACTGGATAAACGCCCCAAACCCATAATTTAAATTTTAAGGATTTGCCTTTTTAGAAAGTATCTGTGGGAGCAGCCGTCTGAGTTCAGACGTCCTAGGGGACCCGGACACCCGGCCACCTCCCTGTACGACGGATGAGGGCATCACGGAGCAGCAACACTAGGAACAGAGCTCGCAGGCGGATCCCTGCTCCACGGCCGCCCGTGGCCGCTGCAGACGTGTGTGTGATTCCAGTGCACAGTATAGACGTGTGTCCAGGAGTTTAATTTGTAGCTGCCATTCTAAAAATACTACTGTTAGAAAGTATCTTCCATTATAATTTCAGAATATAAAAAGGCATATAAAAGCTATAATCCTACATATCTGAGGAAAAAAAATCTGAATAAAAAAGTGGTAGCTTTTCCTTTCCTGTTTTGATATAAAACAGCGGCTTCTAGAACAATGAACACCCCATGAGTGAGCACGTGTGGCATGACGGGAACGCACGAGGTTCCCGGGGACAGACCTCGAGTGCCGAGCCTGCGGCACAGGCTGTCGCAGCTGAACTCCCAGGCGCACCTGCTGCACAGAACTGCAGGGAGGCCGTGTGGACGTCTGTGCTGCGGGCCAGGAAGGTCGGCAGGAGGGGGACACAACGCACAAAGGCTGGGCAGAAGCCAGCAGGGCCCTCGAGGCCTCCCTAGAGCGGTCACAAGCTCTGCACAAGCACTGTCTCCTGATGCCTTCCGGGAAAGGCCGTCGGGGTCCAGGGTGTCACAGGGAGGCCTCTTGGTCACTTTCTGCTGTGGGGTTTTGGTTTTCACTTTTACTGTCCAGGCCAGGAAACGTCTATTTTTTATTGGCAATCCTCCTTTTCCTTGTGGCCAGCATGTCATAGAAAGGATCCCTACTGATGCTCGCTCTGGGGAAGAAGAGGAAACACCTCGGTTAGGTGGGACGGTGCTACAACCAAAGAACGGCCTGGGCCTCTGGGCCGGCAGAGGCAGGCGCCCTCCCGAGTGGAGATGGAGCCATGGCCTGCACACAGGGCAGGCGCGCACGCGCGCTGCAGCTGCCCCATCCGGAGGAAACGGACCTAGAGCCTGAGGCTCTGAGCCGGGGGTACTGTGGCCCCTGACATTTGTGCCTCCTTTTTGTAAAGCGTGACTTCCGCTTTAGCTGGCGAGGCCTCTGCTCCGGGGACGGCTGTCTGAAATAAATGCCCACCAGCCACACGACCAGACACACAGCGTGGCCGTATCCCACTGTGGCTCTGGCTTTGAGAGTTCAGTCGGTTTTGATAGCTGACCATTTGGGCAACTTGTTTCCTCTTCCTGCACTTGAAACTACCGCTCTTGTAAGAGTTTCACATCTACCAATAAAGAGTGAGCCCCAAAACCCGAGGCCTCCACCCTCCACCCCAGTAAATGCAGCCCCCAGACCCAGGTGTGCTCTCGCTCTCCCCACCGCCCCCGAGCTCACGGTGTATTTGCAGGTCTTTTAAGTAATAAACCTGCATCTTTTCAATTTCTCCTGCCAGTTACTGCTGCAGGGGTCGTGCAGGAGTAAGGAGAAGCACAAGGGCATTACAGCCGCCCCTGGCCCCGGCCCGGCGCACCTGATGGACTTCATCCACTCATCCTTCTCCTCGGGGCTGGGCGCCGAGATCCGATACACCACGTGGTTCCCCTCCACCACCCGGCCGTCCGCCTCCGTCTTACAGGCTTTGATGACCTGCCCTTTGTGGCTCGGGTTATAAAGCTCGAAACAGTTCTGGGGGGGACAGAGAGAGGCGATCACGGAGGGCCAGGGGAGGTTCTCGTGCCGGGGCCACCAGCGGGGAGGGCCGGAGGGAGCTTACGGGTTTCCGTGGGTCCTCCACCTCCCTGATGCTCAGGTTCTCCAGTGGGATAATCCCCCTGGGCTCCTTATCCTGCGAGAGAGAGCACACAGCCAGCCTCACGTGGGTCACCGATCGGCGGGCCCTCTGACGCGGACAGGGACCAGGTGACCCGCGCCTCACTTACGGTCGTGTATTCGAAATAATAGAGGCAGTTGTCGGTCAGGATGAACCAGCGCCGCTTCCACGTCTTCACTCGCCCCCCTGAAAGCAGAGGGACCCCGTGAGTCACAGCCGGGGCTGGCGGAGAGCCCGGGGCCCAAAAGGGCAGGGTCCCCAGACCTACACACATTACTGGGTTATCTTTTCAGAAATGCCACCAGGAGCCAAGCTTGGTTTTAAGGTTCCTTCCTTGTGAAAATTCTCGACAGTCCGCCCAACACTTAGCTGAGTCTGGACCAAGCCATGTGACCTGGGCCATTCAGGCCTTGCCCACCTGGTGACAAGAGGGCACACGGCGCAGTGCTCTGCGAGGGCCCCGCATGCACCCCAACCTCTCCATGGCCACCTGGGGCACCTCAACAACTCAACCGCTCTCCAAATCTGCCTCCCGGAAGTCAGGCGTGATGAATGGGCTTAATTTCCCCACATGGAAATGACAACAGGATGAAGTCAGTGCTGCTTCCCGTCTGTCCAGGACTAATCCTGTTACGTCAGGGCCCTTATCACATTACCGAGGACTTGGGGGGGCCTGGGACCCATCAGAATCACTTACTCTGGCCCAGGGAATTATTAGATTGAACTAATCTCTTAACAAGATCTGGGACACACATGTAAGCGTGCGCGCGTGCACACACACACACACACACGCACACACCTCACCTGCGTCTACTTCTACTACAGAAGAGGAAATCTTTTCTACCCTTAAATATTCAGCAGAGACAAACTGGCTATAAATTATAGCCCCTGCTTCTGACAAAGCTTAAAAAACAAAATTAAAAGGGAAAAATGCACATCATAATCGACTGAAGTGATACATGGGTACAAGGTAGCAGCAAGTGGCTCTTCCTGCCCCATTGCTTCCTAGGTGACAATGGTGACACTGAGGGGTGAGCTGGCCCACCTTTCTCTACAACATACATGTAAGCAGGTGAGCCACTGGGGCTGCGGACCCCATACGCCAACCCTGTATGGAGGTGTGGAGACAGGATGAGGGAAGGAAAGGCCGTGCGGGTCATGGGAAACGGGGACACTTGCCAACTCCCAGGTCGTCCCAGGGCTGAGGCACGAGGGCTCCCCAGCCTCTGGTATTTGCAGAGGTCCGGGCAGGGGAAATGCCCGGCCTCCGAGTGGGAGGGAACCCTGACTGCCGGAATTTGGTGCCAGTGGACAGGCCCTTTGGAGACCGCCCTGGGACCTCTCACCCCTGCATCACAGATCAGACACCTGTCCTTCTGAGAGTCCAGGCATGCAAGGCACTGGCGAGGGAGACTCAGCCATGCCACGAAGGAAGGTCTGGCTGTGTCTCCCCTTCTTCCTGACAGATTCCCACCCCCCGCTGACAGACTCCTCCCCGCTTCTAGTCCCTTTCCAATGGATCTGGCCACCTGCCTCTCCGAGATTTCTGCTGTACGCTCCACGGCCCTCAGACCCCAAGCCCAACCCCCAGCTCATACCTTTGTGCCCCAGGGCCTTTGCTTACGCCTTCCTTAGCCTAGAGCCCAATCCCTTCCCCACAATGTCTCGCTGACCCTGGGCTGGGTTCTTGCTCCTCAAACCTCTGCGTGGAGCCTCACCAAGGTCCTCTCAGCGCCCCCCTGGGATCCTCTGCTCCCCACTGGCCACAGCCTCTTATTCATCCCCTTTAAGCCCCAGCTCAAGAAGAAGCCACCCCCACACTAGCAACCCGGGTCTCAGCTCTCACTTCATTCCTCCACCTCTACTGTCCAAGTTCACACAGGGGTCCCAGGAGGCCCTCGAGGCAGCTTTGAGCTGGCAGAGGCAGGGACCCAAACTCCTCCAGTGACAGGGGACAGTGCTGACTCTCTCCAGGCACAGAAGGCCTTTCTCCAGCTGCACTGGCCCAGGGCCAGGCTGCCACCTCCTGCCGCTGTGCCCGTCCCACCACTGTCCTCCAAACAGCAGCCAGAGGCACCTTTTAAAAATACACTGAGCGATCTCACCGCCTGAAGCCCACTCTCTCAGCTCTCAGCCTAGGACCCAAACCCCGCAGGCGGCCTGGCCCAAGGTCTCCTGGCTCCCCTCACCGGGCCCTGGCCTTTGCTTCCAGCCGCCAAGCTGGCTTGAGCCTCAGTGTCCCTCCCGGCACCTTCCTTCAGCTGAGCCCACAACACATTCTCAGAGCCGATTCCCGGGAGCCCCTGCGCTGCCCATCTGTCCAGTGCCTGCCCTTCTCTGTGCTCGTTCCTGGATTGTTAGGCAGCCGTGTGTTCTGCTCACACCCACGCCCCATGCCTATCACCAACCCTGTGTCACCAGCTGCCACGGAAGTGGGTTTGCCAGAAAGGCCTCTCGGCGCTGTGCCTGGGCTGCTGCCCCCCTGCTCCCAAGTTCAGGGACTGCAGGGAGCCCCACCCCTGGTCAAAGGGAGCCGGCAGCTGCGGGCAGCTAGACTGACATGCGTCATCTGAGCTGCACCTAAGCCCAACCCAGCCCCAGGCACACTTTCAGCTACACAGGCAGGTACCGCAGGGGCCGGGTCACATCGTTGGTCTCGGAGCCACAGCAGGTCTTGCTGCAGGGAGACCAGAGGCTCTGCTCAGGCACATTTCTTGCTGAGTTTCAGGACACGGACACATGCACATGCACCACCCCTCATGCCTGCAGCAAGGAGCTCAGCTTCTCCACTTTATCTATAAACGTCTCACTCTTCAGGCTGTTACCAGGCACATGCGCACGCACACACCCCCACACACGCACAGCACATGCATACACACACTTGCTACATGTACTTTTTTCTGAATGACAGGTCAACTCTGACACACATTTCTGTCCTTTAACACAAATGATTCGTTCTCAAAACTCAGTAACTACAGGTGTTTGTTTACCTGCCAATCGTTATACCAACTCCGACGTACCTATGCGCTGGCAAAGCATCCACCTGCTCTAAAGACTAAATTAGGACGAGAGACAAAGTCACACTGCGACCTCCGTTCCTACATGAGTGTGTGTATGAAGCACACACTGTCCCTACACCTGTCTCGTGTGTCTCTGGCGAAGCCTGTGTCCAGGCCACGCAAGCTGGGTGGGGGCCCCGAGACGTGCAGGAACGCACCCAGGCCAGGCTGACGCGTCTGCAGCAGGGGCTCCCAGCACATGAACCGCTGTCTCGGCCCTCAGAGACCCACACCCACCAGCTGTCGCTAGTGGCCAGGCCAACGTCAAAACGGTCGGGAGCAGGCCTGTGGGCAGACGTGTCTCCGGGCTTTGGCTGATGCTGCCAGGCAGGGCAGGAGCTCTGGAGAGACCAGCCTGCCAGCCACTGGGAAATCTGCTCTCTGGACAATAATAGCTCTGAGAAGAGAGTGGATACAGGCTGCTGGGGCTCTAAGGGGTGGCAGCTCCCGGCTGTCACGTGCCCAGTGGGCTTGGGGTTTGAACAGTGGGGATCCCTAACAAGAACACCAGGGATACGACTTCCCTTCACATGGACATGTGTGTGTGGCTAAGGGAGCACAGAAGGAGCAGATCCCAGGCCCCCTGGCTACCCCCCGGGCCTCCGCTCAGCGCCTGGCTCTGCTACGTCCCGGGCCCCCGCTCAGCGCCTGGCTCTGCTACGTCCCGGGCCCCCGCTCAGCGCCAGGCTCTGCTACCCCTCGGCCCCCGCTCAGCGCCAGGCTCTGCTACCCCTCGGCCCCCGCTCAGCGCCAGGCTCTGCTACCCCTCGGCCCCCGCTCAGCGCCCGGCTCTGCAGTTCCTAAGAGTGCATGGCCACTTATCTGCTCAACCCAAAAATCGGGTTGGAGAAAAGCCCAATTGAGCCTTTCGTTCTCATTTTGTCATCTTTAGAAGCAGCCACATCCCTGCTGGCACTAGGTCACACTAGCTGGCAGGCAGGCCTGCGCTGGGAATGCAGGTATGGAAGGGCCCAAGTGCTGCTGTTCTGGAAGCATTCCTCCTCCTGCCCTCGCCCAGGACCGCAGGTTTGATGGCATCTAAACGTCTGGCGCATCTCAAAGGTCACACAGGCATTCAAGTGCAAGGCTATGGTGCTAGGTCTTTAGGCAAAGATCCAGAACTCTCCCAAACCTCAACATAGCCAGAGAAAAGCCAGAGCAAGACCCCAAACCAGAAGAGTGGGCCTGTGTCACGCACCCACCTACCACACTGTCACTACACCCGTCTTATTCTCCCTGGAGTGAAAACACAACCATCAGAATTCTCATTACCCTTGGCTCTTACAATCCATTCTCAGAGTGCGTGGATGACACACGGCTGTCACAGCTCACAGGCGCTAATGTCACAGTAATGAAGAAACCCCAACCTTTCACCCTCAGTCAGAAAAGCCCTAGCAACTTCTAAAATTGCCCAGGAAAGATAAAGCTCTTCTCTTTCTTTGCCAGTGGTTAGGAAGACTTGAAAGTGTTCTGGATTCTCCAGGTGGTGAGACGTGCGCTGCTTGGTTAGTCTGAGGGGCGGCTGCTGACGAGCGGGAATGGAGCTGCCGTCAGCCCTTTCCTGCTGCTCCAGCCCAGACGGGGGCAGGCTCGTTCCCACACGGCATGCCCATGCGCTTCTGGTCTGGGCGCAGAAAGGCTGGCACTTGGACGCTCCTGCCCAGCCTGAGTGTGGCTGTCACATTTGCTGCCCCCCACAGGAAGCTAACCCAGCCGGTCCAAAGCCACACGGGTCAGATGAATGGCGGCCACACATCAGAGCCTGACATACATGAACAGGGACAGAGACCGAGAGAGGAATGAGCAGCTGGGGCACCGGGTACGTACCTCCTAACGCAGAACAAGCAGGGGCAGCCCGTCACAGAACAGAAAGGTGGGAGCCACAGGCAGAAGGAAAACAACAAGAAGGCACATTTAAACCACTCATCAAAAATCAGCCACACCAAAGCACGAGAGGCACGCAGGTTGTCGAGGCAAAGGCACCTGCTTCTCGTACACAAAGCTGCCTGGGGTCTATCTGGACACTAAGTGACGCTTTTCTGGGATGTTCGTGCAGCCTGGGCAATACTCTCTGCTGTGGACACTGCCAGGATGGCCTCCTTCAGACAGGGTGTGATTCAAAGAAGTGGCCGTCGAATCTGGGACGTGCGGCCCGCTACCGAGAGTGGCATTTCCTAACGGCCTCCTTCCTACCATTTCTGCCTCTGGTCAGGGGCCTTGGCTACAGGAAGTGAGGGCACTCGGCGGGAGCCTCTGTGGGGCTGGGGGCCTGCAGTGCAGTCCCGCCTGCCAGCGCCTCTCACCCAGCTTCAGGAGCCAGCCCTCGCGGTCAGGGTTGAAGAACGTGTGTGTCAAGTCGTTGCCATCGTCCTCCGGGATCTTGAACGGCTCATTCTTGATGCTTTCGTACAAATTCTGCAAGGACAATGGCAGCAGCTCAGGGACACCGAGGGGGAGCGAGTGTCCTCCCAGCTCCCCTGAGGGTGAGGGTGGCGTCAGCGCCCAGCTCGGCGGGTCCTGGGTCCCAGGTCCGCTCAAGATGCTGTCAGATCAATGAACTAGTGCTGCCGGCACTCACAGGCAGAACCCGAGCCCCTGAGGACGGAGGACAAGCGAGGGACCGAGGAAGAGGGAGCGCAAGGGGCACGGCATCAGCAGCAGCTCACCCGCAGCAGCTCCTCGGGCAGGTCCCCACCCTCGTTGATGCCACGATTCATGGTGACGAAACGCTCAGCCGTGGGCTTGTCCCGCACGTTGTGGTTGTGCAGGCTGGTGTTGAGCATGATGATAGCGAAGGACAGCACGTAGCACGTGTCTGAAAGGGGCAGAGGGCGGTGGGCGCTCAGCTGCCATGCTGAGAAACCGGCCTGGGGTCACCACATCAGAGGGGACCTGTGTGCACGGGGTGGATGGCCCTGGGGACACCTGGCGGGGGACAGCGGGCCTGGCCATTTGGGCTCCGAGCAGGGACAAGTGCTGGGCCACAGCTGCCACTGACCTGTGGACTGGAAGACGCCAGGGTTGCACAGGCAGTAGCGGGAGGCGAACGCCTCCATCATGCGGTCGATTTTCTGAGCCTCCCCCGGAAGCCTGAAGCTCCACAGGAACTGTCTGGAGGGGAACAAAAGGCAGCGAGCTTCCGTGGTCCTGGCCTCATGTGCCTACCCAGGAGGGACGCGGGGAGCGGCCGTGTAGGTGAGTGAAGCCGCCTCCACGGCGCCTCAGCCATCCAGAGGCCCCTGCTCCGGGCTGAGTGCCACAGCCCCCCCGCTGAGATGGGGGACGAGGCACAGGGATGACAGGAGCTGGGGTCGGGCAGAGCCAAGGACCCACTGAGCAGCGCGGCAGCAGGGAGCCCCCTGCCAGACGCTGTCACCTGCAGGACCCAGTCAGGAACCCCTGTGGCTCCAGGCCAGAGAGACTGACTGGCCAAAAGGAATGGAATCCTGGCCGCCATGACCACACGTGGATTCACGCCCAGACCTCCAGAGTTTTCAAAAACTGAATCTGAAACTCCCGACTCCCAGCTGCAGGACTCTCAGAGGGCAGTGCGTTCTTCAGCCCAGGCTAGCTGCTGAGCATCAGGCAATGATACTGAGAGAGCAATGCAGCCACACCCCAGTCTGCAGCTGACGGACGGCCACGAGGGATGGACGAGGGGCTTATGTTGGGGCAAAGCAGGTGGGGACTCGCTCACAGCAGGGACCCTGCAGACTCCTGGTGACCCAGACCAGACGTAGAGGCAGCGCAGCCCAGGCTGGGAGTGCAGCCATTGGTGCCTTGGCCGGGATGAAAAGCAGAGCCTCTCCATGGTCCAGGAGGGAGCTTGAACGGCCCCTGTACCTCAACCCCCAGCATCATCGGGGGGTTGGAGGGCTGTCACCCTGATGACATCAGTGATACCTGGCTTTACCCAGACAAGACTGGGACTGGGTGGCCCCCGAGGGCAGGAAGTCCACACAGTGGGTGTCCACACGGTTAGCGTTAAGGCCAAACGAGGCAGGAAGTGAACCTGTGCCTGGACAGCACTGAGACCAGGCCACGACAGAGGGAAGGAAGCCCGCACGCAATTGCCCCATCTCATTTAAAATGAAAGACAGCCAGGAACCGGGAATGGAACACAGAACCAGCCACCCAGCAAAGCCAGCATGAGCCTCCAGCATGAGCTGTGCCCGGCTCTCGGTGCCCGGTGCCCATGGCACTGGAGAGACCCCCTGAAATAAGGGATGCCAGCGTCTGCAGGTGTGGGCAGCACTCCCTGAGTTTCCTCCTTCCTCCCCCTTCCTCTCTAACAGCACGTGACCAAACACTCACCTTAACGCTTGTACAAGGTTGAGATCAGCAAACTCATGGAGTTCAACAAAAGCTTGAAGAACTTTAATGTTAAATTCATCCCTAGAAAGAAAGGGAGGGTGTTTCACAGCCCACGGAGACGACTGCAGTCATTTTAAGACAGACACTTTCTAGAGCCAATTTTTGTGGTTTTTAGTTTCGCGTGACTGAAAGCTAAGATACTCTCCCAGTACATCTGTTGGCAGGTTAGTGCGAAGGAGACGAAACAGTACTGACAACCCCACACTGGTAAGGCAGGCTGGCAGACTGTCCTAAGACCCCAAACACCAGCCTGCACGGCCGACACCCGAGCACCCGCGTGCTGGGCTGTGAGGCACTGCCCCAGAGAGAGGTGCCTGCAGATTCTCTCCATCTTCAATCCACCTGTGAGGCTGCCGCTCACACGGCTGCCACCTGACGGGGCACTTCCCCGTGGGTGACAGACCCTGCAATGGAGGGCAGGCTGCTCACTCGCCTTAACCTACCTCTCTCCCAGGTAGTCCCCGATGACAGTCTTGTTCAGGCCTTCTCCTTTGTACAGGAATTGGGCCACGTCTTCTGGGGAGCTCTGCAGCAGGTCGTTTTCTATGAGAAACTGAATTCCCTGAAGATGAACAGGAGAAAGGAAGGAAGTGTAGGGGCCACCCAGTCTCCTTTAGGGACAGAAATACACCGCGGGCAATGACGCGGTGGTTTGCACGCGAACAATACAGCAGCACCGTCTGCGTCTCACGGCCACACCACACTGATCCATCAAAGAAAAGCACACTCATGCCTCTTCATTCCTCTTGGCCATTGAACAGGCCGAAAGACAAACAGGTTATTGAACAAACCGTTTTCCGTGGTCATTAGCGACCATGAAGGCAGCGGTGACAATAACACCAAATTTCCCAAGCTCAGGAGCCGGAGCTGTGGTGTCTGAGGGAAACACGTCGTCCGAGGGTGGCCAGCCAGTACCGGTTCCCAAGCCCCCTCTCCCTTTCCCTTCCTTCACTACATAATCACCTTCCCAGCCTCCCATGCAACTAGAAATGACCTTGTGACACAGTTCTGGTCAGACCGAGGTCCGTGGGGAGGACTGAAGAAAGCTGCTGGTGTCCTGATAAAGGGGACCTGTGGGCACACAGTGCTCCCCCCTCCTCCTTCCTACCCTGAATGCAGAAGTGACGATCAGAGCCCCACCAGCTATGGTGCGAAGGAAAGACCCCCAACACTGGTGAGACGCCAGTCCCCTCGTGTGAGCGATGCTCCTGGGGTTTACTGGTAC
The DNA here is from genome assembly GCF_964194185.1 of Rhinolophus hipposideros. Taxonomy (NCBI): domain Eukaryota; kingdom Metazoa; phylum Chordata; class Mammalia; order Chiroptera; family Rhinolophidae; genus Rhinolophus; species Rhinolophus hipposideros. Next base: position 41,833,323 of record NC_138069.1, read on the forward strand.
CTATGACTAAACTCGTCACCTGACTGCAATGCCATTGAGCTTAAGGCAGTCAGAATCCAGGCCGCATGAAGGACCAACAGGGCGCAGCCACCATCTCTGAATGAAACGCTGCAGGGGCTGTCCTGGCCAGGACGAGCTGTGCTGTCTCATGAGAACTCCTCAGAACAGCAGAACTTTATCCAACACAGCTACTGAGCTGGTTTCAAAATACATGTTGACAAAAGCTTGGCAGGGAATCGGGAATTCTGTCCTCAATTTGCCCGAGGCTATTTCTACAAGTTCAGAGATGACCTTCCAGCTGAAGCTCTCAGTGTCACCAGCGCTCCCTCCCAGCCATGGTACAGCTGAAGTTCTTAAAAGGCATGAGTGTCCACAGGATCCTCCTTTAGAATTTCTAGAAACTGGGAACAACCCAGCAGTCAGTACGAGAGCAGATAAATGCATCCTGGTGTATTCCTATGATGGAAGACTATGCAGCAAAGAGACGCAATAAACACTCAACCGCATGGATACGTCTGACAGCCGTGACACGGAGTAAAAGGACTTCGAGTATATTTTCATTCCATTAATATGAACTTTCAGAAAAAGCAACACTACAGTCCATGGAGATGGAGTAGAATCTACCCGAGGAGGAGCCGCCCCAGGGCACCCCCCACGTGCCCCCCACGCACGTCTTGCTCTGGGCGGTGGATGCGCGTCCTCGGCTGGGCCACGGCTCTGAGAGGGCCCTGCACCTGTCCAGCCCTCCAGCTGTCTACAGAACGCTGTGGTGACAAGGCCCCGGCCAGGCCGGTACCCCCAGAACTGAACGGGATGGGCGCGGGCTGTCATGAGTTCCTCTGCATGCTCGTGACCTGCTCTAAAATTCAATGCCCCCAAACACCAGGGAGCATCTTGGAGAGTCTATGAAACATCCAAGGATATGAGAAAACAGGCTCCGAGCAAGGTCATCTCTTCTGCGCTTCAAGGGTACACACGGAAGGTCGCAGAGGCACCAGGTGATGCTGCAGCTCCCTTTGGGAGACTGTGTGAGGCCCTGTCATGGAAAACATGGAGCCACTGGGGTGAGCCCAGGCCAGGGACCAGAAGAGAAGACGGAGCCGAAAGCCAGCGGCAAAGAGAACAGCTTAGAAGGAGACCAGACTGTGTCTGCGGCGTGAAACAGGCAGAAGCAGAGGACGATGGACCCAGAAGCAGACCTGCTCTAAATCCAGTGGCACGTGTCCTTGTACGAGACAGAAGAGGAGATGTCACACTCCACGTGACAGGGAGGCCAGCGACTGCACTGGTGCGGCCACAAGCCAAGGAACGCCAGGGCTGCTGGCGGCCACCAAAAGTGGGACAGGCCTAGAGCTCCCTGTCCCTGAGCCTCCAGCAGGAGCCGCCCTGCCCACACCTTGATCTTGGCCTCTGGCCTCCGGACTGGGAGAGATTCAACTTCTGTTGTGTTAGGCCATGAAGTTTGTGGTCATTTGTTACAGAAGCTGCAGGAACTGAATCTACTAGGAAAAATATTCCTTCAACAATCAGTCTTTCAGATGTAACCATCAGTTCTGCTGGCTTCTTTTTTTATCCGGCACCTCACTCTTGGATTCATTTCTGGTTTAGAGGTGGACTGTTCTCATCACTCAGCTTCTGCAGATCACAGAAGGTCTCAGTGGCTAATTTCTGTCAATTCTCCGCAGACCTTGGGAAGCAGTCTCCCCACTGTCTGACTCGGCGTCGCTGAGAACAAGCTTCCTATGATTCTTGTTCTTAGAGAATCTGGTCTTTCCTTCCTGGAAATTTAGTGGATTTCTCTTTATCCACAAGTTTCCTAGTATTTCACTCGATATATGTACATATAGGTCTTTTAAAAAAAATTGTGGAGCTTGGCATTGGAGCCTTTTGAATCTGAGAGTTTGATCTTAATCTAGTTTTGAAATATCCCAATATTTCTATGAAATATTTCCTCCACTCCATTTTCTTCTCTCTCCTTCTAAGACTTTTATTAGGCAAAATTTGAGCTGCTAGACCCATCTTCCACGTCTTGGTGGTGTTCTGTGCAAAACTACGGGGAGAATTATCCAGCTCTAAATTCCAGCTCACGAATGCAGCCTTCAGCTGAGTCCTCTCCAGCTTACAGGCCGGCTCTCAGGTGTTTATGTGACACAGTTTTTCATTTCCTTGAATTGTTTTTACAACTCCCTGTATTTGTATCATAGATAAGGAACATCCTACCATATCTCTTTGGTGATATTTATAATATCTAAAAATATCCTACTCTTAATGTTTCCTTCTACTGCTTCTATTAGGTCTGTTTCCTCCAGTGTTAGTTCTGTTTGTTGAGTTTCATGTCTCTTCCACGTGTCAGTTTCCTGGTAGGTTTGGTGATTCCTGATTAGGTGTGCGTCTTTGTCCTAAGATTCTCCGGTAACCTAACTGCATGCCGTCTGTTTCTGGAGTTTACAGTAGCTGCCCTCAGGGACCTGGCAGAGGAGGTCACACAGCCAGGTGGGTGCTCAGTAGCTAGTCTCTGGGAGCGGGTTTCTCCTCCTCCTCCTCCTCCCTATGATGCCAGCTGCCCACAGCGCAGCCTGTTTTCATGAGCTAAGTGCCCCCCCTTTCTTCTCCCACTTGGGGGCACACACTACTGCTCAGTGCAAGCTCAGCAAAGGGTGCAGCAAAGGGTGGACAGTCTGGATGTCCCTACGGGCCTATGCCCCACACCTGCAGCCCCTGAGCATGTCAGCCGGGGCACTGCTGTCCCTTGCGGCATGTGCTTCAGGCTCTCATTTATGGTGTCTTTCGGAGATTCCTCAATTTCTACTCCACTGAAGGGACTCCTGCTTTTTATGAATTTATCTATTATATTTTTAAAGGCACTTCTAGGAAACAGGGAATACAAGGGAGAGGCTGTAGAGTGTTTTCAGCTTCCCTAGTCTAATACTTTCCTCTTTCATTTATAAACCTAAGTGCTACTTCTGGGTATCTAATGCACCTGAACAAAGCAAAGGTCCTTACTCCAAATGTTACCGCTCTGTGATTTAACATCCTTCTAGCCTGAAACAATGTATTTAGGCTGACAGTAAATAACATTGTGTTTCACAATGTCACATGGTTTAACAGGCACAAAGGGTTGGGGGGGTAGATGCAATTTTGAATTATGTCTGAAGCATGTGAGATCATTGGTACTATTATGGACTGAACCTGCATCCCCTGAAAATGTGTGAGTTGAAGCGATGTATGAGGAGACGAGCCTTTCGGGGGCTGATCTGGGTTAGACGAGGTCACGAGGGCAGGGCTCTGGTCTGATGGGATTAGTGTCCATATAGGAAGAGACACCAGAGCGCTTGCTCTCCTGCCGTGAGGACACAGCAAGAACACGGCCATCTGCCAGCCACAAAGAAGGCCCTCTCCAGAGCCCGACCCTGCTGGCACCCTCACCTTAGACTTCCAGCCTCCAGAACTGTGGAAAATGAATTTCTATTGGTTAAGCCCCTCAGTCTGTGGTGTTTTGTTATGGCGGCCCAAGCTGACCAAAACAAGTGCTATCACCCAGTCCACAAAAGCAGAGAATTTTGATAAATTTTCCCCACTTAAAGCAAACATGTACCGTCTGCTTCTATTGAGAAACATAATTACAAGTAAGTTGTCAAATGAACTAATAACTAATATTTTTAAAAATCTTCTTGGTGAAGAGTGTAAAGCAAAGGCTGTATAGCAGTTTGCCGCAGCCCAGGCACAACACGGAACGCCCACTTCCCACCACGTGCTTGGCAGGCCCCAGAGCTGACTAGTGGTCCTGGACGTCCAGGCTAGACCGAGCCACCTACACACCAACTGAGTCCACAGGATTCGGGAAGTGCAGCCTGAGTCGGGTTCCTTGTTACCACCCTGGGGGAGCTCCGTGGCTGCTCCGTGCCTCCCTTTCCCCCACTGTGAAACAGGAAACGAAGTGGAAACTACCTCACACAGTTGTTGTAGGGACTAAAGCGTACTAATTACAGTGCCTCCTGAGCACAACTCCTGGCACAGAGCAAGTGCTCCATAAATGCCAGCCCCTATTACTATAAACCTGACACACAGTACCTGCAAACGAAGAAGACAGGCAAGACCCTGACAGAGAGGACGGGGTGCAGACTGGCGGCGCCATGGAAACAGGTACAGACCTTTGTGTGTTTCATGGGCAAGATGTGACTTTACCCAGGAACTTCCCGGTGTGCCATCCTGGGATCCACTTTAACATAAAGTTCCGTTTGAAAAACATCCGCTTGTTAAATGATCTCTCTCCCCCTGGGAGCTGCTCCCACTGCTTACTATCTCTGCTGCTAGTTCAGCTCTACAAACTCAACTTCTAAAGAAAATAAAAACTTGTTACTGACCCCAAATGTCACATCATTACCAAGTGTCCACAATTACTCCCACTAACGACTGGAGCTGACTTATGCCCCATAAGCAGAGAACTGGAAGCACGTTCGGTGGGGCCAGAGCACACCAGTTACACAGAGACCCTCCTGCAGCTGTAGCCGTGCTGGACCTTAAGAAAATCCAAATCTGCAAACCGTGAACAGGGAAAAATGGCACGTATTTCTTTAAATAACATTTGCAACTGTGTTTGCACCTAGTAACGTAAGTGTATAGACCTCGCACAGAGTAATTCCCATAGTCAAAATTTATTGAATGAACAAATAATTATCACAGAGGCTCAATGCCAAAAACAAAAGAATAAGAAAGATGTTTTAAAAAGTGAAAACCAGTTAAAGACCAGAGAGCACTGGAGTGAACCAGCTCGTGATCAGAAATCAGCAGGGAGGGGGCCCGCTCTCCTTCTCCAAAACCAAAAGAAATCTCACAACTGGCTTAATAGCTTCTGCTAAGTCCTTTAGCTCAAGAACAAGCACCTACACATTGCAGGTTTCATTACTGTGGGATGTTTTACTAGAAGATCCCACTTAAGACCAAGGCTTAAATCTGGACAGTTCCTTGGTCTTTCACACAGATACCTTTCTAAAGTGAATGAATAACGAACATCCTCTTACTTGAGCCATTTGACCCATCAGACCACAAAGTGCAAACTCTGCCCAGCTGGACCCGACAAACCACGAGACTCCCTGCCCTGGGTTCTGCCTCAAGCGGGAAACGGGGCGTGGCCTGGCTTTGCAGAGGGGCCGGCTCCCGAGAAACCCGTCCTCACTCAGAACTTCAGACATAAAGAAAGACTTTTGGGTCCAGGGTTCAGTTCAACAGATACTTTTGCTTCACCCCACTCACTAGCAGCCCTTTTATTGATAAAAATTTAACATCAACTCTCCGTATTTTTATGAGGTGTATGACCACCTTTGTTCAAAAGGCAGAGAGCCATGGAAACCCATCAATCTCTCTCTCGCAGGTCAGACAACTGAAAATGTTCTCTTACCTTTTTGGGATCCATGTTGAATTTCTTCCTTCCCATAGCTATTTGCTTGTTCCTCTGAGTAGTTTTGCTATGCATTAGAAATAAGTAAGAAATTGTTACTGGACATTCGCACAAAGTGCAGTGAGCAGCCGACCATGGCCCTTTGGCCACTGCCCCTCAGGACAACTCCTGAGGGAAAGGCTCCCAGAGCCCTCCCCACCCTTGCTTGTGGCTCCTTTACAGCTGACAACTTCTTCAGAAAAAGCTAATGACGAGAAGCAGCAATGAAAGAAAAGCATAGTGGCCTGTTGTACAGAAAGGTTACTTCTGTGTAGGTTAATTTGGAGGTGCCTGTGCTGCTTCCTGAACTACAGGCGAAAGTAGCGAAAGTGGGAGAGAAGCACCCAGACTCCTCGGCGAAGGGCAGGAGCAGGGGGAGATTAGAGGAAACGACTCCCTGAGGCGCTGCTGTGGGCCGCTTACTTACCTCTCCTCCACAGAAGTCAGATTGTCGATCTCTGTCATCACCTCAGCAATTTCATATTTCAGTCTCTGTCAAAAAAAAGAAGAGAATGTGGGGGTTAGGAGGGGGGGGTCTTTACAGTTCTCCTCCTAGACTCAGAGAAATGTTAGCTTTCCAGGGACCACTTCGCTGAGGTCTCATCTGGATCCCACTACAGGTATGGAAAAACCAATACCTGTTCTTGCTGCAGAGAGAGTCTCCTAATCAGAGCCACCCAAATACAGGAGAAAGAAAAATTATTTGTCCACGTCTCATCAGAAGGAGATCAGAGTTTTCTACCAGGTAGGTTCTAGAGGATTTGTGTGTAAAATCAGGAAGGGACACTGGGAAGAACTCACAGGTGTAAAAAGACTGAAGCAGCAAGACGAGAGCAACGAGTCCTTAGTTCACTTCCTGCAGCTGTGAGACATCCCCCCCACATGCCCACCTGCCTTCTCCTTCATGGCGGGCAACGTCCTCAGGACAACGAGGACAGAAGGTGAGGCTTACACGAATTTAGATCAGGTCCCCTAACCACCAGACTCAGGATGATTTCCAGCACTTTGCATGAGACCAAGTACCATGGACAGAGCCCAGGCGGTGAAAACAGTGGCCCTTAGACATGCCAAGAACGCCAGAAGGGACAGAGTCCCTGGTCCCTCAATGTGACTCCACCACTTACTGGCTGAGAGACCTTTCGCAACCCTCTTAACCTCTCTGGGCATCAGCATTCTCGACCCAAAATTGAGGTTGTGAAAGCTCTATGCGACTCCACAGGTACTACTATTACTAATGTCCACACAAGTCCATTAACCTTCAAACATACTCTGATTCTTCAACCAAAGCACCTACTCAGGGTTACCTGATTTTTCCAAGCACGAAGGGTAATCTTAGAAGAAAAAGTTCTACGAATTATTTTTCAAATACAAAGAAATTTTTATTAGGAACACTTTTATTTTGTGTGCCAAGAAACCTCACACTTAAAATGCGAGCTCTTAGAAAGGAGTTATTGTCTGGACAAGGCTTGGCCTTGCAGCCAGCAGCCTGTGAGGCCAAATTTACTTTGGCATGACAATGATTAGGACGTTTCTGAAAGAAGAGCCACGTCTGACTGATTTCCCAAGAAAGCCCCACCGGGAAGCCGCGAGTGCTGGTCTTCTGAATAATTTCTGCAACAGTTATAGACACTCTACTCCTCGAAACTGGTGTTACGCCTTTGCTTCTCCTGTGGGACCCCCACCACTCTGTCCTCTGAGCACACGGATGTGTTAAGTACAGTGTTTAGCTGCCTGTTTTACTGTCATGCTACTTTAACCCGCTGGTCGGCAGGCGCGTGAGGAGCATCTAGAGCTCCATCTATGTTATTCACTTACTTAAAAGATACCAGAGTGCCCAAAATGTGACAGGCAATGTTCCTTGTGCTCAGAATATTGGTACACAAAAGCAGGTCTTATTATACAATTTTAGAGAGCAATATGTCTACAGATTGCTGCTGCTATTTAAAAATGCCCTTTGTGACTCTGGCGTCACAAGTCACTTACTGCTGACTCCAGGCCTGTGGTGTCTTGATTTCCACCCCTGAGTTTGCACAGCCTGGTGAGCACGGTCTCTGCTTTACCAATCTGGATAATTCTCTCACTGTCTCTTTGTGTGGTTCAGATATCCACATACTAGACACCCATTTTTTACATTGTCATGAAGCTACTGACACTGTTTTACCTAAAAGTGAAAACTAAAAATTTGTTTTACCTCGATGTCATCAATAAGTTCCTTTTTTCTTCGACGAATGTCTAGGAGTTCTTCTCTCTCTTCTAAGGAGAGGTCTTCAGGCACTGAAAGAAAAAAAGAAAAGTACTAAGCAAACAACCATTACTCTGGAGAACAACTTGGCAATATCTAGTAAAGTTAAAGATGGGCACGTGAACAGGCCAGCAACTCTGTACATGAGCATTTATTATCCCAAAGGAACCCTCGTATGGACCATAAGTAAGCTACTCATAGCAGTATTGTTTGTAATAGAAAAACAAGCTAAGTTCCACTAGCAAGAAAATGAATAAACTGTGGTATATTTATAAAACAGAATCCCACACAATAAAAAACAAAAAGGCTGAACTCAGTCCATCAGCACAGACGAGCCTCACAGAACGGAGTCGACAGGAGCAGGCTGAAGGCTAACGGTATGTGACACGTCACAGAGGGCAGGGATGGAGCCCATCAATCTGCACGTGTTTGGCGGATGTGCATGTGTGTACAGCAGAGCATAAATGAAAGCACAAAAAGGATTAACACGACATTCTTGATGGGGGTTCCTTCTGAGAAGGCTGGGGTGGGAGGAAATACACTACAGAAGGACATCAGGGAGTTTCAGGGCACTGGGCATAGAGTAGCCAGTACATGGATGTTTGCTGGATTTTCTTTTTTTTAATTGACAAAGAGTTGTTCATTATATGCTCTTATTAATGATTAATCTCTGCAGTATTTTCCATTCCTACTATGTCTATATTCTCTCTCTCTTCTTTTTTTTTTTTAATTGGGTAACTGTTTGTTCCAGGGCCCCTCAGCTCCAAGTCATTGTCCTTCAATCTAGTTGTGGAGGGCGCAGCTCAGCTCCAAGTCCAGTTGCCATTTTCAATCTTAGTTGCAGGGGGCACAGCCCACCATCCCATGCGGGAATTGAACCAGCAACCTTGTTGTTAGGAGCTCGCACTCTAACCAACTGAGCCATCCAGCGCCTCTATTCTCTCTCTTTGATTACAGTCACGTGCTGCTTCGGGGTGGGGTCACGTTCTGAGAAATGCGTCCTCAGGCAGTGTCATCCTGTGCGAATATCAGAGTGTGCACTTACACACCCAGATGGTCCAGCCTACTGCACACCGGGCTGTGTAGTGCTGCTGGGCTACTCACCTGTACAGCCCGTTCCCGTACAACACATGAGATTAAATCAAGAGAAAATGATGCGATCGAGAGAGGCGGTAAACACGAGACGTAGGAGAATGTGTAGTGACATGTCACCTGGTTGCCAGCATACCAAGGCGTACTGTTTTACAGCAAACTTTTTTTATATAAGTAGAAAGAGAACTCTACATTCATGATAAGAAGTACGGCGCAGTAAATACACAAACCACAAACCCGGGTGTTTGTTATCACTGTCAAGCACACCCTACACAGGATTGCTTGTGCTCCTTTTATACAACTGGCAGCATAGCAGGTTTGTTTACACCAGCGTCACCACAAACACGCGAGTAATGTGCTGTGCTATGATGTTATGATGGCTACGACGTCACTGGGTGACAGGAATCTTTCAGCTCCACTATTATCCCATGGGACCACCACTGTGTAGTGGTCCGTCGCTGCCCAAAACGTCGTTATGCAGCACGTGACTGTGCTAGAACTGTTTCATTTCATTAAGCTTTTCAGCAAAATAGCTTTTGACTTTAATAGTCTTCTAGTGTATGTTTAATTTCTATTTCATTAATTTGTTTAAAGAAACAAAAGATGAAGAATCTGAGTAAACAGCAAGAGGACATCCAGAGGTTCTACAAACAAATCAAGACGACACGGGTAGGTAAACTAACTGATGAACCAGAAAACAGTAGCCATAAAAACACCCCCAAACTGACAGATACTTGATTTACAACGGAGCTGACACTGAGCTCAAAAAGACAGGCTGGACTCTTCAATACATATGGGCTATATCAGCTATCTATATGTAAAAAAATGAAATTGAATCACTCTTATCATCATACATATTTTCAATTAATTCCAAGTAGAAAAAGGCTCCAATGTGAAAGGCAACACTACACAATTTTTTGAAGAAAACAGAGGAGAATGTATTTATAATTTCAGAGTAGGAAAGTATTTCTTAAATAAGAAAAAATATAAATCACAAAGGAAAATATTAATAAACTCAATATTAAAATTAAGAACCTTTGTTCACCAAAAGTTCCACACCACAAAGTGAAGAACAAGCCAGAAACTGTCAAAGGATTGGTATCCAGAATATACAACTCCTACAAATAAGGAAAAAAGTAGAAAACAATGCTTAGAAAACGGGGAAAAGACTTAAATATGCACAAGATCGAAAAACTATGTAATATGAATGAGCACATGAAAAGATGTCAACTCTTTAAATAATCAGGGAAATGCAAATTAAAGTCTCAATAAGCGAGTTCTACTAAAACTATAGTAAGGCAATTTCTTAAAACTCAAAAACCCACGAGGACAAAAATGATGGGAAGAGAGAGAATAACAACACATTTTAGAAGCCGGAAGACTGGACCAGCACTCACTGACTTATGGGGGGGAGAACACTGCAGTGCGATAGACTCAGGGGTAACCTGACACCCACAATCCTCCAGAGGCTGAGGAACTGCTGCTCCAGGTAAGTCTGGAGGAAGGTGTGGGGGGGGGAGGGAGGAGCAGGGTGTGTGTGGGGGGGGAAGACTAATAAGGAAGCCAGGAGGGAGGAATGTGAAAGCTGTCTGCTCCCTTCTCCTCCTCTCCCATTCCACAGAAGACTAGTTCTCTCTAGAGGGTAGCAGAGAGGGACCAGGGGACACCCAGAATACGTGAGCGTGAGGGCACCACACCAAAGTCAAGGGATGTAATCAATACTGACCCCCCCAAGTCTTCTTCCCCACGGGGCTCCCAGACTGCTGGCAACTAGCCCTCTGCCCCACCTGCACCACCCTGGACAAGAGGCTGGGAGGGTCTTCTCTGCAGAACCAGCAACTTTAGATCTAAAAATACTGATATCAGAGGGGGGTTCCACCAAGGTGGGTAGGGAGTTCTACCAACAACCAATCTAAGATCCCATGAAGTGTAAGATGTATCCCCCATTTCAGAGATGTTAAAATGTGGAAAAATTTGCAAATCAGAATCAATGAAAAATGGGAAATTATCATACATATTGACATTAAAATATAAGCAAACAGTATCTCAAAGTTATGTATTTTCTGATTTTCAAATAATATTAATAATCTAATTGTCTAACAGATTCCAATCTACCTAGAAGCTGCAATGCAACTTGGTTTATTGCTAGAAATAGCTAATGGCTCCGCCCACCTCCTCTCTCTAAGTTAACCCGCAGTTCTACACCCTCTCCTAGCGGAAGAGAATATTCCACAAGTATGAATTGTGGCAAGAAACCCTCCCTATATGTAAAATGTGATAATTTATCAAATTACCCACTGCACAGCAATTTGATAACAGTTGATAAAAAAGAGCGCAAACAATCTCATGTAGAGAGATGACTCACAACTGAATATTTGTGGCTACCTAGTCCTAACAGCAACCGATGTCACTCACTCTCAATTTTACCTGGTATTTTCTAGAGCTCAGGAACAGGCCAATTCCACCACAGGACATTAAGAACGCTGGCAAAATGTGGGCTTCGCCTCCGGTCCTGTTAATTCTAAGTGGGAGCTCTGTGCAAGGAGTTGTGGTTTAACCCTGTCAGAAATACCACCTTCCTGTGACACTGCAAAAACCGGCGATTTAAACTCTTAAATGAGCATGAGTTCCCAGCGAAGAGCAAAGTAATATCATACGAGGAATGAAAGGAGGCCCCGGGCATCACAGCTGTGCTTCTGGGTCTCATCACACTCAAGGCGTCTCTGCCCTCCGCGAGGTGGGCAAAAGCCAGCAAGCAGCTCTGAGGCCTCGAGTTCCCCGCGGAACAGGGCGTGCCCCCATCTACCACTCGGTCACCTCCTGAGAACCCAGTCTCTCGGTCATCCCCCCTCAACCTCCATCACACCAACCTTTACCTGTTCCAGGACACCCATTCTCTGACCAGCCTTCTTTGGAGCAGATGAAATGCCATCTTTAGAAAACAAACAAAAACTCAGGAGTTTACCACCAGCTCGCCATCAATAAGGGAAATGCTAAAAGAATGAACTTCAATCAAGAGAAAAGACCCAAGATGAGAGAGGAGAGATGACTAGTGAATGATAAGCAGTTACAGAAGGAAACAAAGAAAAAGTGACTACATAGAATAATGCTTCATAGAATAAAAAAAGATAAAGTACCCAACAACAGTAACATGTAAATGGAAGAGAAACAATTTGCTCTGAAGTTCTGAGAGTTCGAAAGAAGAGGGTATATACATAGTTAACTTTAGATTTGGCAAGTTAGAAATGCATATTAAAATTTCTAGGGCTGGACCAGTGGCTCAGGCGGTTAGAGCTCCGTGCTCCTAACTCCGAAGGCTGCCAGTTCAATTCCCACATGGGCCAGTGGGCTCTCAACCACAAGGTTGCCAGTTCAATTCCTTGAGTCCCGCAAGGGATGGTGGGCTCTGCCCCCTGCAACTAAGATTGAACACGGCACCTTGAGCTGAGCTGCCGCTGAGCTCCCGGATGGCTCAGTTGGTTGGAGGGCGTCCTTTTAACCACAAAGGTTGCCGGTTTGACTCCCGCAAGGGATGGTGGGCTGCTCCCCCTGCAACTAGCAACGGCAACTGGACCTGGAGCTGAGCTGCGCCCTCCACAACTAAGACTGAAAGGACAACGGCTTGACTTGGAAAAAAGTCCTAGAAGTACACACTGTTCCCCAATAAAGTCCTGCTTCGCTTCCCCAATAAAAAAAAAATGAGATTGGAGTTTCTCTCCACTTTAAAAAAAAAATGAAATTCTAGGCTAAGCAGGAAAGGAATTGGAACAGAGTTCAAAATGCCCAAAGTGGGAAAGAAAAACTGGAATGAGAAAAAATAACCAATCCAAAAAATGGCAAGAAAAGAGAAACAGAAAAACCATTAGCTATGTTCATTATATCTCAATAAAGCTGAAATTTAAAATAGAAAAACGGTTAGAAATATAGAATGCAAAATACAGGAGTAGGAAAAAAACCCAAATATACTGATTTTTTACTGTGGGAAACTGAGAAACAAGTCCACAATACTCTGCAGCCCTTCTGATCACGGAGGAGAATCTTTTTACACCGCTAAATCTTGACTGGCTTGGGACTTCCTCTGAACAAGAGAATGTGGCAGAAGTGACACTGTGCAGGGTCCGAAATCTCTGCTTCTTGGAACCCTGGGGCCACCATGGTCTGGAGAAGCCTGGAATGAAATGTACTATGGAAAGGAAACCGCATTCGGAGAGAGCCCCAGACAGCCTAGCTGTCCCAGGCACCTCCACTGAGACCCCGGAAATGTGAGTGGGGTCACCGGGGAGGAGCCCCGCAGGCTGAATGCTTCGATGTTAGAGGCCACAACAAGAGCAGTCCCAGAACTGCAGCCAGCTCAGATTGGAGAGATACAATAATCCAGTGTTGTTTTAAGCCCAGCCACTTTGGAATACTTTGTTACGCAGTCATAAATAACTGACACATTTACAATGAACATAAATGCAAAAAGCACCAAGGTTTAAAACTTGGACATGAAATAAACAACAACATAAAAAATCCAACTGAATGCTCTTTACAAAAGGCACACTTAAAATATAAGAATAGCTACCAATCGAAGGTGAAAGAGTAGAGAGTGATATACCAGACAAACCTTCCTGAAAGAAGGTTGGTCCCGTTATGTTCATATAGGCAAAACAAATTAAGATAAAGTCACTAGACAATGACATATTATTCCATTAATCACACAAGTCTGAATTTATATGCATCCAGCAAAATGGCCTCAAAATATATAAAGCAAAAATCAGCAGATGTACACGTAAAAATGAATTCTTCCATCAAAGGCAAAAAAGGTGGGGAGATACAGATTTGACGAATGCAAGTAAAAACCTTGAACTAATGGACATACTATGCTCCACGGATTTTAAGATACACGTTTAAAATGTCTCTGAAACCGAGTGGGACATATCCCGGTCCCTGCCTCCATACCTGTGGACATGCTTACTACCTGGCTGACTGAACTGCTGTTCCTCGATGGCTCTATCCAAAGCACAATTTAAGGACCAGTTGAGGAAAGCCAGCTGGTATGAGCGGTTACTGCTTCAAACCTTTCATGACACCTTCTGGTAAAACCAAGGCAGTCTCGGCCGAAGAACCTACAGAATTTGAAAAACCCCATAAACAATAAAGGAGCTTTCTTTTAAGAAACGCTGCATCATCCACGCCTTTGAAGGCACAGGACAACACTGCAGAAAAACACAAATACCAACTGTGTAGAAAGAAGAGTAACGCTCAAGAGTGGGATTCTGTGAAGAAGTTTCAGGAATACCTCAGGCAAGTTATTTTGCTCATATTTTACTTTTTTTACGTATGCCTAAGAGTAAAGGTTATAAGAAATCAATGTTTAAATAAGTGCTTTCAATCAGTATAAATAAAAGATTGTAAGTGAGAAGTTACGTCTGGTTTCACTGGAGCTCTTCTTGCTTGGTGGAACATAACATCCTGATGCATCTTGTTCACTGACGGAGACAGGTTCCACCAGACCGACCACGGCACCAACAGCTGAGCAGCACACTCTCCCAGGCCAGGTGGGACACTTCTGCACATCGCCGCCTAGTGGGCCACTGGGAAGTCCTACTCACACAGGAGTGGCAGCGGGTACAAGGAGAGGGCTTTGCTCAGCCTCTGCAGGTGCCACCCCGGAAAGCAGAGGTGTGAAAGCTTTCATAGCCACCAAGGCGGGACAGGACACAGGATTCCCAGAGGGAGTGAGGCGGAGGTCCTCATCCTGCCTCTTCACTGAGCACAGCCCTATCTGTGGAGCTGATTTTGGGCTTCTGACCCCCAGAACTGTACAAGAACAAATGTCTTGTACAAGTCACCAAGAATGTGGTAATTTGTTACAGCAGTTACAGGAAATAAATACAAATGTTGGTACCTGAAACTAGGGTGTTCCTATAACAAATATGAAAATGTGAAAGTGACTTTTGTATTGTTTTTCTGGTTTCTATTTCATTTATTTCTGCTCTGATCTTTATTATCTCCTTCCTTGTGCTCCCTTTGGGCTTATTTTGCTGTTCTTTTTCGAGATCCGTTAAGTGTGAAGATAAACTGTTGATTAGTGATGTTTCTTGTTTCTTTAGATAGGCCTGCAATGCTATGAATTTCCCTCTTAGGACTGCTTTCGCGGCATCCCATAGATTTTGGGTCGTCGTGCTTTCATTTTCATTTGTCTTGAGATATCTTTTGATTTCTTCCTTGATCTCCTGCTTGACCCATTCATTATTTAGTAATAAGTTATTCAGCCTCCATGAATTGGTGTGTCTTCCAGTTTTTTTCCTGTAGTTCATCTCTAATTTCATAGCACTGTAATCAGAGAAGACAACTGGTATGATTTCAATTTTCTTAAATTTATCAAGACTTGTTTTGTGGCCTACCATATGGTCTATTTTGGAAAATGTTCCATGTGCGCTTGAGAAAAACGTGTATTTTGCAGCGAAAGTGACTTTTGAATTGAATGATAGAAAAGACCTATTTAACTGAGGTGATTAAGTCACCTTAAGCAGGTACAGCCTGATGTCTTCTTGCTACTTGTGGTAAAATCTAAGAGGAATGAGATAAATTGAGAGAATAACTGTTATGCAAAAAGGAACCAGGCCTTGATGATTTAGGACATTCTCAGCGTATCCAGATTGCAGAGGATAAAATTAGGAGTTGTGTTGTCAGAGAAGTGTGTTCTATAGAGAAAGCCAAGAGTGTGGCCGGCCGGTGTCTTGCTAACGTTTTGGAAGAAATAAGAATGTTCATCCTCACAGAAGGCTCTTGGCAGACAGTAAGCCGGTCACTCATGGATCCCTTCAACCATCTCAGCACAGCCAGGAATAGAGATGGGATGACACAGGATAGACGTACGGAACGCCCTCTTGTCTAATGGAAAATAGTCTGGCAGCTTCTTACAAAACTAAACATACACTTATTGCATGACCAAGCCACGTCACTCCTGGACATTTATCCCAGAGAAATGAAAGTTTATGTCCACACAAAAACCTCTACACAGATGTTCACAGCAGTTTTACTTATAATATCCTAAAACTGGAAACTAAAGTGTCCCACAATAGGTGAAGGTACATCCATAATATGGAATATTAGCCGTAAAGATCAGTAAACTATTGATATACACAACAACTTAGATGGATTGTAAGGGCATTATGCTGAGTGAAAAAAAAGCCAATTGCAAAAGGTCACATACTGTATGATTCTATTTATATAACATTCTCAAAATGACAAAAATACCGAGATGGAAAACAGATTAGTTGTTTCCTGGGGTTAAGGATGGTTGGGGAGTGAGCAGGTATGACTAGAAAGACTTAGCAGGAGGGAGATGGAGGTCCTCGCAGGGACAGAATAGTTCTGTATCTTGATTGCAGGAGTCGTTGATAAGATGACATGGGACCTACACGTCTCCACTGTACCGTGTCAATTTCCTGCTTCTGATATTGTATTACAGTTACAGGAGATGCAACCAATGAGAGGAAATGGATGACGAACAGGTGAGTCCTCTTTGTACTACTATCTTTACGACTTTCTGTGAATCCATAATTAGTTCAAAATTTGAAGTTTAAAAAATATACATCAGAAGGCGGACGGGTGGCTCAGTTGGTTAGAGCGCGAGCTCTGGGCAACAGAGCTGCTGGTTCGATTCCCACATGGGCCAGCGAGCTGAGCCCTCGCAACTAGAATGAAGACAACGAGCTGCTGCTGAGCTGCCACTGAGCTCCAGGGCGGCTGGATGGCTCAGGTGTTGGAGCGTGGTCTCTCAACCACAAGGTTGCAGGTTCGACTCCCACAAGGGATGGTGGGCTGCATCCCGTGCAACTAAGTTTGAACAACGGCGACTGGACTTGGACCTGAGCCGCACCCTCCACAACTAAGATTGAAAGGACAATAAATTGACTTGGAGCTGATGGGTCCTGGGAAAAACACACTGTTCCCCAATAAAGTCCTGTTCCATTTCCCCAATAAATAAAATCTTTATACATCACCTAAGGAAAAAAATCAGGTGTTTTCTATACCTCAGTGACCAGACAGAAGGACCAGACAGAAGTACACCCCAATCTCCAGTGAAACCCCGATCTCCAGTGACAGGGCTCCTGCAAGCCGAACGCAGGCCCTCCTTGCCAGGGTGCTCAGCACAGCCTCTGACCGGATGGGCCAGTCCGAGCACCAGTGAAACACCAGCCAGACTTTCAAAGACAGGCTGCCAAGGTCCATCTTCACTGAGTCAACATCACGACTTCCTCATTCTAAAAAGGTGACACCAGTGACTATACACCTACCCATCGTGTCTGTGCCCTACGAAGGACGTACCTGACTTACCTGGCTTTCCTCATCCACATCCTTATCACAGCAGTAATGCCCACCGGCCTAGGGGACTCACTAACATTTTAATACCCAGGGAAACAGCGGCCCAGGCAAACGTTACCAGGAAGTGCTGACTAGAGCTGAACCAATTGATGATATGCGATTACAATTCATCATAATGAAGAAATGGTCCATATTTTCAGGTGATGGTTAATTTTTACTTGACAGCATAAATAATTTGACAAAAGAACATTTTAAAAAGTAGTTCCACACAACACTTTGGTCGGCCTGCTCATAACAAGAGCCAATGAATCAATTAATAAATTTAACATAAACTAAACACTTGTTGGCAGCCTTCACTGATAGGTAAGTCATTTTCTCCATTATTCGAAGCTAGCAAAAGTGAACAGAATGCTTCACTTCTTCTCCACTTGAATGGAGATTAGGTACTTAACACACAAATTGATTCTCCAGAATTGGGAGAACTGGTAATGCGCATCATAACTACAGCAGGTAAATCATCAAAACCCATGAAATGACACTAACCCTGCCTTTTCAATTTCCACACATGTAATTCTCCCTGATTCACAATTCTACCCTATTTGCTCATTCTTTGAATTTTCCTATTGCACAAAAAGCAAAAACACATGCTCATGTAGATAAAACAATTGAGAAAAGAAAAAACTATAACCTCCCCACAGAGATAACCACAGTTAACATTTCAGATTCAATCCCTCCAGAATACACACATATACACACGGAAAAAGACACAGAAAGAGAAGCAGAGCTTAAAAACCCTTTTGAATGAGAGGATGTGACAACACAGACCTGCGGGTCCCAGCAGCTGGGGATCCAGTTGCACTCGTGTGGCTTGGTCCCTTTCTAGTTCCCCTTACTTCTCTATAATTAGCACCTCACTACATCATTCTCCTGACCACACAAACCAGCACTTTATAAAACACCATTCTACCCTTTGTTAACTCTGTAAAGAGATGATAATCAATAAAAACAAAATAAAAATCTCAAATATTATAGGACCAAGACAAGTCATATAAGAACTAAATTTCTTAGTTCACTATTTAACCTCAATCCTTCTTAGTTTATTTTAAATCAAAACTCACTCCCAAAAGGAAAAGACTACACTCGTGCAAGCAAAAATTAATCTAAATAGCAAGCTCTAACAGAGACTGACTAGCTCTCAGACATGCACACCACTTCAAACGCCTACATTTGAACCGCTTTGCAAGCCCTCCGCACTTAGTTTACAACCCCGTGTGTTGCTGCTGTTGCACAATATCGCGACTCTGGCTTTCCCAGCAAAGCCGTCAGGAGTGAGTCAGGTAAAGGCAGGCATCTTTCAGTATACAGACGCTTATGCCCATGGTTTCAATTCCTTTCCTCCTCCCAAACCTCGCTCCTTCAGACACACCCTCGCTTTATCTTTTTCTCTTCCTGCCAGCTTCTTTCCATCAATCGACAAATATAAACATATTCAAATTTCTCCCCTCCCATCCCCGTTGAACCCACATTCCTTAGAGCTATCACACAATCTCCTTTCTCCTCACATAAACTATTAGGAAGACTAGTCTGCATTTGTATGCTGCTTCTTAAACAGAGACAGAGATTATCTAAATACTATGAATAAGCTCGAGTCGGTAAGTATATACCAAAATGTACTTAAGCTCTAGTAATAACAGTGTGGTACGGGCACAAAAATAGGTAGAAAAGATCAATGAAACTGAATATAAAGCCTAAAAACAGAATCGTGTATAGAAAATGTTTAAGAGAACCGTCTCTTCAACAATGGTGCTGAGACAATTGGGTATCCACATGTAAAAGAATGAAGTTGAACCCCTCCCTACCTCAGACCATATACAAAAATTAATTCAAAATGGACCAATGAGCTAAACATAAGAGCTAAAACCATAAACTCTTAGGAGAAAACGTAGAGGTAAATCCTCATGACCCTGAGTTTGGCGATATATTCTTAGCTATGACACCAAAAGCACAAGCAAAAAAAAAGAAAACGTAAACTGGACTTCATCAAAATTAAAAACTTTTGGGCATCAAGGGACATTATCAAGAAAGTGAAAAGATAACCTACAGAGGGGAGAAAATATTTGTAAATCATATATCTGATAAGAGTTTAGAATCCAGAATACACTAATAACTCTTACATTCAACCACAAACAACCCAATTAAGAAATCCAACGGACATTGATTTTATTTCTCTAAAGATACACGAATACCCAACAAGCACGTGACAAGATGGTCACCATCACGAGTCACTAGGAAATGCAAATCCAAACCACAATGAGACTGTACTTCCTACCCACCAGGTGGCTGTAACATGTTTTTAAAAGTGTGTTAACAGCTGTTGACAAGGATGTGAAGAAACTGGAACCTTCATACATTGCTGGTCGGAATGTAAAACAGTTCAGTCTCTCTGGAAAATATTTTAGCAGTTTCTCAAAAAGTTAAACATAGAATTATTATATGACCCAGCAATTCCATGAAGTATATACCCAAAAGAACCTAAAACAGGTATTTAAACAAATCCTTGTACACTAATGTTCAAAGGAGCACTATTTAGAACAGCCAAAAAGGTGGAAACAACCCAAATGTCCATCAACAGAGGAATGGATGAACAAGCGGTAGTATAGCCAAACAACGGAGTATTATTATGCAAAAACAAACAAACAAAACAAAACTGCTGGTACCTCCTACAACACAAATGACTCCTGACAACATCATGCTAAGAGACAGAAGCCAGATACAAAAGACCACATACTGTAGGACCCCACTGATGTTAAATATCCAGAAACGGCAAACCTATGGAGACAGAAAGGTTAGCAGAGGCTGGCTTGGAGCACGGATTGGCTGCAAACGGGAATGCGGGATCCTGTCGGGTGATGAAAACGTTCTAAACTGACTGGGTGATGTTTGCACGACTCTGTGAATTCACTACAAGTCACTGAATTATATGCTTTACATGGGTGTGTTTTATCATAGATAAATTGTACCTCAGTAAAGCTGTTCGGAAAAATAAGGGGTTTGGTTAGTCCTTCTGTTTTGGAACCGTAACATCCAGGATCCCTACTCGGCAGCATGTGCCTGTTTTCCATTTCCACTTCCTGTGTATTCCAATAGAAGTAGAAAAACTAGAGCATGCAGCATACACTGACAGGCTCCCAAACAATCCTAAACCAGTGGCCAGCCTGTCATATATTGAATACCATGCCTAATAGTAATAAAGTCTGAATAATAAGATAAATCGAGACAGCACTATATTATTTGTGCCGTGCTGCCAAACAGGACGTGTACATTTCCGCTTTCACGTACCCAGTGAACTGCTCACACAAGCTGCTCTGGCTGCAAAGACCAAGCTCTGAGATGAATATTGTCCAAATAGGGCTTATAGTATTACTGTGACACTCACAAAACATTAAAGCCTGAGCCGAACATAGTTTTTTTTAAAGATTTTATTGGGGAAGGGGAACAGGACTTTATTGGGGAACAGTGTGTACTTCCAGGACTTTTTTCCAAGTCAAGTTGTTGTCCTTTCAATCTTAGTTCAGCTTCAAGCCGTTGTCCTTTCAGTCTTAGTTGTGGAGGGCGCAGCTCAGCTCCTGGTCCAGTTGCCGTTGCTAGTTGCAGGGGGCGCAGCCCACCATCCCTTGCGGGAGTCAAACCGGCAACCTTGTGGTTGACAGGACGCGCTCCAACCAACTGAGCCATCCGGGAGCTCAGCAGCAGCTCAGCTCAAGGCCGAACATATTTTTCAAAGAAAACAGAAGGCAATTTTGTCTGTAAACAACTGATTTGAGGTGCTCATCGCCAGGGGGCCCAGGACAGCAGCACGTGGCACTAGCCTGGCAGAGCCCACCTCAGGCAAACCGGGTGCCCTGACAAAAGGCCATGATGCCTCTGTGCTTGGCTTCTGCTTTAAGCTGGCAGCCTGGCCCGTCTCCATCTAAAGCCCCCCGCCCCAACCACCACCACACAGCCACACCTACAAACAACATTCCCCAGCACCCTCGCTGGCCCAGAAGGCAGAGTGCACAGTTCCTCATTCCTGAACCACAGCCTGGTCTTTAGCAGACTGGATACAGCTGTACAACATCTGGCATTTCACTTTCCATTCACAAACATCTAAAAGGCACAAAGCTTGAGGAATTCAATGTTAAGTGGGGGTGGGGTGGTGGGGGAGTGCTATTTTAGGGCAAAGCAGGCAAACGCAGTGGAATCCATGTGGTTTTTATCTCACAGTCCAGGAAGGAAGGTGAGGTCGGCAGTCTGGGCTGCAAATCCCAGCTGGAGAGTCTTCTAGCTACTCCATGGCTGAGGTCTTATGAACCTTTCAGTTATCTCCTGAAATTTCAGCGGCAGTCGTCAGGTTTTATAATGCAATTTAAAGCTCTGATACGTAGCCAGATCTCAAAGTAAAGCAGCAACACAACATCTCAAAAGTCACAAGAACTTGACAGTTCATATACATACAGAACTTGGGCAAGGAAGGCTGGCGTTTTAAAGTCCCCAAGGCTGGGTCAAGAAGGCAGAGCTGGCACATGGGCATGCTCCTGTCTCCTCAAAACCCAGGAAATGACAGGAGACACTTTTTGGAAAAGAATAAATCACTAACAGCCTAGAAATGCTGAAATGGCTACAAAAAAGAAAGCCGATAGGAACAGATGGAAGCAGAAATCAAACTCAAGGAAAAACAGTCGGTAACACTGTTGCAAAGCTAGAGTTTTAAAGAGCTCTAAGCCTCAAATCGGTGGGCATGCTATGTGCAAATGATTTTAAAAAAAGAAAAAGTCAAGTGGTACAGAAAGGCTTATAATGAAAAACATATGACCATCTCAATAGATGGAAAAACAGCATTTGATGAAACTCAACAGCCTTTCCTGATTAAGAAAAAAATGCAGCATACTAAGAATAGACGATTTCTTAACCTAACTGAAGGATCAGTGGCAGAAACCTACAACAAACATCAGACTTGGAAGCATCCCCACTAGAGATGGGACCAAAACGAAGGTGCCACCATCACGACTGCTATTCAATACAAAAGGCTTGGCAGGCTTCCCAAGGCTGGAAAAACGTGGGGCCCTGGTTAGGAAACTAAAGGGGGAAGCATTTACATCAACTAAGTTTTCAATAATTAGCAAATTTGTATTTCTCCACCCAAATGGGCTGTCGCATTCTTTGTGTGCCTTCCAAGCCAACAAGATCTCATAAACTTGACTGAAATGTTATGATCTCTCAAGCAGAAAACTCCACCGTGACTGGGAACACGTAACCTTCCAGGCCCTGAGCAGAAGGAACCAGGACATGCAAGTCCCCACATCTGAGGCTCCTGTTTTGGAGAACAGGAGCCTCAGATCTCTGCATAGGTCAGAGACCTTGCAGCCCTTTCCAAAGGGCTGAGGCTTTAATCATGAAAATGTGGTAGGTGGAATAGATTTCAACAACCAGATCACCACTCAGGTTTGTCCAGACTCAGATTCTCCTATTTGAAAACTATACGTCAATAACGGAAATGAGAATGTGAAAACTTCTCCTTACTTACATGTTTAACTCTGCCCAGAAGAATGGTGTTAGAAGCGATTTTCCTGATTCCCCCCATTCTCTTTCGTTATGTCAAACACAGAAGCTCGTGGCCTTCTTTCCAGCTGCAAAGCAGCAGGTTGAAGAGAACAGACCTCACAGCACATTCATTAAAGGAAGCAGTGTGTCCCTGCCTTCGCAGGACCTTTCCATTTGTATATACATTTGCTTTAAAGCTCATCCTTTTCCACGTCTACAGGACAGAAGACCATACTTAACATGCCCTCCGGCCAGGCTCTGTTCAAAATACTTAGCTCCGATAAGGGAGCATTTTAGGGGAAGCAGAGCAGTTGGAAAGAAGTCTTTGTGAGAAAAAGAATCAAGTTCTCCACTTGTGTGGGAGGGGGGGATTCAGGGGTCAGGCCACACTGAAAGAGCCAGGCTGGTAGCTAAGAGACTCCCTCCAAATGACCTTAAAAATAAAAAAGAATAGTTTTAAAGAGAGTAGAGGAGGCAAAAGAACTTTTTATCTGTATCCAAACCATGTTCAACTTTAACATTTAGCTTCTGGAAATCCAGGATTTCCCCCTCTGAGCAATGTCCTCCCACTCTCCGTATCCACCCCGCCAGCGTCCACAGCCACAAACCGATCCCCTCACACGGGAAAACACTGTGTTTTTCAGAATGTAAAGCCCGCCCCTTGTAATAGGGGATTCCCCCCTTCCACTGTCTTATCTTCTTTACTCCTGTGATGGGAAAAAGCACCTAATTTCATTAAACATTTCGATTGGTAACGTGAGTTACTGAGGACGCTGACATGCAAACACAAGGCCGCGCAGTGCCGTCCAAGACGCTTCGTTCCGAAGGCTCTGAGCACACAGACAGGACACAGAGAGCCGCTGCACGCACTCGCAGATGTGTAACAGCTGTCCAGCTACAGAACAGAGGAACAGAAGGTAAAACGTGAATTAGCCAAAGAAAGGGTAGCAGGAAATCCAAGGAAGAAATATGCAGTTATTAAAGGAAAGTTGGCCGAGGCGCCAGACTATCCTGACTGATGACTCAGATGTGAAAGCGGTTACATTTGAAATATAAATCTGTTTAAAAACTGATAGAACACTCTTTCTGCCTCTCGAGTATTGTGAAGGACCCATGGTTGTCTGTTCCTGGATCTAGAGGTCCGCTGCATCCTCATAAGCCTTGCGCAAGTTATTTAATCGAGTTATGCCTGTTTCCTCATCTGTAAAATAGGCTTCAGGAGCGCTGTGAGCATTACCAGAGAGCTAACGGTCCATGCAAAGCGCTCAGCACAAGCTCTGACACACAGCAGAGGACTGACAAATGGTAACCCTCGGTACTGTTGCTATTATTGTATCAATTACTACTAACATCCTTCACCTAGAACTTACAGGACTGTCTCCTTAAGGGAAAGCCTCAGGCACCTAAAGCTAAAAATATCTATTCCCATTTTACTAGGGGGAAAAGGGAACTTTTTTTGGTTCTATAGAGAACATCAAATGATTAAAGCACACCCCAAACAGACAGAACTTGTCAAAACTAAAAACTTAGAATCTCAATTTGCATTCTACTGCTAGACTCAAGGGAAGTTCTGTCTCGGAGGCCTGAAATTACAATTTGAAGAATGTTCATCATCACTGTGAATTTACATGGCAAAAAGCCCAATGAACCCATGTGTTCACAATAGGACACAGGCATGCAGTGAACGACAGAGTACCACGCCGCCATTAGATGACAATGTAGCCCTGACACTGAACATGCCTACAATGTAATTACATGAAAAAGCGGGGTAAGAAACGGTAAGCACCTAGAGTTCCATTCATGTTCTGGAAAACACATATATTTATTCACATAAAAGTCAAGTTACACAAACCAAAATGGTGATGATGGTAGAATTATAGGTGATTCTTATTTCTCCTCTTTGTCATTTTCTGAAAATGTTTCGGAGCTTATACTTCTACAATCAGAAAAAAACAATCGCAAATGCTGTCTGCATCTAGAGGTGAGAAATGGCTCTGTGGCCCAGCAGGTAACAAGCGGTACCTGCAGTTCCACGGCCAGCTTCTCTCAGCCTCCTGGGCAGGATCTCCATGTACCCAGCAGTGCCGCACCTCACAGCTCCTGGGGTCTTGTAGGCCTTGCCCCTCTCAGCAGTACCAACCAGGCCTGGACTTGCATTCATTCCTCAAGCATTACTGAACCCCTGCTCGGTGCCAGGCACTTGCCGGCAGCAGGGGTGAGACATTCTGACCAGAAGCACAAGGCCTCCGCCCAGCCCACGCCTCTGTCCCATGGGGAAAGACGCATCCCCACACACACTCTTATTACTACAGAATGCCAGTAAGTTCTATGAGGGAAAAGAGGATAACGAAAACGCAGGCTGAGGATTAGAGAAGACTGACTAGTGACCTGGAGTCAGCCAGACGGAGAGCAGGGTCAGGGAGAAGAGTCACCTGAAAGATTCTGCTGGAAGTGAGACACTTGCTCACAGCCCCTGCGACATCACAACAGCGTTTCTCAGGGAGATGAGGCCAGCGCCGTCTCTCAGGGAGCCTGACCTGGTGGCGCTGACCACCTGGGGCCTCTGCAGGCCCAAAAGCCACATCTTCCAGGCCCAAATAGAATTTCATCACACTCGAGAAACGTGGGTTTCAAATCAGCCCATTTATCAATTTACAATAAGAAACAACTGCCAAAGAAACCAGATGCCTCGGGCATAGCGTGCTGCATTCTCTCAGTGCTAACTGCTCAGTGCATAGAAAGAAATACAAACCCATCCACGTAACAGGACACTAGGAATTAGCAGGAGCCCACATATAATGGAAAACTGCCGAGTGGGCACACACTCAAACCAGGAGGGAGGAGTTCAGACAGTGTTTTAGGGCATCAGCATCCCTCCACAGGGATGTCACATGGCACCTGAGCTCACTGCTCATGCTCGCTGCAGGCATCTTCACTTCTGGGACGGGCTCTCCACCGAGCCTGACCACCCAGGCCAGTGGTACAGCTCTGTCTCTACCTCTTCCAGTCCCTTCAACTGATGCCCATTCTACATGGACACATTCCATCCTTGTCTTTGTTTGACTGGATAGGCAGCCATCCATCTCCTTCCAAGGAGACCGTAGTGGTTTTTACAGTCTAGAACCCTAAGATGGGAATCAGCTTCCCCCATCCAAAAACTCTGAGGGTACCTCATTACAGTCCCCAACAGCCTCAAAACAAGGCCCTCTCCCAAACTTTCTGATCCTAAAATCCTTCTCCAACCATAAACTGGAACAATCTAATCTGCCTGCTGCTTTCTTGCCCCAATCTGCACCCCAGTCTTTAAACTTGCCTCATCTCCTCGTCTCTCCACACCCTCTAGGCTTCACACCCCCTCAACAGCCCAAGATGCACCTTTCCAAAGGTATCCTTACCTTCTATCTAGCCCTTCCAGCAGATCCACTGCCAAACCCAATCCTGGATAAACTAAACCACCCTTTAATCCAAGCCAGACATAAGCACAATTCTGATTATTAAAACCAACCAGGAGGCAAGGCAGTTCTCCGACCTTGAGAATACAACAAACAGCCAGGCTCAGAAAGGCCCTGGAACTTGTGGCTGCAGAAGCCAGAAGCACCCAGGCATTAAGTACACACCGCCTCTGAGTGCTGGGCTTGGGGACACACGGGTTAGGCTTCCCAACAAGAGGGTGACCAAGGATCTCTACCCAATACCCGGTACTCCTGCTTCCTGCCGCCTACTTATTTTTTTTTAATATATATTTTTTTCAATTACAGTTGATATACATTATATTAGTTTCAGGTATACAATGCAGTAATTAAACACTTATAACTTATGAAGTGATCACCCTGATAAATCTAGTACCCATCTGACACCACAGTGATTACAATACTGACTATATTCTCCATGCTATACTCAACATCCCTATGACTATTCTATAACTACCAATTTGTACCTCTTAATCCCCTCCCCACTTCACCCCAATCTCCCCAATCCAGCGACCATCAAAATGCTCTCTGTATCTATGAGTTTGTTTCTGTTGTGTTCGTTTATCATGTTCTCTATATTCCACATATAAGTGAAATCACATGGCATTTGTCTTTCTCTGACTTACTCTACTTGACACAATACCCTCTAGGATCATCCAGGTTGTTGCAGATGGCAGATTTCACTGTTTTATGCTAACATTCCATTGTACACATGGACCACCTCTTCTTTATCCATTCTTCCATTGATGGACACCCAGGTTCTCTATATTGGCCATTGTAAATAATGCCTCCGATTCTAAATAATAGCTTAGCTGGTAGATTAATCTTAGTTTTAGTACTTGCTTTTCAGCACTGTGAATATCTCGTGCCAATTCCTTCTGGCCTGTCAAGTTTCTGTTGAGAAATCAGCTGACAGTCTTGTGGGCGCTCCCTCGTAGGTAACTAACTGTTTTTCTCTTGCTGCTTTTAAGATTCTCGTTGCCTTTAACCCTTGGCATTTTAATTATGATGTATCTTGATGTGGGCCTCTTTGGGCTCATCTTGTTTGGGCCTCTCTGCACTTCCTGGGCTTGTATATCTATTTCCTTTACCAGGTTAGGGAAGTTCTCAGTCATTATTTCTTCAAATAGGTTCTCAATCCCCTGCTCCCTCTCCCTATGATGCGAATGTTGATAGACTTGATGTTGTCCCACAAGCCCCTTAAACTGCCCTCATTTTTTGGATTCTTTTTTCTTTTTGCTTTTCCAATTGGGTGTTTTCTGCTACCTTCTCTTCCAAATTATTGATTCAGTCTTCTGCTTCATCTAATCTATTGTTGATTCCATCTAATGTATTCTTCATCTCAATTCCTATATTCATTTCTGACTGGTTCTTTTTTATGTTTTCTATATTTTTGTCTCCTATCTCTTTGTTGAAGTTCTCCCTGAGATCACTGAGCACTCTTATAACCAATGTTTTAACTCTGCATCTGGTAGATTGCTTTTCTCCATTTTGTTTAGTTCTTTTTCTGGAGCTTTGTTCTGTTCTTTTATTTGGGGCATGTTTGTCTCCTCATTTTGGCTGCCTCCCTGTGTTTGTTTCTGTGTATTAGGTAGAGCTGCTATGTCTCCCGGTCTTAGTAGCATGGCCTTATGTAGATGTCCTGTGGGGCCCAGTGGCGCAGTCTCCGTAGTCACCTGAACTGGGTGCTCCAAGTGTGTCCCTGGTGTGGGTTGTGTGTGCCCTCCTGTTGTAGTTGATCCTTGATTGTTGTTGGCAATGTCAGTGGGAGGGATTGATCTTCAGACTGACTGGTTGTGAGAACTGGCAGTGATTACAGTGGAGGAGTTGTTGTGTAGGGGCTGATCCTATGGAGTAGGATTCACTGTAGTGGAGGGTCTGGTGCCTGTCCAATCTGCCCTTTGGGTGTGTCTTCTAGGTTGGGTGGTGCTCTGGTGTGGTCTAAAGCTAGCCACTAGGTGTGTTGGTTCTGGGGCCTCTTGGGAAGGGCTCTGTCGCAGGCCAAGGTCAGCTGCTGCCTATGCCCAGGGCCCAGGGCCACTTGGTATAAGCTACAAAGTGATCTGCAGATTGTTGCCACTTGTGCTGGGCTGGGAGGTGCCTGGGAGAGGCTAAGCTGTGAACTAAGAGTCTGGCTGTTGCTAGTACCAGACTTGGGGCTGCTTAGCAGGAGGTACAGGGCATGCCAAGGCCAGATGCTGCTTGTTTGGGGGTTTGTGAGCCTTTGAGAGATTTTAAGTAAGTCTGCAGCATGAGCCAAGGCAGACTGTTTGTATGGAAAGCCACTGGAAGCAGTGTGGGTAGGCCTGCAAGTTGGGTGAGGCAGGGTCTCAGGGAAGCACCAGGGCAGGGTGAACAGTGTTAGCCAGGTTGATGGAGACTCAGATATGGCGGCTGCCTGTGTCTGCACGCTGGGTGAGGGGAAGACTCAACAAAGAAATCACTTTACCAGTGACAGCAACACCAGAGCCCAGTGGTGACAGCTGTAGCTGCAGCCATAGGGCAACCAAAACCAGAAGATTCATGTGGCCTGACTGTGGCTGTGGTTCTGACTGCCCAGCTTCCTTTGGCAGTGGTCAGTTTTCTGGGCGTGGCTCTCTAGACTTCCCATAGGTTTTGCAACTTCCCCCACGCCTTTCTAATGATTTCCCCTATACTTAAATTAGTCAGAGTCACTTTGGTAATTTGCAACCAAACCCTAACTGGTCCGTCAGGCACCCGCCGTTAGTTCTGGCACATCTGGCCCTCTTGACCCTCCTACTTCCATGCAGCTCTCTACTCCTCTAGACACTCAAACCACTCTCCACCATGTCTGCTCTGCTTCGCTAATCCAATCTATCTCGGTCTCCTGGTGTTCCAGGATTCCTCTTTCTTCCCAAGGCATCCTGCAGTCACCCACTTTCCTCATTCTGCACTTCTCTTGGTTATCTCAGTGCATTCACAACTTCAGATATCACCTAGGTGCTGGTTACTCCAGTATATTCAATTGCCCACCAGACATCTTCACTAGGCTATCCTACAGATATATCAACGTGTCCAAAAATTACTTCATCACCTGGACTTCCACACATTTTGTTCGTCCTATTCCACGCCCTGATTCCAGTCCTTACAATGTATGCACCAAGTAAGACAAGCTTTAAGTTATCTTTGACTTATATCCAAGAGGTCACCAAATCCTGTCAATTGTACCTTAGTAACAAGTTTTTTTTGTTGTTGTTGAAGACAGTAAAGCTGACTCTTCTTCTACAGTCCCAGTTTCTACTCCTTTCAAGGCCTTATCACTGATTCAAACTTTATACCATGTACTGTGGTACATGTTGTACTAGCTAGTACAACATGTTAAGGCTAAGTCACCCTCTTAACATGTTGTACTAGACGGACAATCAGCTCTAATGCGCCTTTTGGAGCAAAGATTAATATAAGACCCGGTCTTAATTTACTATAATATTTTACTTATTGTACTATTTTACTACAATTTTACTATAATATAAGACCGGGTCTTATATTAATTTTTGCTCCAAAAGGCGCATTAGAGCTGATTGTCCGGCTAGGTCTTGTTTTCAGGGAAACACAGTAGTTATCTTTCTAAGTCACAAAGCTGATCAAGTTACCGCCTCACCCACAGAGCCCTATTCAGTAACCTCCATGATGCGTAGCAGGAACCTGGGAGACAGATCTTCAGTCTCTCAAAGGCCTCTGGAGGTCTCTGTCAACATAAGAGTTCTGGGAGTCAGCCCTCTTAGGTGGGCAAGTATCAGGCAACCAAGAACCCACTGCCCTTGAAAAATAATCTTCTGGATTCTAAGGTTTGCCTTCCCAATAATTCAAAATCAAGGACTGGACACTCACGAAAAGGGCTAGTTTCAGCACAACTTGTATTTAGAACTGGAAGCCCCTGGGGACCCAGTGACCCAGCCAAGCAGCTGTGCTTGGGGAAGAATAGCTGAGTATGTGAGTGCAAACTAACAGAGTTGTAACTCTAGGACCCTCCAGCTCTCTTAGCACATGGCTGGACTAACCCCTTTGGATTTAATGAATCTTTGAAGTTCCATAGGACAATTCCTAGGTCAAGAACAGTCATCCTGAAAGAGACAGTGGAATTCCTAATAACAGCAATGAGACGGCTTGAGGGATTTGTTAAAAAAGGGATGGGGCCCAAGCTGGTGAAGATCATTCTGTTATCAGTGGTTCTTCCCCACCCAGTCAGCAAAAGGAGAGCCGCGATGCCTCACTCAAGAGCCTCTTACCTGGTCATCAGTGATGTTTCCAACCTTACTGCCCACCGCAGCCCTGATCTCACTCAAGAGCCTCTTACCTGGTCATCAGTGATGTTTCCAACCTTACTGCCCACCGCAGCCCTGATCTCACTGAATGCTCATCCCCAGTAGAGCAGCTTCTCCAGGCGCCTGTATTTCTCCTCCTCACAGAAAGCTTAACTGTCCTTCCCCACCTGCTGACAACCTACTAGTTCTTTAAGGCTCAATCATCACTTTTTCCACGATGTCTGCCCTGTTTCTTCCTAAGGACTTCCCGTTGTGGCCGTCACCTCTACTGAGCACTTGTCCTGTGCTCCTGTCCACGTCTCCCCACTAAGCCCCAGAGGGCAGCCGTTCCGTCCTGTGTTACTCTGTGCTTCTCAGAAACCTATCTCAGGTTCTTTCTAATACACGGTTGTCACTTAACAAATATTACCCTGAAATGAAAAAGAAAATGCCACATGTCGGTCACGCAATACAACAGCTGGTAGTATTTTGCTGCTAATTTATATTGTTTCTTCATCTCTGGAAATGACGCATATTATAAAGCCACCAGGGAGAGAAATTGCAAGTATGGAGTTCCTATTCTCCTCTCCACATCTCTACACTACCAAAAGAATAGTCTCTCATTATAAAAAAACTAGCAATGAAAATCAGTACACAAATGGTAGATAAGTAAACAGTGGAAGATACAAATCTACCACTGTTTAAAGAAACTTTGAAATGTTTGTGTAGACAGGACTGGCTGCTGAAGAGGCTGAGGGGGGACCAGGCAGTCTCCCACGTTGCTGGTGGGAATAAAAAAGTAGTGAATGGGTGTGGACGGAAGTCTGGTAAAGTCTAGGGAACATTTCAAATCCATTTCCATTTTGGTTCAGGAATCCCACTTCTGAAAATTTCTCTCAGATAAATTTGCAAAAAATAGCATATTCATAAAGCTATTCATTGCAACATAATATCAAAGATCAGAAACAACCCAAGGATCCATCAATAAGGTGCTGGTTAAACAAACCAGTACACCCTCACGGTGGACTGCTATGCAGCTGTTAAAACGGAGAGAAAGCATGTTATGTACCAAATTAAACGAAAGAGGCAAAGTATAAGAGGGAGCAGTGTTAAGGATTTATATGTTTATTATAATTGCATATATAAACACTGTAAGGCTGAAAAAGAAGGCAATGAAAATGACTTTCTAAGAAGCAGGACGGGGCAAAGGAGAGGCTCACGTTTGTGCACGTTACGGCGGTAAACTCACTCTCCTTCAAAGGAGGGGTGGGAGTGGAGAGGGGCTACTTCCCTACACATCAACAAAACCACCCAGCTCCAGAAGAGCAAGCAGCTCTTCGTAACAGACATTCTCGGTCACACTGAGCTGACACCATCCTGCCCACGGCTTCCCACACCCCTCCGATCCTACCCTACAGTGCCAAGGCAGCCTGGGTTGAGATTCCCAAGGGGGCCAAAGGCCACCAATCCCCCGGCTGCTGCAGAGGACTGGGGCTCCTGTAGAGAGAGAACCAAAAGAACCTGCTGAGAGAGACCCAAGTCCGTGCAGGTTCCCCTGCTTTCTGTCTCTGGGCCCCACTTTCAATTTTCAAGTAGTTACCTTTAAATCATTTTTTTAAACCAAATTGCTACCTGTTTTTCTCATTATCAGTGTCAAAAATAAAGCAGTCCATACCCCCTTTGTAAGAAGAAAGGCAAGGCTTTACTTTATCTCAACCTTCCTCTCCTCCCCCACCACCTACTTCTCACCTTCTGTTAACATAACTTGGACCCACATTTATTATTGCCGGTTTTTTAATTGAATAACTGAGGTTTGTTCTTTTCATTACATATCTTCTTTTTCAAGAATTATTTACATTTGGATTTTAATTTGTAACCAAGTTTATAGTTATTTAGACTTAAATTTATGTTTAAATGATTTCAATTCAACATCACTTTCCAACGTTCCCCTTCCTGAGTTATTTTAATTCATCGTTTTTTGGATTGGAATATATTTTTAAAAGTGTTTTTCAAGAAAAACTCACAGATGGTGTATCAGGAAGATTCAGGTACAAATAGCAGGAAAATGGCTCTAATGGCCGTGAAGACTAAGAAATCCTATTGGCTCGCATAATTCTGAAGTGCAGAGGTAGGCTGAACGCACACCTGTGGCAGCGAGCGTGCTAGATCAGGCTGCTGTACCTTTAGAGAAACTCTTTCTGTTGCCATCACAAATTAACAACAATCACCAGTGCGATTATTTAATTAGTGGTTACAACCTTTTACCCTCAAAACTCTCGGCCTCGGCTTCACTATCTTCTGGCAATGTTGTAGAAAAGTCTAAAACCATCCCGATGTTTCCTTTTTTGTAAGCAACCTTTTTTTCTCTGCTGACTGGCAGCTTGTACTTTCTTTATTCTTCAAATTTAAAAATTTCACCAGCATATAGTTGCTCTTTCCTGTAACTTCATCTAATGCAGAACAAGCCCTTCAATATACAGAGGCACTTGGTGGGTTGGGATTTTGTTTGTTTGTTTGTTTGTTTGTTTTTCTCCAGCTCAAAGATACTTTCTTTCCCCATTGTATCTCTGATTACTGTTTCTATTCTGTTTGTTTTGGTAGCTTCTTCTGGAACATTATTTTGATCACAGCACCAATTTAACTTTCTACATTGTAATTTTCGCTCTTCATAGATCCTAATGGAGTTCAAAATTCTGCAAATGCAATTAGTATTGTTACAGTTTCTTTCTCTCAGCCCATTCATTTCACTTTATCTGCCTCTCAATCAACTGGTTTTCAGTTTGGCCTGCTGCCTTATCTCATCTTTCAATCACTTATTCAGAGTCTTCCTTGAATTTTATTAAAAACAGAACAAAGCAGATTCAACATGAAATCTACTTTCTATAATTAATCTTTTTCAAAATTATACCTTCTGCCTCAAAAACTGTATCTCCCCTCCTTTATTTTAGTTTGGCACGTGTTTCTCTTGCCTTTCTTATTGAACAATGATCTCCTGGCCCAATTTTCCCCCAAACAGAGTGGCTGATTCTCCTTAGGATGCTGCTGGTTTGGTGGATTCTTTCCAGCTCCAGCTTGTGAACTGGAGGGCTGCTGCACATATGTACTGCACCACCCGCTCATAGATGGCCCAGCATCAGGGGATTATCTCTGCAAGCCTGCTTCTCTGTGAATCTACCGTGTTTCCCCGAAAATAAGACCTCGCTGGGCAATCAGCTCTAATGCGTCTTTTGGAGCAAACATTAATATAAGACCCAGTCTTATATTATACTATATTATATAAGATCGGGTCTTATTTATATTAATGTTTGCTCCAAAAGACGCATTAGAGCTGATTGCCCGGCTAGGTCTTATTTTTAGGGAAACACGGTATCGTATTGATTCTGTGATCTAGCTTGTGTAAGAAATTCTGTCTGGGGTGGCTTCCACTCCAGATAGATGGGGTGCTGTGCACTGCACCAGGGTGTACGGCCGCAGAGCCAGGGAGCATATGGAAGCACACGTGTCCCTCCCAGGTCAGCTGCTCCTGGACATCGTTGCTGCACAGAGCAGACGCACCTCGCATTCCCTGTGGCCATTCAGTATCTCCAGGCCTCATTTTACCCTTTTATCCCCCAAATTAGTAGAGCCAATAGCATGTCCTCTTACATTTCTCGCAACCAAGAACTGAGTTCTCAGGCAATACAGTGATGAGTCAGCCCCCAGTATTGCTTCACTCCCATCCCATCTCTCATGATTCAGTTTTTCACCTTTTTTTTTCTGTCACTTCCATTAGGTTCTGATGATTCAAGGAAGGAGGCATGGCAGGAAATCAGAAAAACGCTAGTGCTCAAGCCATACCTTCCTTATAAGTTTCCAATGATCATTTTCCCCCCCAGGGGAAGAAACATTTATTTATTTATTTGTTTGTTTGTTTATTTTTAAAATTTATTGAGGTGACAATTGTTAGTGAAATTACATAGATTTCAGGTGTACAATTCTGTATTACATCATCTATAAATCCCATTGTGTGTTCACCACCCAGAGTCAGTTCTCCTTCCTTCACCATATATTTGATCCCCCTTATCCAATGATGATTTTACAAAGTTTTATCTTCCTTTTGAGGTCAGCAATATTTCTACACAAGTTTTGTATTAAATTTTCTTTCATGCTGATGAGTTTTTTCATCTCTCTGGAGGTTCATTGTCTGTACATATTTCAAGGTGAGATTCAGCCAGCTATGCGGCTTGTTCTGGTGTTGTCTGTGGGTACTTTTTCTCCGTAGATTTCCCTCCTGAATGAGAAGCTTCATTATGTTCTATTCCTTGAGCAAAGGCTCTTCACTACCAGGCTTCACTAAGGATGAAAAGCCTTTGAGCTGAAAAGCCCCATAAGACAGAAGAGAAAAAGCTTTACTTAGGGTTCTGGTACACACCCATGGAGCCCCAATGCTATCCAGGCAGAGAATTCCCTCTCTGTAAAGAAATACCTGCCTACAGGTAAAATGCTATCAACTGTCTGCTTCAAAACCGAGGGAGAGGAGAACAGGCGGTGTCCTCGCAGCTGACTTGGAATCTCCTCGTTTGCAGCCCGCTGCTCTGAGCAGGGCCTCTGGTGGGCTGCCAGTAGCTCCTGCTCACTCCAAAGCTTCATTCTGCTTTATCTGTTTACAGCTATCCAATTTCTTGCTTCTTCCAAAAGTCTGTAAAACTCTCGTCTACTCCAAGCCCCTTCCCGTCCCCGCCGCCAGGAGCTCCCTATCAGTTGGGGGATTTCGGGCTGAACGCAGGATGGAAGGAAGCCTGGTCTCAGCCGCCCAGCACTGGGCCCCCACTGGCAAAGCCTCGTGAGTCAATCCTTCATGCTTCTGTTAACAGATTTCAGTGCAGCTCCCAGGGAAACTCAGTTTCTCAAACCCACACATCGGTCTTCAGAGATGGTTCTGCTCTGGGTGCCACTGTGCCTGACATTATAAATTAAGGGATTATGACAACAAGAATTCAAGCCAGTCCTTCTCCAAATACGGAGGCTGGAAATAAACTTCAATTTTCTCAGTGGGAAGAACACACAGGCAAACCTAAACACCTTCAAGACAGCACACAAGCCACAGATGCAGCCATGTACTGACAGAGGTGAGCAAACCTGTCTATCACTAAAACCAACCCAAGTCTCAAGTCCGCCCACAGGAAAAGCAGAGGTACTTTCTACTGACTCATGTTACAATGTGGATGAACCTGGAAAACCGAATCATGCTACTACGTGGACGAACCTGCCAAGGAAAAGAAACCAAACACAAAGGCCACACATTCTATGATGCCATTTACATGAAATATTCAGAATAGGCAAATGCATCGAGATAGAAAGAAGATTAGTGGTTGCCAGGGGCTGGGGAGAATGACTGCTAGTAATTGGGACAGGGTTTCTTTTGGAAGTAATGAAAATGTTCAAACGTTAGGTTGTGGTGATGGTTACACAAGTTTATGAACATACTAAAAGCCACTGAATTGTGTACTTTCAAGGGGTGACTATTATGCTATGTGAATTATAGTTTAATTTTTTTAAAAATAGGTATTTCATTACCACATCAGACTCAAGGTTCACAATCTCTCATTCCTGTAATAACAGCAGATGAAACAATTTTTGAAGAGTACAAGGGTCTGATACCATATGGAGCAGCAAACCAATCATCTATAAATCTAAGAAGCTACCAGACTGTTCTTAAGCTAAAAAAAAAGAAAGAAAGAAAATACCTGTGAGTGAAAATGGAGCAGGAGAGAGGTAGAGGAGACATTTAAGGAGTCTCTCGAAGGGTCACAAAAATGTTTCTTTCAACGGGAGGCAGAAAATAGTAACTTATGAGAACCCAGGAGACTGAACCGTCCTAGTATAAAACCCGCAAGGATTCTTCAAAATATCATTCACGCTGGTACAGATATAGCAATGATCCGTAAAAGAGAACAAAGTTCTCTTAAATTTGGTCAGTGGTACTCATGTATTATATCCACTCAAGTGTCACTGGTTTACTTTTCCTATAAAGTTTAAATAGCTTTAGGACAATGAACAATATTTTTGTGAATAATAAATTCCTTTATTACTGACACCCTGAACCATAGAAAGGTGAAGAGATCATCTAAAACTAGAGCATGGGATTTCAGGGGAACCTGTCCATAAAATCCAACCTAAGAAGAACAACTCAGAAGATTACTACAGAAGTGCACGATTTCTCACAGGCAGCGCTGGTCTCAAATAGCCCCCAAACAGGATGTCTGGCTACAATTAGAAGCAATCTGAGACATCTGACCTCAACATAAAAAAAGAAAAACAAAATGTTCGAGACACACAAGTATGTGAAAAATCACTGGTTTTATGATAATTGCATTTATTGCAAAAACTATTTTGAAGCACATAATCCATCTTCTGCTTGAGGGTGATGATATGAACTTGGTCCTCATAAGACAGAGTTGATCAAAGATGCCACACTTTTATAGCAATGACATGAAGCAGACTGACTGCAAATGTGAAATTTAATTTGATTGAACTGCTGACTCTGTACTTATTTGTTCGCTGGTAAATGCATAAATCTGAGCACTACTGAACAGATCTAAGAAAAGAGAGCTCAGCTCCCTTCACAGGTCTCTGCCACCTCTATGCAAATGTGAAGGATATTTGAAGGAGTCCTGTATTAGGAGGGTTAGGTCCTCTGGGTTCTGTCACTATTTTCTGCTTCCCACTGAAAGCCATACATCAGCCTCAGGTATATTCTCTGGTTACATGGTTACATACACAATATGATTAAAAGGGAAAAACCAAAACGCCCACAAAACTAGTCACAAACAAAATGAGTCCTTCAGGGGGGAATCTAAATCAATCATCTGAGAGGGAGGCTCCTAGATCCGGTGGCTGTTTCTTGAATACTTTTATACAGTGTCATTTTTTTCCCACCCTGCCCTTTCCTTTATTGAATTTTCATACAATGAGTTTGCTATGACCATCACCGGAAATACTAACAAAAACAAAAAAGTTACAGCTGGATTCTGTATTCGTCTCAGCTGCAGCTAAAGTTGAAAAATGTTTAAAGCCAATAGGAAAGCACTGAGTGAGGGAAGAAGAAAGACGCGTTCCTGAGAGATTTAAGGTTTGTTCTTCATCCAAGGATCTGGCAGCAAAAGCGTCTCTTTTGTATTATGTAAATATAGTTTGTCTAACTGAATGTTCCAATTCCAAAGTTCATTTCTTTATAAAGCCATGGCCAAGTATGAAAATAAAATCCTTACTATGTTAAGCCAGATAACTAATCACCTCCATGTGGGGGAGGACTAACAAACCACTGTGTGTATCTGCTCCAAGTTCACCCACGCACATATTCCACTGACATCTGAGCCATTTAGTAACTCCTTTTGGTTACCAATCTAATTCACATTTACCCAAGAACAAGAAAAATGAATGTGACTTTGACCTTGAATCAAATAGATGATTTTAACGTATTTATAAAAATAAAAAATGACAGTCAAGAAACCAAAGTACTTCTCTCTTCTGTTTATACACGTAATCTAGACTACAGGATGCAAATAGTACGTAATGATATTAGGTAACCGGCCTGGACTCCGAAAAAGTCACTGTCGCCACACACAAAAATGTTTTAAAAGACTAAGGGGACATAACTAAATACAGGTGTAAACCCTGACTGGTGTCTGGCTAGGCAATAAAAGTTGTTACGGGAGACACTTTGAGAAGTGGGGAAAGCAGAATCTGGACAGAATGTGCACCGGTCTTATGGGTTAGTCAGTCTTCCTAAGTATGGTAACGGCTGTACTTACGCAGGAGAACACCCTCAGGAGGTGGACAGGATGTACTGAGGGATAAAGTGTCACGATGTATGTAACTTACTTTCAAATGGTTCAGCCGAAGGAAAAGGTGTAGTATATATTGGAGACAGATAAAACAAATGTGGCAAAAGACTAACAGTTGGTGAATTTAGGTGAAACATCTATGGGTTTTCATTGCAGTAGTCTTTCCATTTTTCTGCAGATTTGAAAATGTTCAAAATACAAAGTTGGGGCAGAAAAGGTTCAATAATCATATTGCTGATCTTCAGTTCTTCCTAAACCCAAAACAAGTCACTCTGCTTAGTACACAAACGTGGGACAGGGCCTTAGTATGTTAATGACAGACAGTTTTAAATGCCTACTAGTTGTTTGGGATTTTTGATAAGTTCTTCATCAAACAATTTCACTTGGGTTTTTAATGTCCGTTTTACGTACAACAAGATTGACACTTAAGGAGATTCAGTAACGTACACAATGACTCAAGGCTGGAAGTGCCAGAGCTGCATATATTTACTGAAAAATATGTCAATAGCAAATAACTGTCAGGTCAGATGTTTAAACAATTTACGTAGAGACAGAGACACAAATTCTCAGAACAAACCATTAGCATTACAGTGGACTGCTTTCTGCCTTGAACTGGGGGAATTATCTGAAATATCCTTCAATGGCTGAAATTCTGAAGTCTTTATTCCCATAAACAGACCACAAGGGGGGAGGGGGCCCCTCCAATCCCACAGGACTAAGATTACTTGGGAAGGAATGGCCATGTGGTTATCTCTGGCATGACTCATCCCAACCAAGTCAGCCATGAGAAGCACTGGCTGCGGACAAGGCAGGCAGCCCACCATCATGCCTGTGCTTCGAGGAATCCATACTTTCAGATTGCAGTGAATGGATGAAAGGAACAGTCTCAGGAGGGAGGGAGGGGCATGTCTAGGGAAATTAGGGGGAAAAGAGCTTCAATAAAACATGCAGAAACAGTCTCATAAAATTAACGGCCACACTAAAAGACAGGCTCCCTCTCCAGCACCTGGGGAAGAGGCTAGATTAGCATCACCACCTCATGCTTGGCCTTTAATCTTTTTAACCAATGAAAGTTGGACTGGCCCTGATTGTCAGTAATTTTACAACTTTAATTAAGGAAATGGCTCTCCTCTCAAATATGTTCCTGAAATTCCCAGTCACCAATCTCACATGTTCCGTGATTGCTGTCGGGACTAGAACAGTTCTGGAGGTCCCCTGCAAAGGGAGGCAGCCAGTGGCCAGCGGCTCAGTGCAGGGGCGAGGGGCGCTCCCCACCTCGGCACTCCTGGGCAGGCCTGTACCCCACTAATCGCAGGCAGCCTCAAGGCCTAGGATGCAGACTTTTCTCTCAAATCTTCAGGTAAAATGAAAAAGGGAACTAAAAAGTCTAATGCAGAGAGAGACAGAACACTGCCGAAGTAGTCTTTATTATCTTTACATGTAGGATAGTCTTCTCTCTGCCAGGCTTGTAATACTTGATGGGAAAACAGGCAAAAAGGGAGGGTCCCAGACTCCTCTGTGCCGGAGGGAAAGAGGGTGGAGGCGGTGTGGAAGGTACCAGAGACTTAAATCCTACAACCAAATGTCTAAGCACTAATAGCAGCAGAACCCAGGGGAAATATCTCAGTTTATGTTCTTTCCAGACTTAAAAAATAACATTAGTCATGTTCTGCATGTCCAGCCAAATTACTGGGCATCTGTGAGACAGAAGCACTACCCCCAGGGCTGCCAAACGAGCGTGGGACACACACGCACTGGGCTCTGCTCCCAGGGGGGACCCAACAGGAGACGGTCTACCAACACTGTGAGCACTTAAAGACCAGTCTGACCACAGGAAGAAAGGAGGCATAGGACTTTCTTTCGTAAAAATAAACTCATCATGGTAACCATTTGACTACTATACAGCTTTAAAATAACCACTACTTTCAATGAAAAAGTTAAGTTTTAGAAACACGTTACTCTGGGGAATCCACAGCAGATATTCTGTGATTCCCAGAAAATGTAACATTTTAGAACACTTATCCAATATTAATGAGATTCTTTTTACACAAGCCAATGAAAGACATCATTTTATTCTCAGGATGTTTCATGCTCTCAGGAGTGTGGTCATGTACTGAGTCCAAATCCACCATCACTGTCCTCCCACACTCGGGAAACTCAGCCTCACTGTGTGAACCGGCCACACATTTGAAAATCACCAACGTCGTCCAGCTTTCCCATACTCTCACACAAACAAAAACGAATTCATTTCTGTCTCAATTCAAAAAAATTTTAATCTAATTATTGAAACTTGGGGGGGGGGGGGAATGTCCTTGATCATTTTATTTCCTCTCTGCTAAAAACTAAAAGGAAGTCCTGTCTTCTAACAGAACATGAAAAAGGCCAATGTCTGCCACTTTCAATTACCGCATTTCTGAAAATATTCGTGGTAAATGTAATCCTAAGAAATTGCCAAATGTAACTATTCACAGATTTGTAAGCATGTGAAAATATATTTTGTTTCATTAAAAGTAGAGGAAAGTGTTAATTTCAAAAATAAAATATAACCTAGCTCAGTTCTTAAAGTGATAAGTAGCTATACATGCTTAATGAATACTCATGGAAGAGAGAAGAAAGAATGAGGACAGAACCTGCCTGCTGCTGCAGCCACTCAGGCAAGATGCCTTGGCTCCCAGTTACAGCAAATGTCTCCCCAGCCATGTAAACAAGGAGGTATTTATTGTCCAGCACAACAGGAAGTGGGAGACAGGGAGGTTCCTGGGCGAGTGATATCCAGCAACTCAACCACATTATCCAGGGGCCAGCTGGTCACCCTCAGTGTACGGGCTTGGAACTAGACGGACTTAAGGGACATCAGGATTGCGAGCTGCTGCCCAACCAGGTCTGAGAAGTCCAACATAAGAAAACGAACTGTTTCTTCCTTGTTTATTGTTCTAAGAAGGAAGATACCTTTCTAAGAAGTGCCCCAGCCAGCTGCCCTTCACAGCTCACTGGCCAGACCTAGGTTACATGCGCCTCCTCTGATCAGTGATAAGGAAAAAGAGATGACCTTGCCTGGTTTAACACTGAGGATTCACTCCCTTGTGGTGATAAGGTCTCCTTCCCTATCAGTAGACATCTGAACATATCAGGGTTCTTTACAAGGAAGAAAGGGGGATGGATTTGTAGTCGGGGACCAACAGTGTCTGCCACACTGCCTGCCACACTGCCAATGACAATCGCCATGGACTGCACAGCAACCGGCAGCAGAGAATATGCTGGTTGACTGATCCTTCCCCCAAAACACCTAGATCCTGTTTTATGGTTTAAAACAACAGCTATTATTTAAATGTCACATTTTAGGAGTGGATGGGTGGCTCAGTTGATTAGAGCCCCAGCTCTGGGCAACGGGGCTGTTGGTTCGATTCCCACATGGGCTAGCAACACAGAAGCTGTGCCTTCTGCAACTAGAATAAAGTCAATGAGCTGCCGCCGAGCTCCGGATGGCTCAGTTGGTTGGAGAGCATCCTCTCAACCACAAGGTTGCCAGTTCGATTCCTTGAGTCCCACAAGGGATGGTGGGCAGCGCCCCCTGCAACTAAGATTGAACACGGCACCTTGAGCTGAGCTGCCTCCCGGATGGCTCAGTTGGGTGGAGTGCGTCCTCTCAACCACAAGGTTGCTGGTTCGACTCCCGCAAGGCATGGTGGGCTGCGCCCCCAGCAACTAACAACGGCAACTGGACCTGGAGCTGAGCTGAGCCCTCCACAACTAAGACTGAAAGGACAATAACTTGACTTGCAAAAGTCCTGGAAGCACACACTGTTCCCCAATAAAGTCCTGTTCCCCTTTCCCAATAAAATCTTTTAAAAAATAAAAATAAATCAAAAATAAATAAATGTCACATTTTATAGAAAGGAAAGAAAATTTTGATATTTTTAAAAATCTATCAGTCACCCTAGCACTTACATTGACTATAGAAAGAACTAAATAGTTACTGCTTTAATGAATCCTCACATTATCAAATTGTGGTTTCAAAGAACCTCCAGAATGTAAAATAATAAATGCAACCCAGATGTTCACTAAAAAATGAAAACAAGATTGTTTTTACTTCATAGCAACCAAATAGGTCAACCCATTTCCTCCTCCAGGGAATTCTCAGAGGACCACAAACTCTGCTCGAAGAGCATGTGTTTCATGTGTATCTGTCCACAGAAAAAGGAAGCTCTGCCGTCCAAAATAAACGGAGAATATTATATGTTCCCATGAAAGTGGATTTGAAAATTGCAGTAAGGCTGTATCTACAAGTTGCCAAACATCTGGATGAAAACTGAAAAACAAAAAAAATCACTAATTACCTAGATATTGGGAAGTACTTTTCAGTCATCATTAAAATGCCCGGTTTTATAGCAAACTAATGTTTTTATTTATGAATTACAGGAATAAGCTTTTTCAAAAAGAAGAGTACAGTAAGTGAAAATAGAAAAAGAAAGAAAGAAAGAAAGAAAGAAAGAAAGAAAGAAAGAAAGAAAGAAAGAAAGAAGAATCCTGCTGAGAGTTTCAGATAGGAATTCATTTTCTCCTATTTGAACAGTGCTTCTGGTGACTTATTGAAAACTACGTCAGCTAAAAGTAAATTTGCTCTGTGAAAGTAAATTACAAACTCTTCTTAGCCCACTAAATTGACTCAGGTGAGTCTTTTCCAATATTTACATAATGCTGAAAAGTATTAATGCAAAGTAAGCGCCTGCTGAACTGTCTCCAACCAAATAAGACACTACAGAATCTTATATCTAGTCTGTCACGTCAACTGGGGAACTGACACTAACTATAAACTATAAAATGTTTATAAATTTAACTCCAAAAATCAGAATGGAGAGTCATGTATTTCCTACTCTCATTTAAATGATTTACTCTTTTCCCCCCAACTTCAAAATACTATTATATTTTACGTAGCTTTTAGGATCT
Source organism: Rhinolophus hipposideros (assembly GCF_964194185.1). Taxonomy (NCBI): domain Eukaryota; kingdom Metazoa; phylum Chordata; class Mammalia; order Chiroptera; family Rhinolophidae; genus Rhinolophus; species Rhinolophus hipposideros. The sequence continues at coordinate 41,876,498 of NC_138069.1, forward strand.
TTTGATAAAACCTATTTTTTCATTTCATTTCACTTTGAAAGTTTCTATCCTCCTATATTACAAATTGATAAACTTGCTTTCCAAAGGATCTGCCAATCACTTGAAAACTAATCTCTCTCTCCCAAAGTTATTTACACTATGTGAGCATGCAAACAGCATTACTAACCCTCACTCACCTGATAAGAATTATTGTTGGTTCTCCATCAAAATAATTTCCTGAGAAATGTTTAGTTACCTTCCCTTACTAAGTCCTCACCAGTCTGGCTTTGCCTCTAGTCTCATAACACGGCAACCTTCCATTCAAGGGCCATGGCCCCTGCTTTTCCTTCAGCAAGGAACACCCCCTCCCCATTTTCTCTTTAGCCCACTCCAGTCTAGCTTGCCAGGTTGTTTTTGTTTTTTGGTTTTTTAAGTCTCCAACCCCAGTAGACACTTCTCGATCCTCATTTTAATCCACCTCTCCTCCTCCCTTAACATCTGCAATACACACAAACTTCAATGTCTCCTCTACTCAGTGGTTACTGTTTCTCATCTTCTTTACTGGGTTGTCGTCAATCCTGGGACTTTTCTCCTTTCTCTCAGCTCTGTTCCCTACATGAAATCATTCATCCATTCCCATGAATTAAAATGAATTAAAGTCTTCCTAATGTTTATCTTCTACCCAGACCAGTCTTCTAAGTAGCAGACCCAATACAGCTATTACCTTCCTACCATCTCCACCGGGATCTCTCACAAATAAGTCCAATTTTAAACCTCAAAACTGAACTGCTGAGATTCCCCTTCCAGGAAAAGCTGACTAGTTTGTTGCACACCAACCCTTCTGTCAAGAACCACTTCAAAAGCTGAACAAATTATAAAAAAACAACTGTTTGACATTCTCAGCTACCAATGCCACAAGGACTCAGGAGGCCAAGATCCCAGTGAGACAAGTGCAGAGAGGTAAGCCCCAAATTCTGAACCCCTTTTCTCCTTGAGACATTTGCCAATTCACAGCAGAAGCTGAAAGGCCAAAAAGCTAACGGAAACAAGTGGCTGAGAATCTGAGAAGGCCAGCAGAATCTCCAGTTATCTTAGGAGACTGGGAGGACAAAACTTGGGGTTGAGGGGCTGCCAAGTAGAAGCGGCTCTGGTAACATGCCAGGCTTTCAGCTGGGACCACCAGTGGGCTACATCCTAGGAGAAGGGTAAACCAGAAATAAAACAATCCTCACAATTTTAAAATGACACTTCCCTACTTTAAACTGCCTGCCAGAAGCCTCTCTTGAGGAAGATAGCCAGAGTCTCAAATTATCACTACAATTTTTTCATACATATTGTCTACAATTTAATTAAAGCTTAACAAGCAATCTAAAGTCAAGACCACATGATTAAAAACCTATGGTAAAACTCATGAGATATCCAAATATTAAAGTTACAATATCTGTGATTAATAAATTAGTTAACAAGATAAAAATTTTCAGCAGCAAGTTGGAATCTAAAAAATAAGAATCATGAAAACTGAAAAAGGCAATAACTAAGAACTCAATAGATGGATTTAATATAATAGCAGATTAGACACAGCTGAAGAAAGGATTAATATACTGGAATATAGGTCAGAAGAAAATACAGAGAGAAGCAAGAAAAGCTGAAAAGAATGAAGAACACAGAAAAGTCTGAGAGACATATAGGACATGATGAAAAGGTAGAGTTCGAGAAGAGATAGGAAATGCAACAAAAGGGATAAATGAAGAGATAATGACCAAGAATTCTCCAAATCTAATGTAAGCTCAAGTCTTGCCATGGTACTACCAAAAAGAGACACACCACCAATCCCAAGCAAGGTAGAACCAAAGAAAATCATATCTGGACACATCACATTAGCACAGCCAAAAACCAAAGGCAAAGACAACACTCTTAAATAGTAGTAGTCAAAGACAATACCTTCAAAAGAACAAGACATAGAGCTGATTTCTCAACAGAAGCAATAAAGGACAGAAGACATGTCAAATGACATGTCAAAGCACCATAAGAAATTAACTTGATAACCTAAAATTGTACACCCAGAGAAAATATCCTCAAAAGTAAGGGTAACATAAAGACACTTGATAAAAAAATAAATAAATGGACCCTCCTGCTGGTGTTCTCGTAGCCCCTCCTTCATAGTCACACAAGCCAGAAACCTAGAAGTCATCTTTGATTCCTACAGTCCCTTCACCTCTAACCACCAAGATGTCAGGCTCATTTGATTCTCCAAAAACACACCCCATCACTCGTAAAGCAATGCAAATTAACACAATACATCATTTCTTCCTCATGAAGACAAATGCCCAAATTTGCCTAGAATGCTGAGACTGCTCCTGGTAAGAAAGCAATCTGGCAGTATTTAGGGAAACCAAAAGCAAACCTGTAACCCACAATGCCATCCTAGAGATATACTCAGAAAAACTCCCATACATTTGTAAAAGGAAACAAGCCTAAGGAGTACATCTCAGGATTGTTTGTAACAACAATGTATAATCAACACAAAAGTCCAACAGGACAAGGTAAATAAAATGTTACAGCAGTTACAAGAAATAAACAGGGCCTACTTATAACAATATAATATTATTATGATCTCAATAATCTCAAATGTGAGCAGCAGAACATTACATACAGTGTGATACCATTTTTATCATTTTTAAAAGAAAACCCAAAAGAGACCTGTACATTGTTTATGGACACACACATATATGTTAAAGTATAAAAAATACTGGAGGACCACATTAAATTCATAATGGTTGCCTTTAGGAAATACAAAAGGAAGGAAGGGATTTGGAGCAGAAATTGCTAGACAAAGGTGACGTCGATGTCATTCAGTACGTATTCACAAATATTTACTGAAAGCCTACTACGCTCTATGTTCCAGACCTTGGAAGTATAGCAGCGGATAAAAGCAGACAATACTCCTGCTTTCAAAGAACTTACATTCTACGAGAGAAGAAAAAAACAATGAACAAATACGTAATAAGGGGTGATAAGTACTGAGAGAAAAATAAAGCTGGGAAAAGGGAAAGAGTGACAATGGAGGCTATTTTAGACAGGTTGGCAAGGAAGACCTCCGTGGTAAGGAGACACTGGAACAGAAGCCGGACTGAGGTAAGTAAGCACGACGGCGCAGACATCGAAGGGGAAGCAACTGTGGGAACAGCAAGTGCAAAGGCACCAAGGCAAGGGTGTGCTTGGTGAGTTCGCGGAATTGGTGACGAGAACGACGGAAATGTCAGCGAGATAGCAGGGGACGAGAGCAGAGGCCAAGGACAGGCCCCAAGGTAAGAATGGTATTTATGTTTTTAAAAGGTTATAAAAAAAGAATTTGTGCCAGACTGCATGTGAACAACAAAGTCGAAAATACTTGCTATCCAGCCCTTTCATAGAAAACGCTGCAGCCCCTGAGCTGGAGCATGTGGGCCCTGCACTGGGGGCCTCTGGACCACGGTGAGGTCAGTGGGAAGGATCAGGACGAAGTAAGGATTCTGAGGACAGTCCAGACCCTGAGAGAGGAGGGACATGATCTATGTTGTAAAGGGACCACTCTGGCTGCTGAGGTGACAAGGACGACAGCAGGGAGAACGGCAGAAGGCGAAGGCAGAAGAAGTGAACGATGGCACCCACATTCTGGCCTGAGCACCGCGAGAACGGTGCTGCCACAGGCTGACATGGGGACTTACCTACAACGCTTTGGATACATTTTCTTAAAGACCTGAAAAAGGTGACAGAATATTAACAACTATTGTATTAATTCTGACTAATGGGGACATGAGTGTTTCGTTGTTTTCTGTACTTTTCTGTTCTTATATAGATTTGTCATAGGTATAATCTTTCCCTCACTTTGCCACTGCCACCAATCCACCAACGCCACGCCACTAGAACTCTCAGCTGAACCCCTGCAGCAGCCTCCTCATTGGTGTCCCCATGTCCTCTCTCCCTCTTCTGCAATCCATTCTCCACTCAGCAGCCAAGAGCACTCTTCTTAGAAAGGCATGGGGCACAGTGGTTAACGAATATGGCCTCTGAAGCCAGAACGCCTGGGTTCAAATCTCAGCTCTACCACCGACTAGCTGTGAAATTTGCCACAAGTCACTTAGCTTCTCTGTGCCTGTTTTCCATTTTCACCTGTAAATGGTAATAATATTACATACCTAAGAGTTATTTTGAAGAGTAAATAGGTTAAGATATGTAAATTGCACAGGACAGAACCCAACACGGAGAGCATTACATAAATACTAGCTAAAATTATTGAAACGTAAATCAAATGTCATTCCCCTGTTTAAAGTCCTTCCTCACTCAGAAGAAAATGTGCACCCCTCACTCACTGAAACTGCCTGGTATGGCCCAGGGCCCTCCCCCTGTTCCTTCTCCGTCTGGGCCACACAAAGCTTCTTTCAGCCCTCTGGCCGCACTCTGCTCCACGCAGCTCAGGGCCCGTCCCTCTGCCCTGTCCACTTCAGGTGGCAGCTGAAAGAGCATTTCCTCCGCGGGCTTCCCTGGCCACCAGGCAGTACTGACAGCTCTCCCGCCCCAGGCTCCACCCACCCTTACCCCTCCACCCCCTCCTTGGTTTCCTTTAATACTTAGCATAATTTGCAATTATTTTACATATCTGTTTCCCTTTTTTGTCTGTCTCCCATCTAAACATAAGCTCCACAAACACAGGAAATTCACCTGCTTTATTCACAATTCATCCTGGTGCCAAGCACAGGACCCGGCATTTGGCAGGGATGCTATCAATACTTGTTGAATAAACACATGTTCTGGAAAAAACGACACTTTAAGCACACTCTAAAAGCACCTCCGTGTCACTTTTTTAAACAATCAAAAGAATGGTAGTTGTTAATTTCTATGCACAGACTGAAAAAACAGGCAATGTATTTTATAACTTTCTACATTTGATATTAATTGTGTTATTTAACATATAAAAATTCCGTCAAAAGGGGTGTTTTCTTACCAGTATATTCCTGTTCCATAAAACTGTATTCCCATCTTGGAAAATATGAAGACAGACTTCAACTTTTCTTAATTTCAGAAAATAAAAAGGCACATAACTAAGGAAAAGTTCCCTTTGCACCTACCTTCCCCATGGGCTCAGTTCCTTATCACCCTCCCCCCACAGGTAACCATTGTCTCCTTGGTGAGCCTTCCCCAGAACTTTCTTGCACGTGCACGTACTTCCTTTCTTTTTTAAAAAGCAGAAATGGTACCATACAATGCATATTTTCCTACATTTTACTTTTGTAACTTAGTACAATATTTTGGAGGTCTTTCCGTATCAATTCACAGAAAGCTTCCTGGTTCCTTTCTACAACTTCACTCACCATTTGGGTACAGTAAGATTTATCCTACGAGTCTCCCGTGGATGGACACTTGGGTTATTGTCCATCTCTCACTAATATAAACAAAGCAGTGAAAAATCTCATATCTCTGGTATTTCACAAATGACACAAATATATCTGCAGGTTAAATTCCTAGAAATGGTATTGGGTCAAAGGATTCAATACACTTGTAATTACAATACACTTGTAATTTAAAAAGCTGCTGCCCAGCGCCAGCAGCTTTTAAATCTATCAGGGTCCATCCAGAGAAACAGAAGGCTCCAGAAGTTGAAATAGAGGGAATGTCATATAAGGAATTGGTTATACATACAATGGAAGAGCTGAGAAGTCAAACAGGAAATGACAAGACAACCCAGAGCAAAAGACACTGCTACCACCTCTAAATTGCAGGGCCACAGGGAAAAGGTATTTCCAAAGCTCAGGGGGCTTGGTCAGCGGGCAGGAGCTGGAGCGAAAAGACCAGGCAACTGCCCGAGACACTGAGGCACAATGAGAGGAGAGAGAATCTGGTTTCTCTCTTCCTCCTGCCATCCAATTTCCAACTAGTGGCCAACCATTGGCCAAATCTACCCCAAGCGAGCTGACCCAAGGGTCTGGGAAACGTTCCTGCAGGGTGAGTCTCTCTGCAGAAGAAGGGCAAGCAACAATGGATCTGAGCCAACAAGACACAGGCTCATGCTGCCTGGAGAGCTGTAACTGATTTACACTCCCATCGCCAATAGGTGGTTTCAGAAGAAGGGGGTATCACTCACCTAACAGGTTGAAACCAGGGATCTCAATTGGGTCATGATTTATATTTTACTGAGTGAGGCTGAGCAATTTTCATGTGAAGTAAAGACTTAACCCTTTTCTACACAGACTGGTGCGGGCAGATGGTGATGGAGTAGGGAAGGCAAAGCCAGTAAAGTTATTCACCTCATCTGCCACAGATGGTCCAGTCGGGGACATCAGACAGATTCCCAAACTGAGCATTAAGACAGTGGCACGGGGCCAAAGTAGCCAGTCACCTGCCAAGTAGAGACGTCTCTCAAGGACTGTTTTAGAAAAACTGAATGGCAACAAAGCCCCAAAGGAATTAAAAATACCTTAACTACACTCTGCACACATTATAAGTAACAATGTGTTCTTGTAATCTTGTACCCCCCACTTGTTCCTCCTTAGAACTGCCTTCCAACCATTCATATCACCATCCTCTCTCCTTATCTTGCATTGAAAGAACAAATAATAATGCCCTGGAAAAAAATTAAAATTATAAAAACAGCAAGCAGGAACTTTTTAACGTCTTTTAACCCAATCAGCACATTAGCAAAAAAAGGTTTGAAATTATCTTTCACCCCTGCCGTAACTGTTTGAGCAGATTACCTACCCTCTCTTGTAAACAAGCTGAAACTGACTTCCCCATATACAGTTCAGTTTTGTACTGTACTGAAAATATACCCTCAAAAACTTATGTTTTACAATTGGCTGACAAATGACTGGCAACTGAAATTATTCTCTTACCAAGGGCTGAACTTTATTTTTAAAAACAAATTTTAAATTTTAAATTTGAATTTTAATTTTGAATTTGAATTTTAAAGCAAAGCATTGTTTAGAAATATAAATAGTAGTAATAACTAAAGAACTGTAAAGAGGTAAGTTAACTTCAAAATCTCCAAATATAAGCACACCAAATTTATACAATAATCAATAAATAATGACTCTTATTTCAAAGTTCTAAGATTTTCACTTATTTAAAAATATACTCATTCTAAGATTGCCAAACATATTTTCAAGTGTCTTCCATAATGCAAGGAAGAAAGATCTTAATAAACCATATCAGCAAAGGTTTAACACTGTTTTCCACCACCTACCATGCTGCCTGGGATCGTAGTAGACAATCAATCAACATCCGTCATCATTGACTGTTCCAGTGAGGTGAATTCAATCATACATTAAAACAATCATTCTGTTTTTCTACTGCAGAGTAAAATTTTAACACTTTTTTGGTTCAAATGTGGAAGTAATACACCTCATTCCAGAAACTTGGAAAATATAAAAACTAAGAAAATAAAACATCCACAGTACCATGTTTCCCCGAAAATAAGACCGGGTCTTATATTCTTGCTTATGTTCAGGGGATGTCGTCCTGAAAAGTCATGCTAGGGCTTATTTTCCGGTTAGGTCTTATTTTCGGGCAAACACGGTATCACCAGTTTTTACATTGTTTAGACCATGATGTATAAAACTGCTTATTTTTAATGGTCATAAAACAATTTATCCAATAAGCTTCCCATCATGTATCTCACCGATCTCCTACTAAGCACTGCTGTTTCCCATTTTCTACTATTACAGGGTAATGCACATCTTCACGCATGAGATATTTTTTTTTGAATTTGAAGACTGTATTCCCAGAGGAGATATTAAGAGCCCAAAGAAAGTCTAAAGACTTGGATACTTAATACCTACCACCCTTTGTTATAGTCCCTGAGACCTATAAACCGCTGAGGCACACTGGCTTCCTTTTTTAAATCTTTAAACATAGTTTTACCTTCAAGCTTTCCATAGTCCTAAACTCAGAAACACCTTCCGGACAAAAATCGCCAAACCAGCTGGCGACATTGACTGTACACGGCAAACGCTTAACTATTACAGTTCTTTGTCTTTAGTTTCTAAAAAGGAAAAACTGCTCTGCCTGTTGGTACCCAAATTGTGAGCGGCAGGAAGCACGGCATTTCAGAGCCCAGGACTGGGTCTCCAGACAGCCAGCCTGGCTCGTAGGAGGGGTTGCCACCGGGCTCCTGCTTTCCACGGCACTTTCTTTCACAAACACCACACCCACCCGAGCCCCAGGGCGACCCCTCCCTTTCACTATGAGAACTGAAGTCGCCAAATGCCACCCCTGCTGCCAGCTTCCCCCCATCCCAGCCGCGTCGCTTCGGGGGGCCCAAACACACCCCCGAGCAGCACTCCAATGCCACGAGGCAGCCTGCCTCGGAGCGGGCGGCGGGCGGCAGCTGCTCCGCAGCCTGTAATTAAGAGTTTTCCAGGACGCTCCCTACTACGAGGGCTTGGGGCCACTCGGTCCGTCGGCAGAAAGGAGGTCGTCAAAGTAGAGAGAACCTCCATCCTCTCCGGGCGTCGCAGCGAAACTAGGGGTGTTAACCCTTTGCTCCCCGCACTCGACCCACTCCAGACGCACAGACACGTTACTGTGTTTGGAAGTCGCAATTCGCAGCGTGACACACCGGGAACGTGGATTCCACTAAATAACTGACCCCCCGCGCGAGAGGGACCGGGGCGTCGGGCCGACAGCCGGGTCTCGGGACTCGGGTCTCGCCGCCGAGCGACGCTTCTTCTCGGCGGCGTCGGGCACGTTTCCCGGTCCCCAAAACGCGGCGCCCGAGCCGACCCCTCCTCGCCTAAGGACCCCACGGCCACTCCGGACCTAACGCCAGGACGCGGCCACGGTCCTCCGCCCGCGTCCCCCACCCGCGCCCCTCGGACCCCGAGGGTCCCCGGTTCAAAACTTTCCCTCCCTGTTTCCCGGGGGCTCCCTCACTTCCCAGCTCCTGAGGGAAGACGCTGCGAGGGTCGCCCCTGCGGCCGGGCTCCCGAGGGCACAGCCGCCCTCGGCGACAGGCGGCGCGGGAGGTGGCCCCCGAGGGCCCCGCCCCAGGACAGGGACCCCGAGCCCCGGCTCCAGGCCCCGAGCGGCCGCAGCCGACGGGCCGCCGGCCTGGCCCCGGACCCCCGCTCGGGCTCGGCGGTAGCGCCGCCCCTCCCCACGGCGCCCGGACCCCCGCCTCGGTCTCCGGGCCCTGCACGCCGCGGGCCTCGCGGTCGTCAGCGGGCACCGGCGCTGCCCGGACCCGGTCTCCTGCGGCGGACCCCGACCCCAGACCCCGGACCGCCCTCCTCCGCCCCAGGCCGCCAGCCCGGCCGGCCACACCTCCGACACTCACCGCCGCCGCCCTCGCCGCCGCCGCCGCCGTCTTCGTCCATCTTGAGGCCGCTCCCGCTGCCGGCGAGCCCGAGACCCGCGGGCGAGGGGCCACGGGCGGAGGGCGCCGCGAGTGCCGAGCGCGCGGGCGGTCGGACGGCTCCGGCAGCGCGCGGGCCGGGTCGCCGCCCGGGCCTCCTCAGGCCGGGCGGGGCGCTCGCGCTCGGCGCCGCCGTCACGTGACGCTCAAGCCCCGCCCCGAACCGCGGTGGGCGGGGCTGCGCGCTCAGGCCCCGCCCTGACCCGGCGGACCCTACCCGGCGAGGCTGAGACCGCCGACCCTCCCCGGCCCGGCCGAGCGTGGACACCTGCGCGGTCCCCGCCTCTGAGCAGCTTGGGGACGGCCGTGGGGTCGGAACACGGGAATGTCCACCCCACAAAACTCGGCGGCGAGGGATCCTCCTCGCACGTGCACTCAGAAAAAAAGATCGAGACGCGCACGTCTTCCAAAGTCAGGCCTTCCCTCTTCGGCCCTGAGAGATTACAGAGTAATTCCAACCCTTCAGCTTTCTGATGTATAATGGAGGCGCTCCTTTCCTAGCGATGAGTGCACTTTAAAATTAACAAAGTGTAAGGCTTATAAATGGACGTCATCATGAGGTCCCAATCCGGCACACTTGGGGCCCCACCCTCAGCGGGCTCTGCAGAGATTGGCCAGTGTGGCCTCAGATGCCCTTGCAGTTTCGCTCCAGTCTCCCTTGGGAAGCCGCCAGCTGCCCTGGATTATGATGCAGAAGGAGCTCTGAATTCAATTTCCTGTGGGCACAGCCAGGGTCCTCAGCGCACGCCTCTTGGGCAGAAGGCCTCCACTTGCTCCTGCTCCAGATCTTCTATGAATCACCTTTCTCGCTCCCCATCTTGCTTCCAGTAACTCCTCCCAAAGCATTGAATGTGGCCCCTCCCGAGCCTTTCTGTTCATTTTGCTTGAACTAAATTGCATTAAAGAAAAGGAAACATTGTAATGGAGGAGATAATTCATCTCTAACATAATTTTCCAGCAACTGTTTTATATTTACAAATGGCCCATTGAGGGGAAGGAACCTGTTCTGTCATTTATCAAAATGGACAGTTTTCACCTCTTTGTTCAAGGTTGTGAGATGATTCCAAACAATTCAACCTCCTAGTAATCTCAAGAATTAAACACCCAGAATTCAGGTACTTCTTAAACCACCGAGCACACTTCTGGGTGCAAATAAAATGTTTGGCAGCTTATGTGACAAATATGCAACTGAAAAGGGGTCTGGGCATCATGAGATGTAGATTTAAGACTTGGCTTCCTGATCCTCTTCCCGTCAGCTTGGTTATCTTGGAGATAACATCAGTTACCAGGAAAAATGACAACATACTTGGAACTTGATAATGTGGTATGTGGAGCTTTGAACTCAAAGATATTATCAGTTATAAATGCTTTTAGATGTCAATTCCTAATTCTTTACTTTTTGTAGAGTGTGATCCATAGGAGTTTCTCTCAAAGTTCAAATCTGAAAATTGCTTCTCTGATCCCTATCTAAGCTAATTTCCATCAGAATAAAGCACAGCCCAGTTGCCCAGTTATTTGTAAGCAGAATATTATATTATCCTCACAGCTTATCCTGGGCCTCCATTTCGACAAAGCCTGCAAAACTGTTGGGAGAATAAGGACTTAGGGTGTCATTTCTGCACTTGACTGGGGAAATTGGAAGATTTCAAAACTTTCACTACTCAAAGGAATTCATATCTAATGGAAAAATTAGATTTTTTTTTTAAAAAAAGAGCGGTTTTGCAGTATCTCTTAAATCCCACCAACATAATCATCTAATCTGCCCACAGGCAGGTTGCCCCTACATATAGGAACATTAAGAATCCTAGTTGTCCACTAAGATAGGCACTCACTTTACGTCCAGCTTATGTGTGGGCGACTCAGATGTTGAAAGCTTTATCACTGGATGTAGGGAAAACGATTCATGCAGCAGACATAGCCCTGAGACAACAAGTGGTAAATCCAAAACCTTGTTACCATCATTCAGTCAGACAATAAACATGTAGACCAAGCACTATCCCAGGAGCTGGGAATATGATGATGAAAAAGATAGAGTCAGTCCCTCTCCTTATGGGACATATGCCCTAGAAGGAATACAGCCATTAAGTAGATAATTACACAAACAATTATTTAATGGAAGTTTTGAGCCCAACCCTCTTTACAGCCTTTCTTACAGTGTTTGCTGCTTCCCTGTAGTGGCTCTGCCTCCTGAAACTCCTTCAGACCCAGACTGTAGTCTGTATTTTTCCTGTCTCCAGGATCCACTGCAGGGCCTGGCGGTGTCATAAAAGGGGAGAAAGCAACCGTATTTATTTGTTATTACTGCTGGATGAATAGGGCAGGAGACATCTTAAAAACATGTTAAAACCCATTTATCAGCCCTTTGACCATTGCAGAAATAGTTTTAAAAAATCAAGAATGTGCACATACTGGAAAGGTCAGAGGACTTCTTCTTTTTACCCTCATCTCCATCCTCCAAGTGAAAGTGTGAAATCAGACAGACTGTCCTCTCCCAGCACTGAGGACACAACAGCCAAAACCTGCCAAAACTGTTTTTTTCAAGCTCAGCCAGGAAGAGGCTGCCCAGGCTGCCTGAGCTCCGGCTGCTTCCAGACCCTGCGCAGGGCAGTTCCCATCGCCTCTGACAGCGAGCGGTCAAGAAAGGAAGAGATAGTAGTGACTGTTAACAGATGGGAACCTCCACTAATCCGTTACATCTGCTCGGGGGTCTGGTCTAGTCCAGGGAAGGCACGCACAGCAGCCAGCTCACAGTCCTAAAAGGAAAGCAATGTTTTCTGAAATCTCATTTCATCTAGAACAGAAAACATCTCATTGGCATAGAGGTGATCTTGTACAGATCAGCATTCTCCACTCTGCCCAAGCAAACAACAGGGGTCCGAGTGTCAAGTCACATTCTCATTAAATTTTCAAAAGCCCAGGCATCACGTCCTTCCCAGCGTTGCCTCTCCCTTTCCAATACGTCCATGCAGTGAGCCTTGGACTTGTTCTCCAGCCTGGAAGCCACACAATCGACAGCAGTTCTCTGGCCTCACATTACCAAGGGGCAGCTTACTGCCTTTTAGATTGATTAGTAACTTGCATTTTTGCAAGAACAAAGGTGGTCAAATTTTTTATTCGTGGTAAACTTGGAAAAAATAAGTTAGCCACCGTTTCGAGCTATTTGCCTTCGGGAGAAAAACATACCCACTCAAGGCAGCATCAACATTAAGCATTATTATACACACGGCGTCTTCTATTGTAATAAAAAGCTGTGTTGTTTTTATCAAGTTCTTCATTTTTATAGCATGTCCCTGACCTAAAAAAAAAAAACTGTTTTTTTTTCATTTAAAAACATCCCCTTCAGAGGTTGGCCTGAGTCTGCAGCGTGCAGCTTAAAGTCATCAGGAAAATCCATCTTGGGGTGCAGAATGTACCATAGGACAGGCAATTCGGGTGAAAGAAAGAAAAAGGGTGAAAATGACAAACATAAGGACACAGAACATCTGTCTGTGATCATGATTCTCTAAATAGAAAGTGTGCTGCCAGCCAGCAACCAAGCGACCGCACAACACCCATCGCAGAGCGCTGTGTCCGAGCAAATGTGATGCTGCAATTTGCCTTGTAGGACGGTGAAAGCCAGCCATGAGTTCAGGTCATTCGTTGCCTTTGAAAAGAGGCCACATAACGCCCAGGAATGTCACTAGGTTACATCATCGCGTGTCACCTCTGGTAATAATGCAGGCTGTCAAGTCAGACAGCCCAGGCCCTTCCTTGTCTTGACTGCGTGACCTTGGGAAAGTTACCTCACCACTCTGTGCCCCCGTTTCTGTACCTGAAATGGAACCTACAACAATTCAGTTGCTCTGAGTACTAGAACTAGACGTTATCATACGCCAACTGTGTGCATGGCACCCAGTAAGCACTCCGTCAGTGCTCATCACTGTTATGCACAGAAATGCACAGTTTCTCCAATCCCTCATTCTCAAGCCAAACGGAATCCATGAGGCAAAGCTGAATCTCAGTAAGGGCTCCCCACTTTCCCTGCCACCTTCTAGCTGCTGTCTTTTTTCCCAGGTTTGTCTTCTGGAATGTACCTTGCCATGCTTCGTACCATCTGCTTACAAATTGTCCCAGACTTCATACCTCATCAGGCTTCTAAAGAACTGGCTTCTTAGAGTCACGGTCACACATGTGCATTTCCATCAGTGAATCAGGGGACGCTGTTCCTCCTTTGATACTTCTTTCCTTCAATAATCTGTTTCTTAGCACCCCCACCATGCAGGCCTTGGCATTCAACAGGAGCCAGCAGCCAGCAACTTTTCACAATGGACATGCCAGACCTCAGCACCCAGAGTGACAAGTATAGCCCCAGAACCCTTCCCATATCCCCTTGCGGCTGGCAAGGGGCCTTTTCTTAGAGAAAAAGAAGGAGAGGAAGGGTCTGGTGTACACACTCCATTCAGATAATCCCTCAATAGTAGATTAATCATATAAGTTTGATTTTTAGAGATCTGTTGTTCGATCAATACATTTTTAGCATTTAATAAATGTTATTACAGTTTATCACTAAGGTTTCAAATATGAAAACACACTATTGAGAACCGTAATTCACTGGAAATAAAACGTGATTGTATGTCTTCCAATCACAATGCCTGATCACTTTTGCTGTGAAAAATAATGTAGTTTAGACTAAAGACGATTCCAGAAAGGTGGAGTAGAGGTACTTTTCCCTGTTCCTCCCACTATGTACAACTAAAATTCATGGACATAATATACGAGCCAAACATAAGGAGTCTCTGAAAGCAGAAGAGGAAAGATGGACTAGAGACCTCTGTACCCAAGAGTTGACACGATGGTGAATTCTCTGGGTTTTCTCCTGCCTCAGAGATCCCAGATTTGATGCTGGAAAAGCCAGAAACCCAGAAACACAGATTGATACAAACAAAAACAGAAAAGCCCCAACAAAAGCCTGCTCTCTCTAGCCAAAGGGTCAGGAATGGTACAACCTAGCACGACAGAAAACTTTGAGACCGCCAGGCTTCACTCCTGCCAGGCTCGCCCCAACCAATATCAGCAAAAGGCTAAGTGGAGAGCCTAGACCTTCATCTTCCTCCTGCTAAAAGGAGGTGTCCCAAACCCATGCCCCCTGTCCAAGTGGTATCAGAGATGGGCAAGTAGGGAAGCCGGACTTTCAATCCACCCAGGCAGTAATGAGGAACTTCTCCCGCCCCATTGGGGTTATATGGAGGAGGTGAAGTGAGGGTCTTACCACCCCCAACAGTGACAAGGCCACCTTCCCCCAGTGGTATCAATGCAGGCCATGTGGGGAGCAGTAATGAAGCACCCTAGCCCCTCCCAGCCAAAGTGGTATCAGCAGAGGCGGAGGGGGGCTGAACTTTTATCTCCACTCAGCAGCAATGAGGTGCCCTTCCCCAACCCAGGATGTCCAGAGGCCAAGTGGAAAACTGGGACTTCCACCCCCACCTGGGGCAAGAACCCTGCTGACACCTTGATTTCAGACTTCTGGCCTCCAGAACTGGAAGAGGATAAATGTCGGTTGTTTTGAAGACATCCAGCTCGTGGTAATTGCTACTGCAGCTCTAGAAACCTAATGCTGGTCCTGAGTACTTGGAGTCTTGTTCAGGATGCCTGGAGAAAGGGCAGCTCCCCCACCCTCAGGCCGACGGGGTGGCTCCTCCCAAGCGGAATGAATTCCAGATTCTATCTGGGAACTGAAGACTTGTCTTCTGCGCAAGAAAAATAGAGACACACCCTCAAGCATGCAGCATTTTTCTGTATATAAAAGACGAGTTGGAAAACCAGCAAACAACAATCATGTTCTTGTACCAACACATAAACGTGCTGCCCAGGGCTCTCTTTCCTCCCCGGGGGGCACCTGCTTGCCCAGCAAAAGGCTGCGGGTCAGCTGGCTGGGATTTTAGTCATGGCCTTTCAAACCCTCCTCCACAGCTTCCAAGTTCAAAGGAGAAAAGAAATGAGGCCTTCTAAACCATCGCAGGGAGACGCCCTGCGGAACAGGTGAGTCAGGGCGAGAGAGCCTTAATTATTACAAGGCTTTTAAGTTCTCTGGGCTTCTCCTGAGTGCAGGTAAATTCCTCCAAACGTCAAATTCCAGTTCCTCCTGGGATAGCACATGCCCAGGGAGTCCCCAGCCTGAGCCTGGATATAACCACATGTCCTCACCTGTCCCCATCTCTGCTTTTCCTGTTCTCTGGCCCGTCTTTGCTGAACCCCTACCACGTGGCGTGGGCACTGATGCAGGGGCCAACTGCACTCTAAGGACTGAATTTTCAAATGAAAATTTGGGTTGGGAAGTGACTGCTATTCGGGGTGGGGCCTCCTTTCGGGGTGATGCTTTGGAACCAGAGAGAGGTGGTGGTGGCACAACATTTGCGAATGTGCCAAATGCCACTGAGCTGTACACTTTAGGGTGGTTCATTTTATGTGATGTGAATTCCACCTCCATAAATTAAAAAGGTTTGGGAATTGTACAACAAATAAACTCCATGGCTGATTATTTTTAATGTTGTCACAGCTGAAAAGCCCACCATGCCTGTTCCTTTGCTGGACCCATGCTACCATCAGCCACGTTCAGGCAGCAGGCAGTGATTCCCAAGAAAGACTCCCCCCCCCCAGTGTGGGCAGGCCGCACTGGGGCAGAATTTTGGCTGCACCATCCTCTCCCATTTGGGGGGCCCTATGTCTCATACACCCTATTCACACGGAAGCTGAGGTGAGACAGGACGTCCAGAGACTTGAAGTAAGGCTTGCCTAAAGGTGACTCAGGGAATTGGATTCTCAGTGCACTTGTCACTTAGAGGTTGTGATTTCCCCTTCTGTGGCACTTCTAGAAAACCTAACACAGACAGAACTGCCCTCCCATTTCCCAGGCACCCTCCCCAGAGAGCATGACAAGGAAGCTTCTTAACTGCTGGGTAGCCCCTGAATGTGGCGACGCTCTGAGACATGTCACCCAGCAGGGTGTCCCAGAGGTGCTCCTCCCACAAGTTACATGAGGTCACAGCAGGACCAACCTGGCCACAGGTGCGGAAGGACAGCTTTCAGCCTTCTGGACACAGAGCAAAAAGCAGCCCTCAACTCCCAGCAAATGTGCCCCAATGAGCCCTCCTACAGGCATGTTCACGGCAGCACAATCTTTGGTGAGGGGATAAAGAAATGGTGGCAGATGCATCTGACAGAGTACTCCTCAGATATGAAAAGGAATGAAGTACTGACACGTGTTACAATGTGGATGAACCCCCAAAACATTATGCTCTGAAGGAAGCCAGACATAAAAGACCACATATTATGTGACTTCATTTATGTGAAGAATCTAGAATAAGTAAATTCATAGAGACAGGAAGTGGTTTCCAGGGATAGCACATGCCCGGCGGTTGGGGGCAGGGTAGAATGCAGAGTGACTGCTGACTGGGTATGAAGTTCCTCTGAGGGGGATGAAAATGTTCTGGAACTAGTTAGAGGTGGTGGGTAAACATCATTGCAAATGTATGAAATGCCACTGAGCTGTATACTTTCAAATGGTTAATTTTTTAAATTTTATAAATATTTTTTTTAAATATAGACAGTTTATTTTTTTTATATATATATTTTTTTAATTTTTTTTTTGTTGTTGTTGTTGTGAGAGCCCACTGGCCCATGTGGGAATCGAACCGGCAGCCTTCGGAGTTAGGAGCATGGAGCTCTATGGAGCTCTAACCCCCTGAGCCACCGGGCCGGCCCGAATTTTATAAATATTTTTGTAGTAAAATATACATAAAATTTAAATGTTACCATCTTACACACGATTAGGGTATAATTCAGAGGCATTAAGTACATTCACAGTGTTATGTAACCATCCTCACCATCCATCTCCAGAACTTTCCATCTTCCCAAACTGAAACTTTGTCCCCATTAAATACTAACTCCCTATTTCCCCTCCCTCAGCCCTTGGCACCCACCCTTCTACTTTCTGTCTAAATTTGATTACTCTAGGCTCCTCATATAAGTGGAGTCATACAGTACTTGCCTTTTTGTGACTAACATCATTAATTTTATATTATGTGAATTGCACCTCATTAGGAAGAAAGGAAAGAAGACAGGGAGGGTGGGAGGGAAGGAGGGAGGGAGGGAGGGAGCCATCCCAGCCACCTCTTCATCTTGACTGTTTTAGCCAAGGACTGAATCTGAGTTGAAGGGACCACAGCCCCTTCTGAATCTACCTGTCACCCTCCACTGTCATCCCCAGGGAGGAGACTCACCTGGCAGGAGGTCAAAATAAACCCTGTGGGAGGCCAGTTGCAGCCTTAAGGGGCCTGTGAGATGCTGGTGGGAGAAAATCATGTCCTGGGCCTCAGACAACAGCTTCATGAGCAAATCTCAAGTTTAAGTGCATGAGAAAAGCGGCTTGGCTGTGGTTTTCTCTCTAAGTGTTCAAAAACGGACAGCTCATTCCTACTAATGGAGAGGCCTGTATCCACTTCCTGGATGTCGCGAATGGTGTAAAAACCCAGGAGAGAGAGCCCCACACAACATCACCAGTCGCACCCACCCATTTGTTTTCTGAGCAGAACAGTCAGGTTAATTATTTATGACGGGGCTCCAAATGAAGTGTTAGTAAGAGTCTGGCTTCCTCTTCTAATTGCCAGGTTTCTCAGAAAGAGCTTCAGCCTGGAGGGATTCTGTGATTAGAATGAAAGGAAATATAAAAAAGCAAAGTGTGCTTGGGCCTGGTCCAAAAACACAGCCAGAGGACTGGAAATTAAAAGAAAAAATTCATAATGAATAACCAGAATATGGAAGGAGAAAGGAGACAAAGACAAAGGAAAGATGGTTTCCCAAAAAGCCCCCCACTACCCAGCCCTTACCTGAATCTGCTGCACCCGGAAACCAAGGGGAGATGCCCCAATTTCATCCACTGGCCGCAGAACAGATGGGCTGTTGATTCTGAATGTGAAACAGCATAAGCCTGCCTTCCACCGGGAAATCCCAGAGCCAGGGGTTTAAAGTAGAAGGGACACAGCCATGAAATCAAATTTAACATTAGTTTTTCTGAAGACGGCACATGTGACACATTCTACGTAACTTCTAGTTGCTTTCCTCTTATAAGAGTGTCTTCTAACATTTCCGTAGTTTCTTCTCACTTGGGCAATAAATACGCAGCCCTCAGATCATTCACAGGATGGAAGAAAAAATAAATAGAAAGAAAAAAGGACCCAGCTTGCAAATAGTCCTGTCTTGCTACTTACAGGAAATTTGATAGAGGAAGAAATTATGATATTAACTAAAACGCCATTTGCATATTACCTGTCTGGGCTTCACCCTCATCCCCAGGTGACACTGACAACTAAGAGTTGTCTCATTTCCCAGTTTAAACTCCAAGTATCTGTGACAAGGACATGATCTATAGTCCGTGGAGGAATTTTTCATTTCTGTCCTACCAGGCAAGTCTGACTTTCTGTGAATTCTGAGGCACATCTTACTCACATTGTACTCCATGCACCTCAAAAAGAATAATTCATTAAGGGGTGGAATTTAATAACAGGCACATGTATTAGGTTGGTGCAAAAGTAAGTATGATTTTTGCAATTTTTTTTTTAACCTTTCAAACCGCAATGACTTGCACCAACCTAATAACTATAGATGTTGCATTTGCCTGTCCTGGAGGATTGAAAACGTGTCTCCTAGAAAACCCAAGACAAAGAATAATGAAGGGGGTTCAGACCTGCAGACCAAGAAATCCCCCAGATATTTAGGAAACAGACAGAGGATGAACTGCAGCTTTTCTCAGCAGTGAGAGCAGGCACACATTAAAGAGTAAAACACACCGTGCTCACAAATAGAGCAACAGACCCTCTACATTCTTTTCAGAGATGAGAAATGGTTCTATAAAACAATTTTAAAACCCAGCATTTCAGAAGAAAAGGTTATGAAAAATAAAGCCCATGTGCATTCATAGTGTCTTGATTTGTCATCGTGTTTTGGCTTAGCCCTTTATTCCCTTTAATTCCCCATGAACTTGGAAGACACAGACACAGTGCAGCTAAAATTTTGCCTTTGCTAATGACTTAGTTTATGAACGTTATAAATATAACTGATTTGTAAGGGAGAAAGCACATTCTTGGCAAAAACCACATGTCTCTTAAGATGTGCTTCATTAAAACAAAATACTCTCTAAATAGAATGCCTCATCAGAATGCATGAAAATTTTGGAAGATGAACATGACAAAGTAGGTTTAAAGGCATAAGCTTATTTAAAGAAAAACATTCTTTTTTTTTTAAGAATCCCAAAATACGTCTAGGGGTGCACAAGAAGTGAAGACGGCAGAACAAAGACTCTGTGTTTGAAACTTTAATACGCACATGAAAAAGACCAAGAAATACGACTGTAATCTGGGTGAGATTAGACAAAACCAGGAAGGTGATAAAATAACAGAAGGAAGTGCCTTTCAACATAAGAATTTTAGGCTTTATCCAAGAGAGCTTAGCTCTAAAAAATGAGAGAGGCAGGGAGCCATACTCAAGGCAAAACTTCACGGTTAAAAGACAAAAGGCACTTCTTTAAAGTTTTCATTTCCATTTTCCCACTTCGAAAAGGCTCTTTTGATTTGCTTAGTTTAGTATGAAATCTCACTACATTTTCCAAAGTGATCGTGGCCACATACTGTGTATATAACAAAGAACGAAGTCCTCCCAATTTGAATTTCTGAATCAGCTACTACTTGTAGTAGCACAGGGTGGACACTCATGAGTTAAAAACAACTTCTGAAGTACAACCTTTAAAATGTATTTGCCAAAAAGTAGGCATCCCATCTCAAGTTCAAGTTTTGTCTGTTCCGTTTGTCGCACCCTTAAAAGGTGAGTTTGGGGGAAATGATGGGTTGGTGGGTTCCATGGGCAGACGTTTATCCAGAAGGACCCTGAATGCCTGGGTCTGCTCACTTGGGCTTCACCCACCCAGCAGCCCCAGCCCAGGACTAATTCTGGGTTGTTAACCCACCTAAGAGCTGCTGTGTGATTGAAAAGCATGTAGGACTAAATTATATTTAATTTTTCTATATGCAATTAAATTACTATTTCAAGAATGTATCATTTTTTAACTTTGCATTTGGAATTCTCAGGGCCTGAAAGGGTTTTTATGTAAATTTTTCACAGATGAGTGAACTCAGAGTACTTACATGTTTCCTAAATAAAGAACCTACATTCTGTTTCCAAAATATCAAATGCTCTGAGCATTATCACATTCTTTATCTTTTTTTTTTCTAGGCAGGATGGAGCAGACAGGGGTAAAGTAAGGTAAAGTACCTCCATGTAGTGAGTTACATTTTCCTAAATTATGAATTTCTAATGTTGTGATTAATCTCTCCAGACTTTAATTATAGGTGCTATTACTTGGATAAAGATCGGGGAAGATAGTTGAACCATGTTTTCATTTTAGAAAGATCAGTGTGGGGGAAGGAAGGTTTGGACGGTCAAGACAGGAGGCAGAAAAACAAGTTTGGAATTTGATGCAGGTAAAAGATAAGGGCCCACGCTGAGATGGCAGAAGTGAAAATGGACAGGGAGAAATGGCCAGTTCAGATATAGATAGACACGGGACAGAGCGTGACAGCATCGTTACTGTTTAGTTACTGCCACTGTGTAACAAACCAGCTCAAAACCTAGAGGCATAAATCAACCATTTATGATGTTGATGGGCTCTGTGGGAGAGGAATTAACCCTGAGCGTAGCAAGGATGGCTCGTCCGTGGTCCGTGATGTCTGAAACTGCAGCTGGGCAGACTGAGAGGCTGGGAGGGTGGGGTTCACTTCATGGCTGGGGGCTAAAGTCATTTGGAGGCATCTTTACTCACAGGTCTGGCAATGTATGGACCTCCGCTGGGGCTGTCAGCCAGAACGTGTGGCCTCCTCGTGTGGTCTGGCTCGCTCAGAGTATGGTGGCCCCATGTGAGGTTTGTGACACCATGACCACTCGGGACTCCAAGCACAAGTGTTCCAGTGAACAAGGCAAGAGACGCATAGCCTTATATGACCCAGCCTCGGAGGTCATTTAGTGTTCTTTATGTCACATTCTATTAGTTACAAGTGAGTCATAAGAATGCCCAGATTCGAGGTGAGGGTGGGTTTACACACCACCTCCTGATGGGGTGACAGGGTTCTAGAAGAGCATGTGAGCCAGCAGATAAGGCTGTGGCCTCTTATTAAACACAATCTGCCATAAGCATCAGTCATTCAGTCATCGTCTCTGCACCAGTCCTTGGGCTGCCATCCTCATTTAATCCTCACAATGATCATGACACAGGCGTTACCCTCTCATTTCTCGGAGATTGAGTGACTTGCCCAAGTGTATTAGGCCAATGAATAAAAGACCCAAACCCAGATGGTCTGACTCTGAGGTCCATTTCCTGATCCATTCTCCAGTTGTACGTGAGGGCTGAGGGTTGACAATGGGAAAAGAAGTGAGGACAGCACACTGGATGATAAAGGGAGGAACGGGAGAAACAGCAGGATTTGGTGACGGTGGGAGGCTACGAAGTGACACTAGTGGGGAGATGCCCAGGACAGAGCCACACGTCTGGACCAGAAGTGCCCGGGGAGCCAGAATGGGAGCAGTAGGCTGGGAAGAGGGTGTGGATGAGGACGGAGAGGAAGCCGCTGAGCACTGAGCTGCAGATTGCTGGGCAGTAACTGGAGAATGGGCACCAGGCTGTGATAGGCGATAGGTTAGGAAGAGAAGCAGAGGCCACAAAGCACTGGGGTGATGGAAGATAGGCTAACAGAGGTCCCAATAGGACTGCAGGCTGTCACTGCAGGGCCACGCATCTGACTGCAAAATCTATTATCAAACAACTGCATGCTAAGGGAAGAAGCCAGACACAAAGGGCAACATAGTGTATGATTCCATTTATCTCTGAATGTCCAGTCAGCAGACCTATAGAGAGACAGCAGGAGCTGTGGGGAAGAGAGAATGGTATGGGCTTTCCTTTCAGGCTGATGAAAATGTTCTGGAACAAGATAGTAGGGATGGTTACACAACGTCGTGAATGTACTAAATGCCACTAATGGTAAATTTTATGTCGTGTATTTTACTATCCAAAAACAAACAAACAAACAAAAAACCCTTATCCCATATCTAAAGGAAAAATTCTTAAATTGGACCTCATTAAAATGAAAAACATTTGCTCCGCAAAAGAATCTGATAAGAGGATGAAAAAAGGAACCACAGACTGGAGAAATGATTTGCAAACCATATAGCCCATAAAGGACTCATATCAAGACTACACAAAGAACTTTCAAAACTTAACGGTGAAAAAAAAAACAAGTGGGCCACTTCTGTCCAGTGGGAAGAGAATGGAGAAGAAATGCCTTTACCCGGCTGTCTTTGACAAGAAGTCTGTGTTATTATCTGACTGATGTCTGTGTGTATCCCAAGTAGAACGCAGAAAAGCAGAGACTGGGCCCTGTTTTGCTCACCATGTGTCCCATGTCCAGCCCAGGGCCTATGTAGCACATAGTGGGAGCAGAATAAATATTCTCAAGGAATGAAGGACTGAAATGACTGAGTGTGAAGAGGCCTGGCCCAGCACCAGCAGAGAGCAGGCACTAGGTTAGTGCAGGTCAGATTTAGTCTAGAACCTCTAACACATGACAGCTGGACGGTCTTCTGGGCCCAGCCCCACAATAGCTTTGCCTCAGACAACAGCAACGGGCAAAGAGAAGCAAGTCCATCCATTCAGCGGCGATTTGTTGAGTACCTACTGTTCACCAGGCTGTGTTTTAAGCATATGAAATACTTTAATTACCTCCAAAGGCAACAATTCCTGCCCTCATGGGACACAGTTTTGTATTATGTTAAAAGATGATAATGCAGGGGCCAGCCCGGTGGCTCAGGCGGTTAGAGCTCCGTGCTCCTAACTCTGAAGGCTGCCGTTTCTATTCCCACATGGGCCAGTGGGCTCTCAACCACAAGGGTGCCGGTTCAACTCCTCGAGTCCCGCAAGGGATGGTGGGCTCTGTCCCCTGCTAAGATTGAACACGGCACCTTGAGCTGAGCTGCTGCTGAGCTCCCAGATGGCTCAGTTGGTTGGAGCACATCCTCTCAACCACAAGGATGCCCGTTTGACTCCCGCAAGGGATGGTGGGCAGCGGCCCCTGCAACTAGCAATGGCAACTGGACCTGGAGCTGAGCTGCACCCTCCACAGCTGAGACTGAAAGGACAACTTGACTTGGAAAAAAGGCCTGGAAGTACACACTGTTCCCCAATAAAGTCCTGTTTCCCTTCCCCAATTAAAAAAATAAGATGATAATGCATTATTCACAAGCACCCCCAAATGGAAGCAACCCAGGTGGCCATCATGGATGAATAAATAAAATTGGTCCATCCACACAACGGAATAGTATTCAGTATCAAAAAGGAAGGACATTCTGACACAGGCTACAATGTGGATGGACCTGGAGGACATTATGCTCAGTGAAATAAGCCAGTCACAAAATGACAAACACTGTATGATTCCCCTTCTATGAGGAACCTAGAGTAGTCAAATTCAGAGATAGAAAGTAAAACGGTGGGTGCCAGGGGCTGGGCCAGGGGAAGGGGAGTGAGTGTTTAATGGGGACAAAGTTTCAGCTTGGGAAGATGAAAAAGTTCTGGAGACGGACGGTAGGGATGGTTGAACAACAATGTGAATGTACTTAGTGCCACCAAACTGTACATTTAAAAATGGTTAAAATGAAAAAAAAAGGTAAATTTTATGTTAGCTATACTTCACCACAATTTAAAGAACAATAATATAATAATAAGGCCTGTTGAGGGGTGGCCAGCTAGCTCAGGTGGTTAGAGCATGGTGCTGATAACACCAAGTTTGCTGGTTTGATCTCCACATGGGCCACTGTGAGCTGCGCCCCCTTAATAATAATAATACTAATACTACTACTAATAATATTAGCAATGCCTGTGGAGGAAGGAAACTCATCAATGAGATTACCATTTTACCGATGGCAGTCAGAATCCTGGTCACACGTCCATTCATACTCAAATGACAAGAGGATTTTTAGCTGCTCTTTAGAGATGAAATCATGTTACAAATTATTAGGGAGGAGGAAGAGTATTTGTGCAAAGATCATTTAATTTACACCCTTAATTTTTACCCAGAATAAAGAGAGATCCGGATTCTAGATTTTCAAGAGCTATGTCTTACATTGCCAAAACATTTTCCCATATTTTTCTAGCGGAAGTATGTGCAAGTTGGGAAATCATACCATTAACCTACCTTAACAAATACACTATACTCAAGTATCTCATCTTGTTTTTAAGAAGGTGACAAGGAGCAGAGACTTGAAGAGGGTGAAGGAGTGAGCAACAATCTGGGGTGTGTGTGGGAGCGCAGCTAAAGAGCCCAGGACAGAGGCTCCCAGCGTAGCCTGCAATACACTTGACCTTCCTGAAGGTCATGAGGCCGGTTGGCTGGAGTCATTGAGACAGGAAGCAGAACAGGAGGTCAGAAAAGACAGGGCACAGACAGCACAGGCCTGGAAGGCACTGTTGGGACTTTGCCTTTTGTGAACATGAGTCACAAAGAGAAGCAAGAATTTTTGTGCCAAATATCAGATCATTTTCCACAAAGTAGCAAAGAAAAGATCCCAAAGCTGTGTTCCCAGGATTGACTGTAGCTTGACACCCAGAGCTGTTTTTCCCTACAGCTTAATTCACACTAGGATTGGAGACTCCCAGAAGAAAGCTGGGGGACAGGAGGGTTACAGGCTAGTAAGAAAACTTGATCAGTTAATATGGTAAGATCTGTGCTAGAATGGCAGAGAACTTCAACATTCTGTATCATATATATCTGAAGTGCTGGAATTTAAAAATAATTAACATGTCTGATCTCTGTAATCAGAAAAGGCAATAAAGATTTTTTAATGGAATATCTAAATACATAATATCTCTCAAAATTCAACAGTAAATAATCTACATAATAAAAACAAACAAAACAATCTAATTTAAAAATGGGCAAAACACATACATAGATATTTCACCAAAAAGGATGTATGGATGGCAAATAAGCACGTGAAAAATGTGTAACGTCATTAGTCATTAGGGAAATATAAATTAAAACCATAATGAGATAGCACTATACATCTGTCAGAATGGCTAACATTAAAAATAGTGATGATGCCAAAGTGAGGATGCAGAGAAGTGGATCACACATAGATGGCTGGCAGGAACATGAAATAGTATTGCCTCTCTGGAAAAGTCTGGCAGTTTCTTACAAAACTAAGTATACTGTATGACCTAGCAATTTCACTCCTGGGCATTTATCCAGAGAAATGAAAATCTATGCTCATACAAAAACCTGTACATGAATGTTCATAGCAGTTTTATTTGTAATAACTCACTCTGGTATCAACAAAAATGTCCTTGAACAAGCAAGTGGTTAAACAAAAAACAAACAAACTGTGGGATAGCTGTACCATGGAATATTATGCATCGATAAAAGGAATAAACTATTAATATGTACAACGCAACAACTTAAATGAACCTCCAAGAAAGTATGCCAAATGAAGAAAGCCAATCTCTAAAAGCGACACACTGTATGATTCCATTATAGAGACAGAAAACAAATGAGGGCTAGTGGTTGCCAGGGTTAGTGGGGGGGGGGAGGTTGGGAGAAGGGTAAGTGTGGAGAAGGGTAAGAAGGGTAAGTACCAAGAAATACCAGAGGGAGGCTTATGGTGATGGAACAGGTCTGTCTTCATTGTGATGGTGTCTACAGGAGTCTGCATGTGATAAACTGCATAGAGCTACACACACACACACACACACACACACACACACACACAGTAAAACTAGTGAATCTATATCAGCTCTGTAGATTATGAATGTCAATTTCCTGGTCATTGTAATATATATAATATATATGTTACATGTACTATACACACGTGTGATGTGTGTTACAGATAATATACGTGTGTGGTGTGCATTGCATACAATACACATGCCTGTGATGTGTTATACATATATGTGATGTGTGTGTTACAGATAATATACACAAGTGTGGTGTGTGATACATGTGATATATGTGTTTGGCTTTTATATGATATACATGTGTGTGGTGTGTGTGTTATATGTGTAGATATGGTACTACATACAGTTATGCTACATGTTACTATTGGGCAAAACTGGATGAAGGACCCAGGGAACTGCCCTGTACACTTTTGTAACTCCTTGTGAGTCTATAATCATTTTTTCAAGTTAAAAAAAATATGGGGGCAGATAAAAAGGTCCTCTGGACTAACAAAACCTACTTTCATCAAAAATGTTAAGATATTTCTTCCATTTTCATTTAGCATATGTTTTATGGTGATGGATTCTTTGGAACTTTAATGAATTATTTTAAACACACCTTTCAATTTGTTATGTCTATAGAATTTCCATCATTTGATCTGATAGGTTTTTACTGGAAAACTCAGCACATCTGTACGTACCACTGTTTCACAAATTACAGTCTACAAATCACGTTCATAGAAAGATTTCCTGGGGCCCACCCAGCCTTTCTGAATTGGGCTATCTGGGATAGGGCTTGACCATCTGCACTTCTAGGAAGTATTTCCAGGGATTCTTATGACCAGTCCAGCTTGAGAGGCACTGGTACAGTTTACACAACTGAAATTAGAGAAAGCTCCAAAGAAAACAGATATTTTGCATGCTTTAGAATAAAACACTAGGGCGCTGATTGAAGTGACAATGACCTTGTGTAATTTTCTGATGTTAAAAAGAGCACAAAGTTTTCCAAATGTCAAATGCAAGAAAGAATCCTAGGAGAATAAAAGTCCCCAAAGGGTAATGATTTACAAACTCCAAATCTAGGAACTTCAGTGAAATCATTTTCATTTACTGAATTTCATATATGGCAACCGTGCTGGCACATAAAGAAGAAAATGTTGCGATATGGGGGTGCATGCTGACTCTCTGCCTTTATAGGAGGGTCCCAAGGACCTATTGGGCCAATCAGGCTGGCTGGAAACAGCCAGAATGTGCATCAACAGATGAGTGGATAAACCAATTGTAATATGCCCATCAATGGAATATTATTCAGCCATAAAAAAGAATGAAGCATTGATACGTGCTACAGTATGGATAAACATCAAAAACATGATGCCAAGTGTCAAAAAGAACAAGACAAACAAATGAGAAACAAAAACTCATAGACACAGACAATAATTTAGTGGTTACCAGAGGGTAAGGGGGTGGGGGGTGGGTGATGAGGGTAAAGGGGATCAAATATATGGTGATGGAAGGAGAACTGACTCTGGGTGGTGAACATACAATGGGATTTATAGACGATGTAATACAGAATTGTACACCTGAAATCTATGTAAATTTACTAACAATTGTCACCCCAATAAAATTAATTAAAAAAAACAAAAAAACAAACATGATGCCAAGTGAAAGAAGCCAATCACGAAAGTACACATATTATATGATTCCATTCATTTTAACAAAATATCCAGAATAAGTAAAAGAATGAAAAGGATGAAGATTGACATCTGCCAGCGGAGAGCGGGGTGGGGAGCAACCGCATAATGGGTACAAATTTCCTTTTGGGATGATGAAAATGTTTTGGAACTAGATAGAGGTGGTGTTTGCACACATTGTGAATTTTCTAAATGCCACTGAGTTGTTTACTTTAAAATGGCTAATTTATGTTATGTAAATTTCACCTCAATAAAAAAATGTTAAACTACAATGTAAGGGGATATAACTTGGTAAGCAAATGAATCTGTGTATCACGGTCAATTAAAAAGATGCTTTGTGGGCAAAAAGAAACTTGTTTAAGAAAAGCGTATGTTTACCCCTCAATCCTCCCAAACTAATATTACGCACCTGCCTCTACCCCTAAATAATTCTATCAGACATTAAAGCTCACTTTAAATAAATTTCTTACAGCTCCTTCTGGTTTTATTTGAAATGCGAAATGGAAATACGGACAGACTGACACAACGGACAGTTGAGTTCTTCACACTAAGGTAGCTGGTCAAATCAGAAAATCTGAGGGACTTAACCTTTAGCAACCAGAAAACATGAACACTAACCACTTGACCAAGAAGACAAATGCTATTTAAAGTAGTTTTTGGGTCTTCCATCAGGTCTCAAAGTTACTGTTCAGCTAAATTCAGTAGATCTTCTTCAGGCCCATTTATGTGTTGTCCATGACCTTCAACACCATAGCTGACCGGGGCTGGGAAGGGGTGGGGTTGGGCCACCAGCCACGCCGCCCCCCCCGTGAGAACCCACAGGCTTACACCAGCGGGCACTCAGATATCGTTGGTTGACCGACTCCATAAGCCTTTTATTTTCACCTTGTAATCTTTCTATACAGAATATACTTGTTTCACATACTCGTGCTTCTCATCCTTGACTATTCATCATGAATGTTCCACTCACAGTATTTTCTCTTTAACCACCAATGCCAGTGACAATGACTATAACCAGATCTGTATTTTAGCCGTAAAACAAGACTTCTCGGTGCCCCAATGTACACATGGAGTATTTAGGACACATCTGCATTGGGGATCAGCCACTGTGAGAATGAAAATCAGCTTTTCATCTTAATTTTCACCAGACTGCTAGCTAGAAAGTTCAAAAGTCCTATCTTTAGAGCTAGCTATTCTTTTGAAACTATTATCAACTAGTATTTGAATGAATTTAAGCTCTCAGGTAGGCACTGACTGTACTCCCAGTTGTATCCGCTGTTTACTGGGTGGCTACCATGTGCCAGGCAGGGAACAAAGTCCTTTAGACCCTCCCCATTGGCCCTAATGACACAGATATTATTAACACTCTCTTACAAGGAAGGTGGCTGAGGGTCAGAGGTTAGTGTCTTGCCAGGATCACACAGCAGTAAGTGGTCAAACCCTGGTCTGGACGGCTGCCATATCTTTTGCACAGTCCCTTTGCTGCAGAGCCCCTGGTGCTTCATACTGGCTAATGGGATAGGGGTGGGGTATATACATGTTCACTTTTTATATTGTGGTAAAATATACATAAAATGTACCATTTTAACCATTTTTAAGTGTCCAGTTCAGTGGCATTAGGGACATTCACACTGTTGTGCAACCCTCAACACTGTCCGTCTCCAGAACTTTCTCATCATCCCAAACTGAAACTCTGTCCCCATTGAACACTAACTCCCCTTCCCTCTCCCCCAGCCCCTGGCACCCATCATTCTACTTTCTGTCCCTATGAATCTGACGACTCCAAATATCTCATATAAATTGAATTAGACAGTATTTGTCCTTTTGTGTCTGGCTTATTTCATTTAACATAATATTTTTCAAGGATGTGTTTGTTTTATTAAGTTAAAAAGCAACTTCAAGAACTTCCCAAAGGGAAATACTATGTTCATCTGCAACCTGTGAAATCAAAGCTTAAGTCTGGGCCTGTGGCCACAAGGGTTATGGAAAGCTGAGACCTGCCCCTAAAACTGTGAGGGGAGCCTAGGGACTGGCTGATTCCCAAAGACACAGAAACAGATCAAACCAGAGGATGTACAGGGTGGACCCAAAAGAAATTAGTGAACCATTTCTTAAAAATAAATTTTGGTGCATTTTTGGGTCAGGTATATGCTGTTTATCACTGATAAAGGTAAGTTTTCTGGTAAGAAAAGAAAAGGAAAGGGATGGGAAGGGAAGGGAAGGGAAGGGAAGGGAAAAGAAGGGAAGGGGAGGGGAGGGGAGGGGAGGGGAGGGGAGGGGAGGGGAGGGGAGGGGAGGGGAGGGGAGGGAAGGGAAGGGAAGGGAAGGGAAGGGAAGGGAAGGGAAAGGAAAGGAAAGGAAAGGAAAGGAAAGGAAAGGAAAGGAAAGGAAAGGAAAGGAAAGGAAAGGAAAGGAAAGGAAAGGATTAGCGATCCTTGGCTATTCCTCTTTCCTTCTCTCTCCCCAGAGAGGTTCATTGAACAGAAGTAGCGCCTGCCTTTCCCAGATTCAAGCTATTTAACAAGCCACTATTTTTGCTAATCTTTTGGATTAGTCTTTAAAACTGCCAGAGAAACGGCACCTTAAAAAGGAAATGTTTCTGCCTTGGAATCTAACTCAGTTGAAAATAGTCGTGATCAGTTAAAAAAAAATAATGCTGCGTAAGTACCCAAAAGATTTACCTTAAAACTGCTCCAGCTGGCTAAAAATAACCTCTAAACAAATAACAAAACTTGGGCTAGACTCCAGTAAGAAACCAGAGTGAATGATACTTTCAGAAGCGATGAACCTCTGGGCCAAAGGACAGCCCAGCTCTTGGCTTAGTTCGATCTGGTACAAGGGTCAAAAGCTGATGCAGGACACCAAAAGCACAGGAAACAAAAGCAAAAATCATCAAGTGGAACTACATCGAACTGAAAGGCTTCTGCACTGCAAAGGAAACCATCGATACAATGAAAAGGCCACCTACCCCGTTTCCCCGAAAAAAGACCTAGCCGGACAATCAGCTCTAATGCATGTTTTGGAGCAAAAAGTAATATAAGTAATATAATATAATATTATATTATGTTATGTTATGTTATATTATATTAACCATATCATATTATATTATATTATACCCGGTCTTATTTTAAAAGCGGGTATAATATAATAATATTTATTATAAGAAAATAAGGTCTTATAATAAAATAAGACCGGGTCTTATATTAATTTTTGCTCCAAAAGATACATTAGAGCTGATTGTCCGGCTAGGTCTTATTTTTGGGGAAACACGGTGTCCAGTGGGAGGAAACATTTGCAAATCTGGTAAGGGGTTCATTTCCAAAAAGTATAAAGAACTCACACAACTCAATAGAAAGCAAACAAACAAACCTTATTTAAAAATGGGCAGAGGAACTGAATAGAGTTTTCTGAAGAAGACACACAGATGGCCAACAGGGACATGAAAAGCTGCTCACGTCACTGATCACTAGCATCCTAGCAGGAGTGTTGACCCGTACCCGTCACCACCATCTAAGATATGTTCATTTCCACTCTAAGAGTTCCTAACCATTTGCTGTCCAATTTGGTAGCAAAACACCCACTTAATAGCAAATCCCATTAATGTGGTTTTCCCCCATTTATCATCTTAAGTAACTGGGATTTTGCTTACATTATAACTTATAATCAATTACTTCAAGCAGCAAAGCCAAATCTGACTCTAATTTCTTGTTCTCTGTCTTCACATTTTGTTTGTTATCACAGTAGCTCCATGGTGGTAAGGGTATTTCTTGAGCAAAGAGCAGAGGAACAACAAGTCTGCCAAGGGCTGTGGTAGGACCTGACCGTCACCACAAAGCGGAGGGCGTGGTCTTGGACACTGCAGTGAGGTCTGCCTGAGCTGCAGAAACAGGAGAGAGGCCCTGGTCAGGGCACACGGCAGAACCAGACTTTTAGTGTGTCTGCTGTTGTGAGGCAGAGACTGAGTGATTGGATTCATCTGAGGCTGGAGGTGGGTTTTGATCTTCTGAATTGGAAGGACAAGAGGGTACGGCGTCCTCAGGTCTGTGCCAGGGTGGGCAGGTGACATGGCGCTCCTCCAGTCCAGGAACTGGATCTCATACGTGTACCTTGCAAACGGCAGCTCCTGACGCAGGCTTGGCCGGCGCCATAGATGCTGAGCAAACCCTCAGGAACCAGATGAGGCTCCTGAGAGCCTCTGTCCTGGAGACGGATGTGCAATAATCAAGTGTCTGAGAGCCACTTCCCACACCTCGGGAGGTCTCCCCAGCCCCCAGGGGATGGCGCACCACTTACAGGCAGCCTCATGCTAACAACTGGTTTGGTGTTGCTTTCCTCCCCAGCCTCCCCCAGTGGATGCTGGAGGTTGGCTCCTATCTCACACACCTGTTAATCTTTGGAGCCTAGTACAGTGACAATGAAATGAAGATATGCAACGCTTACTGCAGATCCTGGAAAACCAGAATTACTACGTATACGTACGGCCGCACAGCTTGAGCTGCCGTCTGCCTGCTACCGTCTGTTGTACGATTTTCAATCAGAGGTTGGGCCAGTGAACCAAATCCGTTGTCTGCCCTAATTGTTTGAAAAATCTGAGTGTTTCCCTAATGACATGACCTCACTGCTTTTAGGAGCCCATGGAGCCCAGGAGAGCCAGAGAGGAGGGCCTTGCTCCTCACATTTGCCCGTTCTTTGTTTATGAAGGAACACCCAAATCTGGCCAGTCTCACCTCTCTTGCTGCATAGTTTTGAGGAGTGTGCCGTGTTGTCAGACTGAACAAAGTGGTCTTACACAGGCATCTTATTGTGCAATAGGACAGTGAAGGAATGTCCTTCCCAGCTTACCTCCTGGGACATTGCAAGCCTGGCAGGAAAGCTTTCACTTCCTGCTGGTGATTGTGAGATGCATTATGTCACATAGGGAATAAGTTCCAATTCCTATTTTTGGAAGCTACAAGGGGAAGGCCAAGTCCAGCCTCAAGCTGGAAGGTGCTCAAGGTTCTCTGGTAAGCCCACAGGTCTGAGGGGACAACCGCTTCCAAGACCTGCCTCGATTCCTCAGGCTGTCCTCTCTCATGTTTTGAGTCCCAAAGTGGCAGTACAGGATGTTCTCATGAATCATTTCAAGTCCAATGAGCTGTCCCATTACCAGAGCCAAGGTCAAGTTTTAAACCTGAGTATGTGTTTCCATTGGAGTGTGTAGCACACTCGCCTCTCCTAAAATCACACGCATGGGTGACCGCCTAATAGATAAAATTTTTCAAAAAGTGCGAATGGAAAGAGACTTTCAAGCCAATTGCTATTGGACAATAAAATGCCTAGAATTTAACTAGGAGAGGCTAAGAGCTCTACATTTTAAAACATTATTTTTAAATATACAAAGTCATATAAAATGAAGACAAATAGAGGATGCCATTTTCTCTCGTAGAAGGCTTCCCACGCACCCGGCATGCGCTAAACTTCCACATCGGTCGTTCAGAGAACTATGAAATGCCTCATTGTGCTGGCTAATTTTATGTCAACTTGACTGCGCTAAGGGACGCCCTGATAGCTGGTAAATCACTATTTCTGGGTGTGTCTGTGAGGGTGTCTGGGAAGAGATGAGCATTTGAGTCGGTAGCCTGACTGGCCCTAACCAATGTGGGTGAGCATCATCCAATCCACGGAGGGCCTGATTAGGACAAAATGGTGGAGGAAGGGCGAATTTTCTCTCTTCTTGAGCTGGGACATCCATCTTCTCCTGATCTTGGACATCAGAATGCCTGCTACGGGTCTCAGAGTGTTACACCAGCGGCTTTCCTGGTCCTCCAGCTTGCGGACAGCATATCCTGGCACATCTCAGCCTCCATAACTGCAGGAGCCAGTTTCCACAGCAAGCCTCGTCTTATGTCTCTATGCATATCCTGTTGGTTCTGTTTCTCTGGAGAACCCTGACTAACACACTCTGTCTCTATGCATATCCTGTTGGTTCTGTTTCTCTGGAGAACCCTGACTAACACACTCGTGAATGAGATAAAAAGTGAGAGATGAAGACAATTCCTTTCTGTAGAGCAAAAGCTTATGGAAAATCATGTGCAAACTCATGATCTTTTCTTCCTCCACCTCAAGAGAATGGTGTTTTTGTCTTATATTCTGATGGGGGATTAAAAGTAAAAAAAAAAAAATCACATCCTCTAATGTAATAAAGATCTTCACATCCTGAAGAGGCAACAGTGTCACAAGTATAACGGTGTGTCCAATAGAACTTTCCGCGATGATGGAAATGTCCTTTGTCTGCGCTGTCCCACACAGCAGCCAAGAGCTGCAAGGAGCTACTGAGCATTGAGAGGTGGCTAGTGTTTGAGTGAGGAGCTGCAGCAATTGTACTTATTTCAATTAAAATGTAAGTAGTTATGTGAGGTTGGTAGCAACTGTACTAGTTCAGGGATAATTTCCCTAACTTTAGCTTCATTGAAGATCTTTTTCTCTTTGTAAATCTTGGACCACGGGTGGAAAAGTCTGAGGCTGACATGGCCGATACAACCTGAGGTGAGTGAAGATTCAAGTATGAAGTGGAAGGTATGACTCTCATCCTTGATGTCCTCAACGGTACCAAAACATTAACAGTGTCACCTTCTCTAGACAAAACTTTGCTTCTTGGATGTAGCAGTTCTCATTTTTGCAATCAGAAAGTCAAGTATCAAATATCGGTACGTTTATAACAGGAAGACCTCTCCATTTCCCCATCCATGTGCCTTGGACCTCAATCCTTTCACTTCATCACTTAACAAGGAACCAATCTGAATGCTGGGCTCTGTGAGGGCAGGGGGCTTGGTTTTATTTACTGCTCTGTCTCCAGCACTTTCTAGGATGCCTGGTACACAGAAGGTGCCCAATAAATTTTTGCTGGATGTTGAATGACTATCTTGAAAGGAGGCGACAAGGGCAAAAAAACAACATGGCAGGAAGAACAAACTGTTTGGATTGCGGCTCCACCAGTTACTAGCAAGGTGATCTCACCTCCATGTCCTCGGCACCACAATGGGAATGGCTGTTTTCCAGGAGTGTTCTGAAGATGAAGAATGTTGCACCTGGCAGAATCACTGCCTGTCACACTGGTGGGATAGGAGCTCAGTGAATGGCAGCTCTTGGCTGTCAAAATGGCCAATTGCCTGATGGCAGTTGAAACGTTCTTAGGAGTTAGGATATTGTCAGTTTCTCTTTTACTAAAACATCCTCATTCTAAAACATCAGAAGAGAACAGTAAATATGGGGAGAACCATGTGCATGAAGATAGGCACTTTAAAACATAAAGATAAGAGTTTTAAGAAGAAACTCATGCCAGGTGTTGTGATCTTGCAAAATGTATATGAGGAGCTTTGGACCTTACACGCCCGAATCCAGTGGGAGACGAAGCAACAGCCTAGCAATCGTTCTCTAAGAGACCAAAATGGAAATATCTAACAAAGAAGAAGCCTGGAGTTTATTCTAACAAACTGCTTT
Source organism: Rhinolophus hipposideros (assembly GCF_964194185.1). Lineage (NCBI taxonomy): Eukaryota > Metazoa > Chordata > Mammalia > Chiroptera > Rhinolophidae > Rhinolophus > Rhinolophus hipposideros. The sequence continues at coordinate 41,911,812 of NC_138069.1, forward strand.
ATTTTAATAAGCCCTAAGAGGTACTCAGAACATTTTCAAGAAGTTAAATAGCTTGTGAGCTATTTATATATATTGTATTATCATTTAAACAAATTTCCTGATAGATCTTTGGCAAAAATGTTCCAGAAAGAACAATAATTCATTAACATTACAGAACAACAGCAGTTCCCAATATTTTAAGATTCTGACGGTTTACATACATTTCACTACGAGCCACCAAAAATCTAGAATGATTTCTGTAGTGAAAAATCGATTCATTCTTGTGGCAAATTTCCCTTTCCGGGTTTCTAAGAGGCTCTCACACGTGGGACAGACTCAGGACGAGCCCACTGCTACTCAAGCTGAATGAGCACAGCCCGAGACCCTCCTGGGGGGCCCGCCTGTCCCTGCTCAGCTGCTGGGGAGGCTGTGCGTCCCTGGGCAGAAGTGAACATTCTGATAAGCCCACGTAGAACAAAACCACCGTTCTTGTTGATACAGTGTGAAAATGTGGTTTCATACTGAAAGTCAACCTCCAAAATAAAAATTAAAAACAAAACCACCGAATTATTTTTTCTAATTCACCTTATTTTAAAGCGTACCATCTGAGGGTATTGAGTTAGAGTTAGAATCGTGTAAGATTTGATATACCACATTCATTGAACTTAACAAACCACACTGCACTAATTCCAGCATCTTTACATTAATTTTTAAGATTAAGAACTTGGATAAACAAAGTAACTGGAAAAAAACAAGGCCTTCCCTGAGGCAGGACACTCCCTAAGTGAAAACGAGGCGCCCTCTTGCGGCAAAAGCCAACTTCACATGCACAGGCCACTGAGGGCTTGCTTCACACCTCACCCATCTCCCCCAAATCAGTTACATTAAAATTATTCCCGAATTACTAAAGTTACAAAGTACACACCGTCCGGAAGGCAGCATCCCACCGACTGGGGCTTTGCTTTAGTTGTTCACCTTTAGAGGTAGGTGAGAATGTCCCATTGAAATTTGCCCAGATTAACTTAAAATTAATAGAGGCCACTTCATAAACTACTTGACCTTCTCACACTACATTTCACCTCTCCTAACAACTTAAAAGGCAACAGGCATATGCCCCCATAGCTTCAAAACTAAGCATTACCTTCAAAAATGGCCCTGTACTGATGGGCCGATTTTAAAAGAAAAGCCAGGTTTCTTCAGCCCTGTTAATAGCCATATCAAAGTATTTGAACTATGAAAAAAAGCAGTGCTTTATTTCCGCTGAGAAACAAGAGGTCTCCGCAGGATTTCAGCCCTACAGTCTCTCACTTACCTGGGCAGGTCTCTTGGCCTAAATGATTCTTATCTAGAATGAACTGGAATTTTCATCCCTTTTTCCAGATCCCCCTTCTTCCTCCCAACAAACTGAAATGAAAGCCCAACACCTGTCATGCATCTGAATAGTGAAGGGCAAAATTCACACATCATCAAGGTTAGGTCTGAAAGCTGAATACTACTATTATATCAGTTGTGTGGTCAAAAGACAAACTCATTGTTCCTGAAAGGAAGCTGACAGAAAGTCATCTTTTGTGTAACATTCACCATTTTAAATGATGCAAATGTTAAAAAATAAAATTTTCTTTTTTAAATAAAGATCAGACTGCTTTTGATCTTTTTAGGGACTGTGTGACAAATGCAGGGAATATGGAGAAAACCAGAGAATACACTCAACCCAAACACAGATGCTCCTGGCCATTTTGATAAACCCATCTTAAGTTGAAAATGTTGTCAGTTGAAAATGCACTTAATACTGCTCCGTGGAGTACCAGTTATTTACCTTCTCGATCGCTGGGCTGGCCGGGAGCTGCCCTCGCCACCACTGTCCAGGGTCCCGAGAGTGTCATAGCACACGTGGCTAACATGGGAAAAGCTCAAAATCCAAAATTCGAAGTACGGTTTCTATTGAATGCATATGGCTTTCTCACCATCGTAGAGTTAAAAGATCGTAAGTCAAACCATCCTCAGTCAGGGACCGTCTGGCCACAGAATTTACACCGAACCAAAGGGAGGCATCTGGTTAAAGTATTCTTGTTAGAGAGTCCCTAATACAGGAAAAAAGGAGATGCTGATTTTAACAGAAACTCCAAAGGTTTAAACGTTGTTAAAGTCACGTGTTGCCAAACCTTGATTTTACGCAGTGTAGTAGGAAACATGAACGTTAATTTGACAATGAACCCTGCCTGCCACTCACCGGCATGCAAGGAGCAGACTACTCAATCGACTCTTCCGAAAGCACCACAAGGCTGGAAAATGAATGAGTCTCCCTCACTCCTGCAGTCTCAATTTCTAAGTGAATGCAGATGTGTATGTTTGGATTTGACACATACAGAACAAAGTACCTGCGTTGAAAATAAACCAGCTTTTATCAGATTGCCGTCCTACAGTAGTATTTTCTGAACAAGTGTGGGTCCTTATCAAGTGTTGGGGAGGGGGATTGACAAGAAACAGTGCTATATCCTAGGTATGATACCCCTCTGCATGTCCTACAAAGAACTAGACTTTCCAAGGCATCTGAGGACTCAGCTGAAAAGAGGCAGGTATATGCAACGGGGATTGTTAATTTTATGTCAACATGACTGGCCTAAGGGACGCCCTGAGAGCTGGTAAAACACAACTTCTGGGTGTGAAAGCATTTGAATCGGTCCTTTGAATAAAGATTGCCCTCACCAATGCTGGTGGACATCATCCAATCCTTTGCGAGTCCGATGGTACAAAAAAGTGAAGAATAGGTGAATTTGCTCACCCTTTGCTTGACTTGGGAGGTCCATATCCCCGCCCTTGGGACACTGGCATCCCTGGCTCTCGGGCTGAATTGCACCAACTTTCCTGGTTGTCCAGTTTGCTGATAGCAGACGATGGGATTTCTCAGCATCTGTAACATGTGAGCCAATTTCTGTAACACATCTCCTCAGATCTGTGTGTATACGTATACAGCGATCGGTTCTGTCTGGAGAATCCTAACACAGCAACTTAAGTCAAAGGAACCTAGAGACATGCTCCTTTCACCAAGTCTTAAGTGAGCAGCAGTGTGGGGTGCTTGTAAACTTAAGCATAATAGAAGACAAGCTTGAAGAGTTAGAAAATAGAGCCTATTTCCCAATCTTCCAATTACTCATTCATTTTCTGATAACGGAAACAGAACTCTTAGTAGGCAAACAGGGGATGGAAAAATAGGTTAAATCCATTGCCCTAAAAAAGCTAAAATCATTAAGCAGTTCATTGAAGAATTCCAGTTAATACAGTGGTGAGGCACAGCTACCCTAGAAAAATTCCTTATGTACTTATGTACCTAAAAGCTAAAAATTGAGTGTAGAGAGCTACTCAAAATAGAAGCAAAGCAGAACTGCAGCCATGCCTGCTCTTGCTCCCCTGAATAACTTACCTGTTTTTTAGAAGAAAGCACAGCTCTCCAGGGCTCCTCAGATCACCAGGCACGCTGTGCAGATTCAGCCCAAAGATGCAGCCCTCCCAACTCAACCCACACATTTCCCCCTCAATAGAATTTTTTACTTGTCATCATGAAAAGTCTGAATTTTAAAGCTCCTTGGACTGGGGCTCATACCTCACTCAGCTTGAGCCCGTCTCATCCCCAGAAGCTTTTCCAGAACTGCTCCCTTCACCATGAAGCTCCAGGAGCTTTCCCAGTTCAAACTCGGGCTTCTGCAGCACTTTGACTTTTCTAACAAAGGCATCATGGAGCAGCCTGGCAAGCCTGTTCTGCGTCTTTGCCAGTCCTCTCTGGAATCAGTGTATTGACCACTTCTTTCAAGTCATTTGCCTGCACCTCTCGGGTCATGGTCTCCGTCATCTTCTTGCGGACGTGGCAGACCTGCTGATGCTGGTCTTTCGGATCTGATTGTGGCGCTTTTAGTAAAACCAACACAGAACAGACGAAGCACACAGCCATCGGTAGTCTTGACATCAACATGAGCTTCACTCACGGTCTGCCATTTGTTGTCCATGGAGCACATTTTGTCACAGGTCAGATCCATGCCATGGAAATTGGGCAGTTTTTGCCCTGAACATCTTCAGTCATTAGCTTCAATTTTCTACATGTAACTTCATCATTCAGCAGATCAGCTGGGCTCACTTCACAAACACTTGAGACCAACAGCTGCGAGTTTGGTTCCTTGAGTTCTCGTGCCTAGTGTTTTCCTAATATTTCTTATGTTAAACAGAGCTGGACTTACACATCATACCAATCTTTCTCAGAAAATGGGTCCACCACTTTTTTCTTAGCTCCCTTCTTGTCACCTTTTGTAAGGAGCTTGTTCCTGCCAACTGCCCTGGGGCTGCTCAGAGAGCCAAAAGGCCAGATGCTTTTGTTAAACGTCTTGATACGCCACACTAAAGCAAGATCATTTGTTTCAGGCAAAAGTAGTTTATCCTGTGAAGATCACCTTTCCTAAAGTGCAAGCTCCTTTCCAAACAATCTTTTCTAGTCAGATTCCAGTGATGTAAATATACCACTCATTGAAAAGTTTTCAGTGCGAATGAGAGTGAACATGACTTTTCCATCGATCTGATTAATCATTGTGATAAATTCTATAGCACATCTCTTATTATTGGGGAAATTATGGGGCAGCTGACCTTGAACAACCTGGATTTAAACCGTGTGGGTCCACTCACACGTGGATTCTTTTCAAAAAGTATCCAGTCGGCCCTCTGTATCCCTGGGCTTCCCATCTACAGATTCAACCAACCGCAGAGAGAAACAGGATTTTCAATACCAGTTTGGGAATCCGTGGATGCAGAGAGCTGACTGATGTGCTGTTCCATGTCATTTTATATAAGGGGCTTGTGTATCTGTGGATTTTGCTATCTGCGGGGCAGGAGGGACTATAACAAATACCCCATAACACCGACAACAATAGTCAAGTTTTGGGGGAGTCAAGTTATATGTGGATTTTCAACTGCACAGGGGTGGCCATCTCTTACCCCCATGTTGTTTAAGGATTAACTGTAGTAAATAGACTATATGAATTTTAGAATACACGGGGATTTACACTAAGCTCCAAAATACGTCTTGCTTCTTATTTATAAAATCAGTAGTCACATAAGATTGACCTACTTAAATGCAAGTTTCTTAGTTTTTTATTCTCTGGAGGCTTGCAACTTCATAATCACTTCAAGACCTCAACGCTCATTCCAATGCTAAAAAAAAGAAATTATGATTTCCAAATGTGAACCAAGCCCAAGATTTTGTTTCTAAATATAAAATGAGTATGCTGTTCAATCTTTAAGAGCAGAATCCATAAAGGCAAAAGAAGGAAATGCATATAAAGTTAAAAAAATTTTGAAACAAGCTTCCCTTAGTTTTCACTGCTAAAATGATACAACCTAAAATATTTCAAATGAGTGATTCCTTTTATAATTCAACCATGGAAAGTTAATTTATCCAAAATATCTTATTTCTGTATTAATTACCTCAAAAATAAAAATGTTTATAGAGGGTCTCATTTTGCAAAGTCATGAAACTTTATGTAGTACATTTATCATCACCTCTCCACCCTAGAACATTCCACAGGAGAGGCCATCTACAGATAGGAATTGGACACAACTCAGCACCAAAGGGAAAAATTTCAGAAAGTGCATGGGTACTAGGAAATTACTATGAAGAAAAAGGTTATTGTGAACTTTTCCCTAAAGCTGCTTTTAGAAAAAATACACCTTAGTCTAATATAACCACATGAAAAAATTTCACATTTATTAATTTAGCATTTGATGCCAAATAGGAATTCCGTCTTTTTTCTTTGCAATTGGTTGAAAATTTATATACTTGCAACTTATAAAACAAAGGAGATGAAACAGTTCATGGGTCATGGAAATTTCGATCCCAAAGGAGCAGACTTAGTTTCAAACAATAAAAAGGGAGGTGGGGGGAGAAAGCCTTGACCAGAAAACAGCTCCCATTTTGAAACACTGAAAAGTGTGCTCATCTCATTTCACAATCTATCAGTGACCCCAGATGGAATATCCACTAACCAAAGTTTTAATTGCTCAATCAAGACAGTGTCCTTTTAGCCTGGCTGGCAATCATTTTTTTTCACAAGGACACCTACTTTGGGACTCTCTGAGCACCACCCTAAAGGACCACAATACACTATTTCATTACATCCCAGGAGGAAAGTGAGAGGTAAGTTCCGACCTAGCTTTACATTTTGTTTTTCAAGCTTCTGCTTCCGGTCTCGTAAGTCAGCAACCGACTTCACTGGAGCTAAGCGACCTTTAAGCATTAGGAAGGCTGCACTAATAAAAGTCAAGGTAAGGGCAGCCGGTTGGCTCAGTTGGTTATAGCGCAGTGCTTATAACACCAAGGTTGCCAGTTCGATTCTCACATGGGCCAGTGAGATGCACTCTCCACAACTAGACTGAAAACAATGACTTGACTTGGAGATGATGGGTCCTGGAAAAACACACTGTTGACACTACACACATAAAATAAGACATTTATTATGGCAAAGAACAAATTTTATTTTTCATTTTCCCAAAACACTAAAATAGCACACAGCATAGTAATTTAGCACACAATATAAACTGATATAGGTAATCCATAATCCGAAAACAGTTAAGTCTTACTTTGGAATTCCTTAAAAACTTACTCTCTTAAGTGACCTTTATCCAAAGTTATCAACAAACAACAAAAGGAGTTATCTCAGAAAAATCTTAGTGTAAAAGAGACCTCAACTCCCAGAAACTGGACACCTTCTATAAGAGAAAAACTTGATTTGCCTCTGTGACCGACACAATACACTCTCACCAGCACTGCTGTTTCAGGTAACACCGCTAAGGTCCCTAGTTTAACAAACGTTTATTCTATGAATGGGTTTAATATTGCAACTCTCACCATAGGGCCTCCTTTAAAATTGCGTTCCAAGTGGAAGGAAAAGGATGTGAGGAAAGGAATACAATTTTGATGCAAACCAAAATCATTCTCCAAAATGCAGAAATGGGAACAGCTCAGCATCAACTCAGCAAGGCTTAGGGCAATTACAAAAGGCTTTTACAAACACCCCCTTCCGTTAGATGTTCGGAAAACCTGCAGACAGGACCTGGGACGGCAGCCCTTCAGCATGGGTGCGGAAGGTGCATTGAGCACTTTCGTTCTACTCTGATATTCACACAGGGTGTATTCATGTTCTCTTGAAGTGGTTTGCCAATCCTGAATGTCTTTCCAACACAACTTAATGCCCTCACATTTCCTCCTGCACCCGCCAGCCTCCCGTGAGTTTCAATTCCACTCACTTTAAGTTTGTCTGGTCATGAAAACCAAAGCCGGAACTTCACACCCAGCTGCACTTTTGCATCCAGACTTACTGGAAAGAAATCATTCTAAGACAATTGAAAATTAATCTCACCACCTTTATTGTTCGGCTTGTACCTTAATTATGGCATAAACACTTTGCTACTTCTAAAGCTTGTAGAGCCAGTGACCGCAGTGTTATCCACAGATGGTGTGAGGTACTTTTTACACCTGGTAGCACTTTCTTGTATTCTACTGTTTGCTCTGAAACCACGGGCTCGGAATAACCAAGGGAAACACATTCTGTCCCGTTGCTCGGGGAGACTTCAGGATGCAGGCGCGGCAGTGTACCCAGGACCGAATGCAGGCAAGCCAGTTCCAACTCCGAGCCTGGCCCCTCAAGAAAAGCACGCGGTGGTTCATCCTCAGGGATTCCCACTCCTGACCGTTTTCCACAACATCGAGGTCCTGATCCCCGAGGCTCTCCTTTGCAGCACTGTCCTCTGTGGCTGTCAGCGGCCCCAGGCTCTCCTCCCAGCCAGGCCCTCCCCTGGGCTCCCTGGACACCACAGGAAACCCCGGCGAAACCTTCTCTTGCAGGAGCAAAGAACAGGTCCACAGTCTGGCTCCGAGCCACTGTGGAGGCGGAATTTCTTCTTACTGATTCTTTCAAATATGGAAACACTTCATCGCCATCATGAAGCAACAGGCTGACCTCCCTCAGATCATTTTTCATTTCCAATGATAACGTCTGACTTTGTGCAGTTTCATTTTCATCAACTGCAGGCTTCTTTATCCGGCAAAGTGACCCTGACGGGCCAGGGCTCTCCTGCGTTCTTTTAAGTCTACATAGCAGTTTGTCCAAATCGTCGCCCTCTCCCTTCCCTCTTGCGAGGCAGGTGCAGGGCGTCCCTCTTCCGTCCCTCATGCTGTGTTCTCTGATGCGGTGAGCCTCAGGACACGCCTTTGTCAGACAGCGAAAGGTCTTCAATGGATCTCAATATGAACCTAGAAAAGATAATGGAATTAAAGCGCTATAACGAAGAAGAGTCTAAGGGAGGCTACACACACCAGAGCATGAAGACCTTTCAGTCTCTCGGACGAAGGAGCCCTACATTTTGACAAAAAAACAGCATGACAACCTACCAATTACAGATCACAACAAAAAGAACAGTACTTTATGAATGCAGATGCCTAAAATTACTTAAAAATAAGAAACATACATGCTTAGGCTGTGTACTTTCCCCAGCAATATAGTTATCTGCATAGGTTCAACAAAAACCTGTCCTCTCTTGAACCGAGATATAATTGGATGACTTGATTATGCAACCAAGGCCTTACTTGAAGCGTGCAATTTAAGAATGACTCTAGTGTGACAAGCCACTTGTTAGGAATCGAAGTCGACTTGACTTACAGATCCAGTGTCTACGAGAACCTCCCAGGAAAGCCAGCCTGGAGGGTCCTGGCATACAAGACCCCAGCCCCAAGGTTAAGGAGGGTCACATGCTGGCAGGTCAGGAGCCTCAGTAAATTCTGGGGCCTTGATAAGAGAAGGTTTCCCCTGAACTTGTAGGCCCTGCAAGTAAAAATATGGTGGAGAAAACTTCTCAGGCTTACTTCCCCCACTCTCAGACTAGCAAATTCTAGAGGCTTTTATAATCCCAATCTGAAATTTCGCATGAAAATTTCTGGACAGCAGCTGATCTGTGACCTCAGCAGCTGTCCGAGAGCAAACTTGAGATGGCCCATCCATTAAGTCTTGCTGCCCTCACTAAACCTAAAGAGAACAGCCGTTTTCTGTAACCAGCAGTAACCTTCCTTTGACATTATGATGCCCCAGAGGGCATCTGTCAGACAAGACTTGTGAAAGCGTTGAAACGGACCAAACACAAGACTGCTGGGTGTGCTGCCTAGTGCGTCCTCTGCTTCATCTAACTCTATAGGCCCTTCTGCTTTACAGCTCCCTCAGTTGTAGGAGACTTAACAAGGGAGGCAAATGATGGCTTTTCCAAAGAAGTGAAAATCAATTTGTCTGGAGGGATGCAATTGATTATAGTCCTGTGGAGACTGACCAGCTTTACATCTATTTGTCAATTCAGTTTAGCATCCCTGAATACATGTGTATTTTGCCTAAATTCTCCTTTAAAATGATTAGAACATCTTACGAGTTCCCTCATTAATTGACGAGAAAATTTTTGACAAGAAATTTTTTTGACAAGAAAATTTATGGTTCCTTTAAAAAATAACCATAACCCCAGAACATTCATAGAAAGTAAAGAGATATATAAATCACATTCAGTAATTTTTCTAGGAGGTAGCCTAAGGAGCAGCAACCTAACCAAAACACAACACCTACTGGGGAGGAGGGAGGAAGTGTGTGAGGTGGACGCCGGGTGGAGAGAGCTCAGTTATATCATCTCCTACAGTAAGACAAAGACAGAGCCCACGAGTGAACAGTCAAGAAGCAACAATACAATCACATAATTCAGAGACAGAGAAGTCACCACTGAGAGAAGCAGCTGTAGCAGAAAGCGGCTGGCTGTGGGATAGAGAAATGGAGGCAGGAAGCTGCTTAATCTTGTGGAACTAGGTATGATTGCATAAGCATGTAAAATTTTTAGAAATGTAAAGAGATTACACTAGGAAGAAAACAAAGGAAGCAAGTCGTATTGTGGGCTGGAGCTGAAGATGGGAGCCAATCAGGGGACAATAAGGAGACACGGTCACCGCCACCAGGAGCTTGGACTTCATTCGGTAGGTAACAGAGAGACACTGAGGAAATTGCAGCCAGGAAATGTTGCTAGGTCTGCATTTTAGACTAATTACTCGGGCTGCAGTGTGGCGGCCAGACTGGAAGGGACTCACATTAGGCCAATTAGGAGGCTAAGCCAACAGTGCAGGAAAGAGGATGTAAGGAAAAGAGGGGAGAATTTTTTTAAAGATGGTGACTGACTAGATGTAGAAGAGGGTGAGATGTAGGTTTCTTCTGACTTTCAATTCTGGGTAATGAAGGTGTCTGAAAATGGGGAGGAGTACTCGGGACACACAGAGCTCAGGGGGGGTCAGAGCTGGAGGCCTCCATACAGAAGTCGCCAGCTTTGGGAGGTCGATGCAATGACGGCCCTGGTATAACAAGCAGAGAGCAGACAGACCCAGGCAGGTACGAAAGCCAGGATCTCTGAGACCTAACGACCTGACGGACACAAGGCCACCAGAGCCACCAGGGAGGGAGACTCAGTGTCGTAGACGCCGACTGCTTCAGAAAGGGGGTGAGATGTGGTTTTTGCACAAACAACTTAGTTACAGGGAAGTGCTGAGAACCTACCCACAGTCCTCTGTCCAGCAGTCATTACATGGGGTGACCTCACCTCAAGGGGCACGGGAGAGAGTATCAGGACATCTCAGCCTAGTTCATCTCTAGCTCATCCCCCATTAACATTTTCTGTTTTATAATATACACCATATTCTGGTAGAGCAAAATACGGACTTTATAAAGAAGTATATATCTGAGAAGCATGCTCAAAACTGTTTATTGATAGAAGTGTGACCAATAATCTATATAACCACTGATAAAAATATATTTGAACAGTTTAAACCAATATACAAACATAAGGTGTAATTTTTTAAATTGAGATATAAATGACATACATTGTGTTAGTTTCCGATGTACATGATTCAGCATCTGTATGTATTGCAAAATGATCACAAGTCAATATCCATCATCATGCATAGTCACAATTATTTTTTTCTTGTGATGAGAACTTTTAAGAGGTGCCATTCTTCTGAGCGTGAATTCCGGCTACAATCCAAAATAATACTTTCAAAGTTCACCAAGTCAAACATAATTAACTTCTCTTGACACTTCTCTCAAATTAACTCTCCAAACCATATTATTTCAAACCTTACATTTATTTTACTGATTTGAAATGTACTAAGGATGAAGATTTTCCTGAAATGAAAGTATTCCCAAATACATTTTTAATACATACTAAAATAGGTGTGTTTTTTTTTGTTGTTGTTTTTTTAAAGATTGCTTTAACCGCATTTTTACATTTATTCTTTGAAACATCACAGTAAAACATTTAATATCTTCCTCATTATGCAAATAGGTAAACCAGATTTCAGAGGATTGAAAGGGCATGCCCTCGGTGACACAGCTCGTATAAAATTGGGACCAAAAGCCAGGTTTCCTGACTCGAGTCCCACATCCTGCTCCCAGGACCAAAAAATAGGTTTTTTTTAAAAAAAGAATCTTAAGAAAAACAGGTCATTTAATATGGGCCACCTCTACAGAAAATTAGTTTCTAACCACTTTTGTTATGTCCTTGTACAAGGAGTTGGTACTGTTCAGATGATGAAGTATTCCCAGAATTGTGTTAAAATATTTTAAATAAGGCACCAATAATGGGCACCATTAAAGTAATCATGTATTTAATGATGGAATAAATTGTTTGCTGAAGATCTTCTGGTTCTTTAGTAAATTTCATTGTAAACTATGTATTTAATTCTCTTAACAAAAATGCTTCAGCAGGTCAGTGAAAACATTCTGACTCTGAGCCCTCAACTAGCCAGCTCTTCTGATTAGACTGTTACACACAATACTGATATTTTTGAGAGCCAGAAATAAATTTCATGTAATTTATAAACATGTAATCATTTGTGAAATATTTTGTGTAGTTTCTTCTCACTACACTACATACATTGGCACACGACATGGTACCAAACGAAGTACACACAATTATGTAATGAACGCTTCTCGGCCGCGGCTACGTCATCATCTCCCACCCGTGCTAAGTCTACAAAATGATAAGCAGCATAAATTATGGGATACAAACTTGTCCACTAAAACTGAGACCACTAGAATAAAGGAAGGAGTCTATTTTGAAGTTCAAGACAGTATGATTCAGGAAAAATAAAGTCAGTACTGGGAGTCGATTCCTGAACTAGGTCCCTCATCCCTCCCCCGCCCCCTCCCCCGCCAAACGCAAAGATGGCAAAGGTTGAAAACGGGAGCCTAGAAGCCAGGTGTGCGTAGAGAATGAGGACGCCTGCGTGTGCCCGGGATCCAGGTACAGACAGGAGAGTCACCTTCCACACAAATCCCTGCCTGCTAGAGGCAGCTGACCCGCTGTGTGACAATAGGCCTGACCCACTTAGGCAGCTGCTGCCCTCTTGGACTGCTGTCACCTTCCCTTCCCTCACCTGAGCTATTAATGGCCTCAGGGAGCTGACGGTCTGGACACCACCACTGTGTAAACTAAAAATACCCCAGCCTTGACGCTTCAGAAAGCCAGCTGGCAAGGGGACTGGGAAGAGACACAGCTACACAAGGTCGCAATGACAACGGGCTTGGAGCCGGGTCCTGCCGTGTCATGGCTCACAGACATACTCCAAGACCGTCCTGGCGTCCCCGCTTTGAGATGTGGACATCAGGACACTTCCACACTGCTGTGCTCGTGACGGGACCAAGGAGGGGGCCCAAACAAAGTGCTACTCAGCTAGAGGACGAGAAATCGGAAGGACTCAGTCCTCTCTACAGTGAGCTGAATCATAAGCAACAGTCCTAGTTCCTGTTACTAGTCACCTGTTACTAAGTTCCTCTTACTAATCACCTGTTCCCTAGTTCCTCAGTTACTAAGCAATTCCAAATCACACCTGCCCTCACATAACGAGCTGTGCAGCTCCCATGAGCCACCACCCCGAGGCCTCCTTCCGTCACCTAGATGCAAACGTGCCTCGCTCACTCTCCGAGGGCCAGGCTGTGTCCTGTCCCAGGTGGGGCCCTCAGGAACCCTCTTTTCTCAGGATGCTGTAAGAACCCAAGTGTGAAAGCACCTAGCAGCTTTTCTGACCAGCATCCTGTGGACATGCAAGCAACAGCAACTTTTATCACTATCCTCATCAAGAGTGCTTTAGGGAACAAATGACAAAATGCTGCTGAGGGCTTCTGGATAGCAGAGGGTACACAGGTGACCACTGGATAGCAACGTGAAAGTGGCCTAAACACAGACCAGCACATTTCGGGGCGGGGGGTGGGGGGGGACAGAGGCCGAGGCCCAGGCTGCAGCGGCTGAGGAGTGGGGAGCAGCCAGAGGAGCCCCCACATCACAGGAGGAAGCACAGTGCAACCTCAGTGGAGGGCAAGCTGGCAGTAACATCTAAAAATGCGAACAACCTTCCAATCAGGAGTCTACTCCCGTGATTTCCTGGCAGCAAGGGCTCACTGGGCCCCCCACCAAAGCCAAGGGCAGGGGCAGGTGCCGGTTTCAGGACTGTATAGACAAACCGGGCTCTGTCTCCTTAAAGTTTGCTTTCCAGTGAACACACATACAAGGATTTTGCAATGAAACCTTGACCATGCTGGTGCCTTCATCTTGGACTTCTTAGTCTCCAGAACTGTGAGAAATAAATGTTTGTTTATGAGCCACCCAGCCTGTGGAAGTGAAGAAACACAATCCTTCTGCACAGATCGTTTGAGAAGCAATACCCGCTCCCTCCTGAGTCGGGACTGGTCCCTCGTCCAGGAATGCTCCCCCATGCCCAAGTATGGACAAGCACATTTATGACAAAACTTTTCAATGGGATAATACCACATAGATGATTTACAAACTTACTTTTCTTTATATATGGTGAGACATCTCTTGGGACATTAGTACACATAGATAGAACTCATACACTTTACTATCTGCATGAACCATTATATGATTATTTGTAAGACTTTAAAAACTTGAGTCAAGGATACAGGGGTTCACTGTACTTATTCTTTCAAATTTTATATAGGTTGAAAATTTTTCAAAAGTTTATGAACCATGATTAAAGCATTCACGTGAAAGACAGAAAAGATTCCATAGTATTTCTATGTTTCCTATATTTGGTATTTATCAACTCAAAGTATACAGTTGTTGATTATCTTAGAAGCCAGAACAAACCAGGTTTACCTGAACTCATGCTTAAGCTTTTACAATGCTTACAAGCTTTTACAACATTTTCTTGATAGACTATAATTTCCCCCGATCTCTTCTGGGAACTCGCTGTAATCCAAGCAACAGAATAAAACTCACTGGAAGCTGCACTTGATCGTGGGAAGAAGATCTTGGGATCTTTGCTATTGTTTGAAGTTCTTCAGCCCTTAGTAAGATAATTTCATCAGAGTCAAAGCCAAAGTCCTTTCGGTGCCTACAAGACACCATGTGAGCTGCCCCCTAGACCTCTCTGACTCTCCTGCCACCTTCTCCTCACTCTCCAACCTCCTTCCTGTTGTCCGGGACACACAAGGATAGCCTAGCTGTAGGGCCTTCTCTGTGCAAAGCGAAATACTCTTCTAACGCAGACATCTCTGAAGCTAAAGCCCCCGCCTCCTACAAGGTTTTGCTCAAATGCCATCTGATCAATCAGCCCCACTCTGACTGCTCTATTTAGCAGGCAACCAGCTTCCCCATCCCTTTCCTGGACTCTTTTTACCTGATTGGAATGAATGAGTAGATTTTCAAGTGATAGGTGAACACTGAAACATACAGAGCTGGATTTAGAAAGTCATTCAGAAAAAGAAGATGACTAGAGAGACACTGGAAACAGAATGAGGAGAGGGGCTGCACAGAGGGAGGGGCACAGAGGGAAGGCAGGTCCAGGCGTGGCCAGCACAGGGCCATGTGGCAGAGTGTGACAGCGCCGGAAGACAATAAAGACACTACACTGCGATACTGTCATCAATCCTCACGACATCTCCTCTTCTCCAACTGTTCTTTCTTAGGCCTTCTCTTTTATAATAACAGTTATAAGAATCTGGGTGACCTGGGGCTAAAGCACTTGATTCTTCCCACAGGCCACATAATTGAGAAGCTATAGGCATGACTTGTTGAATTATAGTAGGTTCTCAGTACAATTTTTCCTCTTGCTTTTACTATATTTAGAATCTGGTATGGATTCTCATTTTTTTACTGCCATGTAGTTCAAACTCTGTATAAATAAGGAGGATGCTAACGACCCAAGAGTATTTGCAAGGCTTATTTGCAAACAATATTTTAAAATCATAACACTTTCCAAAGTCCTTTGGCATCTATTTTCTCATTTAATCATCTGTCATATAAAAGAGAGATCAACGTCCTTAGAATGTCTTGCTGCCCGATACACGATGTGGGGGTTCTACGTAAACATGTGGGAAATGGGAGTTCTTGGTCCCTATTACTCGTGAAACAGATTCCAGCAGCCCTGCAATGGAAAGGATGGGCCGTGTTCTCGGTAAAAAGAAGGCAGTGAGCGGGGCCCATCCCCTTTACTCAGATTCTATTTCCTGTTGCACTTGTCCTTTACCAGAGACCAAAATAATTAAAGCCTCACATCAGGTAAGTTAGTGATTTTCCACAAATGAACAGAAGCTCCAAACCTGCAGGGGAGTTAAAAGTAGCAGATATTACAGTAAAGAGACACCCCACTCCCACCCTGACCCCTTCAGCATGTGAAATGGCAGCTGCCGTGCTTGATCAAGCCCAAGATCAAGCCTAAAATCCTCATGCAGTTCTCAGACAGCCCTGCCCCAACGTACCTACCCGGTGATCACCTATCTGTGTCCCCCTTCCCCACTCACACCTAAACTGACTACAAAAGCCCACATTTCTGCCGGAGCATTCAGCTCCCGCCAGTCTCTAAAAGTTGTGCCATACCGGGACTATTACTTGGCATCAAGTCCACCAAGCATCCATTCTGGGCTTTTGGGATTGGTACACCTAGCTCTCCTGACTGCCCACACCACTTGTTCCAGAGCCAATTTCCCTCCTTCAAAATGCACCTACCCTCAGTCATTACAGTGCACATCCTGTTATGAAATTAGTATTTGAATAACCTTACCAGAGATGATCTCCCTGCCCTACAAACTGAGAGATTTGGAACCCTTTATCTCTTAATGCATATGAAACAAACAAGCCTTCGGCACTCTTGCAATGAAGAGAGCAGGTTAAACATCACACCGATATGGGTGAGCACAGAAGTCCTTTGTGAAATAAGAGCTGTGGTGGCAGAATGGACCAGCCTTCGAAGAGCCAGGGAAGAGCTGTGTGTGCAGGGCCCAGAGGCAGGAAGGGGCTTGGTGCATGCAGAATAGACAGGAAACTGAGAAAGAACAGGAAGCAGGGAGCAAGCCAGGTGACAGGTTATGAAAGTAGAATCAGATCCGCAGGTAAAAACGTGTGAACTGCATTCTGTGTGCAATCAGAACTTTGGGTTTTGTTTCTCTAACCGCCCAGTGGGGAACAGGTGCAGGCTACTGCAATAGCCCAGGAAAGTGATGTGATTCCCATAGCCTGGCCTAGAGCGGTGGTCATAAACGTAAGTGGATATATAAGAAAGGTGATTTTTTTTTAATGGTACAAAACTGATTTTCAACACGATGTACTGAGTTTTCTCTTATAGTCATTCTTGTGATTTCATAAATGACTGCAAATTATTAATGTAATTCTAGAACAAGAATTTCCAAAGTGGGAGCTTGGGGGTCAAAATATAGCCTGTGGACACATTTTTTTTTTTTTTTTTAGTCCATGAAGTTTTTTTTTTTAATTTATGTTAATTTGATATCTAAAAATCAGGATTTCCAATTTCTCTTGAAAATCATTAGATCTGGCAAACAACAAAAAGAAATCGGCCAGAGCATAAGTTTTCTGTTAGCCCTGTCCCCACACTCAGCATCCTTCACTCATTTATACCACCTGCTAGAAAGACATTTGAGTTTTCTACTCTACTAGTCTGGTACCACTTGAGGATGCCACAAGCTCTTGCTCACATAAAAGTATCTCAATTTGGACCTTGAAATAGAGAGGCAGGGTCATCTCATTTCACATTCACACAATTTTGATCAATAGTTGCTTTTAAGTTTTATGAGGCCTGCCATCACCAGTGACAGGCACCCAAAACCTGAAAGTCCAAGCACGGGGACAATTCCATTCTGAGACAAATGAAGCAGAAGGAAAAAAAGGACAACACCTGCTGAGTCTCAACACGACCTGTTCCTACTGCTCAGACTCCCTCATTTTGCACGCGGGAGAGCAACACAAGTACTGTTAGAATGTAAACTCCAAGGGGGAGGGAACTGTCCCTCGCCCATCACAGAGCCTGTGCCCAACACCCAGCAGGTACTCCAAGACAGGTAAATGACATCCAAGAGGAGCTTGGCACTTGGTCATCTATGACACACTTGGACAGGAATAATTCTCCCTCTGACAATTCTCCATTCCACTAGAAAAAGGCATCTCTAATTCAAGGGATGTAGGTATGTCGGTCATTTATAACAAAGGTGAGCTCCAGGGTGGTGTGTGTGTGTGTGTCTACTATTTCACATCTGAATTGTTTCAGGCCGCTGAGCCTTTTGAGGCTCTTCTTCTTCCACCTCATTTTCCCTCACCTTCACCCCCACCCCACTTCTACCCCGGCCAGGATCTATCAAAACAATTAACATTAATTAATCCATGCTAAGTTTCAAGGATAATTTTTCTCCCCGAAGCTTTGTAAAGTTCGGGAACTAGAAAGTCAACCATAATGCCACCCCCCACTCCAAGCCCAATTTGTCGTTTTTCTGGGCAACAGTTCCCGTTCAGGGTCAGGGCCTTTCCAGCCAGTGCCAGCTTCCACCCCGGCTCCGCGGACCCCCGGCCCGGCCGCAGGCCCTCCGCCCCTCGCCCCGGCCTTGTGCGCAGAATGGGGATAATAACCTCAGCGGGTTTGTCTCCCGTGGGGTTGCAGGAGAAATGCACGGTGCTTGGCAAACCCTCAGCGCCCAGCTTGGCATCTCATGACAGCGTCTTCTCCGTCCTGGGCGCGGGGGCAGGACCGCGCTGGGTGGACCTGCGCTCGGGGAGGGTCGGGGGAGGGGGCGGGCGCGGCTCACCCACCTGCAGGCGGACGTTGAGCATCATGGAAGCCACGATGTAGAGGTAGGGGAAGTTGATGCGCAGCCGCCAGGCCAGGTCGAAGAAGATGAGCAGCGTGCGGGTCAGCCCCTTGCAGAAGACCCCATAGGAGCGGGCGGCGGCCGAGCGCGAGAGCCGGACAGCCAGGCCCGACAGAGCCGCCGCCATATAGACCCGCGCCGGCAGCCAGCCCGCCGCGCACCGACCGGCCGCGGACCCGAGCCGCCCGGCGCTCCGAAGCCCGCCCGCCCGCCCTTTAACAGGCGCCGCGTCGCCCCTGGGCCTCCGCCCCGGCTGTTGGCCCGCGCTCCGCGCGTAGAGGGAGGCGGCGGCGAGGCCGGCGGGCGGGCGGGCGGGCGCGGGGAGGGGAGTCCGCGCGTCACCCTAGGGGAAGCGCCTCGGAGCACCGCCTGCTCCCAGCCCAGCCACCAGGCCTGACGTCACAATGCCCTCGCCGCGCCTGCGCGCCCTTGCCCCGCCCCAAAGTCCGACCCGGGCCCGCCTCCAGTCACCTTCCCGCAGGCGAGATGCGCATGCGTGAGAGGGCGGCCGTGGGAGGGTGGCTGATACGCTGTCTACGGCCGCCCCCTAATGGTAAGCAAGAAAAAAAAAAGGAAGATGAGTGAATTAGCATTGGAGAGTCGCACAACCCCGTGAATGCACTTAATACCGTAGACCTGTACACTTAAAAATTATTAGAATAGTAAATTTTATGTTATGTATGTCTTATTGCAATTGTAAAAAGCAAACGAAGGGAGGCTTCTTGGGGCCAACGGACAGAACACTCTCCCCGTGTAGATTTCTTGTGGTCCCCAGACATGTCAAGTTTAATATTTTAATAATTATGATATTAATTAAAGCCCCTGATGCGAAAAGTAAAAATATTGAAACTTCCAAAACGTCTGCTGTTCTGGGTTTTTTCGGGAGGTTCAACAGTAAGTTTTTACATTACTACTTAAGCATATAGGTTTCTATTACAGGTTTAGATAGGGAGAAGGTAGAGACCGTACTTTTAGTTCCACACAAAGTATTTCACGTTATTACTTCTGCTCTCCAAGGAGAAAGTGTGGGAATTTGCTATAGGTGGGACAAAAGAATTTCATCGATGAAATGAAAAGCAAGTCTTAAATCCTTTAAGAAAGCAAAGAGTAGAAAGCAACAGTGTGAAAATGGATTTAAGTGTAAAACCTTTTGCCCCAGAATGGATTTGCAATAATAATTTTTAAAAGTCATTTAAAATTTTTCTATCCCTAAATGAATTCACATTCAAAATCATTTTTTAAAATTTTCATTTTATTGATCTATAATCCAAAGAAGATTATAAATCACAGAGGACATTTCTAGTATTGTCATTATGGCTATTATTTAGCATTATCATTTTTCTTTAAATGCCTTCTGTATAAAAAGAATTGTATTCTTTGATGGTCAGTCATCCGATATTGCCATTATCTTTCAAGCCAAGCTCATTTAAAATAGATGTTTCAGGGAGTTTGGCTTTTGGCTAGTTTTATTATTATTGAAACAATATTTTTCAAAGTATTTGCACAAACCTTTAGTTTCTCTTACCTTTGCAGCATATTTTGACACATTTATCGACATTGAAAAGCTCTCTTCCCTTCTTTTGTAGGCTATTTTTTCCTTGCAGTGCACAGTGGATGCTATCTTTGAAGACCGCACAACACATGCTGCTGAATTATCATGGTTGTTCAGGCAATCCTTCCCCAAAGTAAAATGAACACTTCTTTATATAGTATTTAGGAACATAATGTAAACATTTTAAAGGATAGTCTCCAATGGAAAATTTGCCAAAAGACACAAAATCAATCTGACAATGTGTGAACAGGTTTGGAGATTAGCTAAATTTATTCTTAGGCTTGTAAAGATTTCAACTGGTGGAGAACTGGCAGCCCTGTTTATTAGAATTATGCAGAAAGACCAGATGGGCTGTGGCAATGTGAGATTTATATATATCTTCTCTCTGGTTACTCATTTCTTTGTCTCTAAATGCCACTAAGGTAACGAGGCATTTTTAACAAGGCTCAGACCTTTAAGGAATGAGATTTTAAGCAAAGAAACTAACTTTGATGCTGGCCAAAGGCAAGGGAATGTTAGAAAGGGGAGTGCAAAGGTGAAGTGATAAATGTCAGCTACAGGCTTGTGACTGAGGAAATCGGGGCTGTCGAGAGTGTCTACCTGCATTTCCTTGCTTGCTGTGTCATATTGTTACTTTTAAATATTTACATCTCCACCCTCTTCCTTTTCCTCATTATTGTATATAAAATGAATTGATGTTTGTTACACTTCTTTGGTCCATAAGTTGCAAAACATTGAGATGGGCCTGAAGGAAGTGGTCCTGGACTGGGAGGTATGGTAGCACCTGGACCTGATTCTGTGTTTATCTCCTGAGGACAGCGTGTATGTGTTCCTGGTTGAGTGTGAGATTATGATGGTTACATTATGATGGGTGGGAGGGAACATTTAAAAATTAAACGTGTGGAAATGTGTGCATGTGAGTACCAGGCAATGGTGGGTGTGGCAGGACCTGATCACTGTCCTCTAGGATCCACTCTTCCTTAGGGGGTAATAGAATTTGTAGCAGTGACTACATTTCCCAACCTGCACTGCAGCTTGGTGTGGGCCTGTGACTAAGTGCTGGCCAATGGGGTGCAAGAAGTGTGGTGGCTTCTTGAAGAGACATCATCAAGAATCATCCTAAAGAGACTACTGGGCACTCACTCCTCTCTTTCTCCATCCTGTGCTTGGAATTTAGATGTGCTGCTGGAGCTCCATCTTGGTACATGAGGAATGAGCTGGGCCCTGAGACTTCATGAATAAGAGGAACATACCGGCGTTATTTGCCTCTGGATTTTTACATGAGAGAAATAAACCCAGATCTTTAAGCCGTTGTCACTTTAGGTCTCTGTCATTCGCAATGAACCTACCATGTTTCCCCGAAAATAAGACTGGGTTTTATATTAATTTTTGCTCCAAAAGACGCATTAGGGCTTAGGTTCAGGGGATGTCATCCTGAAAAATCATGCTCGGGCTTATTTCCGGCTAGGTCTTATTTTCGGGGAAACACGGTAGTCCTAACGAATGCAGTGGCTATCTTTTGGTTCTGCCTGCCCAGCCACAACTTCCCATTCTTTTGGGGGACTTCCTCTACCCCATTCCTTGTGGTTCTAGTGGGCTGTGAGTCACTGGGTCCCTCCCTTTTTCCCCAACAGAATGGGCAGGTAACCAACCCACACCAACCAGAACACCCCTCCCTTGCTAGGAAGGGAAACCTGAGTAGAGTGGCACCCTCAGGCAGTAGGTCTGTTATTGTGATGTCAATATCCCAAAAAGAAGATCCTTGGGGACCCCAGAGTGGCCCTGGATCCTGTCATTTTTGAGTCCTGGTTACTCCACTTTTCCTTTGATTCTTGAACTCACCAGAGTTCTTCCCATTAATATTTCTTTCTCTTTTTTTCTTAATCCATAATAGTTTTCTGTCCCCTGAAACTCAAGAACTACAACTGATGATATTCTCCCACCATGCCCTTGGAGCCACTCGTAATGCTGATAGGCTGGCTATAAATTCCAGGCAGGAGGAAACTTTTTGGAGGTGATGGATATGTTTTCGGCATAGATTGTGGTGATAGTTTCAGGAGTGTATGCTTATCTCCAACCTCATCTTATAGACATTAAATATGCGTAGCTTTTTGTATGTCAATCATACACCAATAAACGTTTTTTAAAAATGTTGGATAGGACATGGTCCAAGGTGGGGGGAGGCACAGAACTTCCATGCCCTCTCCTCATGGAATCCGGGCATGCCACCCTCCCAGGAAATAATATGTTCTCCAAGCAGGAAGTTCCTCTGGCCTCATTGTTTCAGGGTTTTCATTCCACAGGCACGATTGATTAAATCACTGTCACATGACTGAACTCAAGCTCTAGTCCCTCTCCCCTCTCTGGAGGTTGGGGAGTGGAGCAAAGGTTCCAAGCCTCCAATGCTTGCTTGGTTTATGCGGTGACCAGCCCCCTCCTGAAGCTGTCTAAGCACCAGCCATGAGTCACCTGGGCATAAACTCAGTGCTACACAAGCATAAACTCAGGCATGGTTGAAAAGATCTTCTTATGAGTCACAAAAGACACTCCTATCACTCAACAAATTCCAAGGGTATTAGGGACTCAGTGCCAGGAACCAGGCACAAAGACCAAAGGTATTTTTTATTATACCACACTTCCTCACTCAAGAACCTGGCAGTTGAGGCCGGCTATTGGCTGGGTCCTCAGCTGGGGCTGTCATTCCAAGCACCTGTACGGGGGCTTCTCACGTGGCCTGGACTTTCACACCGTTTAGCGACTAGGTTCCAAGAGCAAGCTTCCAGGAGATCCCAGGCAGACCCCTGGCGTCCCTTCTGTCCTAGACATAGTTCTGCCCAGCTTCAAGAGAAGGGAGCATAGATCTCATTTTCAACGGGAGGAGTGTCAATATCACTTTGCAGGAAGGGTTTGTAAGATAGGAGACCTATCCTACACCTTGGAAAATACAGTTTGCCGCAGCTATGGAAATCCAACCAATACCTGCCCTTTTGGATCCCGGCCAAATATCATGTCTTCCTGCAGATTTGCCCTCACTTCTATCTTCCAAATCAGAAATGGTTTCTTTTTGTGATAGCACTCATGGCTTTATTACACTGGAAACTCCATGAGGGCAGGGACGGGCTCTTTCAAATTTTATAAGGAAAGAATAAATGAAACAGCTTAGTGTGGTGACTAAGACAGCAGGCCCTGCCTTTGGTTCAAAGTGCCATTTGCCAGAGACTGGATC
Source organism: Rhinolophus hipposideros (assembly GCF_964194185.1). Lineage (NCBI taxonomy): Eukaryota > Metazoa > Chordata > Mammalia > Chiroptera > Rhinolophidae > Rhinolophus > Rhinolophus hipposideros. The sequence continues at coordinate 41,934,787 of NC_138069.1, forward strand.
TTATGCAAGTTACTAAAGGTCAATATGCCTTGATGTCCTCATTTGTGATATGGGTATAATATTACTATCTTTTATCCATGGAGTAGTTTTGAGAACTAGAAATAATACACGAAAAGCAAATACAGTGCCTGCTAAGTCGTATGTGTTCAGTGGTTAGTGGATTTTTTTCTTGTTATTAATTACTATTAATTATGATAATAACATCCTCTTCAATACACACACTAATAAATGTGACGGTTAATTTTATATGTCAACCTGACTGAGCCATGGGGTGCCCAGATATTTGGTTAAACATTATTCTAGATGTGTCTGTGAGGGTATTTCCCGATGAGACTAACATTTGAATTGGTGGACTGAGTACAGCAGAAGGCACTCTCCAGTGTGGGTGTGCAGCATTCAATCCATTGGAGACCTGAATAGAACAAAAGGTGGGTAAGGGAGAATTTTCTCCCTCTGCCTGTTTTGGAGCTGGGACACTGGTCTGCCCTTGGGCTGGAACTGATATTATTACCTCTTGTGGCGTCAGTTCTCAGGCCTTTGGACCTGGACTGGAACTATCAGTTCTTCCGGGTCTGCAGCTTTCAGAGGGCATATCATGGGACCGCCCAGCCTCTAGATTCACACGAGCCAATTCCTCACAATAAATCTGTCTCTGGGTAGATAGATGTAGATATAGAGACATATATCCTATTGGTTCTGTTACTAATCCAGTAAGCACTAGTTCACTTTTATTCATAGCATTTATCAGTATATCTGAAATTATATAAACAAATACAACCCATAATGTTTATTTCAGGAGCAGCACCGCTTTCACTTTCACCATAACCTAAGAGATGGTTCTCATAGAGGATTAGTAGGTGAGATGGTCAACAACACCCGATGATGGGAAGGAATGGAACAGAAGGAACTTGCACAGACATCTGTGATGGTCCCTCCCGGCAGGGCCTCTGTGCCTGAGTAGCACCAGCATCTATAGACCTGCGCTGTCTTGTAACCACTTTTGAAATTTACATCAATTTAAATTTAAAAACTGATACTCAAATTCAGTTATTGGAGAACTTTTAAGTATGTTTAGAACAACTTGGATATGGGAACCTACCTTTTCAATAGTAAATTTTACAAAATCTAAAGGCACAGCAAATATTTCTGGTGAACACTTAGCGCGTGAATTAAAACGTGATAGAAGTGTAAAACATCAGATTTCAAAGACTTAGTAGCAAAAGAAAGAGTGTAAAAGAGCTCAATAATTTTTGTGCTGATTATATGTCCAACTGATCATATTTAGCTCTATTGACTTAAATAAAACATGAGATTAAGATTAACTACATTACTGCAAATTCATCAAATTGTAATATTAAATATGTACAGCTTTTTGTATGTCAATCATACCTCCACAAAATGGTTTTAAAAAATTAGTTGCATTAGTTTCCTCTTGCTTTTTTTTTTTTTTTTTAATGCTGCTACTAGGACATTCCTGTGTAGCTTGCATTATATTTCTACTGGACATTTCCTGGTGTGACACACCACATCTGGGAACGTTGGCTAACAAAGGAGCAAGCAGCAGCTGGCTTGGCGTTGGGAGAGTGTGACATCATCCTAACATCTCTCCCGCCAGAATTCTGGGCAGGGCTCCAGCTGTCCAGACTTCAGGGCTAAAACCGATGAATGTTAAGGATGGGCCCAGGCAAACAGCCTGCCCTTGGGTCAGAGAATCTCTTACTGCCCAGGCCGAGGCCCTGCTGGCCCAGGGAACCACTGGTGTTATCCTCATCTTACCTAGAAGTTACCCAGAGATGGTGGGCAGAGCATAAAAGACAGGGACAGAATAGTATGTAAAGTTTCAATGGTGACCAAGAGAAGAACTAAGATAGTGATACATACAATAAAGGGGAAATGGTAGTATCAGTGAGTTAAATCTTCATTTATCACAAAGCCAAGAGATAATGTTGGCAGCTAATCAAACGAAATAGTGGTATCCGCTTATTATTCAGAGATACAGTGGAAATCACTACAAAAGTCCGATATGGTTAAAAGTGGTTACCTCTAAACTGTACATGTAGGTATAATGTTCTTTTCTTTAATTTGTTATATTTCAAAATTTCTGTAAAAAAAAAAAGTGGTTGCCCCTTAGGGGCAGATTTGGGGGCAGAGAGACCCAAGGGAAGGCTGGGCAGGTGACCGTGGTCTTTGGTGTAAGCTCTGCTGTACTAGTTGCTATTTTAACAATGTGAATGTGTCTTTACTTACAAAAAATTCCAATACAGTAATGTGTGGCTGGTATAGCTTGTTCCTCCTCACGTTTATAGCCCTGGCTGGAATTGTGGGCACAGAGAATGGAGAGCACAAGGTTTGTGTTCATTGTGCAGATGGGCAAAAGAGCTTGGTGTCTTAGCAAAGCCAGAGCCCACGGTGGAGAACCTGGGGCATTCTTGGGCTCCTACCCCAGCATTCCTCCCACTATGTCACACTTTCAGCATAAAATGTCAGCAAGGCTGATGTGATAGGATTACCTATCCCCAGGTAGCCATTTCTTTGGGACACTGGGTGCTCATAATTGAAGGAATCTAGGTCATATCCTGGGGCTTCGCTTCTTTCCATCAAGAAGGCAAAGTATGTTCACACACTTCAGATCTATTTGATTTCCTTTTTGAAATCTCTTAGCGTGAGTGTAATTATTATTCCTATATTTTTGAGTAGGAATACAATTTTGCACATAGTATTAAATTTGAAAGGGCAAACAGTGAAAAGTCTCCCTCACACCTCTTTCCCCACGTCAGCACCGTTACCAGCTGCCTGTGCCTCTTTCCAGAAATATCCTACCCATCATGTATCCATAAGCATGTACATATAACAGAATTTTTCTTATTTGAAGAATTTGTAGTATTTTTCTTCATTGCAGCCCACAAGTATCAGAAGACTCTTGCCAAGTTGTTACTTAAAAGAGGGGCATGGTGATAAGCCCTCACAAGTATGCACACACACACACACATTCAACACTATTAGCCACGAGGGCGATGCAAATGAATGAAATACCCCCTAGAAAACCGCCAAAGTGACTAAAATCAAAAGGACTGATTAGGAAAAAAAGACTCATAACACCAAGTATTGGAGGTAATACTTTGCTGATAGGAATATGAAATGGGACAATTACCTTGGAAAAAAGTTTCAGTTTCCTATAAAATGAAATACACCTAACCTATGACCCAGCAATTCCACTCCTAGGCACTTACCCATGATAAGTGAAAGTTCACATCTAAAAAGATATACAAGAATGTTCTCAGTAGCTTTATTTATAATAGCTCAAATTGGAAACACCCTAGATATCCATCAACAGGCAATCAATAAACCGTGATATATCCTATAATGTATTATTACTCAACAGTAAAAAGGAAGAAATTTCTGATATACACAAAATGAATGAATCTCAAAAGCATTATGTTGAAAGGAAGAATTCAGATACAAAAGAGTACATACTGTATGATTCTTTTTATATGAATATAAGTCCTAGAACAGGTAAAATGAACCTGTGAAAATGACCACACCGTTGTTGCCTTTGGAAATGGGTGCAGAAATTGGGAAGAAACATGAGAATTTTCCTAGGGTGATGGTCATGTTTTATATCTTGATGGAATTTGCATTACACAGGTGTATATATATATTTATCAAAATTCAGTGAATAGTAAATTTAAGATTTGTGCATTTCATTGTATGTAAGTTTTTACCTAAAAAAACAAGTGAACTATAAACTAGTATAATTAATTATACGTATGCTGAAATGTTGAAAGGCGAAATGTACTGATTTCTGTCATTTGAAATGCACCAAAAAATTAGATGAATTGTTTAATGGATAAACGGACAGATATGTAATAATGTGTAGTAAAATGCTAATTGTAAACTTTAGGTGGATATATGGATGTTCATTGTACATTCCTTTCAACTTTTCTGTGTGTTTGAAAATTTTTATAACAAAATGTGGGGGAGTAAAAGAGAAATATACCAGGGAGTGTAACCATTCAATCATGAAGTACTTCTCTATTGTCTTATTGCTACCTTCTCGCTGTTATCACATCCTTGCTGTGCCATCAGAGCTGAGCTGGGCAACAAAAGTGCTGGTTTGTCTTTCACTATCCCTGGCTGATCACGGGAAGTGGCCAGGAATACAGACCATGTGTGGTTTATGGCTACAAAGTATCCCTGCTCCAAAGTGGGTGGGTCATACAACAGTCACCATGGGGAGGTGCACCGGAAGGAATCTGCTCTGTTGTAGCTCCAGTTTCTGCCTTACAGCCACTTTTGGTTTCTTTCTTCCTACTGGAGGAACTCATGTTCCAGGAGCTTCCTGGGATATGGTGTGTGGGAGGTTAAACGTTTGAGAATTTGTCTGAAAACATTCTCATCTTACCTACCCACCCACTTGATCAATAGTTTGGCTGTGAGTAGGATTCTTGGTTGAAAACCATTTTTCTTCAGAATCTTAAAGGCAATGTTCCACCAGTGTAACTGTTGGGAAACCTGAAACCATTCTATTTCCTGTTTCCTTATAACTTGTGTTTTCTCTTTGGGAGCTTGTAGGATCTTATCTCTTCCCATTGCTCTGCAGTTTCACAATGGTGTACTTAGGGGTGGGTCTATTTTCCTTCACTGGGCTGGCACTTTCCCTTCAGGACTGGGAAATTTCCTTGAGTATATTCATGGATGTTTTCCTCCTTTGCTTTTTTGTTCTTTTTGTTCTTCCTTTTCTATTATAGGATATTATTAGGATGATTGGGCCTCCCAGGCTGGTTCCTTAATGTTCTCATTGTTTTCTATTTTCTATCTCTCCATGTCTTTTGTGTCTTCTGAGATTTCTTCAATTTGATGTTTCAAACCCTCTGTGGTTTTTCCTGCTAGCTTGCTTTTCCAAGTTGCTCTTTTTTTTTTAAATCATCTGAACTTTAAAAAAATTTTAAAAAACAGCCCTCCCTTCTCATTCATGGGTGAATTATCTTATCTGAGATATTAATAGCCTTAAAAAAAAAAGTTTCTGGCAGGCCCGGTGGCTCAGGTGGTTGGAACTCCACGCTCCTAACTCCGAAGGCTGCCGGTTCTATTCCCACATGGGCCAGTGGGCTCTCAACCACAAGGTTGCCAGTTCAACTCCTCGAGTCCCGCAAGAAATGGTGGGCATCGCCCCCTGCAACTAAAATTGAACACGGCACCTTGAGCTGAGCTGCCACTAAGCTCCTGGATGGCTCAGTTGGGTGAAGCATGTCCTCTCAACCACAAAGTTGCCGGTTCCACTCCCGCAAGGGATGGTGGGCTGTGCCCCCTGCAACTAGCAACGGCAACTTACCTGGAGCTGAGCTGCGCCCTCCACCACTAAGACTGAAAGGACAACAACTTGAAGCTGAGCTGCGCCCTCCACAACTAAGATTGAAAGGACAGCAACTTTACTTGGAAAAAAGGCCTGGAAGTACACACTGTTACCCAATAAAGTCCTGTTCCCTTTCCCCAATAAAAAAAAAAATCTAAAAAAAAAAAAAAAGTTTCCTTTTCTCTGCCCTGTTTTTTCCCCCTCAAATTTATTTATTTTGATTTCTAGGTTCCAGTCTGGAAGTTTCCCTCATATATCTTTTAATCCATCGTTGTCTGTTGCTGATCAGAAGTGGGAAACTGAGAGTTAATGGGCTGCTCTGAAGGAGTGGGGGCTTCCTGGAGACCCCTTCCCATGTTGGGGTCTGCCTTCCAGTCTGCCCTCCTACTCTAAAGGGCTTCAGGAGACGTGAAGGAAGGGGATAGAGAGGTTCCAGATTCAGCTCAGCCTCCTAAATCCCTTTGTTTTGTTTTCCAGGCCCTGTGTCTCCCCCTCCAAATACTCTCTGGTTTACCTTCTCTAGAGAGGAACCTCTAGCGTTTTGTAAGAGAGGAGGAAGGAGGACACCTTGCCTGTACGTGATAAGAAGCGATGTAGACTGTCTGCGGCTGCTTCTTAGCTTTCATCCCATCTTCCTCTCCCCACTCTCCCATCACCCCCACTTCCACAGGTACCTGTTGCCTCCAGTGCCCAGCCCTTTGGTGATTCTCTGGTGAAGAACTGGTGTTGCTTGGCCTTTCCCACTGCTAGTCTAGGTGGCTAAATTAGTTTCAACCAGTCTGTCCCCTCTTTCCAGCTTCCAGTATCTATTTTCTCTATACTTGCTGTTCTAGGATTATGTTTGTTTTGTTTTGTTTTATATCCCTTTCCTGACGTTCTAGTGGTGATTTGGGTACAAGTGAAACAAGATACTTGCATGTAATGCATCATGTTAAGTTGGAAATGAATATTATATGTTCACTTACCTATAAAGCATCTCCCCAGCTAGAAGGTAGACTCCCTGATGGCAGGGAACTCTTTTGTTCATTTCACACTTCCAACACCTAGACAGTGAATGCAATAGAAAAAAATGATTGACCTGGGATAATGGAACTAAGTAGGCTATAGGATTGCATATATAAGAGGCACTTGAGAAATAACTATGTAGCATATTCAGAAACACACATGGTCTAATATTTGCTTATTTAGTTTTAACTTGAACTTTTTTGGACCATTGGTCACCATGGATAACATTACAATAAACACTCAAAGCCAAACTTGGGGAAGTTTTAAGTTAACTAAGTTTTAGCTTAAAGCTAATTTTCACATATGGATTGTACATTTGTTTTGTTATTTTATAGTCACAGTCCAAAGTCTGATATGGTGGACTTTCACTTTATCAATCTACAGAAATAATGATCTGAATGTGGTTGTGTCATGTATTGGCTGAACAATTCATGTCCTGTCATAATAAAGTCCATACTCAAGGCTGTCTGTAATCCAGCCTGTGATTACTCTAGATTCTAGACCTGGGACAGCCAAGTGTTTAGCTCCCTCTGTGTCCCATCTGAAGACAGTCCTCAGCTTTCAACTTCCAGGACTTCGTTCTCTCTGTGGAAAACTCTTTTCTTCTTCCTCCATCAAGACCCACCAAAAATCCTACACAGACCCATCTTTCAAGTCTCATCTCTTTGATGAAAGCCTTATTAGAGTGAACACAGTTTTGGCTTCCTGATAAACACCGTATTTGTACCCCACACATAGTACTGAGCACAGTGGGCTTGCTATTCTAGCAACTATGTCCTTATTTGGTTCATTTACTATCAGGCCATAATGCAACCACAGCATGCAAATGTTTGTATAATTGAGTTAAATTATTGACCTGAGGCCTACCCTTTTATTTGCCTCTGGTCCAAAGACATGAAGGTAATTACACTTAGTTTAGGTTTGTCATAGATTCACAGGAAATTTTTATCAGCAAAGGGGACACTGTTGCACTTGAAATTTCAACTCCTTTTTAAGGGAGTTGTGAACTTTATGAACAGAGTAAAAAGGAGATGCCCTTTGCCCTAGGAACATGTTTCTTTTGAAATAATTGCAAGACAAAAACAAAAAACAAAAGGAACTCTTAAAAAAAATTTGTGTAGAAAAAGCCTGATTTCATAAAACTGTTACAATACAGAGCAACAGAGTGAATTATACAAAGAGAAGGCCTAAAAGATGAAAATATCAGTGGAAATCAACTCCCCTGGATGGTCCACTCTCACATAGGGTTGAGGGGAGTGTGAAGCTTGCAGGGGGGGTGCAATGTAACAGTACCAAAGCTTTAAAAGCACTCACCCTCTATTAAGCCAGTAACTCCGTTTTTGGGAACTGTGGTTTAAAGAAATAAAGCTATAAAGATCGTTGCACAAACATGTTCATCCCAGCATTGTTTGTCAAATGGGGACAACTCAACCCTCAGATAATAGAGGAATGCTTAAATTATGGTACATGTGCATAATGGAATGACTAGTAAGCAGCCATTAAAAATGTCCTAATGATTCAGTATGACTTCACAATGCTGTTTAAAACATGTTCATTATGTACATAAAGCAACAACTGAGCAGAAGTACACCAAAACATTGGCACTTGAATGGTCTGCTAACAGAACATTATCTCCAGAACTTGGTATGAAGTGATGAGAAAAATTCTGCGATGGTCTAAATTAAATTATAACCGGCTGGAAAGTGAGCAAAAGAGAAGAGTTAGCTTGTTAGTAGCTGGGGGCCAGCTAAGAAGACTGCTCACATTCCTCAGTGTAGGTTGGAACTTTTAAGTTCCAGGTGGCTATTTCCACAATTATCTAAAAGACATAGTAGCCAGGTGCCATCAAACCCTCCACTTCTTGTTTAAGCATGAGCTTTCTAGAGTGTTGCCCACCACTAATCCAAAGAAGCAGATGCTTCTTCCTCATGGGCTCAGTGCCTGCCCCAGAGCTAGGTCTGCAGCACCTTCTCCCACCAGCTTTATCTGTAGCCAGTGTAAATTCTTTCAAAACAACCTACATCTTTCTTCCCCAGACTGTTTCCCTAAAAAAGCCGGTTGACACCAGGATGGCGGACATGTTGCCTTCTCCACCTGGCGCGGCCGCTGGTGGTTTAGAATCTATGCCCCAGGCCCCGGTCTTCTTTTTTTCTAGCTAGCAATGACCCAATAAACCCTTGCTTTTAAAATGACTTTGAGCCGTGGAAGTTAAAATTTCTGTTCGACGAAAGCATAGGGCATAGTAAGTGCTCAACGCATTCAAAATAACAGAAAATGCATTCGCAAGGGAAGAAAGTTCAGCACATGTGGGGCTTAATGTACCTCGGTTGTGTCTGAATCATGGTACCGCATGTGGTCTTTAGAGTTTGGGGTTCCGAATTTTCTAGAAGTGCCTGTCCACGTAAGTTACGGTCATCACACCGGATGGACAGACCAACGCCCTTGCGCGGGCCTCGGGCGGGAGTCGGTTGGGGCGCCGGGACCGCGGCGCTGGGACCCAGGGCTCCCCGGACCCTGCGCCCCTCCCCGGGCCGAAGCCCGCCGGCCGGGACCGCCCCGCGCCGTCCGCGCGCAAAGATGGCGCCTCGCGCGCCGCGCCGGAGCCGAGCGCTCCCGAGCGCCCCCGAAGCCGGGCGGAGCCGCCGAGCGCGCCGGCGGGAGCGCCCCGCCCCGAGCTTGGGAGCCGCGGCGCGGGCGCGGGGGAGGGGTGGCCGGATGTGAGTGGAGCGGCCATTTCCTGTTTCTCTGCAGTTTTCCCAGCTTTGGGTGGTGGCCGCTGCTGGGCTTCGGCTTCCCGTTGGCGGAGGGCGAGGCGGCGTGGACAGCGGCCCCGGCACCCCGCGCCCTGCCGCCCGCAGCCGCGCGCCCGCCCGCCTGCCGCGCCCCGAGCCCGCCGCTCCTCGTGTCCGCGCCCGGCCGCCGCCGCCGCGGCCCAGCGAGCGGCCCAGATGCAGGCCATCAAGTGTGTGGTGGTGGGAGACGGGTGAGTGCGGGCCGGGCCGGGGGCGGGCGGCGGGGCCGGGGCCTCTCCGGGGCGTGGGCGGGGGGCGCGCGCCGGGCTCCCGCTTTTCTGCTCTCCTTTCGGGGGAGGGAATCGCCGGCGGCGGCCGGAGGGAAAAGTGAACTCCGCCCTCCGCTTTCCCCCCGCGCGCCGGCCGCGGGGCCCGACTTCGCCGGCGCCGCGCCGCCAGCCCCCTTGGTTTGCCTGCGGGTTACGTGGGCTTAGAGTCGCCTTTCCCTGCAAAGGACCTTTTCTTGGCTTTGAGTTAACCTCTCGAGCCCCATCGGGAGCTTCCGCGGTCCCGGCGCTCAGGTCGGTCGTCGTTGACCACCATCTGCCTGAGCTGCTTTGGGGACCCTCAGCTGCTTTGCCAGGGGGGATCCTCCCCGTGTACTAAGCCACTTTCCGGATTTTTTAAAGGGTTATTTTTGCTCTTTCCGTGGAGAAACTTTCAAGGTTCTAGCTGCGAGGAGCTGGTGTGATTGAGACGGTGCTTTCCTCCGAGCGTGGTGTGGTCCTTAAAAAACAATTGGCCTCCGCTTCTTGCGCTGGGGATGGGATGTCGCCGAACAGGCTCCCTGCGCCGAGCGGCCCTGTGACTCAAGGCGTCTCTTGTCATCGCTGTCGGTGGTGCTTACAGGCCCTAGAGGAAGACAAGACTTGTCTTATGCAGTTGTTTTTCTCCCATAGAAACAATCTCATTGTAATCCGAGCAAAACTGTGTGTCTCAGCATGGCTCGAGTGGTTAAGCGTACACAGGAAAGCTCCGAGAATTACTACCCGGTTCGTCCAAGTCAGAGCGCAACTGGTACATTTTTGGAGTCGGGAAAAGTCGGAGGAAGAGTTCGGGCATCACTGTGCCTTTTGATTAATATTCCCCGGTCGTGTCGTTAGGACTGCTGTAGCTTTTATACCTCTCAGTGAGGGTATGAATTCTCAGCTTATTTCGGCCATTGCAGAGTAAGACATTTGAAATTGGTTCTGGAAGAAAAAAAAAGTCAGTGCTGATAATTTAGTATCTCGCCATAGCAATATTCTTATTTGAAGATTTCTAAAACTAAAACATAAGCGTAGCAGACACGTTTCGTTTATAACTTACGGAGTGGACCTCTACTGTTCCGATTGGCTTATGTAGTCAAATACTTGTGGAACGCCTGCTACGGGGTCTGGACGGTTCCTTCAGACCCACAGCCCCCCACTGTGGGGAAACCCTGAGCCCGTCACTCACCCCCGAGAGGTGTGGCCAGGGGAAGTGGTGACGATTCAGCTGGGAGCCAAGTGCCTCAGCGCTGCGGGCCCTGCCGAACGCTTTACACGCGCCGGCCGCGTTGTTAGGGCGGCTTCTGTGTTGCTCTGGGCGCTGCTAGGCCCTGGAAAGGGAGTATTAGGCAGAAAGCAGTCCCTGCACTTGAGGTTTTTTAGTTTTGTAATACTGCATTGGACATGGATGTTGACTAGGGCTGAGCGATGTTAGGAGTGAAATGTACCTTTACAAAAAAGTTTCAGCTGTATTATTTAAAATAACGGACAGTAGGTAGGAAACATTGCATCAGTGCAAAACTTAGATACCTAGTTTTTCATACGAAAAATATTTTTCTGCTTTTACCCAAATAAAATATACTCCTGGTGGTATAGTTAGAATGTTCTTTTATTCAACAATTGTTCAAGCTGTTAACTGTGGACCTGAATTTTGTGGGACTGAGAAATCAGTTAATGTGTGGACTTTCAGGCCGTTAAGGGCAGGTTAAGCAGTGAAGGCAAACTAACCGGGGTTCCACAAATTGTAAGCTTCCTTTGAAAATATTCTTGGGAATTCTGGTTAAAGGCTATGTCATATTATAATTAGGGTCAGTTAGCCTATATTCTTCTAATGGATATTTCCTATGTGGCAATTTGGCTTTGAGGGTAAAATATGACATAAATTTGGTACATTTTAATTCTAAGACAGTCAATCCTAAACACAGGGCCTGTCACTTTTATTTGGGTGACTCTGCCCCGAGATTTTCTCTCTACTTAGGTAAGACAGTATCTCACATTCAAATATTGGTAAAGAACCATTTGTAATAGTGTTGTTTTGGCTTCAGTTTCCTAGAAGGCTTGGAGTGAATGACCTGAAGCCCTCATTTCACTCACTATAGAAACTGGCGTCCAGATGGGGCAGTGGTCCCTTTAACCTTTAGGACAGGTATTGCTGTCCAGGAATTTCTTTCCTTGAGCATGGTAAATAGCCTTCCAGGATGTCATCTTTATAGGAGTGTATGTCCACCGGTTACTCTCCACTTCCAGTGAACAGTCAGCGATAGCATGCTACATGAGGCTGTTTTTCCCCCCTTTCTCTTGCCTCCCCTCCCTCTGGTTCAAGCTGTTGTTTCTCAGTCTAGTCGTGTAGGACCCAGCTCCCTGGCCCATGCTGGTCTTAGGAGCCTTGCACTCCCCCTGCTGAGAAAGTCGGTGGCTCACAGTAGCTCACAGCAGCTCCTGCTGGCTGCCGGCCACTCACACCGACCCCTGGCTGCTCACGGCAGCCCAGCTCCAGGGAGAGCCGTTGTTCACAATCCTAGCTGTAGAGGGTGCGGCTCACTGGCCTGTGTGGGAATCGAACCAGCGATCTCAGCGTTAGGAACACAACGCTCCAACCACCTGAGCCACCTGGCCAGCCTGAGTTGTTTTTTTAAGCTTCATGAATTGTCTGTATTTTCATCTTGAGACAAAGGTTCCATATTTTTGACCTTTTGTAAAGGTGTTTGAATTCCACACTGGCTTCCAAATTTAGGTTTAGTATTTGATTTTAGTTGGTAAAATTATACATAGTGCTTTAAAAAAATGTTTCAAATGATAATCCCATTAAAAGTTTGGGATTTGGTTAATGGAGGAGGACCAGGAATCCATTTTTAGAAACCTTAAATCCACCTTTTATGAGCCACCTTTTTTGTCTTTGGCTTCAGTCACCTCATGTCTCAGTACTTCCTACTTTTTCACTTCTGCGTCACCAGGTAGCTCGCTGCCTTGTAACTGTAGTCTTCCTAGAAAGATGTTTAATCAGGAATCCTGCTACCGATTCCTGATTGGCAGTTACTTTTCCTCTGACATCTTAATGTGAAAAATTTCGAACATACGGAAAAGTTGGAAGAACTGTGTAGTGAACACACATATACCCGCCACTTGGATTCTGTAATCAGCATTTTTCTGTTTGCTTTATCACATATCTCCCCATTATTGGATGGAATAGTTTACAAGGATGGATTTAATAGACTTGAGTTTGAAGGAGAATGAGATTGATATGCAGTTAGATATAAATCCTGGTTTTGAACTCTGTATCTTCAGCTCACATATCACTACCCCCCAGGGTTAGGATTGGTGGTTCTAGAAGGGCGGTCTAGAGTCAAGGCTCCTTCAGACTTGAACTGTACTATTGGTAGTATTTTCAGCTTTGAGTGTTCTAGAAACTACTCACAATCTGAATTTTTTGAAACCTCCAGCGGTGATAATAGATGGCTTTCTATAAGTTGGTTGCGGTGTCCCCTGTTAGTAGCAAAACATTAGAATTTCAGAATGGCTTTGGTATTTTTGCTGCATGAAACTACTCTATGAGTTCATACGTTTTCTAAGTAGTATATTCTTTGCATAGTTATGCCCTTACCGAAGGTCTGTGTTCGAGTCCCCATACCGTCTCAGTGTAAATCGAGGACTTGCTCTCAAGGGCTTTTACAATTTTTGAGCTTCCTGGATCCCTTACTTTTTTTTTTTTTTTTTTAAAGATTTTATTGGGGAAGGGGAACAGGACTTTATTGGGGAACAGTGTGTACTTCTAGGACTTTTTTCCAAGTCAAGTTGTTGTCCTTTCAATCTTAGTTGTGGAGGGTGCAGCTCAGTCCAGGTCCAGTTGCTGTTGCTAGTTGCAGGGGGCACAGCCCACCATCCTTTGCGAGAGTCAAACCGGCAACTTGTGGTTGAGAGGATGCGCTCCAACCAACTGAGCCATCCGGGAGCTCAGCGGCAGCTCAGCTCAAGGTGCCATGTTCGGTCTTAGTTGCAGGGGTCGGAGCCTACCATCCCTTGCGGGACTCGAGGAATTGACTGACAACCTTGTGGTTGAGAGCCCACTGGCCTATGTGGGAATTGAACCGGCAGCCTTTGGAGTTAGGAGCACGGAGCTCTAACCGCCTGAGCCACTGGGCCGGCCCCCCTTACTTTTTTTAACATGAGGAAATTGCTAATGTTTCTAGATTGATTTTTTTTTTTAAAGTTTTGGTTTATAGATTTCAGGAGTTGACACCGAAATTTACCCAAAACATTTTAAGTAAAAAGTTTGCTTAAAATTCTTCTGATGGAAAAATAAAGAACATAATAGGAACATAAGTTATTGGCTTTAATCTTGGTCATTTCTACTAGATGGAGCAGAAGCACTCATGTGAACTTCCTTCCAGTGGATTCATTCTCATTTTCTAGAGTTACGGCATCTTTCAAAGATTAAAAAGAGGTTAAACTGAGCAGTTAAATATATAAAATTGGAAATTCCAGAGCAAATAGTAACTTCGAGAAAATCGGCAGCAGCATCAGTCCAGGCTGTGACCAAATAGGGCTCCATTCTTCCTGTGGGGAGAAGCTGTGACTTCGCCCAGAACCCATGTTGACTTTGGCCTCTGGCGTTTATTTGCGGAGTGTGTTCAAATGGAGTGAATAAATACACTAATGGGAGGCAGATAACTGTTTTCATTTTCTTTTTATCTGTTTTAAAAATTAAGTAAATATTTAAATCCAAGGTTGGACATGTACTTTATTTAAAGTTATAATTTTATATAATAGTTTTCTTATAGAACACAGATTTATAGCAAACAATGATTGGTTATAAAATTTCAGTCAATATCCAGTTATGTCTTTACTTTGAATTTCTTTACAGTTAAACCTTTCTTTCAAAAGATAATGCTTCAGTTAAAGACGAAGTTTCTGGAAGAGAAATTTTGGCGCCTTTAAAAGTATTTATACTAATGGCTTTGTTCCTCTTACATATAAAGAAGAGACTTAGGCCAGGATCTTAAAGGAAGTGCTGCTACATTTTAACATAGAATCTTTATAGCTGCTTATCCTGGACATTAAGTAGCAATAACTGTTAACGTTTTTTACACAATATCATTTGTAATTTTGAACAGGTTCACTTACCATGGTGTTAGGCTCAGCTCTCTTCCTCAGCTGCCACATCCAACCTGTGGCCAAGTGTGCTCGTTTTGCCTCAAGTCTGGGTAGCTCTCGAAATGGCCCACTTCTCTACCCCCCACACCCCCTTCTGGTCCAGACCCCCGTGGCTGGCAACTGGAATGGAGCAGCAGCTGCAGCTTCCTTAGATTCCTGCCTCAGGTCCCAGCTTCCTCAGTCTTTGCACACTGCAGTCAAAGGCTTCTGCTAAAAATGCAAATCTCTTGGTTTCTTGGCAACTGAAAGCCTTCTGTGACTTCCCAAGTAAGATCAAGTCCCATGTTCTTAACAAGAAGAGACGACAACCTCTTCAAATTTTCCTCTGCCACTTCCCCCTTACTTCTTCATTCTTCAGGTATAGCGGGCTTCTTGGCGTCCTGGGCCTCCCCCTACGCTGCCACTTTGCCGAGAACATTCTCCCTCCCGTGTCTGTCCTGCTAAGCCTCAGCATACGTTACAGCCGCCCCCAAGACCAGGGCAGATCTCTTTGCTGTACATTTCAGAGCATCCCAGAAAACTCTTGTGTCACGACTGCATTCTTCACTTTTGAATTAAATAACTGCATAAATTCCACAAGGTCATGTTCATTGCAGTGTCTTTAGCACCTCGTACACTTCCTGGCATAGCACACAGTTTGTTGGTACAGATTGAAATGGAATTAATACTCACAATGGTTTCGTGACCGAGTTGGTAGTTTCGCATCCATTTTACAGTTGAGAAAACGGGAGGCATAAGGAAGTTCAAACTTACCCCAAAATTCTAGCCAGTGAGTGATGGAGTTGGCGTTGGGTGGATCTCAGATCCGGGGTAATGACTACAAATCTTAGGCTCCTGCTCCTACAGGTTTATTTGACATTCTAAGCTTTTAACAAAATGTATGGTCTGTGAGTCATCTCTGTTTAGAAAGCCTTTAGGAGTGGGAAGCTTCCTCCTGATGATGTAATGTTTGACTCTGAGGTCTTCAGGGTGGGGAGGTCCAACTTTTTGGTAAGCCCTTAATGTTATGAGTGAAACAAGTATTGGCAAGACTGTGTTATCTGCCCTTGTTGAGAGGTTTTGCTTTAAGCTAAGAGTGCAGAGAAAATAGAAAAGCACATAACTTCTGGATGGTGAATCCTAATTTATAGTAGTTGAGATTGAACAACAAAATCCTACAACCCACGTCCAGGGTGTCATCATAACTTTAGTAAGCCAACAGGAGACGGCAGAGAGATGCGCTCCTGTGAGGAGAGCATTCGGTGAACCACTGGGTGGCTGGGGTCACAGGCTCTGGAAGCCCCTGAACTCATCATATGAATGTTGTAAAATCTGGAGACTGCTTCTTGGCTAACGCTGCAGTAATCTTAATTTTTAAGTGATGTTCTCTGGAAAACAATTGAAGTGGTTGGAAGACTTCCATCCCCATTCTGACCACTGCCTGATGGTACACTGTACCCCATTACCGGAGGCCTTCTGGTCTCTGGAGTATTTGTGCATGGTTCTCTTTTACTTGCTCCTCTTTTGCAGCTGTCTGGGAAGTTTACTCCTGTATCCCTGAGCCACTAATTAATACGTCTGGATTCTGCTGTGTTAGCTGCTCTAAAAGCTTGTGGTGATATGTGAGGGGGGGGTAGCACATGAATACAGATGAATTAAAGTGAGAATAGTTCTGTGTGGTGGTTATGACTAAGCACTCTGTTCAGAGAACAGTCACCACTGATTGCCAGCAGGATGGCTTTAGGAAGGTGCTGGAATTTGAGCTGCCACTCTGAGGCAACAAAATCTATTACTTAGCGACAGAGTGGGAATTGCAGAGGAAAGCTATAGTTGCACGTTAGTATTCATCAGAATAATTTGAGGGTAGAATTGAAGATTCTTGGATGAAAGACTCCTACAGATGGCCACAGAAAAGACTTTCAATTTTAAAACACTGTTCTTGTAATATTTCTTGACTATTATGCTAATATCATCCACCTAAACCGGATGCGAAGGCCCCTGCCTGCCTTGCTGAGAAATTTAGTCTGTTTACTTTACATTTCAGGATGGAAATATATGAGTAGTGTTAAAAGGTTATAGCAACAGTTTTCCTTAAATGCTAAGTACTTGGTGTATACGCTTTGCTTTTTCTATAAATTATTTTAACAGAATAATGAAACTAGGATTACATTCATGTTGACTAAGTAACTTACACTTTTTTTCTCTCTCCCTGTAGAGCTGTAGGTAAAACTTGCCTCCTGATCAGTTACACAACCAATGCATTTCCGGGAGAGTATATCCCCACTGTGTAAGTATTTTGAGTTAAATTGGGAATTAACTTGTCTGTGATAAGTTTTTCGGACACCTCTGACCTTTGTTTTGCTATAAAGCAATTCTTAATCCTTACATGAAGAGAGAAGATTAGTTTTCATCTCATTCACCAAAGTCTAGTTATAAGGTATTTGGGCTTTTAAATAATACTTAATGTAAAGTTCCACATAGTGATAAACACACAGCTTTCCTCATTGATTTTTAGACATTCAGGAAACAAAAGACAGTTAACTAATTGAAGTATAGAGACTGGCTAATGTAAGAGTTTCAGATAAATTTGGCCTTCTAAGCTCTGTGTGTGAAGGAACTGGAACGTTAACCTGTTTTAATTGGCCTTTCCGGCAAGTAATCTGCTAGTTACACGTCACCGTTGAGTTCTGGCATTGAAACGAGGGGGAGCCTATGGAGGACGGAATTGCTAATTCCATAGGGCAGCAGAATTGGATGCAGGTGGTAAACTGGGTTACTAGGGAGCCCATGTAGCCTGCTGAGCCTCAGAGCAGTCTGTCCTCACAGCTGCCGTGCTGCTGGAAGGAAACCTCAGGTCCCACGCGTGTCACCCGAGGCACAGCAGTCATACGCAGGGGCTCCCACGGGTGTCATGCCTGTTTTCATATAAGTGGAGTCATACTGTCCATGTTGTCCTGCTTTGATAGTGGGGACTTCCTTATCATACTGTAGCTGATATTAACCTCTTGGGGGCATTACAGACAGTGCTGTGTCTCTGTGCACATGTGACAGAGTGGAATTGGGCCAAATCAAAAGGGAATGGACATTTTAAATGTTGACAGACACTACCCATTTACTGTCTAAAAGGCTATCACTTTGACCAGCTGTGACTGAAACGACCCTTTAATACATGCTGGCCCACATGCATCGAAAAAAGTTACCTCATTTGCATTTCTGATCATCAGTGGGGTTAAAATCTTTTGAATGTTTAACTGTCCATTTATAGTCTTCTATGAATTGACTGTTGAAATTCTTTGCTTATTTTTCTACTGAAATTTTTTCTTACTGATGGAACTTTTGTATATAAAAAACATTAATCTCTCTGTCTCTCATTTGTCTTTGAACTTTGTTATGGTGTCTTCTGCCATAAAGAAGTGTAACATTTTTATGTAAATATGCCCCTCTCCCCTTTCCCTGAGTTTTATGTCTTACTTAGGAAGACCATTCCTACTTCAGTGATGCAAAAATATTCTCTAGTGATTTTTCTAAGATTTTTGTGGTTAAAAGTTTTATCTTTAATTCACTTGAATTTATTTTTTGGTAGAGTGTGAGACAGGAACCTGATTGTTTTTCCCAGATGGGGAAAAAAGTCACACTACCATTTATTGAATAATCTACCTTTTTCTCGTGGAGTCAGAGGTACAACACATCAAACCTTTTCTTTATGAAAGCTCGTTTGCTCGTTAAATTCTGTAAACCACGTTGGAACCTTAATCAGACCTTGACTTTGCTATCCCAGTGTAGTAAGACCTTAAGTTTTAATCTTCAGACTGTGTGAAAATGAATTCTGGAGTTTTAATTTAAAGGGTTATGTATTGTATTCTGTTTGGCACTTGCCCTGGTTCAAATGGCAATGCCAGCTTCTCTTTTTAATGAACTACTCTATGATATTTGTAAATTTTTAATGCCAACCTTATTTTTCCCTGTCAGCCTGTAGGCTTTTCTGGGCTGCCTCTTATAGTTAACTAACTTGTGTGTAGCAACTTGAAATTAACTGACATGTGTGTGTAATCTGGTACACTCACTTTGAAAATGTGATGCAAAAGCTTCTCAAAGCCTCTGCACTTTGGTGACCAACATATGACTAACTACCACCCTACACTCGGGGGTGTTGCAGGTGCCATCTTGTTGAAAGCAAGTCACACTAGCCTGTGAATAACTCAACAAGTGGGATTTGAAAGAGGGACTAATTTTATACTTTATTTCTTCCTGGGAGAAAAATCTTAATATTCTGCTTATTAAAGGTAAATCTTTTTCATTGCTGACAGTAATTTGTTTCAGTGAAACTTGGTAGCTTTCCTTTGTTTTTCAGGCATTTTCCTCAAGTTGTGCATTTGTTTCCCTCAGACTGTACCCTGTTTTCCCTCCATTTCAAAACTCGTAAGGCTGCGCCTCATGCCTGCAGGAGGGGCATCTGCTGGCCTGGTGGCCTCCGGCCCTTCCCAGCCTCTCAGGACCACCTCCTCTGAGACCCCTGCTAGGTCAGCGACTCGGGTCCTGGACCTGTGCCTTATGCTCCAAGGCTAAAGACTAACCATCTTCCTCCGTCCTACAGCTTTGACAACTATTCTGCCAATGTGATGGTCGATGGGAAACCCGTGAATCTGGGCTTGTGGGATACTGCGGGACAAGAGGACTACGACCGACTACGGCCGCTCTCCTATCCGCAGACAGTAAGGGTCCTGCCTGGGTTCTAATGTGTCCTTACAGTACACAGGTCCTGAGTGTTTCCTTATTGCACGCCGCCTATGGATTTGTTCATATGTACTGCCGCCTGGGGTATGTGAGTGTAGCAAGTGAGGTGAGATTAGTGCAGGTGTGCAGAGCCCCCTCGATGCAAACCACGGCTTTGTTTTTATGTTCTGAGCATTGCCAGTTACTGATACTGCGCTTGCATTTCATTTAGCAGTTTACATTGTCATTTAGCTGTATGAAACAGATACTGTTTTGTTTTTGCAAACCAGTTTTAACAACTGTTAGTTACAAGATACCGTGTTTCCCCGATTCTAATGTGTCTTTTGGAGCAAAAAGTAATATAAGACCCGGTATTAATATAAGACTGGGTCTATAATATAATATAATATAATATAATATAATATAATATAACATAACATAACATAACATAATATAATATAACATATAATTAATATAAGACCGGGCCTTATATTAATTTTTGCTCTAAAAGATGCATTAGAGCTGATGGTCCCGCCACGTCTCATTTTCGGGGAAACACGGTGGTTAAGATTGTGGTTCCTGTAGATGAAGTTAGTATTACAACTAACCTTGTGTAAAACGTGCCTATTTTCTGTGGCTTTAGCACCTAAGTCTTCTCTGTGTAGATCGAGGTTTCAGTTCTGTAAAAATGTGTTCATTGTGTCCAGTCAGAAAAACTTTCAGTTTTGCTTCTATATCAGACAGCTAAATAATCTATTTACCAAAGCTAATTAGAGCAGGAGCTGGTGAAAACCTGGGAAGAAGCCACTTCTCTTTAAGCAGTTGTCTTACTTGTATCATTTGCTTCTCTTGTTACATGTTTGTTCTTCCTTTTAAAAGTCTTTTCAAACAACTTGGGAGACTTTGTGACTAACTGGCAGTATACACAGTATAAAGGCAGTTGAGCAAAGTCCCCTTGTCTCTCTTCCTAGCTGTGTGGCCTTGGGCAGCTTTCTTCATCTCTGCTCTTTACTTCTTTCTTCAAAGTTTAATACATGTGAAGCACTGCACGCACATTACAGATACCCCAGGGCAACTGCTGTTGGGGTTCCTCCTCTCTTATGTGGGTGTATTGATCTGGATTGCTCCTCATTTCACAGCCAAACCCAAATTCCTGGGAGTTGTCCTCTCAGCAGGCCAGGCTGGCCAGAGGGGTTAAGGTCAGTGTCAGGAGACATCTGGAGAAGGCAGGCTTTGATCCTTCCATTGATTTAAGATTGATTTCACCATCACTGTCTTGGGAGGGAGTGCAGGTGAAAAACAACTAATTAGTTCCAGGCTACTGAAATCTTGTTTTTTGTTTTTAAATTAACTTCCTATTTAGTAATGATAGTTTTAAACTTTTGAAGGCAGCTTTTTCCATGCAACAGTCATTGTCTTTTTGTTTATTTCCTGTTAGAGGAATTGCCAGATAGTCTCTTTGACCTATAGTTTTTGATAATCAGCCTTTAACTGAATTCTGGTGACAGTGCTAAACAAAGTGCAAACCTCTAAAACAGGGGTTTTGAATTGCATCGTTTTCCAGTTAATCTCCAGCTGAAAATTAACTGAATAAGTATACAAACCAGCTAATTCACAAATGGTGCCAGATCTGCAAGATGTTTAGGAAACTATTCCATAACAAGCAGTGCTCAGTAATTCCAGATTCTGAATGGATTTGCAGACATAGTGACTGGTCGAGGCGGAGTCTCCAACCCCCTGGATACATCTGGAAGGGCGGGGTGCACTCAGCTATGGCCTGTGACTCAAAGGGTCGGGTGTGCCCTTTTTCTCTGAGGAAGTCACCCACGGGAAGTCACAGGTGACTTGGCAGGAGGCCTGCTTTGTGCTGAAGAACACAGGCAGTAACCAGCTGAGTCAGGCTGTGGTGGCGAGGCTGCAGTCGAGTGGCTGTCGTCCTTCTGGAGCCAGGCTTTGGACTGTGGTGTCACATTCTGGGAGGCAACAGGCTGTTTTCCTATCAAATACTGAATAGCAAAGAGGGAGTGAGATGTGCTTCCGGCCCTCAGGTAGGTCACAGGTACCTTGATACGCCCAGCAGGGGCATGCCAAGAGTGAGGCATGGGACTTGGGACTGCCCAAGAGCGAGAGACAGCAGCCAGACATGCCCGCCAGGCCTCCTTTGACATGAGGATGTATTCTTGGCTTCTGAGGGGCAGGCCCCAAGTGCCGAGGGACTGCTGCTTACAAGGTCCCTTCCTTTGAGCCGTGCTGTCCTTCCAGGATTTCTTGCTGGCAACAAGGAAGAAAGCTACACTTGGTACCAAGTGGGACATGGTCTCGGTTGTTGGCTCTCTGGTCCACAGGCCTGTTCACGTGGCTTATCCATGACTGCTCAGACCCACTCTGGCAGGGCCAGTTGGCAAATGTCTTATCTGAGGCGTCCTGAAAAAGGACGTTCGCTGTGTTTCCTGTGGCTGTTTGATGCTGATGTCACTCAGTGTTGGGTAGCTCTGTGTAGCTAAGTGAAATCGGTGAAACCGTTAGCTTCTACTTCATTCTCCAAAAGATGGTGAGCAAGTACTCATCATCTTCAGTGTAAATTGCCCTTCAGCCTTTCATTTTTCTAAATTAAGTAATCCTTAGGGCTTTTCTGTCCGTAGTAAATTGTCTTTACCTTCTCCTTTAAAAAGATTGTGTAAGATCTGCATGTTCACCTTCAGGTGGCGTGCTCAGAAGCAGGGCGGGGTCCACAAAGTACGAAGCCCCACATCGTGCCCTGGGTCTGCTCACTGTGCGCTTACTGGCTCCAGTGTTTAGTGGTGTGAGTGGGGACACACGTGCCTCGCCAGAGTCACAAGGCCCGAGACCTGTGTGTGCTGAGACGCACGCCGTGGCTGGTTTGCTTACATCTGCTGGCTTCTGTTCGGGTCAGCCAGGACCCCAGTGGTTCATGCCAGTCTTTCCATTTTCTGTATGTGACTTGAGAAGGGTTTTAAAATACGGGGATAGATGGCTGCAGTATTCGAGAAGAAGAAAAGCCGTAGTGTTTAGCTTGATTGTTAAGATTTTCCAAAGTTTTCGGGCTTTGTTAGGTTGGCTGTTGCAGCATTAGTGTCCTCCAGCCAAAGCTCTTGAGAGACACACCTGTGGTTAAACAGAATTGGGGCTGTTACTCTGTCCCAAGGAAGACAGACACACACTTTGGGGGACTGGGGTGAGCATTGGGCTTGGGTGGGGTGATTTGGGCGAGGGCTCAGCGAAGCGGGGGTTTGCTCTGGCTTGGATGCTGACAGGAAGCAGGGTAGTTCTAGGGTTGAGTATTGGAATAAACCTTACCTGGAAGGTGGGGATGGAGCAAGGCTAAAGCTGTGATTGGTACAGAAGTGGTCACATACATGTTCGCCTCAGCTGGGAGACGGGGTGTTTGGCAGTTTGCATGTGACCTTGGATTTGTCTGTGCTTAGACAAGATTGTGGCGTGCCCTTCTGTTTATTTCTTTATTTTTGGTCTCAATTTCAGCTTGGTCACACAGTCCCTTGTCTGATGTTGGTGTCCTGGGACATTGTGTGATTCCACACAAACTGGCCGTGGCAGAGTGGCGGGCTGCTCTTCTCGTCACCCTCAGCGTGGTTAGCGCCACGCTGATGATACGCGTGCAGTGGCTTTTCTCTGCCGTTGTATGTCCTGGTCTTTTTTCTGGCGCATGGAATGCCTGTATTAAAAATTATTCCAAGCCTGAAAGTAAAACCATGGTGGAAAGCATTTGGAAGAGAGTAAAATGAGAACATGAGAAACGGTAGTGCTTTTGGAGTGCTGAGATTCCAGCCATCCAGAGGTCTGCCCGCTCTCGTTCTGCTAAGGCAGACTCGTCTTTTTGTGGTAAGAACTGCTGTGCTTTTGACCAGAGAGGGAGGACAGGTGTGCGAGACAGGAGTGACAGAGTCACTGAAGGCCCACTGGGAGTCGGCGTGGTCAGAAATGACTGCTGATGCCAGGAAAGGAGCGTTCGAGTCCAGACGAAGGGTGGGCCTGGGGCCTTGACAGCGCAGTGGACTAAAGAGGCTCCAGAACACACAAGTGACCTGTGAGGAAAGCAGAGTGCGGCCACACCGCAGGTGGCCGTGCTGGGAAGCTCTCAGTGTCACAAGGACAGGCAGATAGATAGAGGGGCCTCCAGGCAGGGAAGAGCAGCATGGACGGACAGCACAGGGCATCAGGGCCGAACGCACAGGTCGGAACAGTCCATGCCAGGTCAGTGTCAGAAGCACAAAAAGTGTTTCCTTAAAGCCATATTTACTGGGGGAAGGAAAAGGAAGGAGGAAGGAACGGGCAGATGGTGTAACATTAACGAAGGATGGAGAGCATGTTCTTAATCCAAAAAGATGTTCTTAAAAATTGAAGAGGGTAGAACAGCTGTGGCTAGAGGACATTTTGAAGCTGAGTTTGTGGCCAGTCCATCCCCACGGGTCCCGGTATGACAGTGAAGACTGGGGTCACGTCACGGCCTTGAGGACACCTCTTCACGACAGTCAGTCACAGATTGAACCTGGAAGTTATGGGACCTTGACTCAGAGCAGCTTGAGTGAGAGGAAATTAAGATGATTCTCTTTTCTGTCTGTCTCTGAAAGTGTTCCAGGGCTCTGTTGAATTCTAGGGTTTGTGTTGCTGCAAGAGCCAGCCTTTCCATTTTGGGGGGACAAGGGGATGAATGGAAAGCACTGTGATGAACACTGGCCATGCTGTCACTTCTGGGCCGCCTCATCCCGATGTGCAGGGGCGGGGGGTTGCAGGTCCCAGTGCAGCAACACTGTTGTCTCAGTAATGCAGGCCCCTCAGCTCAGAGCCCCTCCCCGCGTTTGTGCACAGGCAGACTTGTCATGGCCACAGCTCGCGGGCCTGGCCTGTTCCCGGACAGGTGCCTCTGCCCTTGGCTGTGGCCTCACTGGGCTCGTGTCGGAGAACTTGGATGGAGATCTGTGAAAGGTGTGCGTGGCTAATGGATGCCAGTGACAGCACACGACGTGCCTTTGTAGAGGGAGGGACTGAGCATTAACGTCCTGGGCAAAGGAACCCACCGTGTTTGCTGCCCCGGGGGAGCGCCCGTCTCCTCTCAGTATTTACGTGACCTCTGCTCACCACCGTTGCCCTTCACACAGCCCCTCCTTATGCTGCCTTGGCCACGTTAGTAGGTGGAGTGTTTTGGTGGCATTTGGCAGCGTAGACCTGTGAGATGATTATCTGCTTCCAGATCCAAACCTTGGGAGGGTTGAGACCGAATTCTGATGAAGAAAAAAATAACAGGCTGTATTGATGTTTGTTTTCCTCAGTTTTTACTAACCTCAAACGAAGTTCTCATGCATTACTAGGTTGGAGAAACGTATGGTAAGGATAGAACCTCCAGGGGCAAAGACAAGCCGATTGCCGTATGTAAAACTTTCAGTCGACTTCAGTTTCAAGCTTTATCTGTTCTCTCGTTTCATAGTTTTCCTAGGATTTCCTGTTGAGCCTCACCTCCCTTGAGTGTCTTATATTTAATTCACTCAAGGTTGGGGTTTTGCTTGATGACACGTGCTTTCATTAGAGCGTGCCAGTTTACCTACCAGCTGGAATCAAAGCGGTTTGGAAACTGCTTTCTTCCCTCCTCCTGAGTGAAAGGAGGAAGAGGCTTTGAGGAAAGGTCCTCTCCCCAGGCTGGTGGAGGTGGAAACCTGGAAACTCCCACGGGCCCTGCGCTTGGTCGGGCAGGACTAACTGGGGCTGCCAGGGCCTCCTCCGCGGTGGTGTCCCGGTGCCTGGCCTGGCTGGGTGTGGCTGTGTGGGCGGCGCTGGTGAGCTAACCCCACTCTGCTTGGAAGTGTCCTAATCAGCTCAGGGGCCAAAATGTCATGGTGATTCTTGGACAAGCTTGTGCATGCGCTAGCATTTTGAAAACGTTCATAAAAAGCTGTTGTGTGGGATGTTTCTTTCCTTTTCAGGTACGAGATACCAGCTGGATGATTGAAAGTGTTAGCTTGGGATTGGGTGCATTTCACAAAGTAGCGTAATTGCCTTTTTCCAGGAAAATGTTTTATAAACTTAGTATTTTAGAAATACATGGGCATTTTTTAATCCAGGCAAATATTTAGACTTTTCACATAGTACAGAATGGGAGAAACAACCCAAATCTTTGACTTTTAGCCAGAAATTCTTCCAGGTACTTATTCTGCACCTACTTCTTTCTTTAACTCAACTTCAGCTACAGCTTCCTGGGGCACGTTCTCCAGAGGCCATGTTTGGGTGCAGGGCTGTGACAGCTAGGAAGACACGCACCACTTACACACTAGACCAGCCTATATCACAGGGAAACGTGTTCATTTAGCAAATACTTGAGACCGGGTTGGGGCCAGCGACTGTTGGCAGTTCTTAAGAAGCAGTTTAATTGAAACCGAGCGATCATCGAAAAATGTTTATACTTCACGTGCAGACGGAGAAGCTTGATTAAAAGCATACCATTTGTAGCTGATACTTTGAGAAACAGACCAAATTTTACCGAACTATTGGAGTAGTACCTTGAACTTGATTTTTGTCCCTGAGTATAACAGACCATTAGGTTCCCAGTGGGACTTGGGGATGATGGAAAAGAGGCCTCGCGGGGGTCTGATTTGATGCCTCCGTGGCTTCAAGTAACTTGTAGCATATTCCGCCCTCCACTTCCCCCTTCTCACACGTAACTGGCTGTTTCACCTGCTGGTTCTGGGGTGGGAGCCATCTGACAAAAACCAAGGGGTGTGTCTGAGGAGTGAGCTTTGGACACAGGCTGTGGTGCTCAGCAGTGCACGCACTTGGCTGGTGAGCCATTCCCAGCAGCATTTAGAAAGCGAGTGCGTTGGTCATCGCCAGGTCATTTTCTAAATGCCTCCCTGTGTTTCCTTTTTACAGGATGTATTCTTAATTTGCTTTTCTCTTGTGAGTCCTGCATCATTTGAAAATGTTCGTGCAAAGGTAAGTGGGATTTAGAAAAATATTTTGTTATATAATGTCATTTTCAGGAAGAAACATTAAGAAATAAAATGCCATTGACTGATAGAAATTTTCCATTATTTAAATTGTTTTTAGTAATGTTAAGGTAGTAATCAGCTTTTTAAGTATATGACTTCAGTATGCAGAATTCTAAAGTTTCAGACTCTGATTCAGAAGTTCTGTGTTCCTTGTTAAAATAACGAAGCCCTTTGGAGTCAGTCTAATACAAATGATGGCCATTACTTTTACTCTTGCATCTTTCACAAACAGTGAAACAATACATGCAAGATGTTCTTTCATCGTAGTGATTGGTAATGGCGACAGCTGTCTAGATAGTTTATTCTCATCCCCGAATATAAAGTACTTTCCAAGCTGATCTAAGAATTTGACTCATTGTACCAAAAATAAAGTGGATTGGGGGTGGGGGAGACCTTGCCATCCTCATTCCCTCTTGCACTTACTGACAAATAGCGCCTGTCTTGTGGGGGTAACTTGGGAGTCCTGCTTCCTAATCCAACGTCCGCAGGTAGTCGCGTGTCCCGGTGGTCCAGGTGGCCCCCGTCTCTAGGTAGTCCTGTGGTCCTTGAAGGTATGAGTAGTAGGTGTGAACAAGGCTGGAGAGGGGGCACAGTTTCCTGCATGAAGGCCTGTAGGGACATGTGACAAAGGGGTGGTGGACACGTTTTTCAAGTGTGTGGCCGTAATTGAGGTGAAGAACGTTCATAAAGGAGTGTCATACCTTTTCCCTTTCTTCGTATCCAGTGGTATCCTGAAGTGCGACACCATTGTCCCAACACTCCCATCATCCTGGTGGGGACTAAGCTTGATCTCAGGGACGATAAAGACACGATTGAGAAACTGAAGGAGAAGAAGCTGACGCCCATCACCTACCCACAGGGCTTAGCCATGGCTAAGGAGATAGGTATGAAGTGCATTGTTCATGTTTGCTTTACACGCGGTTTTCCTTTCCTGATACAGACTGGGGCCCCGTCTGGGGAAGTGGAGAGCCCCGCCTGCTCTGGGTGTGGCTTACTTTCGGGGAAGCAGCTAGGCAAGGCGCGTGGTGTTCAGTGTTCGGGAGGAGGAGGTGCGGTTAGGCATTGCTGTGCTGTGCCTCGCCCGGCCTGGGGGGCTGCCTCACCCGCTCTGCTCAGAAAAGGGGGGGTCGGCATGCACACTGCCACAGGGCTGTAAGAGACCGTGCTTCTTGGCAGGTGCTGTAAAGTACCTGGAGTGCTCGGCTCTCACACAGCGTGGCCTCAAGACAGTGTTTGATGAAGCCATTCGAGCTGTTCTCTGCCCACCTCCTGTCAAGAAGAGGAAGAGAAAATGCCTGCTGTTGTAAATGTCTGGGCCCCCGTCTCCTGCTGCCCTGTGCCCTTGGAACCTTTGTACGCTTTGCTCAAAAAACGATGGAGCCTTCGCACTCAATGCCAAGTTTTTGTTACAGATTAGTTTTTCCATAAAACCATTTTGAACCAATCAGTAATTTTTAGGTTTTGTTTGTTTAAAGTGTAAGAGTTCAAACTTTCACATTCTATTAAAATTTAGCCCTAAAATGACAAGCTTTCTTAAGGCCTTATTTTTCAAAAGCCCCTATTCTTGCTCAGAGTAAGAGTTGCCAAAATACCGTGAACTAAATTGCATTGTGCTAAGAACACTAAGCACTAAACTGTTGAAAGACCTTTGTCTTTAAGAAAACGTAGCTTCTGAAGTTAGGAAAGGCAGACACTTTCTCATTTCACACACAGCAGTACAGCCTCTTCTGAAATGTTGCCATTTAATGCATTGCCCATGTTCCCCTAACATTGTACTGTATGTCACAATGGAGTGACTGCAACTACTCAACTCTTTGGATGGATCTCCTTGATTTCGTAGTGAGATTTTTTTTTAAAAAAAATTAGTGTATTAGCTTTTGCTGAGATTTTGGACAGAACTCTTCCGTGTCCCTCTGATGAAGTGTTCTGCTGTAGCTGCGGGCGCACTGTGGTGGAGGGTGTGCGACACTTGATGGGATCAAAGGACAAAGACAGTATTTCGACAAACTGAAGTGGAGATTAATTTACACTACACTGTACACGTAATAATTCAACGGAACAGAAGTGTCACGGGTAAAATTTTTAAAAGGTTAATTTCCAGTGCAGTAGATGAAGAAAGTCGGTATTAATGAGTTAATCACTAAGTGTTTTTTTAAGCTTTTCTTTTTTTTTTTTTTTTTTTAATTTGCAGCCCCTCCCAAAATCGGGCATTTAATTCATCTTTGAACTGGTCATTCCCATAGTTGCTAACTTAGTAAGTGCTTTTCTTATAGAACCTAATGAGCAATATGCCTCCTTGTATTATAATTTTTCTTGATAATGCATTAGAAACTTTTTTTGTAGACTAGTAAAAGTGCATTCCTGTTTTCATGTTACTTTATTCAAGCTAGTAAGTGCTTTCCTTAGTTTTCTAGTAACTAGATGTAAAAATCATGTGTTGCATCTTTACGGTTTTTAAAATATTTGATATTCTTAAACTACGAACCTTCACATCACTGTCTTGCCAGATCACCGACCTGTCCCCTGACTAACGCTGACACTCCTGCCATGCCCGTGCGGGCACGCTTCCTTCCCGTGGCTCTAACAGTGTTCCCTTGGGTCTGTGGGGTTGTGTAAGCCCCGTGCTCGTGCTCATGGAGTTCCCTACAACTTACCCACTGGCAAGCATACAAGGTTGGACCTTTCAACCACTAGAAAATTTTTTAAATTGACAGTTGCAGATTGTGGAGTGTTTTTACATTGATCTTTTGCTAATGCAATTAGCAGTATGTTTTGCATGTATGAATTAATAAATCCTTGAATCATATGACTGGTAATAGTGACTTCTTAAGAGCTTCGTGAACAAATGTATGTTGGCCTCACTTGAAAATACTGGGTTGTTGAAGTTCATTTTTAATGTGTTTTCCAGCTGGGTGACAGGGAGTGAGTGGCCCCTTCAGGGGGAGAAGATGGATGAGTCGGCAAACAATGGGGGATGGTGTTTGGTTTCATACCTGTTGAATGTTGGTGAGACTCAATGTGACGTCCATCTCGGCCAGGGCTCTGGGCTGAAAATGAGATGCTGGGACCCAAGTTGGCATCTTGGTAGGGCAGAAGCTATCTGACAACAGGACTTTAAGATCCCTTCTAGATAGCCTGAAATTGTGCTGTAAATAGTTCATGCTAGAATCCATTTTCTAAATTGTTTTTCTTGTTTTGAAGAAAATTAGTGTTTTAAACCAAAGGTAAATAAGCTATTTAAAGACCAAATCATCCTTAAGCTTTGCTACAAAAACAGCAATCGTCCCCTTTTACACCCTCCTCAGGAGCAACTACTTTTTTTGAGTTCTTCTAATTTTGGATTTGTCTCCACATGTCTAAATCATATGCGTTCTTTTTTTTTTACTTACTAGCTCACCAGCTTATTATAAAAGGCTCTAACTCAGGAACAGCCAGATGGAAGATGTGTGGGGCCCGGTGGGGGGAAAGGGCGCGGAGCTCCCATGTCCTCCCCAAATCTCCATGTGTTCGCTCACCTGGAAGCTCTCAGGACCCCATCCTTTGAGTTTGTATGGAAGCTTCACCACACAGGCAGAATTTGGTAATTTAACTTTATTTCCAGCTGTTGTCTAAGTCGCTCAAGATGTTCAAATAGATTGTGTTTCATCAGTTTTCATTTTCATAGTTTCCGAATCCTGTGACCACCATTTCTCTTAGGTGTTGAGCTTGTGCCTACACCTGACTCCTTGTTTTTAAATTTACTTCCTCATTTTGATGAACAGATTTTCCAAGAGCTTCCTGAGGAAGAATGCGTGGGAAATCTGTTTTTGAGCCCTTACATCTTTAAAAATAACTTCATTCTACCCTGATACTTTCTGACTGGGTCTAAAATCTCAGGTTCAAAGTAACTTCAGATTTTTGGAGGTGGTTCTCCCAGTCCTCCTCGGCCATTTCCATTGCAGGGGGAATGCTTTCATTTACAAGTCTCGCGGGATTTTCCCTTTGTCTTGTGTCCTGGTTTTTATCCCTTGTGCTCTGCGGGCTCTTTCCATCTGGAAACTCACGTCTCCCATTATTCAGGGATCCATTTCTGCTGATTTCATCTTCCATGCTTTTAATTTTCAGGCGTCCTTTTTTTATTCTGTAAACAGCACTGTCTGTTCCCAAGCTGTAGCTGGGGTTGTTGGAAGCTTCTCCCACATGTTTCTCTTGGCTCCTGTTCCAAGTGTCTGACAATCCTTAGCTCATGCTTAAAGGTTGAGAACCTCAAAAGCAGACTGGAAGCTGAGCACAGGTGTGTCATAGTAGGGCAGTGTGTCTGAGATCTCTTAACCTTTGTGCCCTAAGAATGTATAGGAACTGTTTAAAAATGAAACTTGTAGCAATCGGACATTACCATGGCATTTCAATGGAAGTTTTGAGTCCTTCGCAGGTTTTCAGAAGCTAAGGTGATCTGACAGCTAAGGTCCTGAGGGGAGGTATCTCTAGAGGTCAGATTTTCCTGGGGGTTTCTTGAAGGTCCTAGGAGCCCAGTGGGAGGAGTTGAGGAATGTCATTGCCTAGCCCTCAACTGGGCTGGTGTCTCGCCCTGCTGACCCCATGCCAAAGCAAATGAAGGGCCAGGTTCTTAACAGCTTTCAAGTAAAGCCCCTCATGTTGGACATCCCATCTGCTGTCCTCCCGCATTAAAGGTGCATGGGGAATCTGGGTTGTAAAGCGGGTTCTTTCCTTGCCCACTTCACATAGGATTCTGTTTACCTCTAGCCTTCTGA
Source organism: Rhinolophus hipposideros (assembly GCF_964194185.1). Classification (NCBI taxonomy): domain Eukaryota; kingdom Metazoa; phylum Chordata; class Mammalia; order Chiroptera; family Rhinolophidae; genus Rhinolophus; species Rhinolophus hipposideros. The sequence continues at coordinate 41,965,798 of NC_138069.1, forward strand.
TCAGTCCTACCTCATTTTCCACATCCTTGTGAGTTCATGTTTTTGTGGTTTTTTTTTAACTTTTATTTAAGTGTTTTTTCCCAGGACCCATCAGCTCCAAGTGAAGTAGTTGTTTCAGTCTAGTTGTGGAGGGCGCAGCTCACAGTGGCCCATGTGGGGATCAAACTGGCAACCCTGGTGTTACGAGCATCGTGCTCTAACCAAATGAGCTAACCAGCTGCCCCGGGTTTATGCTTTTTAGGGAAATCCCTTTACTGTCATCTTACAGGGCTTCGTGCAGTGGGGAGTGGGGTGAAATCAGATGTCTGTGCAATCTTCCATCTTCAGCCAGAGGGCCAAGAAAACTCAGGGCTTCATTTTGTTGCTTACAGTGGACAGAGAAGCAAAAGGTTAAAAAATGATTGCTATAAAAGCGCCCAGTAAAACAGACCCTCCTGGAAACTTCCAGAAAAGTAGATCACTATACAGACACTAATGACACGTGTAAGTGCTTTACTCTTTAGATTCCCTCTGAACCCACTGGCCCACCTCCAAGAGCCAGAGGGGTGTTTCTATCACCCGGACGCTGGTGAGCCAGCTACATGGTGTAAACAGGAGCTTCGGTGGGAGGGCAGGAGCTGGTCTCCCCTACCTTTCCTGACCTGGTTCTGTCTTGATTGCAGTCGCAGCTCAGGGCTGATCTTAGTGTCACCAGGAGCAAAGCCCAGTCTGCACCCTCACAGCTGAGGACTGAGTTTGTGTAGCCAGGAAAATCCAGTTTGCGAAATAAACTACACAGCTGTCTGCCAAGTTCAGACTCATCTACACAGGCACGAGACCCTGTCGGTGAACATGGCCTGAGGGGTGGGAGTCTACGGATCCAGTAGTCTTAACCCTGGCCGCTGGGGCTCCCTTTCCTGGGCAGTTCTCAGAAGCCAAGGAATCAGCAGACCGCTGATTCCAGGGGAAGGAGTGTTGCTGAGCTGACACTTTGCACATTCATTCATCCCGTCATCTCAATGCTCTCCTGACTCTTGATTTTGCTAATACTATGATCAAAATTGTTTCTCAAGATTACTCATTCAGACTCTCAGATTCAGTGCCTGTCGGATTCATACTGTTGCACTGGCGTCGTGGGGTTCCCTCGGACCACAAGTCACACTAAACAGTGGTGTGAGTCCCAGCCCAGTGTCCGGAATCGGGCTACACTATGTCCACATGAGCGCCCCCAGGGGCTGGACAGGACAAGCAGGCAGCCCTGTTGGCCACCACACTGTCCAAAGCTCTCATCAGGATGTCTGGCATGTGGTCTGTGAGCATCTTGGGGCCGATGAGTATTTTGTTGAATTCGGACTCGTGTGACCACTTTGCGGTATACTGAGCAGTATAACAGGAAAACCTGAAAAAGAAAAATCAATAGCAGAGCACCACTTCGGTTGAAGTCCACACACGTTTCTTTACTGGTGGTGTGTGGACTGAGTCCGTCTGTCCCCGCTGCCCACACTCACCTCCCTGAAGTACCCTCTTCCTCCAGGTGGATGATCCTGCCAGGAGGGTAGAGAGGTGGGTATTTGCTGGGGGACTCCAGCGGGGAGTCACTGGAGAAGCTGTATGCTGGGGACCCGTGTGTCAGCAGACTCTGCTCCCCTAGAAGAGGCTGTGTCAGGTCTCTGTGGTCTCCCCCGTCCAGCTCTGTTGGAAAGTTATCGGGGTCCCCTCCGAACAGCTCATACCAGCATCCGTACAGCAGAATCTTGTACTGAGGGCGAGACCCAAGAAGGCAGCATGCTTGTTATGCAGAGGCTTTCACTGTCACCACAAGACACCTAGGACCCAGAGCTGGTGCCAGGTGACAGCAACCCTCAGAGCCGGACAAACGTCTTGCTGTTTTAGGTGATGGATCTTAGGGGTATGGAGGTCAGTGGGCCTAAGCTCAGGTGTCTCGGGCAATCAAGCCATGTCACCAGAAGCAATATTTAAAAATCAAATCGTGCAGATGTTGAGGGAAAGTTACCCTAATTCTTTATAGGTAATTCTGCAAACCAGTATTATTTGTCCCTAAAGACATTATGTAGTTTTTAAAAATTGAATGGGGGCTTGGGTAGTTGATCAAGTTTAAATTCTTAACATTTTTTTCTAATCAACAAAAACACAAAGTCAGGAAACAGGTTAAGAAGCAGAAATCAGCTGCAATCCCATTATCTAAACAAAATTACATTTTGGTAGGGTTTTTTGTCATATATCTCCTTGTTACCACCCCTGCCTTAGATCATGCCTCTGAGAATCATTTTTAAGCCTGCCTTAATAAAAAAACAAACTTATGAATACTTCCTGGCTATCTTTTCTCTATTGGTAAATATAAATGTCACCATTTTTAATGACTGCATAATATTCCACAGTATAGATACACCATTACCTCTTAAACTATACTTGGCAGCCTTTCTAAGTTTTGGGACCAAAGATGACAGAATACATACCATTGGTCACAAGACGCTAAGCGAAGTATGACAGAAAGCAATCACTTAACCTGGAACAGGGAGGGTTCTATTATAGCATTTTCTAATGGTGGTATTGCACATGCTCTATTTAGCCATTTGCTTTCTTAGACATTATCTGCAGAATAGCAGACAAAAGTCTGTACAGAGGGTAGAAAGAGCTTCCAGCAATGGTGTCAAGTGCTATGGGCTATGACGCTTTGCATTTAAAACCCGCCCCCTCAAGCTGCAGACAGCCTCGGGAGGCCCAAACTCCTGCAGAGCCTCTGACAGGGCACAAGTTACCTTGGGCTTATTACAGTGAGCAATCACTCGCAAGATTCTCTTCTTCAAATCTTCGAAGGTGGTTACACTTAACCTGTTTAGCAAGAGATGAGACGGAGGCTCAGTACTCAGTCTGTTCAGCTACCCTGACCCCAGATGAAGCATCAGCAGACTCACCGGGGAATCACATCCTTGCCCAGAACAATTGACACAGTGAAGTTCTTAGAGTATTCATAAAGGGATTTGCTGAAATTGCAAAAGAAGAAGTAGCTAAGTTTTATGATTATATTGCCAACAGAAGGCTTCAAAGAGAAATCAAGTAACTTTGCCAGGTCAGTAACAGGTCAGTTTTCATACAACTCAACTCAGTTCTCTATCCCCTAAAGGGGAAGAGAAACAAAATGGAAGCTCTAATTAGAGCAACTCATTGGCCAGATTGTTTGTAATAAAGCCAAAAACAGACCAGCAGAGACGAAACAACTAAAATTCAAACCAAATCAAGACCTGCAGACTGAGCATGTATTTTACATAAAGCTTTTGACCCAGCAACCCCACTTGGAGGAATCGAAAAGACACTGGCAAAAATGGAAGACGACGATGTAAAAGGCTGCTCATTGCAGTTGTTATTACTTGTAATAGCAGAGGCTGGAAACAACCGCAATATCCATCCTTAGAGAGCTGTGTTCAGTTCGTGAACTATGGCATATCCACAGAACCTGAGGCTTTTGCATCTGTGAGAGCCCGAGGGATATCTGGACTGTTGTGACGTGATCTCAGGACTCACTGTTCAAGTTAAACACAACTGGACGCACAACCGCATGTATGGTACACCACCTTACACTTAAAAGGGGAGGACACAAAGATGACAAGTCAAAATAAAAATGGCTAACTGCAGGGAGAGAAGACACGGAATGGGCAGAATGTGGATTTCCCTGAAAGTACCTTTGTAGAGTTGTCTTTGGAACTATGCCATTGTTTAATATAATTATGAAACAAAACTGAATCAAGGGGCGTCTGGTTAGCTCAGTCGGTTAGAGCGCGGTGCTCTTAACAAGGTTGCTGGTTTGATCCCCACATGGGCCACCGTGAGCTGCACCCTCCACAACTAGATTGAAACAACTACTTGACTTGGAGCTGATGGGTGCTGGAAAAACACACTTAAATAAATAAAAAGTTTAAAAAAAGAAAAAAAAACCTAAACCAAGTAACAACTAAAGCTATCTTTAAAACCAAAAGCCAAATGAAACAAGTGAACCTAATAACAATTAAGACTGAAAGGACAATAACTTGAAGTTGAACGGCACCCTCCACAACTAAAATTGAAAGGACAACAACTTGACTTGGAAAAAAGGCCTGGAAGTACACACTGTTCTCCAATAAAGTCCTGTTCCCCTTCCCAATAAAATCTTGAAAAAAAAGAAAAAAAAGAAAAAGAACCCCAAAACAACCCAATTAAAAAATGGAGCACCCGAATAGACATTTCTTTAAAGAAGATACACAGATGACCAACAGGTACACGAAAAGATGTTCAAAATCATTAATTATGAGGGAAATGCAAATCAAAACCACAATGAGATATCACCTCACATCTGTTAGAATGAATATTATAAAAAAAAAGAAATAGCAAGTGTTGGTGAAGGTGTGGAGAAAAGGAAACCCTTGGGCATTGTTAGTGGGAATGGGAATGTAAATGGGTACAGCCACTATGGAAAATACGGTGGTTCCTCAAAAAATTAAAAACAGAACAACCGTATACAATCCAGCAATTCCACTTCTGGGTATTCATCCATAAAAAATAAAAACTCTGACTTGAAAAGATATATGCACCCCTATGTTCACTACAGCACTGTTTACAACAGCCAAGATACAGAAACAACCTAAGTGTCCACTGAAGAATGGATGAAGAAAATGTGATTTGTGTCTGCATGTGTGTACACACAGAGACAATGGAATATTATTCAGCAATAAAAAATAATGAAGTCTTGCCATCTGAAACAACATGGATGGAACTTGAAGGCATTATGTTAAGTAAAGTAAGTCAGAGACAAATACTGTATTATCTCACTTATATGTATATGTGGAATCTAAAAAAAAAAAAAAAACCCAGACTCACAGATAACAAAAAACAGATTGGTGGTTGCCAGAGGTAGGGGATGGGCAAAATGGATGAAGGAGTCAAAAGGTGCAAACATCCAGCTATAAAAATAAGTAAGTCATGGGGATGTGATGTACAGTATGGCGACTATAGTTAACAATACTGCACTGCATATTTGGAAGTCGCTAAGACAGTAAGTTTTCATCACAAGAAAAAAAATTCTATTACAATGTGTGGTAACATAACAGATGTTAACTAGACTTGTTCATTTTGCAATATATACAAACACTGAATCATTAGGTTAAATACCTGAAACTAATAAAATGTATGTCAATTATAACTCAATAAAAAAATGAATCTTAGCGTTATACCATTTAGGAAATCAAAGGCATGGTCAGACAGACCTATGAAAGACTATTCATTCTTTCTTCAACTAAATAGTAATTGAAAACAAACTTCTCCTGAGGATGCAAAATTATAATTAAGTTACAAATAAAAGATGGTCTTAACCACAGGGCTCCCAGCGCCTTGTAACACTCAAAACAAGGAAGTACCTCAGAAGCCCTCTGGGTGGGGAGAAGGCGTAGCACCGGACTTCTGGGTGGGACTTCCTGAGCATGATGGACAGCAGAGCTGCAGCGCCTGCTCCCAGGCTGTGCCCCACAACGACAAGCCGGTATTCCTAGGGGACAAAAGTAGAATGAGTAGAAGTCAAAAGACCAAACAGTTAATGACAGAGAAAAGGAAAGGAAAGGTAAGAAAAATTAAAACCTCACAGGAGCAAGGCTGAAGGCTTGGCTCAAAATCCCATCATTGATGAGTCGTCGATACACGTATCTGGCAGCTTGAGAAATCCCCTAAAAATGCAGACAAAGGAGGTGGCTAGTGATTGTCCGATGAGGCGGGTTTCATCAGGACAGACGACAATTACACTGTACACTTATTTGTGACCTTGTCTCCCCAAATAGGAGGTAAGGGTCTCAGGCAGTGGCCATGCCCACCCCTGAGGTGCTCAATAAATATTCCCATGAACCAAAGGGTATCATCAGGAACATCTTTCCATGTCAACAGATATTTCTACAGCGTTTTCTGTAGCTACATAGTGTTATGCCGTATGGACATACCAACATTTACTCCAGCCAAGTCCCTATGGTTGGTCAGATTTAGATTATAAATGACATTAAAAAGTAAAGTTCTGAATCAGTGACATTAAGTATCCACTGTTCCTGCAAAGGCAAAACTTAGACCATCAAAAGTGAGGTACAGGGAGGTCAGGTTTTTATTTGATTTCAAAAAATAAATCAAATGTCAAACGTCCTAATAAATGTAGCTGTCACAGCTTCTTGAAAGTTAAGCAGTTCTAAGAGAGGAGAGACAATCCTATTAAATGTATTTTCAGAGTGCTCCCTACATGGCAAGACAAGATGGGCCTGGCCCCTGCGCTCATACAGCTTGTCCTCTAACAGATGGAGGAGAAATTCTAGCAGATGGGAGGCTGCTTGAGCATCTCTAAAACTACCTGATTCAGTAATTACTGATTCTGTAACTATAATTCTGGGAGTAGAATGCGGAATCTGGCCTCACGGAAGAGAAACCAAAAGAAGCGTTGCAGGGTTTAACATTCTGTGTACAATCTGACAGCAATTGTTGACAAGCCACCAGTTTCCTTTACTCCCCTGCACGTATACAATGCAGTCAACTTCCTTCAACATTTATTTGGCACCGATCACGTATGCAGTTCCGGGCGGTCAGAACCAAACAGAACCTGGACCACAGCTGCTGTTGGTGGGAGTCTCCCCGGGACATGCCTTTCAGACAAAATGCCAAGGCCATTTTCGGCTGCACAGCTTTGAACTCCATTACTGAGGACTGTGCCAGAGCCAAGCCTGGTACAGCGGAAGCCAATAGGAGACAGAGGCCAGATCGTGCCCTTAGGCCTCGAGCAGCTGTCTTCCAGGCTTGAGGGCAAGAATTGTTACTGGATGAGGCAAGAACTGTTACTGGGTGAGGCAGTGCCGGAGGCGGCCTCAGCTGGTTAACAGATCCAGGCCCAAAGTGCCATGGCTGTGGTCACACAGAGCATTTACCTGCAGGAAAATTCTCTAAGAACCGAACCACACAGCCAAGCCCATTCTGTGGTTGGCTGATTATGTGTCTCTACAACAGGGTTTAAATTTGTTTTTTTCATACATGCCCAAAAATAGTTAAACGGGACTTTTCTGTGAATTGAGGCAGCTAAGAGTTAAAGGAAAAAATTCACATTCCTAGGCCTGCCAAGCTTTTACTGGTGACAGACGAAAGCCTCCACTGTGCCGTCTTACTGGAAATGGTCCAGGCAGGACACTGCGTTTCAGTCTCCAGCAGCTACACCTACTGTACCACGCATTTGTATAAAAATTAAGCATTTTATTTAAAAAATGATTACTACAGAATACATGTTTTGGTTTTAAAAAACACCATGAAGTGTATAAAAACAGCACAGGTGCACTGCCCTGCAGCCCTGACTGACTCCTTCTCCCCAGAGTAGCTGCTGTAACCTCTGGAAATCACCCGCTTTCCATCAGACGTTAGAACACTCTGCCATGTAACCTCGTTAGTCATCAGGGAAACGCACATCAAAAGCCCCTCGACATATCACTTCCCCCATACCCACTCGGGGGTGGCGCTAAAAAAAAAGAACGGAAAGTTAAGCGTTGATGAGAATGTAGAGAAATGGGAACTTGCATAGATTACTGGTGGAATGCAAAATGGTGCAGCTGTGTTGGAAAACAGGGTAGAGGCTCCTCAAACAGTTAGACATAGAATTCCATTTCTAGGCCTATACTCAAGAGGAATGAAAGCAGGGACTCAACCAGTATCTACACCCACGCTCATAGCAATATTGTTCACAACAGCCAAAACGTGAGCAAAACCCAAATGTCCATTGTGGATGAAAGGACAAACCAAAGGGATACATATACACAATGGAGGAGTATTCAGCTTTAAAAAGGAAGGAAATTCTGACACATGCTACAACATGGATGGACCTTGAAAACATGATGTAAGCGAAATACGCCAGTCATAAAAGGACAAATACTGTATGAGTCCTCTTATGTGAGGTCCGTAGAACAACCAAATTCAGAGACAGTAGAATGATGGTTACCAGGGGTTAGAGAAGAGGAGTCAGTATTTAACGGTAGAGTGTATGTTTGGGATGATGAGAGTTTTGGGTATAGATACAGCATTCTGAATGTATTCAATGCCACTGAATTATACACTTATAAATGGTTAAAATGATAAGTACTACGTTATGTACATTTAAAACATGAAAAAAGCCACCAGCTCTCTGGGAGGCCGGTTCCACTCCTTCAGGAGGAGCTTCCACGTTCCACCCCCCACCGCACAGCAGCAGCGCCACAAGGACTGGGGTATGGGGACAGCTGCAGAGAAAACAGGCGTGACACACAGGAAAGCGTGCCCACTGCCTGCCTCTCGGGGGTCGTGACGCGCAGGAAAGCGTGCCCACTGCCTGCCTCTCGGGGGCCGTGACGCGCAGGAAAGCGTGCCCACTGCCTGCCTCTCGGGGGCCGTGACGCGCAGGAAAGCGTGCCTACTGCCTGCCTCTCGGGGGCGTGACGCGCAGGAAAGCGTGCCCACTGCCTGCCTCTCGGGGGCCGTGATGCGCAGGAAAGCGTGCCCACTGCCTGCCTCTCGGGGGCTGTGACACGCAGGAAAGCGTGACCACTGCCTGCCTCTCGGGGGGCGGTCCTGGCAGGAGGTCTAGTTTGCTCTGTTAGTGCAGTGTAAGGAGAGTACAGGTTTAGTTTGCTCTCTATTGAACTAAAGTTAGTTTTTTCACCATGAGAATGTTTTACTTTAATTACAAGGGAAGAAAAACATTTGACTGGGGTTCAAATCCGACTTGGATACTTATTCCAAGAACCGTGTGGCTTCTGGGAAGTCACTCAATCGCTCTGAACCTGCTTCTCTCTCTTAAAAAAACGAAAACCGCCACCACCTCCTAGGGCTGTCATGAGAACCTGCGCTGTAAGAATAAACGTATCTCTTTGCACAGTGCCTGGCGTATAGTAGGTATTTGTTTACAGCTTGAATTAACGTGAGAGATTTAAGAGTTGGGAAAATTCCGACCCCTTTCAGTTTCTCCTTCACAGAACCTTCCAGACCCCAGACCCCAGGGCTCCTACCTTATGTGCCAAACAGTCTTTCACCTCGCACTCTAAGTCCAGGGTCTCGCTCTCTGCTGACAGGTCCGTAAGGATGTCCTGCAAAGGTGCATTGAGGAAGGGTTGTCAGCTGGGGTGAGGTCGTGCACTGTCTCAGGCTGGGCAGGGGAGTCCCTCTGAGGGATAGCAGGGATGGCACTGTCTCCTGGGTCAGACTGTTGAGACCTCAACCCATAAAGCCTGAATTCAGGAGAGAAACCCAAGTGGCCAGGTAGCTCGTGACCTGTGGCATGACTAGCTCTGGGCCAGGCATGAACAACAGGGAAGGGGACCTGGGGCTGGGACATATCTAAGACACACCCTTAGTTCTCACTCACTGCACACAAAGCATCTGTGAGCCCTGTACAAGGGCTTACAGTCAACAGCTTGCTGAAATGGAAGGGACGGTAAGAGACACATCAGATGGTGCAGGGGGGCTTCCCGGAGGAGGTGGCACCTGAGCCAGAGACCAAAGGAAAAGCTCACGTGCAGGAAGCAGAGGACAGGCAGAACCAAAGGCAGAGGCATCTGCGCAGGAAGCAGGCAGTGGGCCGCTCAGCAATGGGCAGATATGGGCAGAGAGGCTGCCTGTGAGAGACTGGTGTGTCCCTAGGACCCCATGAGCCCAAGTCACTGGGGCTCCTCGTCTACACTAGTCACATAGCTGCACAGGTGCGCCGTCAAGGTTGGGAGCCACTGGCCCTGTGCCCAGTGCTGAGTGGAAACTGGAAAGGCAGGGTGGGGTCAGGTCATAAAGCACCAGCAGGGCTGATAAGGAACATGAACTTTGTATTAAGGCAGCGGCAAGTCGCCAGAGGTTTTTGACAAGGAATGGTAAGATGTGACCCACGTTCTAACAGAGTATCTGTGAACAGTACTTAGGACAGATTGAGAAGGTGAGAGACTGAGACAGGGTCCAAGGTAGGGAAGTTTCACTGGCCCAGGTACGACAGGACAGGCCAGGAGAGCCGTGACGCTGGGAATGGGAGGAGATGGCCAGAGACGGGTCGAGGCACGGCTCCACACACACAGCCTGGGCAGGAAGTGAGGAGAAACTGTAGACCACTCGGCCACTCCTTCAATGCGCAGCTGGGGGCACTGCATTATTGCCAGAAAAGGGGGCCAGATGGAGGAGCAGATCCGGGAAGAGGTGAGGGCTCTGCTGTCTTCGATGCCTTTGGGCAGACCCAGGTGGCTCGTGAAGAGCTGCAAGCCTGCCCCACAGAACCGGTCAGAGAGCGCAGAGGAGAAGGGAGGCTCAAGCTGTGGAGATTCATTACATTTTCTGGGTCAGCAGGGAAGTAAGAACCAGACAGAGACCAAACGGCGGTTCTCACAGCATCCGAAGGGCAGGCCATTGGGCACCAGCAGGCGCGCTGGGTCGGAACAGGAACTTGGCAATTTGAAGTGACGCTGACAACATGGGACTACCTAACTTACTGTCCCTTTCTGGCTCGGTGTAGAATTTCAAGGGGACGGTCCCCCCGTTTGGAGGCCTGGCCAGGCTCATCAGGGAGCCAAGCAGGCACCCCTGAGCGGGGGAGCCCACCCTGCTGGCCTTTATGTTTCTGACATTTCTCAATTAAAAGGAAACGACGTCATCTGTTTTCTCGAGGGGACTATTTCACAAGCCTGGATTCACTTCCTCATCTTCTGTCCTGGGTTTTCCTAACTTACGCAGGACCTCGTGACTTCTTTCCCTCAGTTCCGACAGAGAAGGCTCGGCAGGCAGGCAGGCACCTGCAGCTTGCTGGCTGGGGGCCCTGTCCCCAGCCGACCGTGTTGGGCCCCTTACCTGCAGAGACATGGTCCCTCTCACAGCGACCACAACAGCTTCTTTCCTGTGATCCAGAGCCACTAGGAAGGGAAGCTCGTACACCTGCGGGAGAGAGGAAGAAGCACGAGGCCTGAGTGACGAGCACACACGTGCTGATTCAGTGGGGCCGAGCCAGTGTCTCTGACAGGACAGCAATGAAAACCTGATTCCCGGACACAGGAGGAAGGGAGCACACTGCGTGGGCTCTCTCCCCGTCACCAGGCAGCGTGACTACTCTGCCTCTGTAAATGATGGCTGTCATAAACACGCTTCATTCACAGGAATCCCCCACAGTACAGCACATCTACATTGTTGTGTGGGCGCTGCAGTCAGACTTGGTCTCCTTCCTCTCAGTCCCAGCACCAGAAGGGAGTCCCTGGATAAACCCAGATCTGTGGGGACCAACTACAAGTCTTCACTCCGGGCCAGGTGCTGGTGACAGGTGCTGTTCACCAATGGCTCTCTTCAGGGTCCTGCCACCCTGTTACCTCGGGCAGGGTGGGGCCTGTACTTGGTATAAGCCTGAGCAGGGTATGAGGCTCTGGGCCCTGTAAGTGCCCACTTTCCTTCAGAAGCAACCACAGGTGAAGCTGTAGCTCTGGGCTCCTGGCTTCAGAGCTCGTCCCAAAAGAAAACTGAGGGTGTGGTGTTCGGCAGACTCCACTCTGCCCCGCCCCGCCCCGCCCCACGAGCACAGGCACACATCTTCCGTGCTCTTAAGTCTGTTTCCTCATCTTCAAGGACATAATGGCACCCAGTACCACTGGCTGGTGCGCAGACAGAAAGCACCTGGCCTGTGGAAGGTGCCTGACCGATGGCAGCAAGAGAGATGACGGCCACTCGCTTACAGTGAACAGTTGTGTACTTGGAGCAAGCAGGAAAGAAACGACTGCCAACCTCCTGTGCCTGGTTTCTCCTGGCACAGGAGAGGACGAGGATGACCTTGTGTGAAGGTTCCTTGAAAGAAAGAGCTCACAGAACAGTCGCAAACTCTTTGAAAAACGGTCTTCTTTGGAAGACCGCAGTTCTCTCCGTCCTTACACTCAGCGTAAGGGCAGTGCAGAGCTGCACAGCACACGCACCAAGGGTGTTAAAACAACACTCGCACCTGGTCGCAACCAGTCATTCCGAGTTTACTTGGATGGCGTGTGAGCTGGACACTGGGCTTCTGTAAACTTCCCAGGTGATTCTGGGAGCCACTGGCCTGGAGAGCAGCACTCTCATCAGTGGTCCCCAAATCATCTGCACAACGGAATCACTTGGGGGGGCTCCTGAGCTGGGGTCCCATGGCCAGAGATTCTGATCTAATTGACCCAGCGTGTGGCCTGGACTTCCGGAGATCTCAAAGCTCCCTGGGAGATTCCATTAGGCAGCAAATGTGAGAACCAGTGCACTGCGCCAGCGGTACATAACCTGTGTGCATGAGAATCACCCGGGGAGCTGCGAAGCCTTGCCAAGGACGCTGTAGAAGCCGGACAGCGCTGTAGGGCCACTAACTTCCCAGGGACTCTGATGCCTTCAGAGTATGAGACGCACTGCACTGCACTGCACTACGGTGGTTGGAGCTCAGACCCAGGAAGCAGCATCGATGAACTCCAGACACCTGTGTGGACTGACACCAAATGCAACTCACTGCTCTCCAATAAAATATGGGCTCATGTAAAAACGTAGCACAGCACCTCTGATGAAGACTTTTTCCTTCATCTTATATTAAACCTGTGTGGGTTTCCAGGGGGTTTGAAAAGCCCCTGGAAGGGGAGAGGTGGGAAGAGAGAAGGGGAAAGGGGAGAGAGACAGAGAGACTAGATATTTTTCTGAGGGAATAATTTATAACTTCCATCAGGATCTCAAAGGGCTCCAGGACCCCAAAGAAGCGAGTACCCACTGTTGTACTCTACCTTGTCATGAAAGCTGATGTGAACAAAGTCCCCGTACTGCAGCCCTGTTGTTTGCAGGATGGAGCCAAAATGACAGTTGAGCTGATCACCTCCAACCAAGTCATATTCTGTCGTCCTGCTTCTGCAACTGAAAACAGGACAACCTGAGCCACCTATCAAGGAATATCAAACTCACTGTCCTGTTTTCCCAGCAAACCTCAGTGAGGACTAGATTTACAACTTTCGGGTCTCAGTCTTGCTAACATATAATGGCCTTTAAAAGACAACATATTTATGTGCATGCTTCTTACTAGCGTGTTGACTTCTGGAATCATCTAAATCACCAAGGATGGAAAGACCCTAAAATCACCCATAATGGGACCAAATGGCATCATGTGTCTCCCACTATGATGAACCAAGGACACAAGGGTCCTCACAGAGCATTCCTGCCAGAAATGTACAACTTGATCTAATCATGAAGAAATCATCAGACAAATGCAAATTGAGGGCCATCCTACAACATATGTGGATTGTCCTTTTCAAAATGTCAATATCCAAAAGATAACAAATGACTGAGAAACTGTTCCTAATTGAAGGACACTAAGGAGACATGACACCTAAATGCAGTACATAATCCTGGACTGGAAGAAAAACTGTATAAAGACATTATTGGGACAACTGGAAAAATTTGAATACAAGTTGTAAATTAGCTAATGGTTAAGGATAAATTTCCTGAATCTTATAATTGTACTATAGCTATGTAAAAGAATGTCCTGTTCTTAAGAAATACAGGCAGAAGTAATTAGAGACAAAAGGGCAAGATGTTTGCAACTAAATCTAATGGTTCAGGGGACAAAATATGTATATACAGGGAGTGATACAGCACATGTGACAAAAATGAGTCACAGCTGGTGACTCTAGATAAAGGATATATGGGGGATCTTAGCGCTACTCTTGCCAGTTTTGAAATATTTCAAAATAGAAAGTTTTTTTAAAAAGGGAAAGATGAAAAAAAAAAAAAAAAAAGGGAAAGATGATTATTTTTAGAAAATAAAGTCTGGGCACCACAGCAAGCAACATCTAAAGGAAGGCGGAGGCCCCAGCCCATGCCGACCTACCAGTCACCACCAATCCTGCACAGCCCTGTGAACGGGTTTCTATAAATGTAGAGAGGCCACCCATAGGCAGCTGCTGCAAACTGCATGTAATGATGGCAGTTTTCTAACTCTGCATCCAAATCAGCTTCCTGGAGAAAAAGAGTCAGAGGAACAAACCATTATGGAGACGCTCAACACTAAGACCTTAAACCTGAACTCCTGCTTATACCCTTTCTGTCCTCCCTGAAGGCACCTCACAGAGAACTTCCAAAGGGAAGTCCTCTCTGGAAGGACTGGTCCTTCAATACAGATGGAGATGGACCCGTCACTTTACAGGAATGCAGCAAGTATAGTGGAAGTCAACAGTCTAAGCCCCTGATGACTTTTCTGGCTCCAGGTGAAGTGAGCCAGTGACTTCCTGCCCGATGCAGGGGAAGGCCAGCAGGTTTCCACGCCACGGCAACAGGTGAGCGGCGGAAAACTCGGTGCTTGAACAGGTGCAGAGAAACACATGCATCTAGGTGAACTATTCTCTTTCAACAGCATACAAATCTCTGGCAGGAAAACTATCGTGAAGCACAGCTGAACTATTACTGCTCCCCAGACCCAGAGAAGAGCCTACACTTTCTCTACACTACAGAGAAGAGCCACTTTCCTGAAAGACAATGCTTTCAAAATACACTGGCTGGCAAACTGGCCAGGCATGGGCTCCCTCTAACTGAACTCCAGGTCGTGAGGAGCTGCCCTACCACAAGGGTGACAGACCACAGCTGGCAGAATCCACAAATCAGACTCCAAGCCGGCTCCTGAACTACTGCTAGCTAGTCTTGTTTTGTTTTGCTTTAACACTTACAAATGGGTGTAAATGTCAAAGCTGGACAACCCAACAGAAACATGGGCTTACCTGGCAGGACCCTGGGGATTGGCTGATCCCCTCCTCAGGCTCCCGGTTATTCCTGATACTGTCCTGCTGCTGATGGAGAAGGGTGAGGCCTGCTGCAATGTCACTGGGCACCAGATCTGTGTCCTGGATGGGAAATCACAAGGGCTTGTCCTAAAACTCAGCAGGAATTGCCCATGAGTTCCTTAAAATCAGTTTTACACCGTTCACATGCATGGACGCACATACGCACATGCAAACACATGCAGATACAGTTATATGTAAAAAGGTGTTTTAAAAAGTACTTTTCTTTCGGGACTCCTCTATGTGAGCTTAATGCTTTTCACTATCCTGCCATCAGACAAATCCACCGGAGAACATAAAAATATTGTTGATATTCCTTTTCAAATTTTACTTCAAGTGACAGCTACTTTTAATCTACTTCCCATCTTTTGTAAAGTGGGGGGAGTAAATGGGTAAATTCAACACTTTTGCCAATTTAGTCCACGTTTATACTCTCACTGCCCAAGATGCTGTGAAGGTTTGGTCCAAAGGTCCATGGTAGATATTTATGAGACTCAACTTATACTCACTGGGCATATCAAGCCTCAAAAAAAACCTAGAACTGGGAAAGCAACAGAGAGCGTCTCTTGAGCCTAACCTTATCCTTCTCTCCCAGGAGGGCTAAGGAGTAGGCAGGGCCCCTCAACCACGCCCATCACTCCCGGTCCGTATCAAGAACCAGGTACTGGCCACTTGGCCACTGAGCCATGAGTGCTGCCTATGATGCAGGTTAAGACATCCCCTGAGAAGAGCCAGCTCCTCTTCTTCCTTCTTCCAACTATCTTAAGACTAGGCTGAAGCATTCCTTTAAAATTCTTTAGGGGGACATACTAATCCCTACGTGGGGGCTGCTGATAGGCTACAGGGCCAGCCCTGGACGGTGCAGGTGGACAACTCAGGTGAGAAAAAGACCACAGGTGCACAGGCTGTCAAGAGAATTCCTCCCCCTTACCTGGTCTCAATACTGATCAGAGTAACAGTTTATTAAAGGACATTATATAAAAAGGCACTTTAAATGTGAAAGAAAAAAGAGCATTTCCAAATCACTAAAGAAACCACTCTAGAATGATGACACTCTTCTGTTGCACTAATCTATTCAAACTCTTCTTCCAAAGCAGAATATTATTTCTACCAAGCTACCAAGTAGTAAGAAACCAAGTCTGACAACGTCTTGGATCCATGACTCTCCCTATTTCTGCTGGGTACCAGCTGGATGGAGGACATGAAAAGACAAATTATTCCCAAAATGTACAGGTTCCTTAAAAACTTACTCCGTTCTTTAAAAACGAATTCAAAATCTTGACAGTGTAAACACACAAGTGTCAGGACAGGATGTGCTGACCAGAGGCAGGGTCTGCAAACGCAGGGCCCTGGCTGATGCTGCCCAGAGCACTCGCGTGTTCATCCCAGGGGCCACTTCCCCACCCCGCCACACCCACAGACTACAAATTCTCAAGAGCTATTTTATGTGAACTGGGGGATGGGTCAAAATGCAGAGTGCTCATCTTAACATAGGAAGCATTTACTTAAACACAAGAAAGAGACGAAACCAGACCCCGTCAGCTTACTGAAAAGTAGGTTGAGAAAAGCTCTGCCGTACTCGAAAAAGCAACTCGAGTGTGGTCGTCATTC
The DNA here is from genome assembly GCF_964194185.1 of Rhinolophus hipposideros. Taxonomy (NCBI): domain Eukaryota; kingdom Metazoa; phylum Chordata; class Mammalia; order Chiroptera; family Rhinolophidae; genus Rhinolophus; species Rhinolophus hipposideros. The sequence goes on from NC_138069.1 coordinate 41,982,198, forward strand.
CCGATGCAACAGCACAAGAACTTCATTCTGGTCTCCCACACGCTCGTGGCTGCTGTCTTGAGGCCGTTAAGTAACTGACTCGACTCCTGACTGTCCAGGTGGTTGGGAGCAGCAGAGGAATACGGTGCCATTTTCCCCCCCAAGGGGTCAAAGACAATGATAATGGTGACCACAGTGGAGAGGATGATAATCCAACTGCAAAACAAAGAAAGCAAAAGGCTCGAGGGCTGTGGGTTCTCCATCCAGAAGCCAGAGGCTCCCTCCTGCAGCTTCCGGTTTTGCATCTGTACAACTGTAGCTCAGTTACGAAGGAAGATGTGACTCTCCCAGAAGCTGACTAAGAGGAGCAACTTGTTTCTTCTGGAAAGTTCCTCGAGCCTAAGGCTAACCAGGCCCCACAAAGATCAGAGCCCTAAAAGTAAAGATCACAAAAGAGGAAAGGAGCTGTCTAGTGGGTAGAGTTGCAAGCTGGGCATGGAAGCAACTGGAACTTGTTCTCCATAGCCCCCTGACCACGACCCAGGCCCTGACTCCCCAGTGCCTCAGGGTTCTTCTCAGGAAAACCAAAAGGAGTTTGCATATCATGAGATACTCTGACAGGTCTTCCAGTCATGTGTGTACATGGTTCTAGCTTGTCCACAATGTGCAAGGCTCTGTGGGTTCACGACCATGTGCCATTGCGAGACGAGCCTGTGAGGGGACTCTGCTGTGAGACTCAGAAAACGCACCATCAGCACATGTCCCTTCTTTATAACACAAGGGGATGTATGTAGAAAATATCAAGTTTCTAGCCTGAAAAATGCAAGTCTTACTCTAGTGCATTATTCTTTGCCTCAATTCCTGACACCGTATTTCTTCTCATCCTACCGTGAGTACTTGCCCTTGTTTTGGGCTTCAGGTTTTCTTCCTTCTTATAAGAGAAGAGAGGGAATACAGAAAAATGAGAACCAGTAAGAAAGAAAACTACATCAATAAATGCATAATGGAAGATGAATTATTTCTCATGTATAAACAGGTGCTTCTAAATTTTTATGATTTCCTCAAAAAGGTCCAATTTCTAACTATTTTAGGAAGACTGCATGATGCTGGGCGACCTGTAGTTAATCAGAAAGGTCTGTTTGCCTACATGTCAAATGCATTTGGGATAGGAAAGTTAAAGATATGACGGGAAGCCCTCACCTGACGACGACGGTTGCAATGACGCCATTCACAACTGCCCTGTCACACTGAATACCATCTGCAGTCCAGGAGGCCCCTAGAGAAGCCCAGACCATCTCTGGCAGAAAGAGCGTTAGGCGGATGTAAAGCAGCTTAGACATAGATTTCCGTGGTCCAGGATTACAAATGGTTCCTGAAATAGAGAAAATATCCCAATTGGTCACTTGCACCCTCAGAGATGAAGAGCTTCCTTTCTACAAAAATACAGCTATTACAGCACATACTGGTACTGTATGCACACCATCTGACTTTTTCTACTTGTAATTGGCAATCAGTGCCTAAATTTGAGGGCAAGTGACAAAGTAAGGGATGGGAAACATGACCAAAAGGCTCAGATTCATTTCTTAGACTTACAAGGGTTTAAAAACACTTCGGGGCTCTAACAATATAATCATTGTCTAACAATATAATCATTGTCTAAACTTCTGAGAGCAAAAGAAGGCACTATTAAAAATTATGCTGGGACAACCAGCAGAGAACAGAACTGTTCCGACAAACAGAGATAAACTGTCATTACCCCAGTTCTAACCAGCCTCGCACTGAGTCCTCCACCCCTCCAGGCACCTCCGAACACTTTCGAGCAGTTACTCTTTAATCCTCACAACGGCTTTGAGACAGTCACCATCCCATCTCACAAATGAGGAACCTGAGGCTCAGAGAAGTCAGTAACTACTTTCTAAAATGTAATCCAGGTTTGCAGGACCCTGACTCCGCCTCAGCAAGGCCCCCAAGGTCCTCACTTTGGGGAAGGAAACAATTCTGATTTTGAGACCATTTAAAGAAGCCTAATATTTTAGACACAACATTTTTACTGTATTTGTAAAAACAAATCCAAGTATCAATAGAGGTCCGAGTGCTTTAATTCTGATGTAAAACATCAATTCTCTCCCTTTGGGAAAATGTGATAAACACCAATTTAAATAACGCAAAAATGCCATATGATTAAAACAAATACAGTGATTGAAAAAAATCTAAGATGTAAAGAACAATTTGGTCAGGAAATAGTTTTTAAATTCCAAAAATTATTTTCCATTAGAATGAATTATTTAGTCACATTTAAAAATATTAGACCCTATCAGGCCTCACTTTGGCACAAAGGCAAAATCTTATAAGGCAACTGAATCAGCACTCTCTCTTCTGAGGGACAGTGAGCGCAGGCATGAAAAAAATCCGTTCTATATTTGGAGCTTGTTATTGTACAACAGCCGATCACCCGAGAGAAACAGGAAACTGTGTCTGTCCACACCCTGCTTTCTGGAGAGCCGGGGTCCCAAATACAGGAATGCCCTAATGCTGTCAGTGGCATCTGGATCTGAAACTCCAACGTGCCAGTACTGCATGACCGAAATAAATAAGGAGTTCTGCTTTTAAGGTTCCAGAAAAGAAGCAAGATACTGAAAAGGTCTCCTTTCTATAGTTAAGCCTGCCCAGAAAAACATTCTTATTTTATTTAGATATTTATTTTCTTCTCAAGATAGAGAGTTGCTGGTGTGGCCCTGGCTACTGCAGTGGGCGTCTGAGGTCACATGGCCCCTAATTGACCAGCACAGCTATGTCCCTGAATGGTATGTCCTCAATAGTCTTGGTGAAGCAACCCTACCATCCTTCACTAGGCACAACCATTTACTTAAGGAGCAACAAAAGGAAAAAAGGAAGGCCTGTCAAAGAATTCAACACCTCTAGCCACTACAGTGATTTCCTCTGGCATGAAGCGAGCAATGAGCTGTTGAGATACAAATGCAGAGCAATGTTAGATGTCCTAGAATCAAAACCAAATGAATGGGAGACCTTGCATGTTGAGGGTGTTCTATCAAAACGTGGTCGTCAGTAATTAAACCTCACACCTGGTAGGAAGAGTAGGATTTCAGCAGGGAGGTTCTCAAATCAACACTAGAAACAACCACAATAATATCAAGATTCTTCCCAACTAAGCTATAGAGATGACCAGGAAAAAGAGGAGAGGTAAACACACAAGCTTTAGTCTTTTGGATAAAAATGACTGAATTCCATTTGTCCCACATATGCCCTCTACAACTCGTGGTGTTTCTTTTAGAGAAGTATCATCCAACAGCTAAATAAACATGATCTTTCAGCTCAAAAAGACAGATTAATTATTGCGATGACTTATGAAACAAAAGGGGCAATGGAATTTATCCACGTATCAAGAATAAAATTTATCGGGCCGGCCCGGTGGCTCAGGCGGTTAGAGCTCCGTGCTCCTAACTCCGAAGGCTGCCAGTTCGATTCCCACGTGGGCGAGTGGGCTCTCAACCACAAAGCTGCCAGTTCAATTCCTCGAGTCCCGCAACTAAGATTGAACACGGCACCTTGAGCTGTGCTGCCGCTGAGCTCCGGATGGCTCAGTTGTTGGTTGGAGCGCGGCTCTCAACCACAAGGCTGTCAGTTCGATTCCTCGAGTCCCGCAAGGGATGGTGGGCAGCGCCCCCTGCAACTAAGATTGAACACGGCACCTTGAGCACCTTGAGCTGTGCGGCCGCTGAGCTCCCAGATGGCTCAGTTGGTTGGAGCATGTCCTCTCAATCACAAGGTTGCCGGTTCGCCCACAACGGCAACTGGACCTGGAGCTGAGCTGCGCCCTCCACAACCAAGACTGAAAGGACAACAACTTGAAGCTGAACGGCACCCTCCACAACTAAGATTGAAAGGACAACAACTTGACTTGGAAAAAAGTCCTGGAAGTACACACTGTTCCCCAATAAAGTCCTGTTCCCCTTCCCCAATAAAATCTTTTTTTTTAAAAAGGAATAAAATTTATCAATGTGTTAACAGTTATTCAAAAATATACCTACAATTTACAGTTTATAAAAAAACTCATTGATTTTGTGCAGGTAATATATTTAAGGGTAAAAAAACTCAAATTGTTCAAATGGGTATAAAGGAAATATGTAGCCTTCCTTCCATCACTAAACCCATTTTTCAGTTACCTTCCTAAAAGTAAGCTTGTGTAGCCGCCCTCTGCGTATGAACAAAACATGTAACGATACAGATGCCTTTTAAGAAAAAGTAGCAAACTAATACAATGTCCTGGACCTTATCTGCTCACAAAGCATTTCTCATTCCTTTGAACAGGTGTGCAACAGACCCTCATATAAATGAACTATGCTTTACCTAATGCCTATGGACAGGCATTGAGTTCATTCCAGCCTTTTGTTCCTCTAAACAACACTGTAGTGAATGTCCTACCAGTACTTCTTTGCGCACATTCAAATATGTAGGAAAAAGCTGGTACACATGTACACACATACACGTACACACAACCATCAAACTTGGCTTCCAAGAGATTCAACCAAGTTACATTCCCACCAACAAAACAAGCTGCTTGTTTCAGCATAGCCTCACCAACTCAATGTATCATCTAGGTAGATTTTTCTTACTGTGATGGAAGCTGAACGTTTTTTATATACGTAAAAGCTGTTTATATTTATTTAACTTTTCATGATCTTTGCCCATTTTTCTACTTACTGGTCTCTTTCTTATTTATCATAGAAGCTCAAAGTCTCACGTGTTACAATATTTTTTTCCCATTTGTCTTTTTTTTTTTTTTTTACTTTATGGTATTTTTCACTGAAATTTGCATAATGTTTTTAATAAAGCATATGTGAATCATTTGTAACAAACTGGCAATTAAACTAAGATGCTTTTATAAACATGGTATTTTCAGTTCAGTTGTGGCACCTCCAACTCAAACTGGTTTAAAAACAGGAACGATCTGCGTTGACTTGAGGGACTGGAGTGCGGGGCCAGGACAGGAGTCATGGCTCCCTGCACTTCGCACAGTTCTGTCCTCTGTATGTCAGCTCATTCTGGCCTCAATACAGCAGGGATTCAGCAGCTCATCCATACACAGCATCATCCAGAAGGAAAACAATACGTTCCTAGGGGAGCACGGAAGGACTTCCCCAGAACTTCTCGGTGAACTCCCTGAATTTCACTGGTGCAAATCAGGTCACATGCCCATTCCTGAACTGATCACTGACACATGGGGATCATTCCTGAGCTGGGCAGAGGGCCAGCTTCTCTGACACATACTCTTGGTATGTGAGGGACGGGAGACATCCTGAATAAAACTGCGCTGTTTGGAGGAGGCTGCTGGGTAAGCAACCCACCCATAACCCCGTGGCCGTCAGCACACGTTTTCTGAGGTCTGATCTGGTGTGACAGGAGGACATTGTGCGAGAGCTGAGGAGGAGGAGGGGCCATGCGTCACAGGGCTGTGAACGTGCCCCAACACCACCAAAAACACCTGAAGGGAAACACTTCAGGGAACATTGACAATAAGCTTACACTTATCGCTTCAAATCTGGTCCCACTAGTACAGCTGTGAACGTGGATGTACTAACCGGAACATGATCTGAACAGAAAGAGCAAACAAACGAGGTGATGGTGTACGTGAAACGACACCATCTACATACCTCGTCTGTCAGAAGTTCTGCCTTCTTCAACAACGTCACAGTGCTAAAGCCACACTGTACACATTCAGTCCCTTCAGCATCCAGCACCAGTGACACCCCAGCCTTGGGGACCGACACAGACCGCAAAACGAGGACCTTCTTTGACCAGACCCCACGCAGCCAGGCTCTCAGAGGCACACTAAAATACACAGAGCTGTTTTTATAGCTTGCTACAGCAAGCGGGCACAGGCCATATTCTTAGTCACCCAAAGCCTACGGTATGTTTTCATGAAACACTTTACCACTAACATTTCTTTGTATAACTCTCCTTGTGAGCTACTATCTTTTAACCTTCAGTCTATCGTTCAAAAATGTCAAGATCTGGCTTCTGTCAGCCTTCCCCAGTATCAGCTACTCCCTCCCAGTTTTTTCATCACTACCTATGATCTGTAAGCACGCCTCCTACATCCCGATTCAAGCAGTGATAAAACCCCGAAGCACACTGCATGCTGGCATGCCTTGCCTGTGACCAATGAGGTTTATTTACTGATGCATGTCTTTGTTAGCCACCAGAGTGCTCAACTCAGCCGACGAAGGTTTCCAACTTTTTCGGAGACATTCTCAGTTAAGTGATTGCAGAGAATGGTAACATGTAGAAACAAATTATCATTAAGAATAGATGTAACTCTTACAACTCACTAATAAAAGGACAAATATCCCAATTTTAAATTGGACAAAGGATCTAAGTAGACATTTCTCTAAAAATGATACACAAATGCCCAACAGGTACGTGAAAAAATGCTCAATATCACTAATCATCAAGAAAATGCAACTCAAAACCAGCATGAGATACCGTTTCACATCTACTAGAATGGCTATGATCCAAAAGTCAGATAATAACAAGTGTTGTTGATGTGGAGAAACGGAAGCCCTTATGAACTTGTGGGAAAGGAAAATGGTACAGCTGCTCAGAAAACAGCCTGGCAGTTCCTCATAAAGTTGCAGACAGTTACTGTATGATCTAGCTATTCCACCCCTAGGTACATATCCAAGAGAAATGAAAACCCTATGTCCATACAAAAACACGCATATGACTACAGCAGCATCGTTTGTAATAGCCTGTAAGTGGGAATGACCCAAATGTCCACCTGCTGCCTAAGGGATAAATATGGTCTGTCCATTCAGCGGAATACTACTCAGCCAGGAAGAGGAGTGCAGTACTGACACATGCTATAGCATGGATGAACCTTGAAAACATTTTGCTAAGAAGCCAGATCAAAAGGCTGCACAGTGGATGATTCCACCTGGATCATGCCCAGAATAGGCAAAGCTGTAGAGAAAGAAAGTCGATTAGTGGATGCCTAAGGCTGAGGGAGTTGGGGAGAAATGAAGTGTGACTGCTAATGGGCACAGGATTTCCTTTTGGGGCGATGAAAATGTTCTCAGGTTGATTGTGGTGATGGTTGCACAACTCTGTGAAGACACTAAAAGCCACTTAACTGTGCATTTTAAATGGGTGAATTGGATGGCATGTGAATTATATCTCGAATAAAGCTGTTAAAATAGACCGGCTGTCAAACAGAAAAGGCTACTCTTCACCTTTCATGCTGACACACACGATGGCCAACACGGTGCATATAATAACTGCCAGGAGAACAAGGAGAACGATCAAGTAACTGCTGAGCAGGGCTCCACCAGCACAGTTCAGCTTCCCTCTGTACGTGAGGTACAGAGTCAGAATGCCAATCCACCTGTGGAGAAATAGCGCGGGTCAGAAATGGGATCCAAGGAGGTGCTTCACAAAACACAAGAAATAAAAGGAGCTTTTTTCCAAAACAAGGTGAGGTTCGCTTTGGAATATAATTTTCATCAATGAGAGATTTAAGGCAACTAAGAGTATGACTATGATTAATGAGTGTTATATTTCCCAGGCCTACACCACTGTTCTTCTTCTATGCTTGTCATATACGTGAGATGTATTTACAGCCATAAGCAAGCAACGATAATCTGAGCTGCTGGAAAACAGCCCCTCATGACTCAGAAACATGCAACTGGTAAACCAACAATCCATATGCTTGCTAAATTATTAATGAAAGAATTTTTGCTTCTGCGGATTAACAAGAAGTTGGTAAACACACATTGTAATCTGCTGTGTGTAATACAAAAAATGAGGGGTTGGGAAGCAAGTTATGCAAAGATGTTCCATGGTGAACACTGAAAACTTGAAAGGACAAGTATTGGGAATTCCTATTTTGTATTTCAGTGCAGAACAATGAAAGGCAGCACCAAATGATACAAAGTAATAGTGACCTGTCACTGGAGGTGTTTCAGCAGAGGGCAGGGCACCATTTGGAAAGAACACAGTATTAAGAATTGAAGCCCACACTAAGGATTCTAGTCCAACTGGAACTGGATTATATAACTATGCTTTTGTCGGTTCTGTGATATTGACTCTGCGTTTAGAAATAATGGAAAATGATCTCGGAAAGACGTAGCTCTGAAAACTATGAAACTGAGCAGCAGCTCATAACTTTCGTGTTTTTATGCCTTTCCCCTCAAGAATCTTTTCTCATAACCACGGTGTTTGCTCTCCCTTGCTCAGACCCTCTGGGAACACAGGGCCTCCATTCCACACTTGGAAGGACAGCAGCGCACATGCCAAACCTGTCTTCTTCTCGTCGAATTCAGCCACAAGCCACTCAAAAATGGTCCTACTTCCCCTCTTTCCTTTGGCAAATACGACATGCCCTGCGTTCCCACACAGAGGTCAGGAATGATGCAGGTGGCTGCCCCTGGCTCGAGAAGCAGATTCCGAGGCCATGGCTTTCGGCAGGCAATGCGGTCCCGGCGGCTCCCAGGGTCAGGGCTCGGCGCCGCCCGCGTGGGCAGGGGTGCCTGTGCGACCCCGGGCACTGCCTACCTGCTCTGGGCCTCAGTCTGCCGTCTGTAAAATGGGGCGAGTAGCAGCACCTACCTCCATAGGCGGAGAGAACTAGATACGAGAACTCAGAGCAAACTCTGGACACCGCAAGTACTTAGCGACACTGTCGCGACTCTCGGGCGGCTCTCCCTCGCGGCCCGGGACGCCCGCCCGCAGAGCCCGCCGCCCTTACCACAGCACTCGCAGGAACAGCTCGAGGAAGCCCGGAAAGACTAAGTCGTCGCTGGCGATGGCCCAGCGCCGGCCGAAGAGCACCATCCCCGGCATGGTGAAGGCCCGCCGCCCGGCCTCGGGCCAACCTGCAGCGCCCGAGTCGCCACTCAGCGTCCGGCGTCCGCACGCCCCCTCAGCACGCCTGCCCGCGACTCCACGCAGGCGCACACGGGGGCGCAGCCGGCGCATGCGCACGCCGAGGCCGAGCCTGGCGCACGCTGCTGGGCCTTCTGCGCCTGTGCAGATACGCTGACCCGGGGGACGCCGGCTGAGCTTTTCGCGGGTGTGCGGGAGTGTGGAGTCCATTCTACTAATATTTCCATTTTATAATAAGGAGTCATCTGGCTCGGAGGGGTTAGCCAGCCTAGAGACCCACGTCTGCTAATGGCGGATCCGGGGGCTCATCCCAAGTCTGTGGGACCCCAGGGCTGTGACGAAGTTGTCCCCTCTGTGCATCCCATTGTCAGGAGAAGGGAACTGGAGACCCTTCTCGAATTCAGGGCCAGAAACCACCTGGCATCTCGGGGCCGGTGGGTAGTTAGCCTGAGCTGCCTGCCTTGCTCCCCAGCCAGCCCTCGCTCAGTGCTGAGTCGCTACTATTCATTCCTCCTGCAGCAGCCGAGGTGACTTTTTTGACTGTACTTTGTGCCTAAAATAGACCCAACCCCCCACACAGGCCTTTCGCTGGTAGGCACACAGCACAAGCCTGTACATGAGTATTGAACTGTCTCCCCAAGTTAGGGTTACTACTCTCCCTCCATCACCCCACTGCCTGGCATCATTTTCCCACGCCCCGAAACACATCAAGCTCATTCTCGCCCCAGGGCTTTTCACATTTGGTTTCTTCCGCCAGGGATGCTCAACCGCAGGTATTGCCATGTCACTCTCTCACTTCATGCAAGCCTCAGCTCAAGTGTCACTGCCTCCCTGGCCACCTTATCTAAAACAGCACACCCATCGCTTCCCATTCCCTTACCCTGCTTTCATTTTCTTCTCACAGCACTTAGTCACTCCTTGATATTGTATCATGTTTATTGTCTCTCTCCTCCCATCTTAGAGTGTAATTGGCGTGAGAGTAGGCACCGTGTCCATCTTGTTCACTGCTATGCACATAATGGAAGCACATTATAGGCGCGTATTTAATACTTGATAAATGAATAAACAAACTCATTAAATGTCGATTTTCCACCCCTGAAGTTCCTTCAGGGATCTTCTAAAGGGCAAAATTTCAGTGTTAAGAATAATAATATTGGAATTGTATTGATGGTTGTCAAAATGATACAGGGAATTATAAATAGGGAAAAGTTATAAGGTTTTTATAGAAAAGAGCCATTCTGCCGTTTCCATGTAATATGGATCCATTAGATGAATTAGACCTATTCTAAAACATTATTTCATCATGTGGGTACGTCATACAAAGCATATTATTCCTTTATTTTAAACACAGGGTTTTCAATTCTATATTAAAATACCTACTTTAAAAATTGATGTTTAAAAAAAATATCAATTTTTTTAAATAACCATTTCTTGTTATTTCCAAAGTGAAATAGCCAAATCAAAGCATAGTTCTTGAAAAGGTAAATGACCCATCATGACGTTAAGTGAAAAATTTCAAATACAGAGATGTGGGACACCTAAGGACCCACCACCCAGATTTAACAAAAGATAACAGTCTGCCATATTTGCTCCATCTTGAATTTCTGGGGGGAAAAAACTTTGTTATCCTCTGTTTGTTCTTTCATGCTAATTTCACTATTTAATTGCAAACTACAGTAAGTATTCTTCAGATTTTCTTGGCATTTCATCTTATCTTCATATTAACTTGAAACTGATCTTTACTTTCATTTTTCCATATCAATTGATTCATAGTCCCTCTATTTGTCCCTTTAGGGCTTGATTTTCTTTGAGTAAATTTCTATGTCCCAAGAAAAATGAGATCCTTGCATTTAACATTTGCTGCCATTGTTTATATCACATGGGGGTGCAGTTTTAGCCAGGTGGTCCTTCAGGAAGTTGGGTTCTTTTTTTCTAAGCATTCTTTACAGGCCTGAGATCTTCAGTTTTCAGAACTGTAAATAAGTCACGTTTCAGGACACACCAGTTTCCCTGTTACAGAACCATTTATTGTCTTAGAAACCTTATTTGATGAGTAAACAGGTTCTGTTTCCATTGTTTTGGTAATGGAGTCAAGTGTAGTGTAGTATTGGTCTAAACACTCCCCTTTTAAGTGCCCAGGGCGAAAGTAGGAGTAGCCATCTGGAGTATTCTCGTATTATAAAAAGTACTCAAATTGTTTAAAAGGAATAATGCTGTACTATGCTGCAATTTACTTTTAAATTGCAGGGACAAGAGGGAATTGTTTCCAAAATGCAGGACAAACACCCACAGCACCTGCGAAGGCTCCACACTGCGAAGGGTAACCTCGATCAAGATTAGTTGGGGGGTGTGGGGATTGCCGCACGTACTGCGGAGAGAGCAGGTTCCTTGGTAATTCCACATTTAGCCACTAGAGGGAGGAGCGCACAGGGGTTGGGGGGCGGTACTCCACCTGGAGCCTCAATGCAATGGGCCCTCATCAGACCTCCCTCGGACGGGTGCTTTGGGAAGTTATCTAGGAGTCGGTGTCTATAGATGCATCGCTCTCCCAAGGGCAAAGCTGACTAATGTCATCTAATAGGCCACAACTGGTCCTGGGTCAGTTTTCAAGGTAGTAGTCCCAAGCTAAGCACAAAGGGAGGGAAAGAGGGGGTCGTCTTGAAGCACCAAGCTGTGTTGCTCATTTACACTTCACAGAAATCCTGTGGAAGGAGCGTCTGCATGTAACCCAGGGGAAGGAGGAGCGTGTTAAATCCAGGGTCACAGAGCTGGAGTGTGAGGGGTCAAGACTCGGAAGGAGGCTTACTCAGGTTCCCACAAATCGCTTTCTATTGAAACGAAATCATAGCTTGACGTTTCCAGAAGTTCTCCAACCTCGAAGTACCTTTGGAAAGCCTGGGCAGGGTATCATCACAGGGCCTTCCGCCTGCACCGCTTTTTTTTTTCTTTCTCACCTATTTCTCTACCTTCTCCTCTCTTGACCAGACTGTAAGGAAGCGGGAAATGTTAGTAATCAACACTGATTGAACTGGGCAGGGAATGGACTGGGTCTCTAAGCAGCCAACAGCCAGTAGCTTTTCAGACTTAATCACTTAGTGAGCAAATTGGTTAACTGCTTTATTTCTCTTCATGCTTACACTGAAAAAAACGGGTCACGCAAATAAAACAGCTCAATAAAAAACATTAGTTACCTGATAACCTTTATTCAGGAAGTGAGAGTAACTCTGAAACAGTGCTTCGTAAGGCGCGTCACACAAGGCCTTTGTGTCCGTCATGTGCGAGGACGCTGCCCCAGTCCTGCACTCCCACTGTGGCACCCTATTTGTTAAGATGCCATCCTGGTTGGGCACAAAATGGTGGTCACATCTTGGCCAATTTTATTTTTACTTGGGCAGAATGACTAGAGAAAACACTGGTACTTCATACATCAGGTGGTGTGAGAGGTCCCAGAGCCTCTGCTCTCCAGCGAGCCTGCCCCGCCTGTTTGCTTTACATGCACACAAAAAATGTGAGTCCCCCCACCCCACCCCACCCCCAGTTTGGGCAGCAAGCAGTCTGCTCCACTCATGACAGGACTTCCTCCCCTTCCTCCATGTTCTCAGGATCTTCCAAGGAGGATGAAAACAAACTAAACCAAGACTAAGATGCTGGAAAGAAAGATACTCAGACACAGAAGCAAAACCATGAGGCAAAGGGTGAAGCAAAGTGAGAGAGGTACAGACAGGAGGTTACACTATGCAGTCACACAGCCAACTGAGGAAGATGTTAGGAGAGACGCTAGATGAAAAAAGAAAACCCACCCAGCTCCCTTCTTCCACACTTGAACATGGCAAGCACAACTACTCCATCCTCTTTGTAGTGAGCAGTTAGTATGTAACACTTTAACACTTATGGTGCATCACATAAAAACGAAGTCATTTGCTTTGTATAAATAAAAAAAAAAATGTAGCAAATCAATCTAATGGCAAAATCAGGAGGAAAAATTCCAAATTTTCCACAAAATACACAAAGTTTTAGGTTATTAAGTGGACAGTAAGTGTTTGCAGCTCTATAGAGAGCTTTGTTGCCAATTGAAAAACAAAAACCATCCTGACATAGGATGTTCCAAAAGCCTAATTCATGAAAAAAAGACAATTTATTCTGTGTTTAATAAAGTGTTTATTAAGGTGGTAACACAAGATAAATCATGCAAGAGCTCAGTAAAAACAAAACAAAAAACAAAAAAATGTAAGAGTATAAGGAATGGCAACTGGTACTGCCAATTTTTAAAAATGTAAATCATTTTACTATCCAAAAGTGGTATGAACAACCGTATGAATCTCAGCATGAACATGGTTGTAGTAATCTTTTGGAACTATAAACGAAAGTGATAGGTAACTACTTGTGTTCTATTCCTCAGAGGAGTAGAGTCCTAGATCCAAAATAATCAGGAACGGCCTTTGCATCCCCCACTCAGATGGCAAGCAGCCCGGAACCCCCTGCCCACCGAATTCTTTGACACCCTTGGGACACTCTCAAACTGGCGTTTCTTAGCAGGGGAGCAGGGCAGGCACCTTTGGTGACTCTCAAAGGAGACTCCATCTACATTCAGAATCTTAAAATTTTTGGTAATGAAAACCATAAGACTTGCATGTCATTCTTACCAACCTTAAATGTAGTGTTGTGATGTCCAAGGAAGGATTTCCACATCAGGTGGGAAGAAATTTGAACAGATATACCAAATTGAACATAGTGTCTCAGATTTCAAACAAGTATGACTCATCTTTTGGCAAAAAATAAAAATAAAAATAAAATAAATATAGTGGAATGCAAGTTTGATAGATAGAAGAATGTGTAATCTACCAACTGTCAAAGAGTATAATTTCATTGCAGACACAAAGAATCAACAATTTCAAAGAATTTAAAAAAAAAAAAAAAGGTTTGCACTATTTCTCACAAAATCTTCACTTTTGGAATTACCCCAATTGAAGCTACACACTGAATTTATTAATACAGCATTAAGTTTTTTTGTGTAAAAAAATCTTTGTACATAGTAATAAAAAAAGATAAGGCAAGATGCATTAAACAGAAACCTCCTGGTTCTTTTCCTCTGTGTTCTTAAAGAGCCTCTGATGACCTTCCGCAACATTAGAGTTAAGTTTCTGATGTCCCCTATCAAGCATCTTGTGCCTGTGCTGGTAGGAATTCTGTCCGAGCACCCTGAAGGACAGATGCCACTGATGGTCTTTGGCACTTACGCTGGCAGACTGAGCTTCTTTCCCTTGAGTACTAGAATGTGAAAGAGAGGAAGAGAAAACAAAAGGTGACTGATATTGACAAGCTTAGTTTCCTTCTTCCCAATCCTACACATCTGTCACACTCATAGTCAGATGAGATACTACATAGTCATGTTCGAGGAAATACACTTTTGGCAACCAACAGCCATTTGATTCTGATGTCAATAAACAAAGCCCTCTTCACTATGAAAATGTCATGCACACATATACTGGAATTTTCTTCATGCACCCGGATGCCATAGCAATTATATTTAAGAAACACAAATTTGATTGAAATTGTCACTAAATTAATAGCAGCTTTTTAAATCATGACTTTCTCCCCTAATCAACATATGTTAAAATGTAACTGTTACTGTGTACAGAGGTCTATAAAATTGGATGTTAAAAAAGAGGTAATATTCATAAGCCTTTGTATTTAGCAATTCCACCATTAGGAATTTTACTGTATAGCAAGGGTCTGTGGTTTGTGTTCACGGGCTTCTGAATCCCCTAAAACTATATGCCTAATTTTTCCCCCCTTTCTCCTGCCTGCCCCCTCCCCACTCCAGTTCAAGCCGTTGTTTCTCAGTCTAGTCGTGTAGGACACAGCTCCCTGGCCCATGCTGGTCTTAGGAGCCTTGCGCTCCCTCTGCTGAGGCTGTCGGTCAGCCACTCACAGCAGCTCACGGCAGCTCTCGCTGGCCGCCGGCCACTCATGGCAGCACACAGTAGCCTACAGCAGCCCAATGCAGCTCACCGCAGCTCACGCCAACCTCCGGCTGCTCACGGCAGCCCAGCTCCACGGAGAGCCGTTGTTCACAATCTTAGCTGTAGAGGGTGCGGCTCGCTGGCCCACGTGGGAATCCAACCCCAGACTTCGGCGTTAGGAGCACAGCGCTCCAACCACCTGAGCCACAGGTCAGCCCTATATGCCTAAATTTGTGTGCAAATACATAAATATGATTTTGGGGGGGCAAGGACCATAGCTTTCACCAGATTTTTATGAAGTTCACATGTCCTATATTCACATAAATGCAAAAATGTTCATTACAAGAATTCTGACTTAAGCATTGGCTTTTCATAGCAGCCACATAGGCAGCAAAATAGAAGTAACAGTCTGAATACCCGTGAACAGGGGCTGAGTAAGTATATTTTGGTAATAGACACAATGAAACACTATGCCTATTGAAAGTCACGTAGATTTCAATTTACTGACATGAAAACATGTGAGCCAGGAACACAGCCGATTATGGAATCCCATTTGTAGTTTACATCATGTATTTGTATGCACAGAGAGATATCTGGAATTACATTTATTGAAATTTCATTAGCAATAATTAATGACCGTTGAGTGGTAAGATTTCAAGTGATAGTTTTCAGAATTATGAGTTCTGATGCAATTTTTCAAAATGAAAACAGTAAAACTATAGCAAGAGACAAAAGACTAAAAACCTGATTCAGAATTTAATTTGATAGTTGTTAAAATGTTTTTCTGGGGGCGGTGAGATGGCTCTGTTGGTTAGAGCGCGAGCTCTGAACAACAGGGTTGCCGGTTCGATTCCCACATGGGCCAGTGAGCTGCGCCCTCCACAACTAGAGTGAAGACAACGAGCTGCCACTGAGCTACCGGAGGGGCGTCCGGATGGTTCCACTGGTTAGAGTGCGAGCTCTCAACAACAAGGTTACTGATTCAATTCCCGCATGGGATGGTGGGCTGCACCCCCTGCAACTAAAGATTGAAAACAGTGACTGGACTTGGAGCTGAGCTGCGCCCTCCACAACTAGATTGAAGGACAACGACTTGGAGCTGATGGGCCCTGGAGAAACACACTGTTCCCCAATATTCCCCAATAAAAAAAATAAATAAATAAAATTTGTCTGCAGCCAGTTCTGCTTCAGAAAGCCAGTGCTAGCCTGGCAGCGTGCTGGGCACACGCTGAGGGCACAAAGCAGGCAGGACGCAGACGACATACCTTTAGTGATGTACAAGTAGAAGAAGTCGCAGTAGAGGATGGTCTGGACAACGCCGGCCACCACAGCAATGAGGTCAAAGAAGCCCTCAAAGTAGAAGCGCCAGATCCAGTTGACTAGATAGAGCGCCCGGTAGAGGCCCAGGAAGAACAGGTAGTGGGTGGTGATGGTTTCCGCCTCCCCGGTCTTGCTGATCATGAACAGCTGCGGCAGGATGGCCACCGACTCCAGGTAGATGGAGAAGGTCCACAAAATCTGTGAGTGAAACCACAGGTTTTGGTCAGCAGCCAGTGCCCGCCAGGGGTTCACAGGGAATACTCTTGCTTTACTGTGGAGCAGCACAAAAAGTGGGGAGTCTGGGCAGAGAGCCCAGGACAGAGGAGCTCAGCAAGTTCATAAACCACAGAAACCTGAGCTGCATTTCAGAGGCACAGACGCTCCCAGTGACCAGCCAGATCACATGGATACCTACCTTTGCCTGGGAACTTCCCTTACCTTGTCTGCCCAACGTCATGTTCTTCCCTGTATAATTCTCTGAGAATCTACATATATAACGTTTCTCCTGAATCAGCCTGTCCCACTCCAAATCTGGGGTCCCAAACCAGCTCTGCTTTCTTCAGGGTGGCCACACTGATAACCAGACTCCTTAAACTTGCTCACTGCTATTTTTCCTCACCAGCTGGTCTTTCCAGACCATCCAAATATTCTATTTTTCTTATTCTTTAGGCTCTTTGGGTGTGGTTAAATCAAAGGGCTAAGAAATCAGAGCTGTAATTATGCAAACTCTCTGTCCAACGTGGCACTTTTTTCAGGCTGACAACAGAAGGACTCGTGAGCAGTCCCTTGGAGGGTTTTAAAAGTTCAGACACTCCCGGCACCCATCAGACGACCAAGGGTGGTGCGATGATGTAACCAACCCCAGAATGCCAAGGGAAGGACGAAGCACTTAGGAGCAGCCATGGGCCTGCACAGTGCCAGGGGCGCCACGCCAACCACGTTTTCTAAAGCTGAGGAGTGGAGCAGCACTGCTTAGGGCCGTCACAGTGTTAATGTGCCACCCCCATACATGAAGCAGCAGCAAAAGTTGGGTTAGAGCGGGGAGGTCATGTTCATCAAACACTTGAACAGGCAGAGAAGCCAAGTTTATATTCTAGAGGAGTCAGGTAATAATCTGTCGTCAGACACCCAAATCCCTGGAGGCTTAATTCCTGTCCACGATGTATTTATTAATACACCAAATAGTGTATGTTGCACCAGAAGTTTGCCAAACCAAAAAAAACACAGAACCCCACTGCAAACAGGCCTATTTCCCTAGGGAACCAGACCGCACCACTAAATAATCTCTTAACTAACCTCGAGAGGAGAGAAATCATGGTTGACTAGAAACGAGAGGCCTCCCACAGGGACCACAAGAAACTCCACTCGGAAGGTATCGTGATTTCCATCGTAAGTTGCCTTAAATTTCATGTAGATCAGGTACACCGTGGCATAGGAGCAGGCGATGTAGATTAGCTACAAACAAAAGAAAAACCATCAGGTTACCCATACCTTATCATCGTTCCAACTCCCTGGGCTTTCTACATCATCCATATACATTTTTTAAATGTAAAATTTCAATATAGTAAAATTCACTTTTGAGGGGTACACAGTTCTATGAGTCACATAACCACCACCACAATCAAGGCACAGATCGGTGCTATCACCCCGCAAAAAATTCCTCTTGCTGCCCCTCTGCAGTCAAGCCTCCCCCAAGCCTAACCTCTGGCAATCGCTGATCTGTCCTCGGCCCCTGCAGTCGTGCCTTTTCTAGAATGCTACATAAATAGAATTATACAGTATGTCACCTTTAAGACCAGCTTCTTTCAAGTAGCGTAATGTATTTGAGATCCCACCATGCTGTCGCAAGTATTAATAAGACAGTAACCTCCTTTCTACTGCGCAGCAGCAGTCCCCGGCATGGATGTACCACAGTTTGTTCATCCACTCACCTGTGAAGGGCAGGTGGGTTGTTTCCAGCTTGGCGGATGGTGGATAAAGCTGCTATGAACATTTGTGTACAGGCTTTTGTATGAACATAATTTTTCATTTCTCTTGGCAGTAGGATTGCTGAATCATATGTTAAGTATAAGTTTATAAGAAACTGCCAAAGAATGTATTTTTAATCCCATTTTAAATTATTAGAATGTAGCTTAAGAAAAAAAATGAATGCGAAGTTCAATGCAGTTCAAAACCAATTCACTTCCCTCCAGCATCTATTTCTTAGCTAGTCCTTTTCTAAAGGTAAGATAAACAATGTAATTCATGTTAAACTTTACGATGATGGTTTTTTACTTAAACTGTGTTACTTTAACACTGAACATTCAAATTGTTGCTTTAAATTTTGTCTGGTTACAAAACAAAAGTAAAACCAAAACTAAGTGACAATTTGTAAAACATTGCTGCCTATGAGGGAGCGATTCCAGCTGCACTGCCGTCTAGCTGCTGAAGGGCTCCCAATCACATTTTATGTTCCTGCACATTCAAAAGTCAAACACCATATATTCACCCAACCCAAAACAAAAGTCGGATATTCTGAAATTACACCAGTTTTCAGACTGCAGAATTTTAAGCCCAAGAACCAAAGAGCAGGTTTAGCCTATGAATAGAGAGAACTGGGATCCTGTGGGTACACTGCCTGGTACTGCTGCTTAGGAAAACCACCATGCAAAACTTAACGAGGGGCAGCATTTGGGCCATTGAATAAATAGGAAAGTGAAAGCAATCACCAAGCCCTCATATGCTTAAAAAGAAAATAAATAGTCAACAAGGTATTAAAATTGTTAGTCATACCCATCCTCCCAAAAAATCAAGGAAGATGAGTATCTTATACTGTTACAGGGGTTCTATCCATACCCAAACCTATGTATACGTGCATATGAATAAATTAACGTATAATCTGCATGTATAAACACAACCTGTGTAGAGTCCCCACCAGCAGAACATCCGCCTGAGACACGTGGGCTGGGGTTCCCTCCCTAGCACCCAGCCTACAGCCCAGCCATTATGTCCATCAAGGCCCTAGCAGCCCCTGGGAAAAGCAGCCGCTTTTCTCCTCTCATCAGTGCTTGGCATTTAAAGTACAAAGCTACCGTGTTTCCCCAAAAATAAGACCGGGTCTTATATTTTTGCTCCAAAAGATGCATTAGGGCTTATGTTCAGGGGATATCATCCTGAAAAATCATGCTAGCCCTTATTTTCCAGTTAGGTCTTATTTTCGGGGAAACACGGTATGAACACACAAAACTTGACTCTTTACCTGATTTGCAGGACATGCTTGGAAACTAGAACCAAGCAAGCAGTATTCCTCTGAAAGCTAGGTATCCTGAGGGGCTTCTAATACCTGCTGGGATAAGCAGGGACCTGGGCATTTTTCAAGTAAGCTGATTTCCTGATTACTAGGCTCCCATCACTTAGTAATGAAGAATGGAATGATCATAGGTAGCTCAAATTTGCTTTTTTAGGAAAGACTACAGACTCAAATGTTTTGCCACTCTGACCTGTGCTTATGAAAATGCTTGGGAACACAGTGTTGGGGAATTGTTTTCCATGGCACACCAATAGGCTTCAGCTTAAACCTCACTTCCTTGGGTGTGCCAATAACCAAGTGCGTACAACAGTGCCCGGCACACAAGTGCTCACCAAGCCTTTGAAGAATGAATGAATGAATGAATGAATGAAATCAGACTCCTAATCTACATCCTGAGAGCCGCCATACTTTTCCTTCATAGCACCTATCATAAACTGCAGCCGTTCACTTTTACTGGGATGACTGGTACTCCCCCCACCAGACCATGACTTCTGCTTGTTTCTGCCCTGCCCCCAGTGCTAGGCAAGTGCCAGGTCCTGTGAGTGTTCGGTAAGTACATGTCCAGCATTGTGTGAAAGAATGAGTGTGCAGCGTGTACCGGCAGTGCTATACAAGATATCAGGTGTAGGCACACATTCTGTATTTTAACAGTTATACATTTGCTTTCATGTGGATCAGGAAAAATGTAAGGACACCAAAGGTACCATGGATACTAATGTTTAGGACAAATTAAAAGGTTTAAGAAACGTATTTAATAAATTATGGTACAGATGTCATTTAAGCATGGCAAAAGTAATAAAGATGGCACACACACAGGAAGTTTAAGAAACATGAACTTACTAGGGGGAAAAAAGTAGATGCCTGCACAGAGTCCAGCCCTGGCTTTCATTCCTCTTTCTGAACGAACCTGCTGGGTTTCCTGGAGAATCTGTAATTTCCCACTGCTTGAAAACATAATAGTTTCCCCTCTTTCTTATCAAGAGCCTTAGAAGTTTATCATGCTCAAGGAACTTAAGATTAAAAAATTTCTAAGTGCAAAGCACTTTAATTAAATACTGCTTTGAAACTGAAAAAATATGCTTAATGGTTAAGTTTCTATAGGTCTGTGTCTTATGGATGCAATACATTCCATTGGATGCTATACCATACCTTCATAGACGTATTATATAATGAAATAAAGGACGTAAAAAGATCCAGGTAACGAGTTGTGAAGACCAGTGCAAAGAGAAGCTGGCTTTTTCCAGAAATACCTACAGAAACAAAAGGACAGTATTAGAAAAGCCTGGAAGAGCTTTATGATTCTTGTAGACAACCCTGCAGGAAGTGCAGGTCTGGAAAGTGGACACCAGGGGTCAAACGCTGATGTGTGAAATGACTAAATAAATGAGTGGTTTTAGTTGTTCCTCCCCTTGCATCCCTGAACACGCTCCTTTGGGGAGGTTTCTTACTATGATGGGGTTAACTACAAGGAAGTGACTTGGTTATGCCAGGGCCAATATACCAGGCGGTGCGTTGTTCAAGGAAGTCACATTAGGTAGGAACAAGTTTATTTCAAAACTTCTGCTATCATTTAGTGTTGTAACTTGTCTGCTATCTTTAGCACCGTTCTTTCCATTTTAAAACAGTATCTTATGGTGACCAATCTTTCAAGGACGGAGCTGGAATCTAACCGGTGAGGAGATGAGGAACTCTGCTTCAGATAAGACTCTGGGCATCAACTGAATAGTGGTATGGCCTCCCAAGGTGGCTTCGTTTGAGAGTGCAGCATTTACTTGGACATGTTAAAATTTTTTAAAATTCCATTGCTTAGATTCATCACACAACCAACCTCATACTCACATAACAGGGTGGGGACCTCTTGCTACAGCTAGTCTTAAAAAGCAGCAGTCTTTTTTTTTTTTTTTTTTAACACCTTAAAACTGTTTCTACCTCCAGAGCAACTGTTATGGCACATCCAGACTGAGCTGGCGATATCTGGAAGGTCACGTAGCGTGCACCGGGCTTTTCTGATATTTGTATTTGGCCCAATATTTATGTGACAAAGGACGTGAACTAAGGGTTTCAGATGTTGGTGGTTGAGTGAATTCATCAAGGAAACTGAATCTTAACTAGATACCAGAACCCACCCACCCTCATCTACATGGCAAACCTCACACCATTGAGCATGTATTTAGCAGAAATGTCACTGCACCCAAATTATTAGCAATACTACAGAATGTAAAAATCACATTAAAAAACATATTTTACAAAACAGTTTTGCAGCATGGTGAAACTATAGGCTTGGATTTAAGAAGGTTACTTGCAGTGTTTGAATAATTGCAGTTCCAGCCTATTTACAACAACACCCAAGTAGAAATTGAAGAAAAAGATGAGTCTCCTCTTCTTCCCTTTCTGGATCCATCAACAGTAACCAATTTCAAGGATTAAAGGTAGAGCTACAGACAGTAAGTCTGCTCCTTTTAGTTTTTCCCCAGTAATGAAGAACTTTATTTTCCTATCAAAGGTCAACGTTCCAAAGGAGAAACAAGAGACTG
Source organism: Rhinolophus hipposideros (assembly GCF_964194185.1). Lineage (NCBI taxonomy): Eukaryota > Metazoa > Chordata > Mammalia > Chiroptera > Rhinolophidae > Rhinolophus > Rhinolophus hipposideros. Next base: position 42,004,184 of record NC_138069.1, read on the forward strand.
CCGTCGACAGAGACCCTGAGAGAGAAGACAAGATGGGGGAGAACAGGGAGCACGCACTTCATATTTGATGTTTGTTGGAGCCTTGAGATAAATTTCCAGTTAATTTCCTGTATGGTTCTTTCCAATATTTTAAATAAAAAATTATAGGATACATATGGGCAAAGTTTGTTGTAAAGGGTTTATTCTAATGGAAACTTGGAAGCCAAGCAGATTTGAAATGTTGTCCTTTTTAGCATTCCTATATTAACAATCAGGGACTATTCCCCTTTGCAACCCAACTCACACGTCACTTCCTATGGGGAAGTCATCTTTGAAGATGCCATCCCTCAATGCTGTTTATTCATTCAACAAATGGGAACTGCTTCTTTCCAGCTGCTGCCCTAGCTCCTATTACATTATAGCACTTATAAAATACACTGTGATTACCTGGTTGCTTGTCCCCCTCCTCACCCCCACCAGACAGAGAGATCCCCAAAGGCCAGGGTCCTGCCTTATTCCATGTGGTATTATGTGCTGAGCACTGGGCCTACACACAGCAGGGCTAAGGAGATATTGCTGAGTGGATGAACAAATGGACAAAACAAAATGGAATTCTTTTTATTTTCACGTCATGGGGTAAATTCTCATTTTGTGGTATTTTGGGAATACTTCCAAAGAGTTTCAAAGTCATACTGTGTCTCTGACTGTAAAAAGGCAATGTCCTCTGGGCTCTGACCTAATTTACTGCCAGTCAGAGGGTAGGGGAGCCCCCTGAGCAGACCATGGCGCAGGAGAGAGGGACAGGCAGCATGTGGCCTGGAGCTTGTCCCGTGGTGCAGAATCCACGCAGGAAATGCCATGGCAGAAATCTGAGGACGCTTACACAGTTCTACCCTATTCTTCCTGGCCTGGGATCCTGATTAGCAAGTAGCAGCTTTTTCCTTCAAAACAAAAAAACTGTCCTGTCCTCACAGGAAGGCAGGGATCCCAGCTGAAGACAGAGAAGGGCCAGAGGCAGGAAATCTTCTGGGGGGGAAAATAACTGCTCAGATACCAGAGGGACTCCTATCACAGGGGCTCCTATCACCATTTTCTCTCCGTTTTGAGACCAGAGTATGTGAAGGCTATCAGGTGACAAGCTCTCAAGAATACTCGCTCTAACCGCTTCTGTAACAGCCATCCTAATACCAAATGCGCTGAATATCCAAATTAAGAAGTATAACTTATAAAATGAAAATCAGTCATTAAACTTAACACCATTCTTCTCTTTTCCCATTGGACCAAGTTAAGTTTCATAAAAGCCCACGACTATATACTCCACTGTGTTACTTTAAATTATGCTGTAGGTTAAAGTTGCATTTCTTATATTCCCACTGATTTATAGAACAGAGCCCTCAACCAAACAGGAAAGCTTTCCAGGAATGACTTTTGTCCTGCTAACTGCTAAGATGCAACCAAGCCGTGTAGGTCACACCATGAGGATAATCCGGACAGCAGCATTTAACAGCGGTCCTGGGCACCGTGCTCCAACTATTGTCTCAAAGGATCGGATACTCTCCTAAAGACGTCAACTTTCCCTGGAAGCAGCAGTCCAACCGTCAGGAACAGACTCACTCCATGGCTCTTGTGACTCAGGGAGAGAGGGTCTGAGTTCAAGTTCAGCCCCTGAATGCACAGGGTAAGCCTGGGCCCATTATATACCTGTCGCCCACCCAAACCTCACTTCCTGCATCTGTCAAATGGGGACAAATTATGCCAACTGTGTAGGACTGTTGGAGAAAGTGCTTTATATTATACCTGCCCCACTGTAAATGCTTGATAAATGACAGCTCTTACTATGTACTGTTTTGACATTTTTCTTGTTTTCAAAGAAATCCATGCTATTTTTATCAAAAATTCCATTGAGCTAAAATATATGGAATAAAAGGCAAAAGGACCTTTTTTAACACCCTTCCCACCTCTATTTTAAGTGCAACGTTCCAGGTCTTTTTTAAGCCCCCTTTCTACTCATTCTTTCTAATGGCTGTATGGTGTCCCACGGTGTGAATACAGCAACATTTGTGTGATCACTCCATTAACGGACATTTGGGTTGTTCACAATTTTCGTTCTTACAATTACTGCATTAACACCCTTTCATCTATAAACAGTGTTTAATACTCATTTAGGTACAATGAACATCTTTATATAAAGTTTATTCACACATTTTACAATTTTTGTTGTTCAGACTCCCTAGAATTGCTGGGATAAAATGTATAAAACTTTTGGTAGAATACATTGTCCAATTTCTGCTAGAAAGGCTGTACCAATTTACATATTCACTAACACCAGATGAGAATGCTCTTTATTTCACAGCCTGCCTACATTAGATGTTGTAAACCTCTTACGCCCGTCCCCCCCACCCCCACCCCAGCGGGCAAATGATGATATGCATTCTATTCCAATATCCAAGTGCCTAACTACTAGTGAGGCTGGGCATTCTTTCACGCTTCACTGGCCTTCTGTTATTCTTCTGTGAACTGCCAACCTTATCCTTTTTATTTTTGTAGGAGTATTTTATTATGGATATTAACCCTTTGTCACTGACATATACTGCAGATTATTTCTCCCAGTTTATTGTCTTTTACTTTTGATATTCCAAATTAGTAAGTGAACTTGGGGAGACGTATCACCGTGTTTCCCACCAGCTTCCCTGGTCCCATCCAGGACCATGGTTTGAACGTACACCAGCAAAGTCTTACACCTCTCTTCACAGGGTCTTACACACCGCTTGTTGGGAAGTCATGGAGCCTTTCCTGGAATCCTGCCTGCCACTTCACAGTCATAGGATTAATACCCTATATTTTAATCTTTTTACGTATTACCATTTTAACTAAATTGCAGCTTTCTTGAGTGCAGAAACTTTTATAGCTGCAAGTTGCTGCTCTGAATTGTGTCCCCAGTGCCTTGCACATAGTGGGTGGTCAATAAATGTTTGAGAACAACGATTATTCAAGAGATTGGCATTCAAAAAACAGGTAACATCTGCTACAAAGAAGGAGGTAGGGGGCCAGCCCAGTGGCTCAGGCTGTTGGAGCTCCGCGCTCCTAACTCCAAAGGCTGCCGGTTCGATTCCCACATGGGCCAGTGGGCTCTCAACCACAAGGCTGCCAGTTCAACTCCTCGAGTCCCACAAGGGATGGTGGGCAGCACCCCCTGCATCTAAGATTGAACACAGCACCTTGAGCTGAGCTGCCGCTGAGCTCCCAGATGGCTCAGTTGGTTGGATGGAGCACAGGCTCTCAACCACAAGGTTGCCGGTTCAACTCCCTGCAACTAGCAACGGCGGCTGGACCTGGAGCTGAGCTGCGCCCTCCACAATTAAGACTGAAAGGACAACAACTTGACTTGGAAACAAGTCCTGGAAGTACACAGTGTTCCCCAATAAAGTCCTGTGCCCCTTCCCCAATAAAATCTTAAAAAAAAAAAAAAGAAGGAGCTGGGAATGTGATGCAAACACTTCCTGAAGTACTCAATGGCAACAGTAAAAGATGAGGTGTTTTCCATTTACTTCAAAAATATAAACTGCCCAATTCTGAGAAATGCAGAGACACTGGTACATTCCTGTCATGTTTGGTAGGGTGAAAAGACTACAGCCTATTTACCAACAGCTAACAACAATGTAAGCAATAGGTAGGTGCAGGGAGCGGGGAGTCTAGGGGAGGATGGCTGGCTGGGCCTTGCGGCTCTCAGGATTCCACCAATAATTTAAGCACAGTACACACAGCCCTATGAATAACCAGCAGCCTTCAGGAAGATACAGACAGGAAATTCTTCACCTACAAAGCCAGGCTGTTCTCCCAAGGCTATCCAGGTCAGCGTCCCGGACAAGAATAAAGTGGTAACTTGAGCATACTGTGCATCCAGTTGCAATGATTGTTCAGGAATATGAGAAACTTACATTTCATTTGGGCACCCCTCTGTAATGACAATGGCAGACACAGGAGAATGCCAATTCATACAGAGCTAAACCAAGATCAACTTCTCCACCCCACTTTAAAACAGGTCCTTTACGGCAACCATTCTTAAATTAGCCGGTCCGGAAAACAGTATCTCTAGCTTCCTCTTCAATAACCTGCCTCATCCCTTACCGTAAGAGAAAAAAGCCCCATGACTCTAGCTGCAGGCGTGTTCAAACAGGTGCCAAATTCCTAAAAGGAACCCCAATAGCAGTATTTTCAAAGAAACGCAACCTGGATGTACATGTCTCCTATTCCAGTTATCTGAGAAACTCGTATCAGATTCTAACTCTTTCAAAAATCTCTAAACAACTTTTATCATTTAGGATGGAAAAACAAAACAGCGCGTCAAATTTAGCATTTAATTCTGAATAAATGGTTTGGTGATTTTGAGTTTTCAAAGGCCAGAAAGTCTCCCTAAAGAACTAAAATGATCCTAAGTCTGACAATAACAATAGGTTAGTAACGCCCTGTAACTACAGGCTCACTGTAGGAGTACTTAACAAACACACATGGACTTAACTCACCTACTTATCTTCCTTATTATTTTGGCTGAAATATGTTTGTATTTTTCTAAATGCTCCTACATCTCCCAAATGAAAATAGTGACTATTAAAAACCAAACAAACTAAACGGCAAACTTTCTCATCATCTCCTTATTACTCAATTCTGTATCTGGGGAATTGCACTAACTTCTTCCCAACATCTTAGTTTAGACACACGTTCACCTTAATGACTTGACACATGAGGGAATTCTGAGAAACACACGAAAAAAGATGAAGAGACTCATACAAAGATTTAGGTGCAAAAATAAAGATTAAAAGTAGTATTTCCTGGGTGCGGGGGAAGTGGGGATAATGAGTGAAGGAGGTAAACCAGGTAAGTCAGTCCTGGGGAAGTAACGTACAGCACGCTGACTACATTTAATAATACAGCGGTACCTCGGTTTTTTAATGTAATCCACGAGCTCTGAAACGTTCGAAAACAGCCGACAGCTAGGCCTCAGGATCTTGCACTCAGCGGAAGCTGTGTGACATGTTCAATTTCCGAGTCGTGTTCGAAAACTGTAGCATTTACTTCCAGGTTTACGGCGTTCATAAACCAAAGTTTGTCAAAGGAGACATTCGAAAACCGAGGTACTACTGTACTGTATTGGATACTTGAAAGTTGCTAAGACAGTAGATCTTAAAAACAATAGATCTTAAAAGTTCTCATCACAAGAAAATAACTGTAACTATCTGTGGTGATGGATATTAACTTATTGTGATAATTATTTTGCATTATATACATATATATCAAATCATTGTGTTGTATACCTAAAATTAATACAATGTTATATGTCAATTATATCTCAGTAAAGCAGGAAAAAAACCATTTTCTGCGTGCAATAAAAAAAAGACCAAAACAATTGGTCTGGTGTCAAACATTTAAACTAAAATTACTTGGACAAAACAGATAACTTATTCAAAATCCTTGATTGCACGTTACTGATTGCCTCTACTTCAGTCCTGGCTTTACCACTAATTTTCTCAACCTCCCTTAGACTCAGTTCCCTCCTTCACAGAATGGGAACAATAGCACCTCATAGTTATTTTAACGTCTACATGGGGTAAGCCATATAGGGCACTTAGTTCACTACTTAGTACTAGCAAGGGCTTAAACGTCAGCTGTCACAATCGCTGCAATTACTTTGCTGTCATTGGAAATCTTACAACTAAATCTCTCAGAACCGTATATAAATTGAGAGATCACCTCCAAGTCAGACACACTGGTTTCAGTACATGGACTTTGTAACATCGATTTTGTTGCTCAAAGGTCTTTTTTGGTTTTGCTTACTTCCTGGATCTCAGCTACGTTCCAGGGAGAGAGGTGAGGCCTGAAGACGGCAATCAAAGACGTGCTGTTACTTTAGAGGTGGAAATTTTCACAAATCAATCGGGTAAATGGAATCTCTGCCACCCAAGTCCGTTAGGACGCCATCTCTTACTGCCTCTGCAAAAATTAAGTTGTTGAATTGATGAAAAGTTATTTCACTGAGGCCATAGCACCAAAAATAAGTTTATAAGGAAGACACTGCATTTCGAGAAGTCATTAAAAAAATTCGCCCGTCTTAAGCTTTTAGGTTTAATAAAACGTAAAAGTCCACAGCGTTAAGAATAATGCAGGCATAAAATGGGTACCTTCAAGGAGGGAATCGCCACCTCGCTGGTGACGTGGAGGGAGGAATCACAGGAGCCGCCGGCGGACCCCGCGGACGCCGCAGTGTAAGAGAACCCGTTATCAGATGGAGGCCCTCGGAGCTTGACAAACTAGTGTGTTTCGCAAAGTACCATTGAGTGTCCCCAAGAAATGCGCTTAGAGACCCCCCACATGCCCTCCCGCGGCAGGCGTGACCCTGGACCCGAGAGGCGGGGGAGTCCGCGGACCTCCACGGACGGGTCCTACCTGACCGCCTAAACGAGCGGCCAGTCCCCCAGGGGGCCGGTGAGGAGCGGTGACCTCTCCCGCGCCCGCCCCACCTCCCGGGCAGGCCTGGCTGCCACGTCAAGCCGAGCCGGCCGCGGTCCTGCCCGTCCTCCTCCCGCCCGTCCCATTGATTCGCAGGCTCCCCGCACCTGCCGGACCCCCCCATCCAAACTTTTCAGGGAGAACACGGCCCAGGGCTGTCCGGCTGGCGCCTCCTCCGCCCCGACGGCTCCAGTCCCGGAGCGGACCAAGCGCGGAGCGGGGCCCAGCGCCGCGAAACCCCGCCCCGGCCTGAGCGCCCACCCGAGGGGTCGCAGGCCCCCTGGGGTCCGGCCGCCCGCCAGGCCGGCCGAGGGGGTGTGTCCGGCCAGCGCAGGCCCGCGGGCCGTGGGGCCACCGAGGTCGGCGGGTCCTCCGGGCGACCCGGCCCCGCGCACGAGCCTTTGCCCGGCCTCGCCCGCCGCTCACCGGCGCAGGAGCGCGTCTTCCAGATCTTCAGCAGCAGGATAACGATGGCCGCCAGGTGGGACAGGTCCCCGGTCAGCCGGAAGATGTTCATGGCGGCGGCGGTAGGCGCGGTGGCCCCGGCGCTCGGCGGCTCAGGCGGAGGCGGCGGCGGCGGCGGCGGCCCCGGAGAGGAAGCGACGAAGATGGCGAGAGCGGGCGCGACGTGGCCAGGGACGTGGCCGAACTGCCGGCGCACGCGCGAGGCAGTCTGGGAGAGCGGGCCGCCTCCAGGCCCCGCCCCGGCCCCGCCTCTTAAAGGGCACGCGCCGAGCGCAGAACCCGCGGGGACTGTCAGCTCCTGGGTTCCCTCCCGAACACCCCGAATCCTCGCCAACTTCCCCTTGCTGAGTTTCCGGCTTCTCCTCGGATGCCAGCGATTTCTTTTAATTTTTGAAATGACACTCCCTTGTGAGCGACGTTTTGCCTCTCATTAATCTTAGCTCTACAAGCTTACTGTATGCAAAAGTGTACGAGAACAAGAAGAATTAATCCGTAATGGCATCACCCAAGATGAGGTCAGTATTGGGGGTGTTGGGGAGGATACAGCTTATGCGGAGGTCTAAAGATTTTATTATTCTGGGGACTCTCTTTGAGAAAGAGTGCAAAATTAGGAGGAAAGTGAACAATTCTGTAGGATGAGAAAATAAATCACAAGAAATTACTAATGGAATGAAGCTGACAAACAGGACCCTCAGCATAATTTGCGGACCCCAGTGCCAAATGAAAATGTGGGATCTCCGATTCAAGAGCTGGAAAAAAAACCTGCTAAAGGTACTAAAATATAACACTTTTCCCTGTGTTTTGCAGTCTCTCTTGACTGGGTGTATTTCCTGTTTGCTATTTAATGTCATTCTAAGTAAAGAAAAAACTTTTAATTATGATCATGAACTTTACTGTTTGTCTTTATATTGGGCAATATCAGTTCTGGATACAAATATCAGGGCATTTACCACAGATGCGGAATCACTGAAAGCACCCAACTCGTATCTCAGGACTTGTCCATGGAGGGTGCCTGGAGCTGGTCAGAGAGATGAACACAGGCCAGACCCAGGAAGGATTGAAGGAGGACGCGGGGGTCCACCAGGCGGAGTGCAGCCTAGGGAGCACACTTTTGGGTACGGGGATACTGGATGGGCCAGTGTTGTTGCTCCAGTGAGCCAGGGTCAGCCTTGGACTTGGATGGAGTATGTACCTGGGCTTGATGGCTGCTGGTTCCCTCTCCCTCCACCTGACCTTGCTGGAGCAGGAAGGTCCAGCCAGGCATCTCACCTTCCCATGCGCCACCACCTCACTCCATGGCAACCCTCGAAGGTATTGCAACCTCAGTGCCAGGACATGCTAGGTACTTGGATCAGGGATGGGTGAGAGGCTTGCCCCTGCTGAGATGACCTTCAAATGGTGGGATGGCCAATGCCATTCCCTGCCCAGAGAGGCCACAGAGCACACGAGTTCAACCAGACCCATTCTGACCCAGCCAGACACCTGCACCGAGGCCCCCACTGAAGTGGACGGTGGCAGTGGGCACTGGGCTGGAGCAAAGAGGAGGCAACCAGGCTGCCAGAGACACAGGAGAGCAGTCAGCCAAGAACCCATCCTGAGGCAGCAAGGAGACGGCGAGAGTGGAACCATGCAGTGGCCACGACTCTTGCACACTCTGTTGTCTCATTTGATCTCACACGCAAAACACAAATTCAAAGATAAAATTATTAAGGATCTGAAGACGGTGACCGCAGAACATTAAGCCTTGAGTGTGGGGCCCGCTGTTCCTGTGAAACTGGTCGCTTACCCTTGAAGCTAACCCTGCTGATAGATACCACAAACAGCACAGAAGCCAGAAAATAACACAATATGTTTATTAATTAACTACCTCACACACATCTGTAATACTCTTTTTCCTACATTTTTTTCACTGCACACTCTTTGGTCACCTCTTCATATGATAATGGTTTTTGTATGGTCTGTGTGTTGGAGTAACAACTTCAATAGTACAGAACATTGTAATTATTTTCTACTTTTTTATTGAGATATAATTATATTCTCGTAAAGGTGCAACATAATGATTCAATATTTGTGTATATTGACAAATGATCACCATTATAAGTCTAGATAACATCCATCACCTCACATCATTACAGTTTTTTTCTTGTGATGAGAACTTTTAAGATTTCCCCTAATAGTACCTTTCAAATACACAATACAGTATTAACTATAGTCACCATACATTACATGCCAAGAGTTATTTATTTTATAACTGGAAGCTTGTACCTTTTGACCATTTCGCCCACCCCCACCCTGACAATGATTTTGAAATATTTTCTAGAGAGAATAGAAAAATGACCTTTTCTCCAGCATAGTTGATTGAAAACATATTTTGATAGTTTGGAAAGATTTCTTTCATCTTCTCAACTTGTTATTGCTAATATCATGGAATTTTTAAGATTTTTGTCACATCTGGGAAAACCCCAGTCAAGCTATTTTATATAAAAGCTGCAAGATTTCAGGGCACTTCTACTGTTCTTGCTCAGAGACTACCATGTGATACTTTTTGAATTGGTGACACTCATTAACCAGCTTGCTGGTACTTCTTGTATTTCATGGTTTTGGTCATTTTGAAATATATCCACAAATTACTTGACCCTCCCTTAAGAAGGGAGCTGAATCCTCTCCCCCTGAATGTGGGCTGGGTTTAGTGACTCTTTTAACAGAATATGGCACAGATGATGTCATATTACTTCCAAGACTAAGTCCTAAAAGGTATTCCTGCTTCCTCCTGCTCTCTCTCTCTCAGATCACTCACTCTGAGGGAAGCCACCTACAGGCCATGAGGACACTCATGCAGCCCTGTAGAGAGGTTCACATGGTAAGAAACTGAGTCCTCTTGTGACCAGCCAGCAAGGAACGGGGGCCTTCTGTCAACAGCCATTTGAGCAAACCCTCTTGGAAGCAGTGGTCCGGCTCGTCATTGAGCCTTAGATGAATGCAACCTCAGCCGACGTATTAACTATAACTGTTGGGGAAGTATAATTAAAATCTCCTGTCACACCAGTAAAAACTCTGTTCAGAATGTAAAAGAGAATGAAAGTTTTATTATTGAATAAGCAACAACCAAACTGTGATGTGCATCACAGGCAGTGCACTAAAGAGATTTCAAAGACAGAATGAACATGGGTGAGAAGACATTTTCAGAAACAAAAGCTGAAAGGATTTACTACCAACAGACTGTCACTATGAAAAATTCTAAAGTAAAAAGAGTACTTGAGGAAGAACGAAAATGATCCCAGAAGGAAGGTACGTGAAGCAAGAAGCAAGGATAATTCAGAATAGTGTGAAGATAAGAATTCTGCAGAGTTGGAAACTTAGGGAGGCCCAGAAAGCCACAAGAACTTAGCACCTACCCTTTCATTAGGTAGAAGCTGTGTCCAGCCAGGGACAATGGGCCTGTTTCCCAGGATGGAGTTTTCCACTAAGCATGAGAGGAAACTGACCAAATAAAAATGTCTTCTGTACCTGTGTTCCCTTATGACTCAGAAATTTAACTTCTGAATCAGCATTATTATTATTCATTTCCACAGTATTTTCCAAAAATATCACTTGGTACTTAGTATAGGAAAGGCTAGTCAAGGTTTTGGGGTGAATTTATTGAGCAAGTGAGAAATGGTTCTCTATTCTTGGCTACAGGTGTAAATCTCATTTATTTTGGGGACGTGTAGTTTTTGGCAACTAAGTAAAGTGTGTTTTGCAAGTATTATATATTTCAAATACGTCTACCAACTGGTAAGTGTAAAACTCTGTAACCACTCAATATTTTGGGCCACTCACAGGCAAGCATAAATTATTTCACTGAGCCTCAATTTTTGGACATCTTGGTTGCTTTCTGATTTAGGCCGCTCATTGGTAAACAGTGCCAAATAAATTGATTTGTGTAGTGAGATGTTGCTAAATTGTATAAATATTTATATACAGCATATACCTGTGTAATTCAGTAATGGGACGGTGGTCCTGTCACTTCCTCTTTTTTCTGTAAGTGAAAAAGATTCAGAGCACACGACCACTTTTCATTCTTGGAAATAGATGCATAGAACCACCTTCTATCAGGACAATATGAAATTAAACACTGAAAGTATCCAAGTACTTTGAGAAGGGTGTCCCCTCTTCATCTCCACCTCCATTGTGGATGTGTAAATCTTTTTTGGTATAGAGTAGGCTTTGTAAGCAATTTTTTTGTAAAATTACAGCATGTTGGCTCATATTGGCCTAGTGATACCTAAGAGATTTGTAATTTCTTTTCAATCTTCTAGAGCTGATGAGATAGTTTCAGTCTCAAGTAACCATCATCAAAACGTTCAACACACATTTCAGTTTGCTGTGAAACCTAGTGGTATAAAACTGTACTTTCTTTTCTCATTTCTGTTTGCATGTAAGTTTGCTGTGAAAATGTAAACCTCTGAAGTATATGAGGTTATATCTGAGACTTATTTCAGCATATTATGTATCTGAATCCATGATATCTTCAGAAGGACTATGAATTATAAGTGTGTACACATATGCATATATTTGTATACGCCTCAATACAGACACACATATGCATATGCACACACAATTTTGAATAATGTGACGTTATTTGAAGAGAACTTTCTGCAGATTCCTTCACAAGTCAGGATTAAATTAATGATTATTTAAAGACCCTTGAAAATTCTGAGGATAATTTTCTCATGAAGTAGATTTGGTGGCTGATAACAGACACTTAGAATTGGCAAAACAGATGAAATGGCGTGTACCTTGCTTTTCCTCCTCTGTAGACTAGCTCTCTGCTTCTCTGGCCCACCCAGTAAGTTTACATCACTTCTGTTCCAGAGAACAGCCACAGCGAGCCTGGAATCTCTCGGTATTTATTTAAGACCCACTGGAGCTGGATTCTGATTGGCTCAGCTGAGACTGGGGACCCAAAATCCAACAAACTAGCCTCACAATGACACATTGTGGAAAATGGCTGCCCAGGGTCCACTGGATTTACTGGGAGGAGAGGCAGTGTGTGAAGCCTGCACAGACAACCAAGAAAGCTGTGCACCACATGACCGGGGCCCTGTCTCTCACTCCACTAAAAACATTCCAGGCAATTTCAGGCCTCAGGATTCAGGCCAGAAGGAATGGTCATCTTCAGTCCAGCCCAAATTTTGTTCTGATTCCTCTTTTCAGGCCTCTAGACTCACCTTTTTCCAGGATGACCGACCGATAGTATGATTTATATTTCCATTAAGAGAAAGTATCCATATAGAAAGATGATCACGTAGAAGTTAGCATCAGTACGTTCCCCAGAAGCTACATCTAGTTTTGAGTGACAGTGCATGTGACAGTCCAGTCCAAGTTGTGTTGTCCCAGTCAGCCCCCCACTTCAAGGGCTCAAAGAGTCTTGTTTTACCCAAGGTCATCTTGTTACATCCAATTCTGTATTTTGCTTTTTTACTTATTATATCATGAGCATTCTTCCATAACCTTAACAATTCTTCAACATTCTAATCGCTGTATCACATTCCAACAAATGACTGTCGTGTGGCTTACTTTGCTGATCCCCTATTATTGGACACCCTGGTTGCTTCTGATTAACTCCACAAGGAACAACAGCATACCTCAATGTCTCTTTGCATTTGTGGGGTGAATTTTCAGTCCGGTCTTTCTCCTGAGGTTCCCCTCCTCAAGCAGCTCCTGGGGGATCCCTGAGGGATGTGGTGGCCTGATGCTTCGGCAGCTTCTATGCTTAGAACCACTGCTTCTGCCCAAGCCATTTGCATTCCCTGAGTGCATTCCCTCCTAACACATAGGAGTCCTACCGACATGACTAAGCCACATGATGATGTCTGCCCCACGTGCAGTGGGAGAGGGCAGTGCTTCCAGGTTGATGCTCTCATCTCACGTCTGGGCCTCTCCTCCCATAGCTCTCACAGGACAGGACCCAGCGCACCTCCTCTGGTAAGGGAGTCTCCACCTCCCCCCCCAAGAGGGCTATCCCTTTCCCCACCTCACAGGCCTTCCTGCTCCTGGACACTGAACAATAGGAACATCCATTTCCTTCTGTGTAAACCCCCTCACTAACCCCAAATGGTCCAAGAGCACACAATCACTGTGTTTATTCAAGGCTGGGGACTTCAGGAATCCAGTCAAACTCTCTTCTAGAGAAAATATTTTCCTCACCTGTAGGGCACTATCAAGATAAAGATGTAGTTCACGTGCACAACTAAAGACCCCGAACCCCTTCGTCTGTGGAATAGCATCTGGTTCCATGGTGATCTCACAGCTTTCCCCCAGAACACTGCGTGGGTCCTGCCTTTCTGTGACTAAGTGGTCCATCCTGGTGAATTTCCTAAAAAAAGGGCATCTTCAAAATAAGATAATTAGCATGTTTCCATCCAGAATCCAGAACTGCCAACTAGCCCCCAACACAGATCCCTTGCTGACATTTAAAGCAAACCAAGTCTGGGGTTTGGGTGCAAACCAAGTATAGGGTACCCACCTATACCCCAGGATAGTATGAATGCATCAAATGGCATAGATATTTTATTTCAGGGGTTGCAAACACACAGCTGGGCTCCATCTGGCTCACGGGAATGTTTCCTTTGGCTCATAATTGATCATGTTTTTTTAAAGTTTTGAGTTGGTTGCCAAGATTTCACCAGGACATTTTAAGTAAAATACTGGGTTTCTGGCTTTTTTTGAGAAAGCCTGAAGATCAGGCATCATACAGCTGGAAGACGATGGTTAGAGGGGGTCAGGTTCCCCCTGCAGACAGGGTATCCACTCCCCAGCTCCCCGGTGCCCAGCCCTCCGTTTTCCCTCGCCGTCCCTGTGTCAATAAGCCATCATCCTTGTCCCGTGTTATTGTTTTCTTACACCCACCCACATGGTACGTTTGCACTGCTTGTCTGGCCTCTGCAGACTTTTACTTTGTAACTCTGGCTTTAAGGGTCTGGATACAGATGGCTGAACTGTTTCATGGAAAGGAGGCAGTCACTGTCTTGAGGAACTTGGTAGCCCCCTATCTTGATATTATTTTGGTTTGATTTAATGGGCAACCATGGAGCATTTGCTGCGTGAAAAGGCCAGCAGCTGGGCCAATGAGAAATGAAGTTGATGACAGGGTTATCGGCAAGTAGACAGCTGGTAGCTGAAGCCTGGGTGTGCAAGAATTTGCAAAGGGAGGGTAAACAGTGCCCAGTGCTGCTTTACTAAAGGTCAGTTAAGATAAGGACAACAAGCCCTCCCTGTAGTTTCCTGTCAGGGGTGATAGCAGTTCAGGGGATGACGGGTGAGAAAGCCAGACTGGCACGTGCTGAGAGGTGAGTGGGTGGTGAGAAGAGGCAGCCAGTGTAGACAACAGCCTGAAAGCTCTGATTCTAAAGGTGGGGTGAGAAGGCACCGGCCACTGGAGTTTAGAATATTTTGAGAGGGCTGCAGTGGACGGGGAAGGAGTTAGTGGGGAGTGAGCTGTGCTCTGAACTGGAGTTAAGGGCAAGGCCCAATCAATCACCACGAGATGAAGATGAGAGCAGGTACACAAAAGTTCGCAGATGGAGAAGGTGAGGGAATCCTGCTTAAGGGAATCCTTTCTCTTGGAAGCACCAGCCCTATCCAGAGATCTTTGAGGCCTCCTTAGAACTGGGACAGTTACATCCTAGGCACCTGATAAGGGAGTGTTTTGGGCTGAATTGTGTCCCTGCCCCAATTTCATATGTTGAAGTTCTAACCCCCAATACCTCAGAATGTGACTGCATTTGAAGATGGGTCTTTAAGGTGGTAATTGAGATTAGGTGAGGTCACATGGGAGGTACCCTAGTCCAATAGGACTGGTGTCTTCAGAAGCAGACACACATGAATGCACACACAAAGAGAAAAGGCCATCTGAGGGCATCGTGAGAATGTGGCCATCTGCAAGGAGTAGAAAGCAGCCTCAGGAAAAACCAAGCCTGCGGACACCTTGATCTTGGACTTCTAGCCTCCAGAACGGTGAGAAAATAAATTCCTGTTTGTTAAGCCACTCAGCCCGGGGTATTTTGTTACGGTAGTCTCAGCAGACTAATACAAGGAGAAACAGAAGGTGGTAAGGAAAGAGAAAAGGGCTTTCTGCTGAAGTCACCAGCATCTGTACACCCGGGAACAATGATATTAAAACAAAGAACACGTTACACACAACAAAAATATTGCCATGCAGAGGAAGGGCTTTAGATTTAGGCAGACCCAAGTTTTTGATCCAGCAAGTCACATAACCTTCCTGAGTTTCAGACGTTTTATTTGTAAAAAGGAGATAACAAAACCTACCTCAGAGAATCACTGGGAAAGTAAAATGAAATGAAATATGTAAAAACACTGAGCACACTGCCTAGTAACGACCGACTGATGTGTAAGTAGGCTATATGATTTTCTTAGTATTACCGAGAGATAAGTAAATCCCTGGGGCAAAGTGCCTGCATTCACACCTAGTCATTTGGTGAGGAGTTGGTGGGGGGACGAGGCGTCCATATTGGCTCATGTGCAGGGCTTTGTACTGACTCAGGTGTAGAATTACCATGAAATACAACCCTAGGAAACCAAATTCAGAGAGGCTGACCCACAAGATGTTTTCACCCAGCACTCTGCCTGGCACATAGTAGGCAGTCAAAATGTATTGGCGAATGTGTTAATGACCGAAAAAAGTTCACTGAGAATGTTAAAAGATTAAACATCTATAGCCATCTGTTGATGGGTGTAAGAGTCAACCCTCTTAGGTTTGCAAGTGACAGAAACCCATTCAAACCAGACTAAGCCAAACAATTAAAATAAATTAGAATTTTAAAATGTTAGGAGAATTTGTTGGCTTGGAAACTGACAAGTCCAGAAACCTGCTTCAGGCATGGTTGGATCCAGGGACAAAGAGCTGTATGGTGTGATCTCTCTTCTGCTCTCCTGTATTGGCTTTACATCTAGGCAGGTGCACTCCAGAGGGTGGCCCTGGAAGCTCCCTCCAGGCTCCCACCCTCTATACATCCAACAATTCATCCAGAAAAAAGGAAGCCTCCCTTTCCAAACAGTTCTAATTTGAGTCTTGAATTGACCCTGAGCCCCCAGCCAGAGTCACCAGACCATCCTTATCCAATCAGCATCTCTCCAGGGCCTGGAAGTAGGGGAGGGATAATTTCCCAAAGGAAAAGCAGGGAACTTTCTCCAGAATAAGGGAGACTGGTTGCTAGGCTGGCACAGACCGTACTGAGTGTATCTAGAGAGGTGTCAGGTCACTCATGGGTGACTAGGTGAGAACAAGAAGCATGCCACCTGGAGGACACAGGAAGATAGGTTGGGTCCAGGGAGGATCCAGGGCCCTGAGGATTTTAAGAAGGCTGGAATCTGTACCAGAGTGCTTGATCAAGAGGGCATGTGGTAGACTGAATGCAAAAGCAGCCCAGATTCTCCACTCACTCTGAATCCTCACATCTGCAATGTCATTTTACAGCATATCTCATCAAGGGTGGAGCCTATTTCCTTCCCCCAGGTGCTGGGCTGTCTTTGTCACTTACTCTGACAACAGACTGTAGTGGAAGGGATGGTGTGCCAGGTCTGAGCTTACAAGGGGTCTTCTATGCCTTTGCTTATTCTCTCGGACCCCTGCCTCCACCATGTGAATGATCCTGGCTATCTGGCTGGAGGCTGAGAGGCCACAGGAACCCACCCCAGCAGACCCAGCCAAGGCCCCAGACATGGGGGAGCCCTGATTAGCGAAGCTGACTCGCTGACTCGCAGATGACAGTAGATACATGAGTGGATCCGCTGAGCCCAGCTCAGGGCAGAACTGCCAGGTGGCCCACACACTCAGGAGCATAAGGGGCTGCCATCTGAAGCACCCGAGTTTTGGGACAGACTGGTACATGGCATTGGTGGTAAATCGATAACCAATACAAGGCAAGTTAGGGAGAAAACTTAGCTAGTACGTGGCTGGCCGACCTGTGCCCCCTGCCATGGGTTTGGACCTACCTGGGGAGGGCATGTGTTTCTAACTTGCAGGAAAGTGCCGTATGGGCTACCTGGGCTGTGGGATCACACCTGTTTCACAGCCTGGTGGAGTCTATGATCTCTACGGATCTCAGGTGGGAATTAACTGCCCTCCTGCCATGTTTCTCAGAGACACAGGCTTTGGAAAGTTATGGAAATTATCCAGCTGGACCTGCTGGGGAGAAACACACACCACTAGCCACAGCTGGGCATATTCCTCCACCCCACCCTTGAATTATACATTATGGTTTAGACATTTGCCTATGAGTGCCTATGAGTGGGAAACAAGAGAACATACATGGCTTCAAAGAAGGGCCTGTGGGAGACTGGGAAGAACCGAATGGGCCCCAAACACTGCCCAGGCGCAACATTAGCCATTTGGTCCAGAGACGTGTTTAGAGCCCCTTTCAGACTTCCCTAGAAGAAAGTTCAGGAAAGAGGTAAACAGGAAGCTGTCTGATGCCCAGAGCTGCCAACCAGAGCGTGGAAAGGACTAAACAAGTTGACATGCCCTCCATGTCCACAGCCTCCCCCGCTCCCTCCCAGTACCCAGGTAACTCTCTCCTCTATGCCCAGTCCTACCAGGGGCTCCAGACACATTACCATGACCTCTGGGGTCCCAAATACGTCCTAGATCGTGTCCTCTGCCCCTAAGTCTACTCTACTTGCAGGACCTGCTCCAGGGACGTCATCGCCACCCATCCAGTAATCGGCCGCCAAATCCTGCTCATCTTCCACCTGAATCCGAATCTCTCCATTCTCTGTACCTCTCTGACGACCCTGGTCCCACTCCTGACTCCCCACTTCATATTGACCACGTATAAACCGGATTTAAGTTTGTTCACTGGCTAAAAAACTCAATTTCAATTCTGCAGCCTGACATAGAGGGTCTTCCTCATCCAGTGCTTCCCTATTTCTCCTGTTTCTCTCCCACCTGCTCCCCTTCTAGGAAAAGACAACTGCAGTTTCTTCCAGCTTCCAAGACCCAAACTGGATGCAGACTTGGGGCTCTCCTTCCTGCCTGCCTGCCTGCTTTCTTCCGAGCAGCCCCAGAAGGCCTGGGCTGGGTGAGGGACCTCCGGGCCTTATCATGCCCCGTGGTGTGGCATGTTCAAGAGCATCTGCTTTCTTTACAAGATCTGTGCTCCACTATGGTGTCCCCAGGGGCCGCGGTTCAGAGCAGGCTCAGAAAGGAGGTTCGACGTCCTTCTTCCCGGCCCCACGAGGTCTGGCCAAGCAATGGAGGAACAAATAGCAGACACCGCCCCAGGACCATGGCCACTTGGCGAGCCACCCGCTGACTGCAGCCCACCCTCTTGCCCCAGGCCCCCCAGACCCCTGACATCGACGTCATGAGGTGCTCACAGCCAGCATCTGCATGCAGGCCCGGGAGCCAGGCGGGTACAAAGCACAGGACGCCCGCGGAGTGTGGGGTACAGCCAGGCCTGGGCACCGGGGACCAGTGCCCACTGGCAGCTGAGGTTCACCTTCGTGGGGAGTCAGAGCGTCTGCTCTTGCCCCGCACCCCCAGAGCTCAGAACCGGGGCTTGGCCTGGAGAGGGGGACACGGCCGAGCCCACACCTTCGCGGTGGCCGGAACTCAATGGCTGAGGTAGCTGGAGATGCAGGTGCAGCAGGCGCAGTGGCCTGAGGTCCCGGGCAGGAGGCGGGCGGGGGGCAGGCACAGCCCAAACCCCAGGCAGGTGCACTCCGGTGCGCTGGGGCCATCGCCATCACCAGGCCAGAGGTGAAGCCATCCCTGAGCTGCGAGCGCCCTCCCCGGCCTGCAGGTCACTGAGTGCTCGCTGGTGAGGGGGGAGCACGTGGGAAGGGCTTGGTCAGTGGTCCCAGGAACCCCCACATCTTCCCTGCCTCGTCTCTCACCCCAGTGCCAGGGCACAGACCTACCAGGCGCCCCTCAGTGGGAAGGGGGGTTGTGTAACTCACTGGGGCCCTATTCCAAACCAGGCATGACAGAAGACCCCCTTCATTTGACTCTGGCGTTGACCTCTCCTGAGGAGCCCCTTAAGCCTTCCACCCTGGCTCACCTCGAACTTGCTCATGAACTCCGCAAAGATGCCGAAGAAGGCCTCGGAGGTGGTAGCTTTCGAATCCTCCCCGAAGAAGGCCAGCGCCTTGCCCAGCTCCTCCATGGCCTCGCGCTGCAGCCCGTCCAGTGCCCGCAGCACAGGCTGCGCCATCTCCAGGAACGACTGATGGGCCTCTGTTAAGGAAACTGCCCGGCCTCCGGGGTCCCTGGGCAGTGACCCCAGAGGCTCCTGGGCAGTGTCCCCAGACAGCAGCTAAGCTGCCTCACTCCCGTCTGTCCCAGACCCTAGGCTGGGCTGGAGGCCCTTTGCCTACCATCCCCCAAGCTCTTCCCAAAACCTACCACAGTCAGTCGGGCTGCAGGGCTCTCACTTGCTCCTCTATGCAGGGCAACTCCTCCCTCTGGGCTCTGCTCAGATGTACACCCTCTGCCCCAAGCACTCACTTGGAATGGCCCCATCATGCTCTAGGCCTTACTCTCGCTCTTTTCTACAGCATCTGTCACTACGCTTGGTGGGAATGCTCCCCTCTCCTGACTGCCTTTGGCTGGCCAGGGCCTGCCAGGCCTCTCCTGCTGTCTTATGACTTAAGCCTGGGCTCTCCTGCCCATGAGGACAGATGGGGCAAGGCAGAGGCTTTAGGACAGTCAAAAGAGCTCCTCCTCAGTTATACACAGACTTGGCAGAAGTGCTCGGATTCGAAAAGACCCAGGATGGACCCTCTTCCAGCACTCCTGGACCCACAGCAGCCTCTGCCCAGAATCTCAGGGGAGCCACAGCTAGCTCTATCTGACCATTCCAGCGTCAGGCTGCTCAGAGGATACTGTCATAACCACGGCAAACTTGTCCTCGCTAGAGGGGGACATGCTTTGGCAGGCGGCCTGTATCTCACTGATGGTGCCGTGGAGGTCAGCCAGGTCACTGATGAGGGCCCGTTGGTTCACTGTGGGGAAGGGGACAGAGCCTCATGGAGCCACACTCCCAGCCCAGGACGGCAGTGCCTCTGCCTCCCCACCCACCCACCCACCCAGCTTACCTTTGGCAGCCAGGGGCACGGTGGGCAGGTCCTGAGCAAAGCCCAGGAGTTCAGGGAAGTGCTGGCTCAGTGATTTGGCAAGGATGTGCAGGAAGGTGGACTTTCCATCCACCGTCTTGGTGGAGTTCAGCTGCAAGGGGCCCCCAACACACGTCCTCCTCAAGGACCCTATCAGACCCCTATCACATGGGCCCAGGTACTCTCAGCCCTGCTCTCCTGGACTGTGGCTTATTCCTGGCCCTCAACACTTGCCAACTCCAAAGCTCATAACCCAATTGCTAGTATTCCTTACTCTAAAGTCTCATCTGCTAGGATGCCACGGGCCTCTCTAGGAGTTTGCAGGTTCCCTGGCCCAGATCTTTGAGACCCCCAGGAACCAGGCTTCCAGCCCCCAACTCGGGGAGGCCCCTAGGTTTTCCTATCCTTGTCAGCAGATATAGCCCGAGATTCTCTGACCCCAGGGGGATGGGTAGCATCACTCATGGATCTTCGCTCTTGTGGTTTTCTGGAAGCATCTGTGGCTCATCTGAGCCTCAGCCATCCTAAAGCATTCGTATTTACAAACGGACTCTTCGCTTCCTCCTGGAGCCTTCCCTCCCTGCTCCCCCCTACTCCGTTATTCCAGATACTGAAGCTTAAATTGGAGGAGCTCACTCCCACCCTAGCCACCCTCCAACCTGTGCTGTATGACATCCTGGCCTGTGGACAGCCAGCTCTTCCTCCTGGGGGAAGCGCTCTCCTTGGTCCTCATGTTCTCTCCTCCCCTCTGCTTAGGCTTGGCCACCTCAACCTCAACGGCAGAACAAGCTAATCAATTACTGCCAACTAGTCCCTCACCTCTGTCAGGAAGTTGATTTTGAAGCCGGTAGTCTTGTTGGTTTTGGGCTGTCCATCATTGAGATAGTTGCCCATGGCCAACACAAACTGGAAAGAAAGGTGGGCAGGTAGGTACTCACCCACCCCTCACCCTGGGTCCATCAGGAGGCACCTCCAGGCTGGAAACCCCCGGGGGCAGAGGGGCAGGGAGAGTGACCAGGGAGGGGTGCGCCCGGACCTCCAGGATCTTGGCGAGCTTCCGGCTGTTCTTGAGCTCGAGGGAGGCCTGGCGCAAGCACTCCAAGCTGCCCCGGATCTCTTCTGTCTTCTCCTGCAGGGTGGCCTGGAAGTGGAGGCTGCGCAGGCGGGTCTTGTACTCGGGAACCGACAGCATCTGGCACGAAGGCAGAGCCAGGATTCATCCATCCCGCCAGGAGACCCACTGCCCCATGGCAGCCTGAGGGGCGGTCAGCTGAGCCTGGTATTCCCTTAGGAAAAATAAGCACCACCTCGAGGAGGCACCCTCATCCCATCTACTTTGGACCCTGGGCGGGGATTGGTCATTAAAGGTGTAAAACTAGGACTCAGAGGTGTGAGCGTGGGGGCGCGAGTGGAGCGGGACCAACGCAGCCCTGGGACATAGTGAAAGCCCGGGGGAGGCGCTGGGCAGCAGCCCCTGACCCCAGGCTGGGTCACGGCCGCCGCACCTGCAGGACGAACTGGTCGGGCTCGCTGAGGCGGCCGGGCGCCTCGCGGAAGGCCTGGTAGCGCAGCTCCTCGTCGGCGTCCGGCGCGAAGAGCAGCAGCTGCGCCAGGTGCGCGGGCTCCAGGCGCCGCGGCTCCATGCTCATGAGCACCTGCCGCAGCTCCGCGGGGCTCAGCTTCAGGTGCGCCAGCAGGATGGCTGCGGGCGGGGCCGCCAAGGTGAGCCGGGGCGGGGCCTCGAGATTCCCCGGGGCTACTGGGTGGAGCCTGGGGCGGGGCGGGGGGAGGAACCGGGGCGGGGCGGGGCCAGCCGAGGATTGAGAGTCCTCTCCGCGACCGATTAAACGGTGAGGGCGGGGTTCTCGAGGAGCTAGATCTGGAATTGATTGGGGCCGAGGAACTAGGGAGGGGCCTAGAGGCGGGACCAGAACTGGGGAGCCAATCAAGGGGCAGGGCTTATGGGGGGGTGGACCCGAGGCCGGCCTGTGCGCCGGTGCGATCAGGCTGGACGTGCGACCTGGGTGGGAGCCCTCACCCGCCGGTGGCAGGTGTGTGTGTGGGGGGTAGAGGGGGAGGCTTACAGCCTAATCTCTGTCAGCATCCAGGGGGCGGACCCCCGCCTGAGGCCCAGACAAAGGGCCACCTCCTGCCCTCCACAACCCCTGGGATGCCCCGGCCCCTCACAAGTGTTGTAGGCCTTCTTGTGGGAGAGGATCTCCACCACCTCCTTCTTCCTGAAGGGCTCAGGCCCAGGCACTGGCTCTGGAAGAGAAACTGGTGGTTTAATGAGGGGAGGCTAGGCTGAGGCTGTCGTGGGAGGGCTCAGGAGGGGTGTGGCCACCCCCAACAGGCCACTGCCCCCTGACCATGGCCTTGACTGAATCATCTCAGGGTATCCACAGTTCCCACTCATGAACTCTTGGGCCCAGGCTAACACACTCAGCATGCGGGGTGCGTGTACCTCCCCCCATCCTCTCTCTCCCCTGGGTGCATGGGACTGAGTTGGTTGAGTAAGGAGAACCAACCACCTCTTGACCTTGCTGATGCTTCCTGGATGGACAAGGGCTTTTCTCTTCCATCCCGGGACCATTTTCCACGCACAATATCCCTGGCTGCCTGGAGCCCCACCCTACCAACAGCTATAGGGAGATGCCTGGCGAGGGGTGAGGGGGGAGAGAGACTGGAAGGGCTCCCTGGGGGTGCCTCCTGTCTGGCTGTGTGACTGAGCAAATTACCTAGCCTCTCTGAGCTTTCTCATCAGGAAGTGGTCAGTGTCACAGGGTTAGTTCTGAAATGAGGGTCAAGGGTGTGTGGCACTTGGGAAGCATAAATGCCAGCTGTTATCATCATCTCCATTTTGAGGTGGAAAAATTGAGGCTCTGAGAAGTTAAATACCTCGGGGGCACAGTAACTAATGGCAGTCAGTGTAGGCCTTGGGGGCTCTGAGCCTGGGGCGGCCACACAGTCAGGTGTCGGGTCCCCCAGGGCCCTCAGGCCACTCACTCGCAGGTTTCTGGGTGCCAAAGTGGAGCTCCAGGTCGAGGTACTTCACCATGTCACTGAGCTTGTCATAGTCAGAATCCTCCCCGAGCTGTGAGGGGGGGGCTCAGTGAGGAGGCACGCTGGCAGTGGGATGGCCACTCCCCACCCCACCCACCCACTCAGGGCTGCCCTCCATACGGACAGCCGGGAGCCTCAGGTCTCCCACCTGACCCCAGATGGTGCCTTCCGAGTTCTCCACCTGCTCCCACCGCAGGCGCTTGACGCTCATGTGGCTGGTCTCACTGCGGCGGTGGCTCAGGCCCCGGGACAGCATGGGGGGTGCACAGGGCACAGGCGGGGGCAGGGGCGGCGGGGGTGGGGGAGGGACTGGGTGGCTGAGTTGGGTGAGGGGCTTGGCCAGTGTCTGAGTGGGGCCCCGGGGACCGTCAGGAGGGCGGGAGCTGGGTTTGGGGTCATGGAAGGGCAGGGGTGGCGGTGGTGGGGGGCTGAGTGGGGGTGGGGGGATGTGGTCAGACATGGAGGAGTAGGTCAGGGAGCTGCCTTCCTCACTGCTGCTGATGCACTCGCTAGCGCTGCTTCGTTCGTTGGTTCCAAAGCTGCCCTGGTCATCGTGGAAGCTCATCTGTGGGGGCAGAATAAGGAAGAGCGGGGCCAGGTGGGGCCAGGTGAGGGAAAGCGGGATGGTCTGGGGACGAGGATAGAACAGTCTGGGGGATTAGCCTGAGGCTGTGGGTGGATTGGCCTGACAGTGTGTCAGGTAGCCTAGGACAAGGAATGGGTAACCTGAGACAGGGTGTGTGGGGTAGCCTTGGGTCAAAGGGTGGGATAGCTCAAGGCAGGGCGAGGGGCAGCCTTAGACAGGTCCCCCGCAGGCCTGTGCAGGGACCAGGGACACTTCCCTTAGACCCCGTGTCACACTGGCTCCCTGGGCCTCACGTCTGCCTGCACACTCACCTCCTCGTAGTCATTCTCAGGGCTCAGGAAATCGTCCACGATGGTGACCCGGGGGCCCAGCTGCTCACTCAGGGCGTCCAGGAAGCGGTCAGTATCCCGGCTTCGCACAGGCCGAGAGAAGGTGAAGAGCTTCCTGCGGCTCGGCTGGCGGGCAATGTCCGGGCTGGGGGGGCTGTCGGAGTGGATGGGCCTGGGGCCTGGCTGTGGGGAGGGTGCCCTGCTGCTGTCCAGGCTGGCGTAAGGGTGGGACTCGGAGCTGCTGGGGGAGGCCGGTTCCCCTGAGCACAACGGGTAGTAGCAGGGGGAGGGCAGGAGCCGCTCGCTGGGCCACGAGACGCTGGACAGGGTCCTGGGCCCTGGGGTGGGGGAGGGCACGTGAGGACCCTTCTACAGTCAGTACCTGGGTTCCAGGTGCAGGCTGGAGGATAGGGGCCCAGGGAAGGTTGGCTCTGTGTCCCTGGGCACCTTCCCTTCCCTCTCTGGACACAGCGCAGATGAACCTGGGTGACCCCGTCCCTCCATGTTCTTCCTTGAGCGTGATCAAGGCTGGTGGGGGCACCCTGCTTAGGCCCAGGCCAGGCAAGATTCCAGCTCATCTTGAAAGGGACACCAGCCGTCCCACCTGGGACCCACTGAATGTAACTCAAAGGGCTCAGGGGCCTTCTCCAGGTCCCAGACCTGGTTGTGAGGCACCGCCCACACCCAGCAGGCCCTGGGCTCCCAGGAGCATCACCAGGGGTCCTGCCTTCTAAATGCAGAGAAATCATCATGTGTGTCCTGTGAGCAACCACCTTTCCAGCTGCGCCTTTCACAGAGCAAGGCATGTGCTTAATAGTGTATCCAACAGCCACATGCTAACTTGGGGACTCTTCTGCAGGCAGCCCTCTGCTTTTCTAGATCCACGGGGGGGTGAGGATCAGAGGGGGCACGGAGGCACGAGGACAACCCTGACCATTATGGCCCCTCACCATGAAGGCTGCTGGGGTTCCCCACAACTCAATCCCATGGCCATGGATCAAAGAGGGGCCTCCAGGGTGTGCCTGGAGGTGGGGTAACACCCAGCTGGCCAGTGCTGCCCTCAGAGCTGGGCTGGCTGAACCCCTACCTGCTGTGCCTGCCGAGCTGGGCACTGGTGGGGAGGCACGGGATCTGGACGTGGTCCCCATCTTCCCTTTGAAGCTGCTGCTCAGCCGGGACTCCAGCTCTGCATAGACAGCCGACATCTGCGGGGGAGGAGGCAGTGAGTCCAGCCGCCCCCACTGCCCCCACATGGTCCTAACATGCCCCAGAGGCCAGGCCGGGGTGGTCTGGGAGGCAGATATCTGCCCCAGACCCCTCTGATACCACCAGGAGGGCAGACAGTTCTCACCATCTTGGGATTGGGGGTCTCAGGGAGGGATGTGCCGTCGCCTGCCTGGCGCTCGCCTGGGATCAGAGGAAGAGGCATCTCCTGGCAGTCGCTGGGACCTGCTGGGGAATTGGGAATGGCAGAATCTGCTATGGGGGGGTCTAGTGACCACTTTGCATCTCTCAGGCTCAGGCCCCAGCCCAGACCCAGCCGGGGACCGTGGAGAAAGAACCTGCTAGCTCTGCAGACCCAGGAGGGCCACCCCTCAGCCCATGTATTCCCAGCGATTTCTCACCTCACCAAGCCCATTTTGCATGTGGGAAAACTGAGCCCTGGCTGCACCCTCACACCTCCAGGCTTGCAGCCTGGGGCCTTACCACAGCCCAGACTGGTCTCCAGGCCCTGGGCCCGGAGGCTGCGGCGGCACGTGGAAGAGGCCCTCAGGGAGCTCCGCCGCTGGGGCTCAGGCAGCTGCTCGGGCTCAGGCTCGGGCTCAGGCTCCAGGTCCAGCGAGGGCTCGGGCTCTGAAGGGGGACATAACGGGGAGATGGGCCCTTGTCCTCTCAGCCAGACAAGGAGCTGCCAAACACAGGGAGGGTGAGGCAGCGGCTATCTGCCAATCTGTGACGTCTGTCCCTGCTAAGCTCTAAGACAGCTGTCAAGGGGAAGCCTTGGATGAGAAACTGGGTGCCAGGAACAGGAGGAACCTAGGGGTGGTGCTAGTCTGAGGACACAGGCTGGGGGAGATGGCCACAGCCCACCCCACAGGGCCTCTTCTCACGACAAGAGCCTAGGACCCCATAACCCAAGGTTTCAAAACCCTGCCCACATTGGACTTATGGGGTGAAAAGGAGGGTTCCAGGTTTAGGCAGTTGTGTGAGACACCTTCTGCCCACCCTGCACCTTACTAAAGTTTCTTGCTAAAACCCCCGACCATTCCCCTACTACGTGTGGGTCTCTGGGACTAGGGATAATGGGCACACAGGGCCAACATGGAGGAGATGTGCAGGCTGGGACACAGCAGACGCAGAGTGCCCAGGACAAACGCACAGGGTTTGGCACACTTCCCAGGCCCACCGCCTATACGATCAAGTGCATGGTTTCGTGGGCACACGGGCACTGTAGCAGGCAACAGCAGAGGAAGGCCCAGCAGGCCCTGGTGCATGTCTGTGTCCAGCCAGCTGTGACCTGGCTGCACGCTCACAATCCAGGTCTGCAAACAGCGGCCACACAAGCTTCTTGATCTGTGCTATACTTCCTCAGGTGCAAAGCACAGCCACTGAGGTCACCCCCATCTTGTGGGAGAGAAACCTCAGACCCCGGGCATTCTGTGGGGTGTGTCAAGTCTAAGGGCATGCTGCATTTGCTGCCTAAAGCTGGGAAGACACGTTCGTGGGGCCAAGCGTGGGACCAGCCAGCTGTGCTGGGCGTGGATGTGCATGGCACACGAGCACATCTGTGTGTGGGAGGGGCCCAGGATGGCTGTACCACCTCACAGGTGAGAACAGGTGGGCTCGGCAGGGCCAGGGGCGGCTCACCTGTCATGGCCGTGTAGCCCAGGAAGCACGCAATCTTCTCCTGGCAGAGCTCTTGCTCCTCATAGGTCAGCAGCTGGTAGATGAACTGCCAAAGCACCTGCTTGGCAGGCGTGTCCAGCACGGGGTAGACATCCACGATGAGGGTGTCAATGTTCCTGGGCGCAGTGGGGTGCAGGAGCAAGGGGTTCATTACTCAGGGGCTCACCGTGGGGTGTGGGACAGGGGTGGACGAGGGGGGCACTTCCAGGCCATAGAATGCAGGCTTGTGCCCTGCGCCCCCTTCCCGCTGCTTAGACAGAGAAGTGGGCAGGAAGGCAGGTTCTGGGGACAGGCTGCCCGAATTCAAGTCCTGCCTCTGCTACGTACCAGCCAAGTGACCTTTCTTAAGTTACTTAACTTCTCTGTGCCTCAGTTTCCTCAGCTGTAAAATGGGGATGAAAATAGCATCTACTGCACAGAGCTGTGTGAAGGCTGCCATGCATGGCATGTACTGGGAAAGCAGAGGGACTTTACATATAAGATCCAAGGGAACTGCACACAGCTCCACAGGGAAATGAGCACAGTGATGCTCAGCACCGTGTCCCTGGGATGGAAGAGACTGGAGGCGACCCCCTGTCTGTCACTGGCAAGGTAAATGGGTGAGACAAGTTGCTGTGATCCACGGGGATTCGGCTGCGGTTATAAACGGTGTATTAAATACACACAGAGCAATGCGGACAGATCTCAACACAGAGCACTCGGTGAAAACAAGTCAGGCACATAGAGCAGAGTGATGATGTAAAATAAAAACACATCTGAAGGAACAGCGATGCCCACTTTTTGAGAACAGCTTTGGACAAAAGGATGTCCGTTAAACTCATCAGACTGGTGGCCTTGGTGGGGGAGGGACACAGGAGAGAGTGTGGGACCAAAAGGGAATGGAAGGTGGAAGCACCCAAACGTCCATCAACCGCTGAATGGATGAACAAAATGTGTTCTTTCCATGCAATGGAATATTACTTGGCCATTAAAAAGGAATGAAGCACGTGTTCTAACTTGAATGAACGTTGAAAACATGGTGCTAAGTGAAAGGAGACAGACACAAAAGTCCACATAGTGTACGATTCCGTTCAGATGAAATATCTAGAACAGGAACATCTAGAGAGACGGGAGGTAGATTGATGGTGGCCGAAGGTAGGAAGGAGCAGAGAAGAGGGTGGGCAATGGTGAAAAGGTGCAGCGTTTCTTTTTGAGGTGATGAAAATGTTCTAAAACTCAGTGTGGTGACAGTTGTACATATTTGTGAATCTACAAAAACGCAGCGCACTGTACACCCAAACGAGTGAATTGTATGATGTATCAATTATATCTCAATCAAACTGTTAAAACAGAAAAAAGGAGAAGGAATGAACAAGTGAGGAGCTTGCACAGGCCATCACAGTGACCGTACGGGCCGAGGAGAGTGACAAGTGCAGCCTGCTGCCCTGATGTGCGAAAAGACAGTCAGCCACCCCCAACGGGCCTGGCTGGTGGCAAGCGCCCACAGGCGAGGCTACTGTGGGGCCCCCAACAACGCTGCGGATAGGCACTGTTGGTTTCCGCTTTGCAGAGGAGGCTGTGACCTGCCCAGGTCATATGGCTGGGAGGTTTCAGAGTCAGGGTTTGCTCTGCGGCAGCCCGACTGTGCCCCCCTTGGGGCCCCTCGTACCAGTCGCTGCCTTATTTGAGCCTCCCCCATGAGAAGGGGGGTGAGGAGGCTCAGGCAGGGAGACCCAGATGGTGACTCTGGGCAGGATGTGGGGCCCACCCAGGTAACCACCACCTTGGCCCGGCCACCTGTGCTGGAAGAAGCTCTCAAGGGCCCGGCAGACCCCATAGCGCTCGGCAGGCGTGAGCAGGTGCTCCAGCTGCTGGCTGAAAGTCCTCCCCTGCACACGGATACTGGATGGTAGGATCTCCGCCACCCACTGCAGGGAGGTGAGTGCCGACGACGGGTTGGGGGAATCCAGAGAATCAGAGTCTACAGGGCCACAGGCGGGAGAGACACGGGTGATTCCATGTCCCTGGGCCAGGTGCAGTTTCCCTGGCAGCCGAGGCAAGGGGCCCTCCTGAGCTGGGAGGTGGCTGCACAGCACCATGCTTCGGGAAGCACATCTGCTGCCAGCAGCTAGGGATGGGGACGGAGGGAGAGCCGGGCCGGGTCCCGGAGGTGATCCCACTGGGTCCTACAGCACCACCTGGGAGGGACGCTGTGGGTTTTGGGGAGGGGGCGGCAGGGTCTCTGTGGGACACAAAGCCGAGTGGCAGTGGGGGGCTCACCGCTGGTGAACGGGACGAGCCCCTCCTCCACCACCAGCGTGGGCATCGCACCACTGCCCTGAAGCATGGACACCACCTTGTCGTGGGAGCAGTTCCTGCCAAGCAGAGGTGGCCCAGGAGGGCCTGGCCAGATGAGCCCTGTCCACACCCCACATCGGCCTTCCTCTCCTGCCCGCAGAGGCTACACAGCAAGGCCCCGCGGGGCCACAGCCACAGCCAGGGCCCTGCCTCTCCTGCTCTAGAATCTCTGCAGGAGAAGCTCCTGGCCCAAGGCCAGCTGGACACCTGGTCACAGAGGGGTCGTACCCATGTCATCCCTAGGCAGAGTGCTCCCTAAAGGAGAAGACACAGATGGTCACTTCCGCTCTGTCCCCTGCATGGAGCGGGGGTGTTTTCAGGTTGGAAGGATGAACTGACATCCTAGCTAGGGTGGGAGGAGAGATTCAAGAGTTCCCACAGGCCAAGGCCCAGATCCTGGGGACCAACTGGTTAGAAGAGATGGGGACGATGGCCTGGATGTCCCAAGAGGCAGCAGTCTTGGGGAACAAGTTCTGGTGCCCAGTAGCCTCTGACCTCATGTCCAGTCCATTGAGGAAGAGGATCCGGTCACCCGACCTGAGGGACGCATTTTCAGCTGGGCTCCCTGGAGGCAAGAAGAGAGGGCATGCTGGTCAGCAGGGCAGGGCCTACTCCTGTTTGCCAGGTGAGAAATGGGACAGGTGGCAGAGCAGAGCCAAATTCAGGCCAGCGGCGTGCCCACATTGGACCCAGTGCCTCTGCGTTCTCAGCTGCTCTAGGTGGGAAGTGATTCTCGGGCAGGGGTGGGAGCGCTCGGGCCCCGTGGACCCCTGGGCAGCCCTGCGCTGTTGGAGAAGAGCTGAAACCCAGGAGACCTTAACAGCAGTGTTTCTCATCATCTGTGCCTCTGTGAGGACGTCACTCCAGACGCTGTTCTCAGCCCCTCATAGAAAGGTCCTCATTACAGACGACGCTGTACCTTTGTCACAAGGGGAAAATGTGTCTGTCTGGAGGGAGGCGGTCCCCTCCCTCAGGCTGGAAAACACAGTGTATTACTTATGATTTTTAGGCTTTGACATCTCGGCGCCTGGCTGACACAAGTGCTATCCCTCCCAGGGCTAGCCAATTCCTAGAGACACCAAGTGTCTGGTCTGCAGTGCACCTTTGAAATGCAAACCCACCAATCCTGAGCCCATGCCCTGCCCCACCTCCGGGGGCTCTCAGAGTCACTAAGCACCCGCCCTCGTCACCCAGGCCCGGGTACCAGACAGCTAGGGACAGACCTGTGCCCAGAGCCCACTGAACTTATTCAAACAACCCTAGTCCTAAGCCTGCTCACCTGCCTCACCTGTTCCTTCCCACGGAAACCACAGTAAAGGCTCTCGTCCATGTTTTCCTCTCTCCTTCTGCCTCCTGACCCACCCTGATTCTTCCCCATGTGGCTCTGCATGGCATGCTGTGCCCCCTCTTCTTGGGTAACAAACTATCTTTTCAATGGCAATCATCTCCTGATTTGTTGATCTCTAAATAATAAAACCTGCATTTTAAACACATGGGAGGAACTAATTCTCACTCTGTCTTGATGACCCTGAAGGTCAGACCTCACCCAGACCTAACACCTGGGGAAGGGGCGGCTGGTGTTTTCTTGTGATGCAGAGTTTCTTTCTGCTTTTTTTTATTAATTGTCACTAAATTTGATTTAGAAGCAAGTTGGGGGTGGAGATGATTAAATGTAACTAAAACACATTCTCACATTGTCAGAAGTTCTCTCTTAAGGCTGCGGGGATTGTCAGGAGAGGAAAGGAGTGATCAGGGAAGACTTCCTGGGGGAGCAATATGGGGAGAAGTCCTTTCCCTGGGACTGAAAAGGGGGAGAGGGTGATGGTGGTGACAAATCCAACCTGGCCTGCTGGGAAGCTTGGGCCAGCCTGGGGAGGGAGGGGTTATAGCACGGGATTAAAGGACACTGGATTGGGATTCAGGAGACCCCAGGTTCTGGTCCTTGATCTACTAGTCTCTCTAGGCCTCAGTTTCCCATATGGAAAAGCTCCCATTGAAGCATCTACTTGGCCTCCTATGATAGGAAAGGCATGGGGTTACCAGCCTGGATGCTGAGCTGGGGAGACCACCTCACCTGATGCTGCCCTTGGCCAAGTACCTCTGACTACACACGTGGGAGGGCAGGGAGGTGGCAGTGGTGGTGGCACAGTTGGAAGAGACACAGCCAAGGAGGAGAGCTTAATCATTCTAGAGGACGCTCCCTAGACAGCAGTCTTGGGCCCTTTCTGAACAACAGTATGTCAACTAGTAGTGCACAAAGCTGAGAAGACCTGGAACATGTCAGTCACCAGGATTAGGTCTCAGAATGATCCCACAGCTGGTACAACGATGTAAAGACACTTAGGCGCTCTCCTGGGGATCAGAAGATGCCTGACTCACAAATCCATTTACTGGAGATGTGAGATGCAGAGGGTAGAAGGACTCAGTCTCAACCAAGGCACCGATGGGGATGCATCACCAGGAGCATCAAGCTCAGGTGCTGGGAGGGGACTGGTGCAGGATGGGGCAGGTGGCCCAGCCCTGTGGGGTGGTTACAGGGAGGGAGTGCTCAATTCAGCTGCCAGGAGACCTTTCTGACCCCTCACCGCCACCCCCACCTTCCACACTGGAATGGGCTCCCTCAGCAAGAAATGAGCTTCTCCCTCTCCCCCGTCCTCGCCCTGTACCCACTGGAGGGCAGGAAGGAGGAATTCCTGCTCTGCCTTCTTCAAGATAACACATTCCAGGAGCAAGAAGGGGCCGGTTGAGTTGGAGGAGGAGGGGAGTCCAGATTGGGGGAACTGGATAACGAGCCAGAGGCCCTGAAGCCTGTTGCCTCTCTGGGTCTGGCCTGCCCACAAGTGCCAAGTTCATAGCGAACACTCTGGCACAGGGAATGTTGCCCAGGGCACAGCCTAGGCAGACACCAGCTCTGTCCTGGCTGCCTGTTCTAGGAAGTGCCCCAGCCATCCCTGTGGACATAGGAAAGGTCTGGATGGAGAACTTGGTTCTCTTGGCTCAGGAGTGATCCTGAACTTGGACGGGGTTTGCTCCAACTTTGGCAGATAGATGGTTTCTGTCTGCTGCTCTGGGACACTCAGAGGACGCTTGCTACATGAGGTTGGTATCTGGGGTGGAGAGGGGTGCTGAGCAGAGGCCTAAGGGGCCTTCATCCCATCCCGGACACCACGCCCACCACTCACCAGGCAGCACAGATTCGATCCAGACAGGACCGTGGCCACGGAGAGTGAATCCGAAGCTCTTGTTGCCCTTGTAGACGCGGACTGTCCTGGCAAGAAAGAAGGGGCAGGCTGGGGGCGAGCAGGGTGCCGGGCTAAGGAGGGGGGCTGGGGGGCGCAGGGGACGGAGATGCCCCGTGTCCCACTCCTCTTAACATCGCCTGCCCGCCCCCCGCCAGGTGCCCAGCCCCGCGCCCGCTCTGCCCAGATCTGCATGGCGAGCCCACGCATTGACCAGGAGGCGCCCGCAGCCCGTGCCCGCTCCCCCCACCCGGGTACCTGCGTGCGCCCCCGGTGCCCGCGCGGCAGCCCAGCAGCGAGGCTGCCTTGCGCGGGGGTGGCTCGTCTGGGCGGCGCGGGGCGGCACTGGCGCGCGTGGACACCAGAAGGCGCTCGGGCCGCTCTTCGCTGCGGCTCCGGCGCAGCCTCTGCGCGCTCTGCGCCCTCCGGGCGCGGCACAGCTTGCCCAGCAGACCCTGCGACACCACCTCGTCGAAGCGCGCCCGGTGCTTCTTGGGGATGAAGATCCTGCCGGCGACGACGGAAGAGTCGGGGCACGTCCCCGGACTGTGCCCCGATCGCTGCAAACCGCGGCCCAAAGGCGCCTCCCTGTGGGCGCAGCCCTCGGCTCAGGTTCGCCCCTCAGTCTCCTTCTCGGTGCCCAGACTTGCGCCCCAACCCGCTGGGGTCGTCACCCGGCTGTGGCGCGCGGCTCCCTCCACCGTCCCCTTTACTCTGGCCTCTGGGGGACCTCAATACCCCCAAAGCCTGCCCTGGACCAGGTCCTCCCCGAGCCTTCTTCCTTTCTGTGGTCTGTCCTCCACTCCCTCATCTCACGCCCTTGTACCTGACAGGCCAGCCCCAGCCAGGGATCCCCACCACCCACCTTCTCCGAGCCTGAGTCGCGGTGACCAGGCTGGAGAAAACAAGCCACCATCTGCCCTGCTCAGACTTCCCCAGGCTCCATCACACTCCCAGTCCTGCTTGCTTCTCCCGCCAGCCCTCTCTACAGCTGCCTACTCAGAATGTGCCAGGATCACCACCTCCAGTCCTGCCTCTCTCCCTTTCCCCCACACTGTTGCGACTGCCCAGGACACTCTCTCCACCCTTAGCTAAGCCTGGCTTCCCTTTCAACAGCCAACACTGGCTTCCTTCAGTTTAATCCTCCATGTTTGAGCAAGTCTATTATCTGGGCCAGCCAGGCACTGGGCTTCAAAGCTGAAGGCACTGTGGCCCCTGCTCAGAGAAGTCATCTGGAAGTGGTGAGAAGCAAGGGGGAGGCTCGCGTGGTCCCCCGTGCAGGGGGCCAAACCATGGGATGGTTCTTTGCTGATCATGGGTCTCCTCTGCCACCTGGAAGCCCTCTGGCGGCTGGGTCTGCAGCTCAGCTGAGCCACAGTAACCAGCCAGCCAGTGCTCCGCACATGACAGGGACTTGGAGACTCAGTAAACAGGGCTGCTGCTGCCACCGGCGGCCCAACCTCACCTCTGAGTGACGGCAGCAGTAAACCTGCTGGTGGACTCCTTGGTCCATGGCAGAGGATTCTGAGGCTCCGTAACTTCCCAGGGTCACACAACTGGCCGTTGGCACAGCTGGGATGGAAGCCCAGGCTCTGAGCCTCAGCACTGTGACAGGGCTCTGCCAAGGTCCCCTGAAGTTCTGGTTGCTAGTGAGGCCTCCCTGCCTGTATCCCATAGCTCTTTTCCCTGTTCTTTGTAGCAGGAGCCAGTGCCAAGGGCATGGTGAGGAGAAGGGAGAAGAGCCAGCTGAAATACAACCCCTCTGAGGTTGCCCAGTGGCCCCATTCAGTTCCCCGGACCTCTGTGGGTAGGACTAATAAGGCCAGGTGGGCAGAATAGCCACCTGGTGGGAGGGTAGGGGCGTGGACCTTCGGGAAGGAGGCTGCCCTTCCCCCAGTAAGCTCTGCTCCTGGATGTCCCATGAAACCAGGAGGCCAGAATGAATGGCCTGCTCAGCTGTCAGGAGCGTACTTGCCTGATCTGCTCATCCTTACTCACTTGCAGCAATTCCCCCAAATCTAGAACCTCAGCCTCATTCCCCAAATGGTCACTCAGTGTCTCTGGAACCTGACACCTGCATCGGCCTGAGAATTCCCCAACCCTCCTGGGCCCACCACATCCCTCTTGCCCAGGCAAAGGAGAGATGACAAGCCAAAAACTGTCCATCTCACACTTTGGGCTCTAGCCCCAGGCTCCAGAAGGCATGAGCCCCACGCCCACCCCCAGCCCAGCCCCAGCCCAGCCCCTGGGTCCAATCTGGACAGGGGCCAGATGACCATCCCAGCTCCATCCTCCAGCAGCAATTAGAAAAGACCCTGCCCCCTCCACCAAGGTGGAAACCATTGTAAGTCACCAACTGCTCAGGTTGGAGAAGGTTGGGTGACCCTTTCCCTGACTGGCATTGTTGGGGCTGAGCCGGAGGCCAAGGCTGCCAGGGGAGCCACACGCCCTTCCCGGCTTGTGTGGACCCTCCGTCGGCTCAGTGTGGCCCGGGCACCCCAGCCTTGGGCCTGCTTTGAATCTACTGTCCCAGCAGAGCCATGCACAGTGGGGTCTCATGGACCATCGTGGCCCATCACTGTCCCTCTGACCCTGACAGCCTGGTTATGGCTGCCCTAGGACTCCCAGGTCTCCGCTGTGCCAAAAGGTTTCTCTGAGGCCACAGGACAATTCTAGTGCCAAACAGTGATGCTGCACTCAGGGGCCAGTTCTGTTCTCCTTGCCTGGGGGGTCAGGTCTAAATCCATCTCCAGATCCCTCCCAGGGGCTGCCCTAGGGTTCTCTCTCCACCACATTCCCTTACTCGGCTCTCTGTACAGTTCCCTTCAGTGGAACTGAACAGTGGCCCAGTCTAGGAAGGAAACAAAGCTTTTCAATCCCAGCCCTTAGTCCCTGCGCCACTCACGGGTTCTGGGCGCCTAACACGGGGAACTCGCCCCTTTGTACCCTTCCTGTTTCTGGCCACCCTTCCCAGCCCTCGGGCCCCAGCCAGGCAGGGCAGGTGCCCACCCAGGTCAGGGAAGCCCTTCAGTGCCCCAGCCGCATCCCCTCTCGGGCCGGCCAGAGGCAGGTCCTCTGCGCCCAGGGCGCATGGTTCCCGCGGGCAAGGGCGCCGTGGGGTAACTACCGAAAGTGCCGAGAGAAGCCCTGGTCCTTCCCCATCTGGAGCCGGCGACCGCAGCGCAGCAGGTGCAGACGGAAGGGGGCGGCCGAACTCGAGAGCAGAACGAGGCGCGGCGACTCCAGGCACCTCTGCCTCGCCAGCGCGCGAGGCCCCTCCGGCGCCCGCCCCTTCTCCGGTGGCCCCGCCCCTCCGGGGGGGACCCTTCAGCTAGCTCCCGCGGAGCTGACGCAGCTCCAGGCTGTCAACGGAGCCTCCTTTTGGCCCCCTCCATTCGTCCCATCCAGACTCCT
Organism: Rhinolophus hipposideros; assembly: GCF_964194185.1. Classification (NCBI taxonomy): domain Eukaryota; kingdom Metazoa; phylum Chordata; class Mammalia; order Chiroptera; family Rhinolophidae; genus Rhinolophus; species Rhinolophus hipposideros. The sequence goes on from NC_138069.1 coordinate 42,040,123, forward strand.
CGCCTCCGATCTCTCGGGCCGGGTCAGCCGGGCTCCCCGCATAGTGGCGAGTCTCTAACACCCGCTGCACTGAGACTGAACCCCACAGTTCAGAGGAAGCCCCAACTGCCTTTTGTAGGACACGGGGAGGCCTGTAAAACAGGGGATGGCCTTCGCCCTGGGCCTCAAGGGGCTCAGCAGGAGCCAGCACCAGCTCCTGGAAGCCCTCCCGACCCACCCGGGGGAGGCTCTAGTAGAGAAGACGCTAGAGAGGCGGTCCTTGAATGCCACTTTCAGCGGCTCAGACTGCACTGGGAGACCACGGAGAACCATGGGAGGGTCTCAGGGGGTAAGGGGAGGTGGCGGGACCCCTGACGTTGGGGTACCAGAGGAGGGGCGATGCTGGGAGGGGAACAGGAAGGGTGTTGAGATGGGACAAGTGTCTAAATTCTAAAAACAGATGAAGGAGAGCGTAGGAGACCTGGTGAATGAGGAGACTGAGGAGGGGCCACCAGGCTGGGTAGTTCCCAGGTGAGTGGGTGGGGGTCGCGAAGACCTCCCTAAGATGGGGTGTCCTCCTGGGAGAGGAGGGGAGGAACTGCTACAAAGAGGAGGAGAGAGATAAAAGGAAAGAGAGTCTGGACTCTCCCTCTGGCTCTGGGCCTGCAACTCCCTGCAAGTCAGAGCAGGAGCAGACCCCGGAGACCACACTGCATTGTCCTTTCTTGCTGAGCCAGGTCGTGCCTGCAGGCCAGAAAGGGCTGATAGACATGGGGAGCCAGCCCAGGGCATCCTGGGGAGGGGCTCCTGGGCGCACGCTCAACAGGGGAAACCAGCACAAGGCTCTCTCCTTAGCAGGCGGCAGTCACCGCCCAAATAGGCTGGACCTCAGAGGCAGGGCACCCCAGGACTCTCCCTCGGTCTCAGACACGAGAGGGACAACCTCCATGGGTTGCCTGCAGATTCCTGCGGCCCGTCTCAGGGAGGATGCTGGCCCCCTGACCTTCAGGCTGGTACTCTGTCCAGGCCATGCTGTCCAACACACCTCAGCCCCACCTTCCTGACCCCAGCAAGGCCACCACCCTGAGGTGACCTCAGGGCAGCAATTCTCCCCAGCAGCAGCAGCAGGAAGCCAGAGCCAGTGCCCTGTCCTCCCCAGTCCTTGTTCATAGAGAGAGGAATATCCCCTCGCTGTCAGCACGGCTCCCTGATACCCACAGGTCCACAGCTGTCCCAGCATGATGCAGCCATTCTGGGTAATCTGTATGAGCTGCAATGGCCCAGCACCCAGAACCAGGCCTGCCCAAAGGCTGTGAACACTGCCCACCTTGCTGCGGGCAGAGGAGATGGCAACACAGAGCAAACGCTCATGCTCCAACCCAGACACAGCCAGCAGTATACACATTGCCTCGGGGCCGGTGAAGGCGCCGGAAGGGGCCAGCAGCTGGCCTGCCCTGAAGCGCCTACCCCAGCCAGAGTGTGCCACCAAAGGCAGATCACTCCGGCGCAGCAGTTCTCAACCGGGGACATTTGGCACTGCCTGGAGACAGCTTTGCTTGTCACAAAATGACAACTGGGAGGGGGCTGTGCTTCTGGCACCCGGTGGGTGAGGCCAGAGATGCTGCTAAACATCCTACAATACACAGGACGGCTCCACCACAGAGAATTATTGGGCCCAAAAGGTCAATAGTGTGGCAGTTGAGAAACCTCTCTAGGGAGAAGGAGACCCTCCCTGGGGAAACCCTTTCTAAGTGAGCACATACATATGACTGGCACTTCTGCTTCAGTGTCAGAGAGTTCTCCCCATAACTTTGTATGACAGTGTCCCTGACACTTGTCATTACAGCAGAAGAGGGTGAAGGAAGCACAGAGGTTCCCTCACATGCTACCCGTGGATTCTCGACTAACCTCTTCTGCTTGCAGTTGGCAGAGTTCATTTGTGTAATTTCCTACCAAGAACCCTGCTGAGGCCGGATTATCAAACCCCTTTTATAGATAAACAGTAGAGATCAATGAACCTGCTTAAGGTCACACAGCCAGTGAGTGGATGTGGGATTCAAGCTAGGTCTGTGGGGATTTCAAATTCCAGTATCTTCTGCCACATCCATGCCTGCCCCTCCCTCTCCTTCCACATTCCCTGAAACACTAGCAGACCCCAGAGCTGACTTAGCTTTCCTGTTTGCTCCTAACCACGTCGCACTTTCCAAACTGCCTGGCCTGTCCTAATTAGAAAGCCATTTTATCACTTCATCAAACTGGGATCCCTTTGGGGACAGACCCAAATTAAGCTCTGAGTCGCGGAATTAGCTGCCCTTGTAAAGGGAGATGAGACCCTTTGCTGACGTGGCTGCCTGCCACTGACCCGAATCTCCCTGTCACAGCAGTGCTGGCCAAGAGAACTTTCTGCAATGACGAATATGTGTGCTGTCCAGACAGTCGCCACTAGCCATGTGTGGCTACTGAGCACGTGAACGGTGGCCAGTGAGACTCGGAAGCTGAGTTTTAAATTTCATTTAATATTCATCACATTTAATTTTCAATAGCAACACGGGGCTAGTGGCTACTGTGCTGGATGGCCCAGCTTCAGTCTCACTGCTCCTGCTCCTGTCTTCCCGAGCCTTCCGTGTAGGCCACGGGGACCAACCCTCGGAGGCCACGCAGTGATGTGGGGGGTTCCAGCCTGCGCTGGGCACACACACCTACCCTTTGCTGCTCAACCTCTCATGTAAACCTTGTCTCTCCTCGCTGGGGGGCAGGTGGTCCCACCCCAGGCCACAGATGTAGCTCTTATGGCCCCTCACCCCATGCAGGGGCACTGTTGGGTACCCAAACCCGTGGCCTCTGTGGCACCGTCCTCACCCTGGCCTTCAGGGGTCCACCTCTGTGACTGATGCCCGGCCCTGATGAACTCCCCACTGGGAACTGTCCTCCCACCTCCACAGGACACCCACCAGACCCCACTGGCAACTTCCTGACATTGGCACCTGCTGCCTCCTCTGAGGAGCCCACCCTAATTGCCCCCTGATGATTTACCTCCACCGTCTCCACCGGCACTCAGTTCTGGGAATCACAGAAAACTGCGTCTGTGACTCCTGCATGGCCCCCTGAGCTCTCTTGGGAAGGTGCTGTGTGGGGATCATTGCTGCCCTGGGACACGAGGGGGAGTTGCAGAAGTGGGGGTGGCTGAAGTCACCCTGCCAGAGTACTCCTCTCCCAGCAGAGCCCAGCGGGGCGCCGCCCCCTCCTCCCCCGGCCTCCCCAATTTTCCTGTCGCACTTGACACACGCTGACAACACAGGCTGCTGTTTCATCCTCCCCAGCAGCGCTTGGGGGGGATGCTGCGGGAAAGGGCATCCCCAGGTGTCCTGCTTCCCAGGCACTAAATCGCTCACGCCCAGCCCACGGGGGCGCTTCCCCAACCCCGGCTCTTCCTGACCCACTGGGGTTGGGAAAGGCAGGCGTGGGGGCTGTCCCAAGAGGCGGACAGGCTGGCTGGACAGAGGCGGCAGGGACAGAAGCCGGCGAAGCACTGAAGGGAGATGAGCAGACGAACAGGGCTTCTACAGAGTCCAGCTGCTAGCAGCCTAGGGACGTGCACGAAGTTCCCAGGGGATACCTGGCTGCCCTCGACCCTGCCCCAGACCTGGTGGAGAGGGGTGGAGTGGGGGATGTCCATCATCACCTCCCCAGGGAGCCCTCAGAGCCAGCACGTCTCTACAGCAAATTCGGCTCCAGAAATAACTTTTTGTTCCTATAGGGATTTTCCCAGCAAGGGGCAGGCCCCTAACTCACCCCAGGCAGCTCATGGTGGCCTCTTTCGGTGGCTTTCAGTGCTCCGCTGCAGAGCGGAGACACTGTGCCCGCCAGGCTTGGGGGGGGGGGGGGTGGCCAGCCCCGTCCCTGACATTGGCCAGGCCCAGAGGGAGGGGCAGGCTGTGGGGTGAATGGCAGCGAGGGGAGGGGGCGGGCTGAGCCCAGGAAGGGGGAGGGGTCAGGGAGGGGGAGCAGTCGCAGGCCTCCGAGGCAGGGTCGGGAGAGAAAGCCCCGCAGGATCCAGGCAGGGAACGCAGCGCTCAGGCCCGAGCGGGCCTGACGAAAGCTGGGCAGTGACCCTGGCAGGAACCAGGAGGAAGGGAGGGGGCTCCGGAGATTCCCTGGACCACTCCAGGTGTGCACCACCAGATTTTTTTTTTCTGAAAAATAAACTGAGAGGTTCCAAAGCTGAGCACAACAGCAGAAAGTGCACAGCTGACTGGGTTCACATTCCTGTGCCTGCCACTCATTTGCTGTGTGACTTTGGGCCAGCCTCTTAACTTCTCTGAGCCTCAGTCTGCCTCTGTGAAATGGGAATAGCAGCGCTGGGTGGATTCAGCCAGACAGTGTTCCTCTAGGTTGGCACCTAGCTGGCATCAGCAAAGGACAGAGAGCGCACACTGTTTACAGGACCGGGTGGCAGGGATCCACAGCAGGACCCTGGACTTCACATCGTGCCACTGCTCTGTCTCCATAATGAACTAGGAGTTTCCTGGTATCCTGTTGATTTCTATGACCTGGTTTTGGATAGAGCCGGGCCAGCTGCGACTTCAGATGAGGAGGTCGGTCCCCTCTGTGCCCGGCCAGCCTAGCAGTTAGTGTCCCTTTCCTTCTCAAAGCGCTGTTCTGCCATCCAGCACAGGCAACAACCACTCTTCCCAGGGTCACTGGCCCACCCTTGGGGTATTGGGGTCCAGGTCAGGAACAGGCCACGCAGTGACAGCAATGCCTGGGATGGCGGTGGGTCTCCCCTAGCGAAACAAGACACGCCCTTCCTGCCCATCCCACCCCAGACTGAGGTACCTGAGGTTGTCCAGGAGTGGCCCACGGGCCTCGCGGGGCAGTGCCAGGGTGAGTGCCCACACCAGATCATCCACCCGCTGCTCGGCCGCGAACTGCTTCAGTGCAGCGAACACCTGCTCCTTGGCAGTCGGCTGGTCCCCCAGGATTTCGTCCACCTGCAGGGAAGGGCCCTGTGAATGATCACAGGGGACCCAGGGCAGAACACCAGGGAATCTCGCCCCCTCCTTCCTTCTCAGTTTACCTCCACAGGACAGCTGACGCGAGCGGCACTGCCCAAGTCTCTCCATTTGAAACCTCTGCAGCCCTGCGACATGGGCATGGCTAGGATCTAAGGAAACTGAGGCTGGGAGGGGTGAAAGGACTTGCCGAGGGTTACGGGGTCAGGACTCAAGCCCAGAGATAGCCCTTCCACTGAATAATGTAAGAATCACAGGAATCACAACACAAGAGCTTAAATGTGCGCCAAGCACTCAACACTTGCTAATTACTGTCCTTATAAACCGTGCTTCCTTCTACTACACTGTTCACTGAGAGATTCTACAGAGAACATTCTGGCTCCACGGAAAAAGCTCTGGCATGCACGCTTATTAGCCCTGAATTTGGACTCCCTTGGTGCTCTCTCTGGACTTTCATTCTCTTCACCTTCGTGTACAAACCAGCTGATGTGGATCTACTCAGAGGAGTCTGTGGAAATGGGCATGTCACACATCCAATCAGGGGACATCTGTAGTTTATTGGCTATTGAGCCAAGAAAGGAGGGAACCCTTTTTCCTGGTGGGAGGCAAGACCTTGGCAGTTATGTTGTAGCTTTGGCCACTTGGAGGCTCTTGCCCAGGGCTTTGGCTCTTGAAGGAATGATGCAGAGATGCGGGGACAGCAGAGGCTGGTCCGGACAGTGGCAGAATCCTGTCATGCACCCTGAGCGGACTCTTCCTGAAGGATACTTCAGGACAGCTATGCTCCAGATTGCGATCTTTTCTTGGTTCTAAGTCTGGGTCTCCAGCACTGATTCTCTGAACTGTCCCTCCCACAAATTCCTTTCCTGCTGAAGTTAGTGGAGTTGATGTCCGTTGTTTTGTTCCCAAGTTCACTCCATACTCCGCAATACTGGACATCGTTGATTCTAGGGTATATTTTTTCATGTTTTAACATCTCTGAGATCAGCGTGTGTCTTGTGGTTAATTGTCACGCCTGTGCGTGTGTGAATTTGGTCATAGGTATTCTTATTTACATCTGCTGAGCTATGTGCATGCTAGTACTAAGTATGTCCAAATAAGACTAAAAGTCCTTTTTCAATAACTACTAAATTAAGTGACAAGAAGGCGATGAGAAAGCATGTGTCATGGGTTAATTGGCAGGGATTTTTCATGGGTTAATTTCATGGGTTAATTGGCGTTAATAAAACAATGGTGCATCTTGCCATTGACAGTGTTTTCGATTTGCTGCAATGCGGTACTATTTGCCCAGTAAGGATGATGCTGTCGGTCTCTATTTAAAATCATGAAATGGGGAGTGACGGCTAAGGGGTGCAGGGTTTATTTTTGGGGTGATGAAAATGTTCTAAAATCGACTGTGGCAAATACACTAATAACCACTGAATTGTACACTTTAAACGAGTAAATTGCATGATATGTGAATTGTATCTCAATCAAGCTGTTCTAAAATACATAGAAAAGTGTGATAAATAGGGAAGTAAAAAAAGCAGGTTATCAAAAGTAACACATAGTGTTACTTTTTTATTATGTATAATTACACATGTGCATAGGAAATACACACTAACTTTTTTTTTTTCACACTAACTTTTATAGTGATGGGATTTTTAAAAAATTCAGTGGCTTCCATTTTTTCTACAGTGAACTTATATGACGTATAGGCAGGAAAAGAAACACACATTATCATTGTTCCCTCTCGCCCCCCGTTTTTTAGTACTGTTATAATAAAAATTCTTACAAAAGAAAATTTACCATTGTAACCATTTTAATGTGTCCATTTCAGTGGCATTAAGTGCATTCACGCCGTTGTGTAATCATCCCCACTAGTCCCAGAACTTTTTCATCCCCCCAAATGGAAACCTATGAAGCAGTTACTCCCCATCCCCTTATTCCCCAGCCCCTGGCAACCACTAATCTACTTTCCTGTCTCGATGGATGTGCCCGGACTGCATATGAGGCATGTGCATATGAGGTCATACATTGTGCGGGCTCGTGTCTGGCATTTTTACTTTTTTTAATGCCGCCGTCAGTGAACCATCGTCTCTGGGCACTGACTTCCCGAGCCGACCTGAAGTGGAGGTGGGAGGCTGGGCGGCTGAGTGAGCCTCAGTTTGCCACCCATCTCTCAGGGGCATGTGGGTGCGACTTTGGCCAGAACCAGGACTGTCCGGTGCCACTCATTCACCTTCCATCCACCTCCCAACTTCTGAACAGACACTATATCCCCGCCTCCGCCCTCCACTCTCAGAGGATGAAGGGCCGAAAAGGCACTCCTCGGGGCCTGTCCTGACCACCCTGTCCAGTGGCCCCCATCACTCTCATCGCCGTCATCTTTACGTGAAATAGCTTGTTTTTTGATGTGTCCACTTCCTCACACATCAGCTGTATGAGAGCAAGCTCCCTGCCGGTTTTATTCACAGCGGTTTCCTAGTCTTTGCACATCATGGTCCATCATCAAGAACTGCCAAATGCTCGAATCTCAGCGTCTCTGCTGCCTCCTTTCCTTCAGCTTGTTTAAAAGTTCAAGCCTCTCCCAACGTATAAATAAACACATAAACAGAGTCCCCCCGGCCCCATGATCTTGTCACCCGCTTATTTCTCTGGCCCAGCACTGTGTACACCTGCTGTTTCCATACGATAGCCCCTCCCCACTACAGTCTGGCCCACTTGCAGCGCCATGACAGTGCTCTGGCCAAGGGCCCCACACGGTGACTCCTACATCTTCACCTTCAGCCCAGAGCTTGCTCCTGAACTTCAAAACTGTTTCTCCAACTGCTCCCTAGATGGTGGCACAAGGGGGTGAAGGAAGGCTTTTCAGAGGTGGTGACGCCATAGAAGCAGTCAGGGGCCACGTTCTGCGTGTGCCTGAGTCCTGGCACATGCGCACCCCAAGACTGTGTTACTGTCTGTCTCCACTACCAGGTATGACGGCCTGAGACCCAGACCTGACGTCTTTCTCCTGCCCAGCCCCAAGCACAGGGCCTGGCACACAGTAGGCACTCGGTGAATGTTTATGGAACCAAACCAAAGAGCTGCAAGTGGCTGGCCGTTCTCGTTTTGCGTTTCCTGCAGTTCCCCTGCCGATCTCAGTTTCCCTTTTGGTGCTGAGAGCAGGCTGCAGGGCAGGGCACCCCCACCTCGTGCACGCACCATGTCCAGGAAGGTCAGTGGCTTTGAAATCAAAGTCAGCTGCAGCCTCAATTCCAAGGAGAACATGGCTAGCAGGAAAGATGTTTTATGTAAGAAAGAGGAAAAAATAGTCCTCCCTCCTGGGGCCTGTGCCACAGTGCGGTTTTGGTGTCAGCTATTATCCAGATGCTCTCAACCTACATCTAAGCATGAGGCACCATCACGGGACACTAATGGATTTTCTATTAAATATCAGATTCTTCAAGGAGGAAAAACTGGGGCAGCGAGGGTGCTGGCAAGAAAACCAGGAGCTGATTGTTGAAAACCGATGGGGGGCTCCATAGATGCCCTTGATCTTCCTGAGGCAAACTTTTTTGGGGATTTGTTCTCAGCTTTTGGAGGTGCTTGGTGAGCTCTAACCAGAATCCATCACTTCCTATGCCCTCTTGCCAGAAAACACACCACAGCTGGCCTGGGCAGCCCATCAGATTGCACCCTCTGCTGATGACCACCCAGGCCCTGCTTCCTGGCCAGCTCTGCATGTCCAGCCTGCCCTGCTGCAGGCTCTAACCGTGCCTCTTTCTGACTCTCCAGGGATTGGATGCAGTCTGGGACAGACCTTTGTTTCTAGAGCAGATCACCTGGGATTATAGTAGACATTATTAGTTGCTACAGTCTGAATGTTTGTGTTCCCACTCCCCCCCAAAAAAAATCGTATGTTGAAAACGTAATATCCACGAGTTGGGGCCTTTGGGAAGTGGTTGGGTCCCGAGAGTTGGGCCTTCACGAATAGAATCAGTGGCCTTATGAAGGCACCCCGAGGGAGCTCGCTCGCTCCTTCTGTCACATGCAGACAGAAGTCTGCCACTCAGAACAGGACCCTCATGCCATATGTTGGCACCGTGGCCCCAGACTTCCATCCTCCGGAATGGTGAGAAATAACACAAATGCCTGTTGTTCCTAAGCCACCAGGTCTCTGGTATGTTGTTACAGCAGCCCAAGTGGACGAAGACCCCACGTTAGCAACACAGACAATAGAAAGAACAATCCACTGCCACACACGTGGACACAAGTCACCGACACTGCGGAGCACTGAAGTCTGGCCCTGAGGAGAACATACTTATGAATCCATTTACATGAAGGTAACATGCAACAATCATCTATAATGATGGAAGTCAGAATAGCGGCTACCTCCTGATAGAGCAGATAGACAAGGAAAGGGGGACATAGGAACCTTCTGGGGTGAAGAAATCATTCTACAGCCTCCATCCTATTATTATCTGTATTTTATTAGTCTACACTTTGATCCGGGTGGTGGTCACAAGGGTGCATTCATATATAAAACTTACTGAGCTGTACACTTAATGCACTGTATACCTCTATACCTCAAGGAAAAAAAAAAAGCAACCCCCACAAATAAAGCGAACACAATTACAAAATTAGTTAGGTTCAGGGCCATGAAACTTGAGTATCATTAAATTTCTGGTAAACCTGCCCTTAGAAGATTCCTCAGTTGCAAGTTATGGGAGCCTCAAGCTCCTGGCCCACTCTGGGCAGCAGCTTGCCCTGCCGGACATGCCCTGCCCGCACGAGCCCCCTCCCACCCCAAGGGCCCTACCTTGCGGCTGAATTCCTGGGCCTTGCGCCTGCGTTCTCGGTGCACCGAGTCAGGGCGCTTGCGGCCCGCGAGGCGCAGCAGCTCACGGCCCAAGGAGAGACCGCGGCCAGGGCGCGGAGGCCGCAAGACTGTGGTTGGGGGCTCTGGGCCGGATCCCGCGCCGGGGCCGTCGTTGGGGCCCGGAATCACGCCCAGGCTGGGAGGCACGCGCGGGCAGCGCCGGGCCAGACGCACGAGGCGCTCGCGGTTCAGGCCACCCACGGTGAGCCCTTCCACCTCCAGGATCTGATCCCCTGGCCGCAGACCCCCAGCGTGCGCGCTGCTCCCCTCTGTCACCTCCAGGACGAAGCAGGGGCCAGAGCCACCCAGTCGGAAGCCGAAGTCCTCAGGCCAGCCCTGGTTGGTGGCCGGCATGGCAGCAGAGGCCGTTGGGCTGGAGAGGGAGAGACAGCACGTGGGATTCCTCCTGGCCCTGTACACACAACTGCATGCCACTTAAAGCCCCCCCAGGTGTGTGTGTGTGTGTGAGTCTGAGCCTTGACGTCTCTCTGCCTCCATGTGGAGGACCTGTTCCTAGGTAGTGTCTGAACTCCTGGATCCAGCTGTGCCTGAAATCCACCAACTTCCATATGACAAAAGGACTTCCCAGTGACATGAGCTCACAAATTCCTACTGACATTTGGAGGGTATTTGCCCTGTGAATTCTAACACTCTCCTTCTGACCTCCCTGGGGAAGCACTGTAGCTGCTTTGGGGTCTCTGGGATTCTGGCTCTATGGCAGGCTCAGAGGGAAGAGGTGACTGTCCTCTAAGAGGCCAACTGTATGGCCTGCTGAGGTGGGCTGGAGGCACAAACACAGCCTGGCGGCACGAGGATGACAGTCTTGGATGGAGCTGTCTGTGTGTGTGTGTTTCCATACATCTGTAGAGCAGGGATTCCTTTTAGAGGAGCCCATGGATGGCCTCTGGAATTGTAGGCGATATGGCTTAGTTTTCCAGGGGAGTCCACAGTTCTGAGGACTTCCTGGCTCTGGCTCAGAAGAACCTCCCAGGGTTGGATTTTGAAGGCCCTGGTCTCGGGTGCCCCTCAGCCCTCCCCTGCTTGCGGACCCTTGCCCATGGGAGTTATTCTCCTTCTGGCTCCCTCTCCCAGCAACTGGACTCTCCAGAACGCCTAGGGAACACTTTTTGGAAGCTGGGGAGTTGCGGGCCGGGAGGGACCCAGGGTTCCATAGCATCATGGACTAAGCAGTAATGTCCTTGAGCGACATTCAGTGAGAAACTATGTCACCTGCCCACCAGAGAGCATAATGTGACAACTCCTCACCCTGGGTGGGGTGGATGGAGGCTGTCCCACCCCAGGGGCCCACATCCTCCTCTGCTAGGCAGTGCGGCTGCCATAGAGCCTCAGGGACACTTCCTCTGTCTCTTGGTGGCAGCACCAGACTCCTAGGTCCACTGGGCCCAGGAGGGGTGGGGCATCACAAGGTCTCGGAGGGGCTTGTACCGTGAGAGAAGCAGTCAGCTCCTCCACAGTCAAGGAGGGACTGGCTGAAAACTGAATTGGGGACAAGGACACATGCTCCCCCTCCAGGTATTCACCTGTTGTAACCAACACACCTGCGGCAGGGCTGCCTGTCAGAGGCCAGAGCAGGCAACTCCCAACAACACCTCCACACCCAAACTCTGGTGCCCACAGGGCTGAAGACACTGCCAGCACTCGGACGCCCCGGCTTTAACCATGTCGAGCCCTTCAGTGTGTCCCAGCCTGGAAGACTGGCCCAAGCCCTCTCCCGTCTCCCCGGAGCTCCTGATCTGGGCCACTCTCTGCCCCCTCACCTTTGCCTGGAGACAGGAATCCGGCCCGACAGGGCTGGCTGGGCTATCTCAGTGCACGAGAGGGAAGCATCCCAGGACCCCTCATCCCAGAACACCGGGTGCCACACCTCCTCCCCAGGTTTGCTCACCTTCCTTATGGGTGACTGCGATGGCCACGGTGACAGAACCCAGCACTTGTGAACATCTGCTGCTCAGCGCCCTGGCATCAATTACTGGTGCGCCCGAGGTGACAGCTGGAGTTTCTAAGGCAAAGTGATCCTCTGAGTAACCTGAGAGGGCCCCCGTTACCAGGTAGAACAGCAGGATGGCTGGACAGCTTGGCCAGGGCTCAGGGTGGCGGGCCCCTGCTGCATGGTCCTGGGGGGTGAGCATGGTCCTCAGGCAGGAGTGAACACTGATGAGGGGGCCTTGGGATGGCACAGCCTTGGGGTGAGAGCTTGGCAGATGGACTGAGGATTCAACTGGGTTGTCTGGGGTGAGGGGTGTCAGTCTCCTGATGGCAGAGGGGGCTGATGGGACTCTGTAGGGCATAGGATCCAGTACACACACTACCACTGGAACCCCACAGGCCAGGTTTTATTGGTGGGGGGAGGGGAGAGCCAGGCCATAAAAAAGATCCGGATGGGAGCAAAGATGCTGACCTAAGTAATTCTGGAAATGAGTGAAGTCTATAAAACTAAAGGCAAAAGGAAATGCCAGAGCACTGTGTTCTATTTGGTAAAGCTGTTTCCCATGGAGGTATAGGTTAGCAATTCTGAAAGCACACTATACATGCATACTGGAATTGGACAATTAAGTAAATGGATGTGGGAGCCAGATTTCTCTGTTGGAGTGGGAGGTTACAGACAAGCAAAGGGGGAAAGCTAGAATGATCTACGTGGTACTGGATGAGAATAGGGACACTGGTATGAACTCATGTTTAGCTTACTATAGCTGGAGATGGATACACACAGAAATATTTATAGATGTGTCCATACGTAGGGTAGTATCTGCACATATATTTGCTTGCTTTGTCAGCCCCGAGGGACTCGAAGCAAAGACACCCCAGCAGCAATGAGCACATCCAGTGCCCGATTTGAATTTCCATATCATTCCCCAATAAAAGGAGCCTGGGCTCCTTGGAGAAATGACTTGATTATCTGGCTTAGACAGGAAATATATAACATGAGCCTGGAGCATCTTCTACTGCCATAGAGTAAGGAAGGGCTAAACTACCTCTCTCTCTCTGTCTCTCTCTGTCTCTCTCTTTCTCTCTCTAAGGGACACAGGAGTTTGCTGAAAGTGGACAATGCTGGAACAATTTGAGCAAAAAGGTAAATAACATAGTATCAGATTATAACCCAAAATATAAAATAAATATCCACCAGTCCATACTTATATGAACAATTGATTAAATAAACGAGGAAGAGACAAATCTCTTGTGCAGTAGAATTCCCAATAATTTATGTAGCTACTTCCCCGTAAGTGTGGGCTGTGCATATTACTTCCTTCCAAAGGGACAGCATGAAGCGGTGGGCGGGGAGTAACTTTACAGTGGACAAACATGACCTCAGTCAGGTGCTCAAGTTCAGCATCAATAGGGATAAGTCAGGTTGATGGTACTGTACCATTTATTTGATGTGATGAGAATGGCCCTCTTCTTCTGTGGTTTTCCTCTCAATAAACCATAACCAGTCTAACCATGAGGAAAGCATCAGGCAAACCCAAATCGTGGGACCTTCTGAAAATACCTGACTCTTGAAAACTCGCAAGGTCATCAAAAACAAGGAAAGTCTCAGAAGTTGTCACAGATTAAAGGAACCTAAGGAGACCTGATGACCAAATGCAGTGTGGGATTCCGGGCGGGCTCCTGCGACAGAAAAAGAGCATTAGGTGAAAACTAAAGCAATCTGAATTAGCTAATAATAATGGATCAATATTAGTTCATTAGTTGTGACAAATGTACCCTAGTAATGTAAGATGTCAGCAATAGGGGACATTGGGTATGGGGTAAAGGGGAACTTTGCACTATCTTCATGACTTTTCTGCAAATCTAAAACTATTCTAAAATTAAAAGTTTATTTTTAAACCCTCTTCTCAGGATGTGGGGGATGGGAATCAGATAGACTAGAAGGTACTCTTAATAGGTCACCATGACTGAGCTGGATGTTTTCCAGTTTGTTTTACCCAAAGGTGCTCTCCAAGTTAGTGTGTGTGTGTGTGTGTGTGTGTGTATGTGTGTGTGTGTGTGTATGTGTGTGTGTGTGTGTGTTTGTGTGAGAGAGAGAAAAACAGAGAGAGAGAGACAAAGAGAAAGAGAGAGAGAAAGACAGAGAGAGATCCATATGTGTTCCCTAGTCTTCTGTATGTTATAACTCTGATAGGGAGCTAATAGTATATCCTCATATTAAAAAAAAAACACACGAGTGAGCAAGTGTGTCTGCAGAACATGGTAGAAGAGTGTCTGATGTAATAGAATACAAGTTCAAGCACAGGCCAAATGCTTAATGAGCTGCATAACTGTTGTGCTGCATGGCAATTAGACATAAACTGCAGCTGTCACATGGGTGACTTGGCTTGCCCTTCTGTCTTCTTGCATTAACAAACTGATGTTTCTCTAGATGGTAAAAAATGGAGTTACCTGACACTGCTGACGGGAATGTAAAATGGCACAACCATTATAGAATTCTGTGGCATTTCTTAAAAAGCTAAACACTCACTAACCACACGATTCACTCCCATCCCACGCTTAGGCATTTATTTCCCCAGGAGAAACTGAAGTATCTAGGTCCACAGAGACTCAGACATGAATGTTACAGCAGCACTAGTCACAGTAGCCCCAAAGTGGAAACAATCGGAGCAGCCATCTACTGGCAATGGATAAACTCATTGTGGTACACAATGTATCCAATGGAACCCTACTCAGATATAAAAAGAAATGAACTATGGATCCAGACAACAACACGGATGAACGTCAAGAGCCTCACGCTAAGTGAAAGAAGCCAGTAACAAAAGACTCTGTGATTCCAGGTACATTAAGTTCTATAACATGCAGATGAATCTGTAGTGTCAGAAAGCAGATCACTGGTGTCTGGTGCCAAGGTGGAGGGAAGGGTGCATTGCAGAAGGGCATGAGAAAACTTCTGGGGATGATGGAAATGATCTGTATTTTGATTGTGGTGGTAATTTGCCAGGGATATATATATGTCACAATTTACTGAATTGTACATTTAAGTGTATGCAGTTTATCATGTATAAATTATATCTCGATAAAGTTGATTTTTAAAACTTGAATTACTTGAGGGGTACACTCCGAAACTCTATAACTTAAAGAGGATGGGGAAAGAATGCGCACTGAGCCAGACCTGATCATGTGCCAGGTAACTGTCATTTGATTGTCACAACTCTCCCAACGAAGTCACACAAGCTCATGAGCAGTTGAGGTGGGATTTGACTATCTCTGCCCTCCTTTTTCTAAGCTCTCAGAGGACTCCAAGTTCTGGAGTCTAGAACTCACCGCAGAAGAACACTTCTCTGGAATGTAAGCCTGGATCCTTTCTCCATGTTCCATGTTCGATCCTTAAGGCTTTGCCCAGGCTGTCCCAATAGACTCTCAACATGTGTGGGGGCACTTCCCACAAATCCCACAAGGTTGAGCCAACCAAACCCTTAAAACGCCAACAGGTGGGGGTAGGGAGCCAGGCCCAGGTTTCCAGGGGTTTCCTGGGGGAGTTTGCAGGAACGGAAAGGAGAACCCCTGGAGACTCGTGGGCGGCTGCTGCTCTGAAGGACTGGCATCTTTGACTCCCTTTTTAATCGTACACCCCAAAGTCAAACACCAACATAGCCTAAGGACTCTGCCATCGACTTTCAAATCCTAACCAGAACTCACCAACTTCTCTGCACTCCCACTCTCCTGAACTGGTTCCTAAGCCTCTTCACTGGTCTTCCCTTGCCCCCTGCAGCCTATTGGCAACATAGCAGCTAGAATGATGGATCTGTTAAAAGGGAAGTCACATCATGTCACTCCTCTGCTCAGAAACGCTCCCCACTGCTTACATCCTCACGAGAGCCTGCAGGACCCTCCCAGGCAGGCCCCTGGCATCTCCCTGACTTTCCCCCTTGCTCACTCCCTCCATGCATAGGCAGGCATGTTCCCACCTCAGGGCCTTTGCACTAGCTCTTCCCTCTGCCTAGACTGCTTTCCTCTGGGTGTCTGCATGTGCTCCTGGTGCCTCTTACAACATGTTCCGCTGTCTCTTGTTCCATGAGCCCTCTCCTAGCACTCCTCCAAGCCCTTCTCCACAGCACTTCTCACTGTCATGCCATGTAACTTACTGATTTCTCTCTTTCATTGTCTGTCTCCACCATCAGAATGCAAGCCCTGGGAGGGCAGTGATGTCCATGTTTTTTGTTCATTGTGATACCTGTAGCACCTAGGACAGTACTCAGCTCATAGTGGGTACTCAATAAATTATTTGTCAAATGAGTGAATATGCCAATAAACCCTGAGATGCCCTCCCTCTCATAGAAGGAAGTGCATTCTCCCTGCGAGGCTGCCCTACGGAATTGTAAGGGAACCTCCAGGACGGCCCCCAGTGGCACAGATAAGCACTGTTTTGTGATTAGTATTATATTCACTATCATTATGTTCTTCCGACAATTCAACTGTATTCCCAAAAGTTACAAATCATTTTTTAAATAAAATAAGCTTTTAATTTTAGAGTAATTTTAGATTCACAGAAAATTTTCAATGATAGTATTTTCCATATACCCCATATCCAATGTCCCCTATGGCTGACATCTTACATTACTATGGTACATTTGTCAGTTAATGAACTAGTATTGATCCATTATTAACTATATTTTTGTACCTATTAGTAATTCTAATTTAGTGTCTTCGTTGTTACCTAATATCCTTTCTCTGTCCCAGGATCCTATCCAGGATGGCACATTTAGTTGTCATGTCTCCTTAGGTTCCTCCAATCTGGCAATTTCCTTGGTTTTGATTATCTTAACAGATTTTCTGTGTCTTTTTAAATAGCTCATAATAGATTTATTAAATGTTCTTTAGTATTCTTCTTCCCGTTCCCCTTCCCCTCCCTCTCCCTCATTTCTTTTTATTTTTGCATATCATTCTATTATATGCATGAACCACAATTTCTTTATCCATTTACCTATTGAAGGACATCATCTTTGTTCCTTCCAGTTTGGGGCGATTAGGAATAAATCTCCTGTAGATATTCACATACGGTCGGTCTTTTGTGTAGACATCACTTTCAATCAGTTGGGTTAACTGTCTAGGCATATGATTGCTGTCTCACGTGGTAAGACACAAGTTAGTTTTGTCAAATCGTCAACCTGTCTCCAAAGTGGTGGTACCGTCTGCATGCGCACCAGCAGTGACTGAGATTCTGTTGCTCCACATCCTTGTAGGCAACTGGCATAAAGGCTGTTTTGGATTTTAGCCCTAAAAGAGCTATTTAAAGTTACTTTTTCCTAATGCTAAATGATGTTGAGTATCTTTTCATAGGCTTATCTGTCATCTGCGTATCGTCTCTTTTTTTTTGAAGATCTTATTGGCTTTATTAAGCGATTCATGATTCATGATTGGGCAGCACCCCATCTAGCAACTAGAAGGGAGCACCCCATGTATCCTTTTTGCTGAGGTGTCTGTCCAGATATTTTGACTATTACATTTTATTTTGTAATTGTTGACTTTTAAGAGATTTTAAACAATATTTTGAATACAAGTCCTTTATCTGATATATGATTTACAAATATTTTCCCCCGGTGGGTAACTTGTATTTCCATTCTCTTAGCAGTGTTACTCACAGAGCAAAGTATTTAATTTTAATAAAGTCCAGTTTGTTAAATTTGGGGGCATGAAGCTTTTGACATTGTATCTAGAAACTCAAACCAAGGTTGTGTAGATTTTTTCCTAACTTTTTCTTCTCGCCAACTCTGAAAAACACGCCTCCCAACCATGGTGCCCTGTCCAGAGCACGTTGTAGGTGTTCCGACTCCTCCATCAGAAGAGGCTTTTCCCCCCTTAAATAATTCACAGAAATATGATTGAAGGCCACAAAATGGAGCCTGCTTGTTAGGGGCTGAATTGTTTCTCTTCAAGTTCATATGTTGAATTCCCAACCCCCCTACCTCAGAATGTGACTGGATTTGGAGATAGGGCCGATAGAGGTGATTAAGTCAAAATGAGGTCGTCGGGGGGGCCCTGACCCAACATGGCTGGTGTCCTTATAAGAAGAGGAAATTAGGACACAAAGAGACACCAGGTGCTTGCACACACAGAAGAAAGACCATGTGAGGACACAGAGAGAAGGTGGCCGTCTGCAAGCCAAAGAGAGAGGTTTCGGGAGAAGCCAACCCTGCAGACACCCGGATCCCAGACTTCCAGCCTCCAGAACTGGGAGAAAACAAACGTATATTGTTTAAGCCACCCCGTCTGTGGTGTTTTCTATGACAGCCCAAGAAAACTAATGTACTGCCATAGTAAAAGTTTATCTGCATATAGCAAAAAGACTCTTTATTCAGGATGTGAGAGCTGGGCAAGTGGCCTTGGCCAAGGAGAGCAAACGAGGGCAGACGGGTTGATTGGGAAAACCCAGACATCAGTTTAAAATTGACTGGCGTCTTCTTCTCTCCATGCCAAGTCTACCCTAGCACATCTGGCCACTCTGGACTGAGAAGACTCCAAACTGGGCATTACTATCTTGTAGTCATGTCGTGTACTCCTACCCAAAGCCTCCTAATATATCTGTATTATGTCCTGAAGATCAAAGGCAGGGGAGTAGGTGACCACCTGCTGGAGGAATGGAGCGGGTGGTCCAGATGATTGTTCATCCCCATGACATGAGAGCTGAAGTTGACCAATGACATAATGGTATTTTCAGAGCAGGTTTGATGATTGGCATGGGGCCATGCTATAGCTTTCACCAACAACTCAGATCGTGTATTAGTCAGGGTGATTAATGCTAGCTGCTGTAACAAATGATCTCCGATCTCAGTGGCTTAACATAATAGTTTTATTTAGCACCTAATCACAGTCTGGTGTGGATTGCGTGGCTTTCCTGGCCCGGGAGAAGGGCTACCTAGGCAGCTATGTGCCATCTCTGAAGAGATGTTGTTCTAGTGGCTCGCTGGTCCAGAGGAGCCATCAGAACCTGGGAGGCTAGTCCACTGTCATTACTGAGCTGGGATGGGGCTCCTCACTTCCCAGGCACATCAGATGGATTCTGTGGGACACTGACTCCAGACTCCTCCCACTGGACTCCCATTGGAGCCTCCCTGGAGAGGCTTCCATGGCCGCACTCTTTCCCGGTTCTCAAGTCATAGTGACTCCCTCAACTTGGCCTTCTTGCCAGTTCCTCTTTTTCTACCAGCCCCATGTCGTTGGGCAGCCTCTGCCTCGTCTCTCTTTATGCCTTCTTGCTCTCCTAAGAAATCACATCCATTCTGGGTGACCTTGGAGAACTGTGCTACTGCAGCTTTGTGGCTAAAATTTCCTCCCCTGTCCTTTGAATATACATTTCCTTGAACCTACACCAGGAGACGGCTGCCAGGAAGGAATTTTATTAATAGATTTGCCTTTGAGTCTGGGAAACGAAGGACATCCATCACACAAGTTCCTGCCATGCCCCAAGCACCCCATGTTTTCACTGCTGCACCTTCATTCATTCTGGGCTTAATCTTAATTTGTGATACACTTTTGACAAATTCCTCCCATCATGCCAGATATAACAACTTATTGATTGCCACCCAGCATTCATGTTCCTTTCTAGTATCAATCATGTTTCCATCTGGAATTCCTCTCCCCTGAGCATCTTATGTGATTTGGGAGAAATTGATTCCAACCCCGGCAGCTTCAGTACAGGGCCTAGTTGAACTCACACCCTGGCCCCATCATTGGTTCAGGGGTGAGCAGATGACTCAAGCCGGCCAGAGTGAATCTCAGCACTCCCACTTGGAATGCCAGGGTAAACCTCTCCTATCTCCCCTCATTCGAAGTGAATGTGGAAGCATGAAGCCCCAACTGTGGCTGGCAGCCATCCCATCACCAGGAGGAAAACTGGCCTGGGGATAAAGCTGCTACTGGGTGGCAGAGTAAGGGACAAAAAGAACCTCTGTCCTTCATGATGCCATTGAGCTGCTGATTCAAACCATTCCTGAAGCCCACCCCATCTCTGGACATTCCAGTGGCAGGAGCCAACAAGACTCCCTTGTCGTTTAATCCAGTTTGAGTTGGACTTACTATTACTTGCAACATAAAGAACCCTGATGCCCAAAACCTCTTGCACCAGAAATACTTCCCACTTTATTCTTCCGTATTGATCACATTTGTTAACTCTGACGATCGCATCTATGATATTAGTGGTCAATACTGATTTTTTAAAGCTTTTATTGGGGAAGGGGAACGGGACTTTTATTGGGGAACAGGACTTTTATTGGGGAACAGTGTGTACTTCCAGGACTTTTTTCCAAGTCAAGTTGTTCTCTTTCCAATCTTACTTGTGGAGGGTGCTGTTCAGCTTCAAGTTGTTGTCCTTTCAGTCTTAGTTGTGAAGGGTGCAACTCAGCTCCAGGTCCAGTTGCCGTTGCTAGTTGCAGGGGGCGCAGCCCACCATCCCTTGCGGGACTCGAGGAATTGAACTGACAACCTTGTGGTTGAGAGCCCACTGGCCCATGTGGGAATCGAACCGGCAGCCTTCGGAGTTAGGAGCATGGAGCTCTAACCACCTGAGCCATCGGGCCGGCCCCCTAAGCTCGTATTCCTAACCCCTACGTGATTTCCCAGGCAATATTTTCATTCTGAATTCCTTCCTGGAATTACATTCATGTCTGCTCTTCACAGAGCTCAGCATCGATCCTGATTCATTTGGTGTCAAGAGCGTTAATAAGAAAGTCATGACTCTGGCACACTAACCAAACAGTGCCATTCATTTTGTCCCCACAACTCTGAGACAGCACTCACAATGCCGTCCCTTGTCTTTCTCTAGCCTCTATCTGTGTACCATACAAATAGAACAAGTGGAACACAAACTCTATACTTTATATGAAACGGGGGACCATCTTCTGTCCACCAACTGTAATTTCTTCCTTGTCTGCCTTTACTGCAGGATGTCAGGTGGCTTCTCTTTTCTGAAAAACATCTCGGAGGCCATCATGAGATAGCTGAGCCTGAACCCAATGTCCAGGGCTGGATGCTCCTTCTGCTCAGCACTGTGAGCCAAAAACGACCAGATTCCGATGGCAAGACTCATTCCTGGTCGCAATTAGGGTAGAAAACTAGAATCTCTGTTGAGAGGCATTAAGACGGTGGCTGGAAATAGATCTCAAGATTCAGCAAATAAAAATACAAGATGCCCAGGTAAATTTGAATTCCAGATAAAGAGCGTTTAATTTTTAAGTGTAGTATACTTGTATACTCATTTGAGAGCTACCACAGCTGAGGGTGAAGTGCAGAACTGGTGGCCAGAATAACAGAGCATTTGGGCTGAGACAAGCTGAGCAGTGCACCAAGTTAAGATCCTTCGAGAAGTGATCAGAAAATGGAGATTCTGCCCTGATAATCCCCCTTTGACCTGGAGACTTTAAGGAGCAGCAATCAAGGTAGCAAAGGTCAAGCGGAAATTCAGAATTTTAAGTTGGTCACACCTACATTCTGCTCCAAGCTGGCTAATGGTGACACACTGTGGCCCACCTACTGGACAGAGGTATTTGTTTTGGTGATATCCATGATACAGATTTCATTTGGGTATATAATTCATCCTTTTCCTTTCACTCATTCAACACATTTATATTGAGCATCTACTATGAGCTAGTCATTAAAATAGTTGCTGCTGATAAGTAAGCAAACACAGACCCAATCCTTGCCTTACAACAAAAATACTTTTGTTACATTTCTTTTTAAAATTTTTGTTTTCTCCACCGTAAAATTTCTCCTGACAAACAAATAACTGATTTTAAACAAGTATCAGGTGCTATTTGCCTGTTGCCAGGGGAGCTATGAAGTCCTGTATCCCATTACCCAAGTACTGCCTCAGTCATTCCCTTGGGGACAAG
This sequence comes from Rhinolophus hipposideros, assembly GCF_964194185.1. Taxonomy (NCBI): domain Eukaryota; kingdom Metazoa; phylum Chordata; class Mammalia; order Chiroptera; family Rhinolophidae; genus Rhinolophus; species Rhinolophus hipposideros. The sequence goes on from NC_138069.1 coordinate 42,061,794, forward strand.
AGATCATGGTATAAAAGCTGGTTAATCCTGTCAACCGACCTGCAGCAGGTAAAAAACTGATACCACAGGTCCAGTTTCAGGGGCTGACAGGAGTGGTGGGAATGCTCCAAAGAGGGAGTCTTTGCTACATATTTCACAGGTTACACAATTCTGTCCATCAAGCTTGAAATAAATGTTTGGCTTTAGGCTTAAACAGTGTGTTTTCTCCTATGCTACATATTTATAAAATACAAACGTCAAGGTTCATGCTTGGAGGTTTTGAAGAACAGAGGGAAACAATAAAATGCCAGAAACACATGAGTTTCAGGAACCGATCAACCACTGAGAGATTTATCCTGAGAAAATAATTCCACTGAAAAAAATAAAAGCTATGAATGTGTTACTTGCAAAACTATCTATAATATTAAAAAGTAGGAAATAATACAAATGTCTAACAATAAGATAATATAAAGTTCATTACATTGTAACTATGAATAACAACTAAAACTATCTAGAGGAAAATCATTTATGATAAGCTAAATAAAAGCAAAATTCAAAAATTATCTATATATTAGGTTTGTGTAAATGTAATTGCAGTTTTTGCAATTATTTTTAACCTTTTAAACCGCAATTATTTTGCATCAACCTAATGCTACGATTACAAACTATGTTACAAACCTTTTAAATATAAAATTCACATTTTTCATGTTTATATAAATATACAATAAAGTAGCAGTTAAGATAGTAAAATATAGTCTTTTTCTCAGCTGTTATTTATATTTTCTATAAAATTAAAAAATGAGTTTAAAAAGAAAAATATGAGGTGGAAGAAGAGCTAGCTAAGTGACTGTACATTTGTTAAGATTAGGATGTCTTTAGTTACAGAAAATGTAACTCAAAATGGTTTAAAACAGTAAAGGGGCCCTTTGGCTCATCTAACTGTGAAGTCCAGCACTGGGTCAACTTCAGGCACCGTTTGCTCCAGGCTCTGACTTCTCTGGGCCTTTCCTGGGTCTGTCCTCTCCCGTGTGCAGCCTCCATCCTCAAGCTGGCTTTCCTCACAGCCCCAAGATAAGGGAAGTAAAGCTACCGGCTTCCTCTTTAATTTCATTATTCAATGGAGGGGAGAGAAGGCACCTATACTAAATGAACAGGAATCCTAGCTTCACTCCAATTGGTTCACTCATGTTCCAGACACTGGCCAAACATTACAGAGGTTGGCTTTGTTTTGAAAAAGTATTGTGATAAGGATAGGATTGTCTCGATTGGCTGAGACCAATTAACACCCACCCCTAGATCTGGGGGTAGTTCAATCCTACCCAAACAACATATAAAAAAACATTGGAGAATATATTTGTGTGTATATATATATTTTTGGTGTGTGTAATGTTGGGGTAAAGAAAACCTTGTTAAATAAGATATGAGAACAAAAGCCACAAAAGAAAAAGGCTGATAAATTTGAGTACTTCAGAATTTAAAACCTCTGTTGACAGGAACCATAAAGTTAACAGATGTGTGACATGTAGGAGAAAAATATATGACATTTATAGCAGAAACAAAGGATTAATATTCAGAATATGAGAGAATAATTTCCATTTCTTCCTTTTAGTAATAACTTTCCAAGTGTAAGTTGAACACATGGCAGCACCGCCAGAGACTACAATTCCCAGCGGCCCCTGTAGCCAGGTATGGCCATGTGACTAAGGTCTGGCCAATGGGATCTGAGCAGGAAAGGCTAAGTACAATTGTCAAGTTCCATTCTTAAAAGCAAACAGCTTTCATTTCCTCCTCCGCCATTTCTCAGGTGCTGCAAGGAGGTGACTTTGGGATAAGGACAACATCCGAGTGCTGTGACTCCAAACTGCACAAAGTGCCCTGAGGTGCCACAGCGATCTCATAGGGGTGCTGTGGATATCTTAAAATTTGAGGAAACAAAGCAACATCTGCATTGTACATGAAATGCTGGCTTGAGCTAGTTCATGCTTTCAACATTAGATTGCTAAATTCCTGATGTTGTATCTTTATGATGATGGACTGAGAAAGCAAGTGCCTCTGGAATATTTAGGTGGAGCAGGAAACGAGAATGGTGGTTTCCAATCTGATTTTAAAGTTTGATAAATTATGCAGTATGCAACTACACTGTTAGGACATAAATACTTAGGAACTTGTTTACAGCTAATTATTTAGTCGATGGGATTGTTAGATACTTCTTTTGGCCTAGGAGCTCTGTGAAAAAATTTCTAAGGCACTTAAGGGTGCTGTGAACAGAAAGTTTGGGAAGCTCTGCTCAAACTAGTGGTGGAGTAACAAGACAGGAAGAATCTGGGTCCCTATGTCAGCTCGTGGATCTCCTGGAGCAGAACTGCCTGTTGCTCCTGTCCACCTACCTCTGGACTATTGCACATGGAAGAAATAAGCTCTTTCTTATTAAAGCCATTGTGCTTCGTTCGGGGTTTCTCTGTTGTAACAATACAGCAGACATTGTAGGTGCCCTGCCCACATCCCCACAGCCCTCGGTGGAGGTTACTGGAGGACAGTTCCTGGACATGCCGTGGCTTCCTGAGTCTCTGCCTGAGGATGCTCTCTGTCACTGGGGCCGGGCGGATCTACGTGCGGGCAGGCTGGAAGGAGTAGAAATCAGAGCTCTGAGTGATTGGATGAATACCCCATCAGCATTGCCAGTCAGAGAAACAACCTGAAGGCATGTTTTATGGAGCCTCTCAGAGGGTCTCCACATGCCCATCTCTGGTCATAAACATGTTTTCTTGGCTTTCCACTCTGCGCTCACTCCTCCAATCCCTCACCAGGTTTCCTGGGAACACCTCCAAAAAATGAACTCCTTGTTCCAAATCCCTGTCTTGGGGTTTGCTTTTGGGGGAACCTAAACTAAGAGAAACAGCTTAACCTGTACCCTAACAAATACACAAAATACATAAATAAGTACTACAAAGCAACAAGAAAATGGTAAACAACTCAAACAAAAATGGCAAAGGATAATTGTAAGCAATTCACAACAGAGCAAAGACAATTGGCCAATAAACACATAAAATGTTTTACATCACTAGAAACAGTCGTGATAATTCAGACGGTCCAGCACAGTAATTAAGAACACTAGTCTGAGTTTGAATTGTGGCTCTAATACTTTCTAGCTCTGTGACTCTCAAGTAATTATTTAACTTCTCTATGCCTCCGTGTCCTCAGCTACTAAAGTGGCGTAACAATATTTACCTCATAGAGTTACTATAAAGATTAAACGATAGTTAAAAATTTTAAAGTACTTAGAACAGTACCTGGAACACAGTAAGTGATATCGTGATATGTAAGCGTTGACTGAGCAAATAAATGAAAATGCCATTTCACCCATCACAATGTTAAATATTAAAGGAATAGATCTAGCAAATGTTGGCAAGGGTTTGGAGAAACAGGCTCTCTCATTTATAGGTGACAATTTAGTAATATTTGTTAAAATTTTTAAAATGCCTATATTTAATTAGGCATTAAATTCTTTGGCCCAAAAGTTCTACTTCCACTAGCAGCCCTAGAAAAATACACCTACTTGTGTGTAATGAAACTCATGCAGGTATTTCCACTGCAGCATTTTCTGTAATAACAAAAACTGGAACTAACCTAAATGTCTAGTAATAGAACAGTTACATTAGAGGTTGTAAACTGGTGGCCCTTGAGCTAAATTTGTCCTGTCAGTGTGCTGGGCTTAGTCTGAACAATGTTTTAAAGTTTTGAATTAGTTGTCAACATCAAAAAATTAGGATTTTTTTAAATTAAAAAACCCCACATTTTCAGATACTCTTAAAACACTGGAATTCAAGTTAACAATCCCTTGGTCAATGTAGACAGCTACTTCTGCTTAGAACAAAACACAGCTTCTCTTTGTCACTTTACGGATGTTACCTGCATAGCCCCTGTAGCCACTAAAGCGTGGGACCCTGGCAGATGAGTTATGGCTCAGCTAAGTAATGAAATGCATGCAATGAGGTAAATACAATGTAGTAACTATATATGTAGTCATATGGAAAGACCACCAACACATATTGTTGAGTGAGAAAAAAAAGCAAGATGGAGAACTCTTATGTATAAAATGCCATTTCTGTGAACAAGTTATAATACATATTTGTATATATACACTAGAATGTAAACTATAAAGTTCAGGGATTTTTCTGTTTTATTGCTATGCTCCTAGTGTCTAGAATAGTACCTGACATATATTGGGTACTAAATACATGTTTGTTAAATAAATACATATATATAATTACGTAAGTTTTAGAAGATACACACTAAATAAGTGATTAATGCTGTTAAGATACTGAGATTTGGGAGAGGTGGTGATCAATGGAGATTTTTGTTCTGTATAGTTTAACTCTCACAAGGAGAACATAATATTGTATTACTTTCACAAATTTTAAAAAGGCAACTCACAATATAAAATAGGTGATCAAACCAAGATTCATTTAGTTTCCACTGAAACCATCCAGAAAAAAATGAATGGAGATAAAAATAAAGTTCTGCATTTATGAACGAATTCAAAACCACCAGCAGCTCAGAATTAAGCAGTAGGGTGATGAGTCGGCTCGAGACACTGACTCCAACCCGCTCTGGATGTGTGGAGGCTCCACCTGTAACCAGTCTTCCCTAGTGACGTCACATCTTGATTTTATTTTTTTTCAGTTCTGTGTCAGGTTCATAAAGGCCTTGCATCCAACATAACAGAAGGTGCCCAGCTTGGTTAAGTTTTGTAAAAAGGAAAAAGCTTTTCCTTTTGGGGTAGGCAGCACAGACAGACAGGAAGAGAGACTTAAGGCCAGTGTTTGAAGATCAGACATTTCCCCTCAAAGAGAGGACCAGCCTGGCTCAGTTAGACAGGTTTGCAGAGGTACCAAGAATAGACTGGTCTCAGTGGATGCAGGGGCATTCAGAGCAGAGGAACACCCCACAGGGGACTGACTTCTCAGTGCTATGTTTGGAAGCAGCTCTTTTCACGCCAGGTTCAACTATCATTAAACAGCTTTCCTTCTTATCCTCTAGGCTTATCATCAAGCAATTGTCACTGCTCCTGTTACCTACGGGGCAAAAGTCCCCTTTTCGAGGACCCCAAGCAGGATTCTTTTCCCAATGGGTGTTATGAAGGCAATTATGAAACCAAAAGTAAGCATTGACAGTATAAGCTTTATTCCATGGCCAGAGAATGGAGAAGCGGGAGCCTAGCTCTCAAATCTGCTTCTTGTGGCTCTGGATCAAGAAGCTGCCCATATTGGGTGGAGCTGGGTCTAGGCAGATGAGGGGGAGAAACCTTCGTGGTTTTTCCGGGAAGGAGGCGCCACCTTCTTGGAATTAGAGTTCCATCTTTTATTCTGTCCTTTTATGGTTTCTTCCAGTAATTGTCACGGTGATTGGCAACTGTTATGGCACTGGCAGGTGTGTCATTTAGTATGGAGATTAGATCATAATGAAGCTTGAGGTCTTCTGGAGGTCACCTCAGGAGTCGTCTTAGTTGTAGCTGGTTTTAACTGGTCCTTTCTTGAGAAGGAACTATTAACTGTAGGCTTCCTGTTCTCAAAGATATGTATAGTTAGGGTAGGGTAGGAACTTACCCACGGACAGGAGCTTAGCTACGTGACACAGGCCCACTTGTGGGATAACAAATTCTCCCTTTTCTATTTTCACTCCTCATTGCTGAGGGTGCTGAGGACGAAGGTCCATCTTCTGCAACTTCTTTCAGTTGCATTTGGGCACCCGTTAGCGATCCCATTATAAAAGTGAAATGTTTCCCCTGCTAACCCTAACTAGGTTTGATTGTCCCCTGGCTTTACTCCCAGCTATTCATATCCTTGTTTGACCACCATTCGGAGCTTGATTGATTCAAGTTTTTTAGAGACAAAAGACAGTAGACAATTTAGGAGGCAGGGCCCAAGGATGAGTAGTAGAAGGACAGTGGCAAGAGGCCCTAAGAGAGGAAAGAATCAAGTGAGGTTAGGAGAAAGATTTTTGGCAGCATCCCAGATATGTTTGTAGTTGTTACGGGTTTTCCCATTTGGCTTGGTTAGATATTTCACAGATACCAATTTCTTCTTGGCCAATAGTGCTTACCCACGTACAGCAGGAGGAATTGATAACCATGCATACTCCTCCTTGTTCAGACAAAATATATCCTAGGGCTCACCTGTTATCAAGCGCTACGTTAACCAGTGAATCTACTGTGTTTACCCAAAATTAAGACCTAATGAGAAAATAAGCCCTAGCATGATTTTTCGGGATGACATCCCCTGAACATAAGCCCTAATGCGTCTTTTGGAGCAAAAATTAATATAATACCAGCAGGCCACTTAGTGTGTCTGTGGTCTTCCAAGCTATGGCTTCTATAAAGTTGGTGAGACCTCATGATACGTGAGCCCTCCCCGTGGGGCCAGGCACCCTATGGTTGCTCTTACTCCTGCCAAAGTAAGTCCAATCGCTCTTTTTTGTCTTGGATTGGTTACGGATTGATTATAGATTGTGACTTATTGGGGATTAAGTGACGGAGGGTGCATTCTCCCTGGTGTCAGGTATTTTCCAGGCAGGGGCAGGCTCGGGCTAGCCTTTTTTCAGTGTCATGGGGGGTGACCACATAAGAAAACATACCCAGGTGTGGCACATATGCTTCTGGGTGGCTTTCCCCACTTGTTCAGGTCTAGGATCTGCTTGGCCCAGAGAGGCGAGTTTGTCTGGTTTCAGCAGACAAACCCCCAACCTGCCATTGAGAAAAATTAGCCAATCTTGTCTAAAGAACATTGTTTTTGTGGTTGGAAAGGGATGTCTGTTTCCACTGCCTGGTAGGCGTCAAACGGGTAGCGCCTGACCAGCACATAGGGAGCTTCCATTCCTTGACCCCTGCAGACACCAATGAGTGTCATTAAAAGAACACGGAGTGGAAAATCGTTTGGGGTATACAGGAGATTGTTCCACACATGGGCGTACCCAGTTTGGTGATGGCTGAGGTCCACTGCTTGTGGATACTGTGCAAGGGGTACACAGGCGGCCGTTCTTTGGGCAGTCTAGGGAAAGCCTAGCGCAGATCCCTGGCCGGTAAGGTTTACACACATCCACATCAGGGAAAGGTCTTGGTCCAAATGGACAGTTGTGGACAGGTGAGAGGAAGCCCATGGCACAGAAGTCAGATTGAGAACAAGGTGAGTTGGATGCACCAGTCTAGCTACTAGTTGAGAAGGGGCTGTTTGGGAATGTTGATGACATACCTAACAATATGTCAGGTTTGTCTCTGTGCCTACTGTTTGGAGATGTTAACCAGACTGTTACACTCCCAAAAGAGGAGAGCAAAACTGAGACTGGGTGACGGGAGAGAAGAAAGGAGGAGGAGCCCTATGATCTCCATGTGGGTCTCGGCGGGTCACTGTATGATAGCAACCTATGTGATTCTCCCTTTCAGGTACAGCACAAGAAAGAATTAACGTCTAAGGATGGGAGCCCACTAGTGAGACATGAGGGTGTTTCTCATCTTGGTTGGTGTTTCTACGGGACAGTACCTTGAGGTATGACATAGCTCACAGGCTGGTTCTAGGCCAGTCGCCTGTCTTACCCTGGTATGATGGCTCCAAGACGTTATTCCCTATAACTTAAAGGCAGACTTCGTACTTAGAATTACTAATTAAGGCCCTTTCCATTAGGGCTTTCGCTGGTTTGGGGGCCTGTTTCCCCTCCAGGTTTTCAGATAAATCCAATCTCCAGATTGAAAGAGATGAAAGGTTAGACCGGAGGGTGAAGATAGTTGTTGCTCTCCAAAGGTCTTGAGGGCTTTGGCTACTTCTCTGATGTGGGTGGCAAATTTTAGTTTGTCTAGGTCGTGGAGGTCTTCTTGAAAAGTAGGCCTAGATGGGATAGGTCGGCCATACATTAATTCACATGGACTTCAAGTTTCCCTTTCGGGGCTACCTGTAGTTTTTGTTTTGTTTTGTTTTGTTTTGTTTTTTTAAGGAGGGCGCAGCTCATAGTGGCCCATGCAGGGATTGAACTGACAACCTTGGTGTTATCAGCGCCATGCGGTAACCATCTGAGCTAACAGGCCACTCCTACCTGTAGTCTTAACAGGGCTATGGAGAGGAGGGAGATCCAGGGGAGATAGGTTTCCCGGCGTAGCATAGCTAAGGCTTTCTTGAGTGTCTGATTGGTCCGTTCTACTTTTTCTGAGGACTGGGGTCTCCAAGAGGTGTGGAGGTGCCGTTTGATGCCTAAGACTTCCGAGGTGTTCTTAGTAATGGCTGATATAAAGGCTGGCCGATTATCGCTTTGGATTGATCACGGTGACCCAAATCTTGAGATGATTTCTTTTAGAGAGTCTTTGAAATCTCTAGGGTAGTTTTGGTTCAGGTGGCAAATGCCTTTACCTATCCTGAAAATGTGTCAGTAAGTACTAGTACGTATCTAAAATTTCCTCCAGCCTTTGGCATTACAGTAAAATCAATCAGCCAATCTTCTCCAGGTTGCATGCCCCGATATTGGGTTGGGTGGATGTGTTTTCCAGGGGCCCCAGTGAGATGGGTATTAGGGTTGTTCAAATAGCAGGTAGGTCAGGTTTCAACCATTTCCCAAACTATGTAGGTCTCAGAAATTATGAGTTACCATCGTTTTGCATATGCAGTTGTTGAGTGCTTCCTGGCCAAAACCAGTGTGCTTCCCTAATAGCCTGTAGAGCTACGGCTCTGGGGAAAAGAAACTGCCTATGGGGACTTACTAGCCATCCTGGGTGATCAAAGCTCCTAGTTAAGCCCCATTTAAGAGTCTTTTCTTGTTTTCTTGGGGAGTAGATGGGAGTATATGAGCTGGGATCCAGAGGTGATGGCAATAATGATAACTGGAGAGGAGTTCCCTTGGTGGCTGCTGCCAGGCTACTAAACCTGCCCTCGTACATTCTCAGCATCTGCCCTCGGCAGTGCATCACAGCTGCCTGTCTAGGCATTCTGACAGCTTCTAACAGGCGTAGGATTTTGGTGGTTTTTTAATCTGTTTATTTCCACAGATTAATATACCTCTTTCTTTCCATATAGCCGCATGTACAATGGAATAAACACATTTAGAATCAGTATATATATATTGAGGATTTTATCTTTTCCCAGTTCTAGGGCTCTGGCTAAAGCAGTTAGTTCAGCTCTTTGGGCGGAACTTCCTGCTGGTAGACCCTATGGTCTCACAGAGATGACAGCATATCCTGCCTTTCTTTCTCCCTCCTGTATGAAGCTGTTCCCATGTGTAAAGCAGGTAAATTCTACATTATCAAAAGGCTTGCTTTGGAGCTCTGGCCTACTGGAGTATATTTCCTCTAGTACCTCTAGGCAGTTATGGGTTATGCTGCCTTGTTCTATGGGAAGGAGGGTGGCAGCGTTCAGAGTACTGCAGACCTTACGGGTCACATTTACATTTTCAAAAAGCATAACTTGTAACTGAAGGGTTCTTCCTGAAGACAGCCATTCCACCTCCGTTTCTTTTATGAGAGACTGAGTGTGATGGGGGGTGATCCAGATAGTTAGGGGTTGTCAGAAAGTTAATATTTCTGTCTCTTTAAGGAGGAGAGCAATAGCGGCTACTGACCTAAGGCAAGGAGGCCACCCCTTTGTGACTGAGTCTAGTTATTTAGAGAACTATGTTATTACCCTAGTGAGGGGACCAAGCATTAGGCTTAGGACTCCTAGGGCTATTCCCTTCCTCTCATGTGCATAGAAGTACGAGGGCATGCTCAAATCTGGTACGGTCAACGCTGAGGAGGGGGAACTACGGAGGCATTGGGACAAGGGGCAGGGGAAAGAGCCAGGGGAGTGGGTGGGACTGGGACGGGTCAGGGTTGGACACTGGCAATTTGGGTGGCGGGGCTGTTGCCTTTGGAGGAGGGAGCAAGTTTAGGGGGTTCTCAGTAGATTCTAGAACTGGAAACAATGCCTTCGGCTCTGTTAAAGTAGGCCCTTTGGACTCTAGACTCCATTTTTTCTGTGGGCCCTTGTTCTGATAGAGGGCCATTGAAAACTGGACACAGGGAATTTTTCCCTATTTTGTTTTTTAGTTTTTGTCAAAATAAATCTAATTGGAGTATAGTACTGTAATTGTGGGAGCCATTAACTGGCCAACTTTTCCTTGTCCTCCAATTTATATTGGGGCTAGACTGTATTACAGAAAAAGATTAGTTGTTGTTTTTTTTTTGTTAACGGATGGTACCCAAATGATTTTCTATTCCATAGAATATACCCCCAACGGGGAGCCCTCCAGGATCGAGGTCTGGTTGCCCATACCGTAGATCTGTGATTGCAGATCAGTTTTCAGTTCCGTAAGGGGTTGAAACAATAGTTAAGAGGAACACAGACCCCACAACTTTTTGCCCAAGTTAGACAATTTTTCAGCTACATCCTGGCAAGCTGGTGGTACGGTTGGCCTCTGTGATACAAGGCACAGACCTGACAGGGACACTGGCAGATCGGATACGGGCCTGACCCGGCCGTTCTGGTGGAACCTTGGCCGTTCTGGTCTAACTGCTTGGCTTTGTGGGAAAAGTGGCGGTGGGAGTCTAGCCAGAGTAGCCTCAACTTGAGAGGGTGTCTGAACGGAATAAGAGAGCAAACTCTGAGCACAGTTGGCTAAGACATTTCTTTACAGTAGAAAGAAGGCCCAGGGTTTCCCAGATCATAAACTGAAGTGGACCAAAACAAGAAACATCTTCCAGGGTAAGGGAAGGCTACAACGTCCCAGTCGAGGAGGAGACTTGTGAGATCCGGTCGGTGCAAGCCGGGGAAGAGGAATGAGAGAAGCAAGTTACTTGATGATCAACCAGAACTGGTGGAGGCCAGGATGGATTCCAAGAGGATGGGACAAAGAGAAGCGGAAGGGAATGAAGAACAGTAAGAAAACAGACATTTACAACAGAAACAAGATATCCCTTGGATTTGGTATCTTACCTGGGAGCTGCCTGAAAATCCTGTGACCCTGGGTATCGTGGTTCCTCTCTCACCATTTCCGGAGTCCCGCCTGACGTGAGCTCCTTACTCCGGATGGAACCAGTGACCTCATGCCAGGCGTCCCTGAGCATGACCCAGGTTTCCTCGACCGACTCAGTCCCGGGGGTCTTCTCCTCGGTACCTACTTCCTACTTCCCCGTGCTTGGCTGTTAGAGGTGCCCAACTTGGTTTCTGGTGTCTCCTGCACCTCCCCGCCTCCGCTCCTGCACTCGACAGCCAAGGATCAAGGCCGTGTTAGGATGACTGAGGGTCCCAAGGGGCAGGATGTTCAGAGCAGTTCCGAAACAGCAGGAGCAAAGATCATGGAACGGTTCGGACATACGTATCCCAACGGTGTGGTTGGCAGAAAGCAAAGCAAACGGTCCACCACAAAGACAGTGTATGAAGCTCTAAGTGTGCCTGCCCTGGGCCGCCTGCGGCCCCTGCTTGGCTGGGAGCCGGGCCCTCACGGGGTTCTACAAGGCAGCTGGGAGGTTCGGTGCGCTTCACAACACAGGCGTCCTCGCCGCACCAGGCCCAGGACGGTCTTTTCTGTTCGAGTTCTCTCTAAAGTTCGACCTTCCAGCAGTCAGGTTCTACCCCAGTCCTGAGGGGCCCAGACACAAAACGAACAACCCCCCTGAGGGGCCAGAACAGGAACTATAGGCCTCACACCCCAAGGCCACCTGAACTTCCGCCGGAAGTCGGCCTAGCTGCCAGCGTCGCGTGCTGACGTCACGGGTCCGCCGGAAGTCTGGGGGCGCGCCCTTGAAGGCGGTGGCTCCGCGCTGCTGGCGGTTGGTCGCTCCTGGCGGTAAGGCGGCCTCCGCTGGGCTTTCAGGTATTCCCGCTGGCCCAGGAGTGTCCGGCCCCCTGTCTATCCGGCCCTTCCCACTCGTGTGTGGGCCGCAGCCCACCTCCACCCGCCCAGGGTCCGGGCATCCCCAGTGTTCCCGGAGCCTTCTGCACTCCGCCCCTCACCCTGGGTTCCGGCTCCCGCGGAAAGCTCCGGCCAGGCCCACCCACCGAGACCCTAGGATTGAGTGTAGCTTCCGCGAGGCCCTTCTTTCTGTCGAGTCCCCAGCGTGGTCACCTCCGGGATTGGTACAGACACCAGTGACCGAGGCTCCCAGCTTATTTTTTTCTAATTAGCTTTTTCTGCCTATATCTTATAACTCCTTTCACTCTGCGGGGTCTCATCATCCCCCGACTTCCAAATTCTGTTCCACTATGTTTTCCGCTCCTGATTCCTATTATGTGAGTGCTCCTATGTGAGTGTTGAGTTGATCTGTCTTTGCAGCCAGATTCAGCCTCCTGGAGGAACCATGTCTCCTGCAACTTTGGGTGTCACCTGTTGTGCGAGGCGCGTGCCACTGCGCCAGAGATGAAGTTTGAATTCTCGTGAATGTTGGGAGGAGGAATGCCAGAACTCCGGGCCGAAAATTATCCAAGCATGCGAAATATGTAGGCTGGGGAACCTGAATCACCTCGTGAGAATTGCTGCTCTTTGTTTCCTCTATTTTATCTCCTGAATAGTTTCTAGTTTGGTTAACTCAACAGTAAGCCTGGCCAGAATCACTTGCTAAGGCCATAAGTAACCATCACCAATTTCTTAATACAGGCCTGTATTAATACATCACTTCATAGGACGGAATGCTTGATCCTGGGCCCTTGGTTGCCTCTAGGGGATGCTTGTCAACAGTTATTTTTGGCCACATTTCTGTATCAATGTCTGTGATTATTTATATTTAAGGAAGTGAAAAAAACCCAAAACAATTTGTTGCCTGGGGGACGCAAGATGGACGCATTTTGCATATTTCCCCCCCACTTTATTTTGAACTTAACAAATAGGAAATGCCCCAGAGCAGACCACGGTGGTTTGATTAGGGAGCTTTTGAAGGAGAGAGAGCTCAGGACCTTCTGGGAGATCCACTGACGAGGCACTGTGTGCTTAAGGGCTGATGAATTCTGTTTTGGAAGCCATTTAAGGAGCTGATGTCTGAGACTGTGTCCTGTATTGATGATGTACTGTGTGAACAGCATAGTCACACGCTTTCTGTTCCTTTGTAGCCCCAGGATGGACTTCCTAGTTCTCTTCTTGTTCTACCTGGCTTTGGTGCTGATTGGTAGTGTTATGATCTGCATCTGCTCCAAAACCCATTACCTGAAAGGCCTGGTCAGCGGAGGTGCACAGGTAACAATGAGACCACTGGATTTTGAATACCACCTGTCTAAAAAGGCTCAGCAGTTTCCTGACAGAATGAAAAAGAGATGCCATTTTTATTTATTTGTTCACTTGTTTCATTTATGGCAGTTGGGGTATATTTCAAAGTCTGTCTCTCTCTCCCTGGGGTTTTGTTGTTGTTGTTGAAGCTAATCTTCTGATAATGCTTTGAGAGAAGATAGCATTCTCAAGGTTAGCTATTTTTCTCTGGATTTGATGCGTATAATTGGGCATGGATATGAGCAGTGCCTGTCTGGCGGGGCCTGATGGGTGAACTGGGGGATAGATGAGCAGAAAGCTAAGCATTGGGCTGCCAACCCTCCATCAGGGATCAAAGTGAGCAAAATTGAGATGGGCAGCCCTTGGGAAGGAGTTGACTTGGGAGGGACCTGGGCTAATGGCCAGTGATTTGGAGGTGGACCTTAGAAGTTAAGATGGAACTCAAGGCAGGGAAAGGCGCATCGTTTGCAGTAGCATTACTTAATCCACCCCTTCTGCTCACCTCTCTGCCTGAAATCCCTGTCATGATTCCTTCTTTGGGAACAGGGTAGAAATGGAATTGGCAGCAAAGGAAAGTCAACTGAGGGAAGCCCTCCTCTCTGTTCTGTCTTAAATTTCTTCTCTGCCCATATGCAGAATCACAACTTAGTATCACCAGCATTGCCAACTGAACATGAAGCCTCTGATTTGCTTGGGGGGAGGGGGGAATGAGAAATGAAATTGAACCTTTTTTTTTTTGTTTCAGATATTTTCCTATATAATTCCAGAATGCTTTCAGAGAGCTGTGCTAGGATTGCTTCATTACCTCTTTCATACAAGGTATTTATATTTCAGAGTTAAATATTATCTCCTTGTTAATTGTTGCTGTCCTATAGCTTCAGGAAGCGCCTTGCGGTTTTCAGCATGGTACAGGGAAGGATGCTGCAAAGGATCGAGAGTCCTGGGTTCGAACCTCTACTCATAGATAATCTGCCTTTTCTCTCTGGGGTTTGGACATGTCTACTTTTAAATAGAGGTATTTAAAGAGTAGGAAAATATTGGCATGCATTTCTGTAAAAAGAAATATATTCTGCTACTGAGATCTCAATTATCATCTCTGGTATTGAGACAAAAACAGATAACATTTATTGAGTACTTACTATGTGCGAGGCACTAGGTGAAATGTTTCACATGTAATTCTTACTATTATCTCAAGCCCAAAGGAAGTAGTTGGCCCTTGGCTAACTTTCCTTAGTATTGCATGATTTCTTCATGGAGAAATCCCCATGATGAACAAGCCATGTTACTATTTCCTTTCAGAAACCACACCTTCATTATCCTGCACCTCATCTTGCAAGGGATGGTTTACACTGAATACACCTGGGAAATATTTGGCTATTGTCAAGAGCTGGAGTTCTCCTCGTATTACCTTTTTCTGCCCTATCTGCTGCTGATTATAAACCTTTTTTTTTTCACCCTAAGTTGTGTAACTGATCCTGGTAAGTTGAGGCTCTTGGTGTAGAGTGGTGACCACTGAACTGTCAGTCTTACCGCTAGTGCTACAAATAAATAGTGACCCTCTAAGGACTTTGCAAAAGATTTGATATATCGTGTGTGCATGATCTTTCAATTTTGAGTGTTTTCTAATTTTATTTTTTTCTTTGACCCATCAGTTATTTAGAACTGTTTAAATTTTTCCATACAAATTTTTTAGTTTAATTTTATGATACTTTCACTTAATTGTGTTACATATAGAGCTTATGGTTGTGTAGGATACTGTTTCTTTTGGAAATTATATTGATATTCGCATTATGCCTGGGCATGTATGGTTGAAAAGAATGTGTTCTTGGGTACAGAGAACCGTACAAGTGCATTAGATCAAATTTGTTAATAGTGTTCAAATCTTTTATATTGATAGTAATTTTTTTGTTTGTTTGATCAGTCAGTTACTAAGAGGTGTGTTACCTCATTGTGATGGTAGATTTGAAAGATTTCTCCTTAATAGTTTTTGCTTCACATTTTGAAACTAATGTGTCTGAGTATGTATATTATATGTAATTATTAGTTACATTCAGGTTTAGAGTTATATTATTTCTTCCTTGAGTCTTTTTACAAAATATAATGAGCCTCTGTCACTAGTAATACTCATCGGTTTCAAGTCTCTTTTGTCTGATATTGGTATTATTATACTTGCTTTTGATTGATATTTGCTCGTTTTTTTCCTGCCATTCTTTTACTTTTAATCTTTCCTGTCCTTGAAGCACTACTAAATGTCCATCAACTGATGAATAGATAAATAAAATGTGGTATACCTATTTAATGGACTATTATTCAGCAACAAGAAGGAATGAAGTACTGACACACCAACACACACTACAACATAGAAGAACTTTGAAAACATTGTGTTCAATGAAAGAAGCCAGATACAAAAAAAACTAATATTTATAAAAAGTATCCACAAAAGACAAATCCATAGAGACAGAACATATTGATTAGTGGTTGCCAGGGCCTGGGGGATTAGAGAGAAATGGGGAGTGACTGCTAAGGGATTTCTTTTTAGGGTGATGAAAATGTTCTAAAATTGATTGTAGTGAAGGTGGCACAACTCTGTGAATACACTAAAAACCAGTGACTTGTACATTTTCAATGGGTAAATTGCTTTTATGCGTTGAAATTTAATAAAGCTGTTAAAAATTCTAAAATGAATTATTTAAAATACTAAATCTAGCAGTTTTAGTTGTGCTGTGTCAGGACAGGTTTTGTGAATATCCAGTCCACTGTATTGCCCAAAACTGACATGTGTTCTTACTCTTTTCAGGCACCATAACAAAAGCCAATGAATTATTGTTTCTTCAAGTTTATGAATTTGATGAAGTGATGTTCCCAAAGAACGTGAGGTGCCCCACTTGTGATTTAAGGAAACCAGCGCGATCCAAGCACTGTGGTAAGTGTGGCCCCAGCTGCCCCTGTCCCACTCTCTCACAATAGACATGTGGCCTTCATCTGTGAGAGAATATTGCATAAGTCGGAAAGCAGGGCCATTTCACCCCCAGATATGGGGCAGCCATTGCTTGGAGAGGTTTCTTTCAGATCACTGGTGGTGAGGTCTTGGGCTCTTGTACAGTGGGAAGCCCTCCGTCCTGGGCTGCCTGTCCTCTGCCACGTGGCAGGGTGTGCTGCTCAAGAGATGTTTGTGCAGGATGTTGTGCTTGCAGATTTCATTCCTGGCAGCACCTGTTCTTCTGGGGCGTTGCCAGGACTCTAGTGCTGTCCGACAAAAACACGGTGTGGGCCACATATATGATTTTACATTTTCTCATAGCCACATTACAAAAGGAAGAAGAAATCGGTGAAATTAATTTTAATCATATATTTTATTCAACCTAACATATCTAAAATACTATTTTAACACGTAATCGATATTTTTAGAAGACCATTCCTGGGTTAGTTTATATTCTTTTTCATACTAAGTCTTTGAAATCTGATGTGTGTTTTACATTTACAACACATCTCAATCTCGACACTGAATTTTCTTTGAAAATACTTGATCATGAAATTTGCAGATGGAAGAGCAGATTCATATACCCAAGCTATTCCAAACATTCTTAAACATTTTTCAGCCACTGAAGAAGCAGAAAGTCATTTTCCTTTAATACCCACACCAACATTGACATAATGGTTCATCTTTATCAGAAGTGTTGATTTGACTTGAAAGCCAAAGCTTTAGTTTTGAAACTATTTGTCTAAGTAAATTCACTAACTCTTGTGTCACCTCAGTATTATTCACATTGACCTCAAAAGGAGCATTGCACAAATTGAAAAACAACTGTAAGTTTATCGGTATCAACAAAGTATTCTTTCCAGTTTTTCTTGTAGCCACGTTTCAGGTGCTCAGTATCTACATGGGGCTAGGCTGGTGGCTACTGTTTGGATACTGCAGTTCTAAAGTCTTGGTGATAGGGGCCGGCCCGGTGGCTCAGGCGGTTAGAGCTCCATGCTCCTAACTCCGAAGGCTGCCGGTTCGATTCCCACATGGGCCAGTGGGCTCTCAACAAAAAAATAAATAAATAAATAAAAATAAAATAAAAATAAAGTCTTGGTGATAGCAGCTGCCATTTCCCCAGCTCATACTTTCCGTGGTCAGTTTGTAAAAATGTCAGTAGGTGTGCATGGTGTCAGTGTCTCATCAAGGACCAATCCAGGGTGGTGACTTCCCCCGTTTCTGTGCAGGTGTGTGTAACCGGTGTGTGCACCGTTTTGATCATCACTGTGTTTGGGTGAACAACTGCATCGGGGCCTGGAATGCCAGGTACTTCCTCATCTACCTCTTGACATTGACGGCGTCAGCTGCTACCATGGCCATTGTGAGCATTGTGTTTCTGGTTCGTTTGGTGCTGTTGTCAGACTTGTACCTGGAGACTTACGTGGATGACCTTGGACACTTCCAAGTTATTGACACCGTCTTCCTTATTCAGGTAATTAATTATTCACGTAATTATGTTGTGGGCTGTATGTTTCTAACTTCAGGTTTCAGACTTGGGAAAAGGACATTTGCTTGTCCAGTAAAAACATGAAGCCATTCCTTTTTTTAAAAAATTGATACATAATCTTTGAAAATTGATAAATAATTCACATACCATAAAATTCGCCCTTTTAAAGTAACAATTCAGTGACGTTAGTATATTCACAGAGTTATGGAACCATTGCCACTAATTTCAAAATATTTCATCACCCCAAAAAGAAATCCTTACCTATTAGCAGTCATTCCCATTCCCTTCTCCCCCAACTATGAGAACCACTCTTCTGCTTTCTGTCTCTATGGATTTGCCTCTTCTGGGCATTTCATGTAATTGGAATCATACAGTATGTGGCCTTTTGTATCTGGCCTCTTTCACTGAGCATCATGTTTTCAAGGTTCAGCCAGTACTTCATTCCTTGTTATGGCTGAAAAATAGTCCATTGTTTGGATGGACCACATTTTATTCCAGTTGTCAGTTGATGGACATTTGGATGATTGCAGTTTTTGGTTATTTTTGAATAATGCTGCCATGAGCATTTATATACAGGTTTTTCTGTGGACATAGGTTTTTATTTATCTTGAGTTGTATGTATATAGGAGTGGAATTGCTGGGTCATATGGTAACTCTATTTGTAATCATTTGAGGAACTGCCAGACTTTTCCAAAGCAGCTGCACCGTTTTACATTCCCACCAGCAGTGTATGAGGGTTCCAATTTCTCCACATCCTTGCCAACACTTGTTGTTACTTGTCTTTTTTATTATAGTCTCCTAGCTCTTTTACCTCCTTGAAGCAGAGTCCTTTATAATTATGCATTTGAATATGTCTTTTTAGTCTAAAACAATGCCCCACTTTTTTTTTTATGAAATGGACATTTAGTAGCCTAGTTGCCTATTAGAATGTCTCATGTTCTGGATTTGTCTGTTTCCTAATTGTCTCATCTAATATTTCTCTATTTCCCTATATTAATGTAAAACTGAAGGTTAGTTGTAGAGCCTTGATTAGATTCATTTTTCTTGGCAAAAATGCTTCCTCGGTAGAGATGTATATTTCCTAATGCATCCCATCAGGCAGAACCTAGGGTCTGTGAAGCCTGGGTTGATTCATTGGTTAAGGTGGTGGCCACTATCTGTCTCCATTGACGAAATGCATTTCCCCCTTGGCCATGGGTGATCTGTGTGTATGGTTTTGGTTTTGTATTTGGGAGTTTCTTTAGGATAGATTGAAAAATATGTGAATCCTGAGTCAGATTATCAACACTTATAAGTCTTTTGACATTAACGTATATCGTCACATTGCTTTTTAAAACC
The DNA here is from genome assembly GCF_964194185.1 of Rhinolophus hipposideros. NCBI lineage: Eukaryota > Metazoa > Chordata > Mammalia > Chiroptera > Rhinolophidae > Rhinolophus > Rhinolophus hipposideros. The sequence continues at coordinate 42,080,789 of NC_138069.1, forward strand.
ATGTTCTTCAAGCAGCACGTAAGTGACCGTTTTACTGCATCGGAGGAAGCATTGATGCTGCCTGTGGTGGGAGACACCTCTAGTTTGATGAGAAAACATGGTGTGCCCTTTTAAAGTTGCATTTCTTTCATTACTTTTGATTACTTGTTTGTCCGTCATTTGTGTACCTTCTTTTGTAGACGATGTCCTTTTATTAGGTTGGTGCAAAAGTAATTGCGGTTTTTGCATTTTTTTTTTTTAACCTTTTAAACCGCAATTACTTTTGCACTAACCTAGTAATTGTTTATCTGTTTGACATTAGAATAACTTTTGATTTGAGGTGTTTATGTAATAATAGTTCCTTCTTGTATTTGTTTTCTATTTGTGTATTTTCTTTGTATAAAAAAATTTAAACATTCTTCCTCATCAGATCTGTTTTCTTTGTAACTTGAGTTAGAACATATCCCCCATCAAGAGTTTTGATAATTGTTTGCTTTTTTCCATTTCAAAAATATTGGAACTCTTTCAAAATTCTTTATTTTGTATATTATAAAAAATAACTTACAATAATTAAAGCAGTCCAGAAGTTTAAAACGAAAAGGGGAAATGGGTGAGGAATAAGTCAAGGTGGTCAAAAGGTACAAACTTCCAGTTGACAGATGAATAAATCCTGTGGATTCTTATGTAGAGCACGGTGACTATAGTTGATAACACTGTTTTGTATACTTGAAAGTTGCTAAGAGACTAGCTCTTAAAAGTTCTCACTGCAAAAAAGAAAAATTGTAACTGTGAGGTGCTGGATGTTAACTAACCTTATTGTGGTAATCATTTCGATACATACATACGATCGTTATGTTTTCCATTAGTTGTGCACCTTCAACTTTCACAATGTTATATGTCAGTTATATCTCAAAACTGGGGGGAGGGGAAGAAAATTTAAAACGTCTTGAAAATAAAATGAAATGAAAACTTATACCCCTCTTCTCCCTTCCCAACACTTTCACTCCCTAGAGGCAACCACTTTTGTATTTTGATGTGTATACCTATATTTGTTCATATTCCCACACACCTTCTAGGGTCAGTTTTGTGTTTACAGAAAAAGGGTCTGTTGTGCATCTTGTCTTGTTCAATGGACAATATATTACCAGCATCTTTTCCAAATTAGTACATAGAAATTTACCCCATTTTAACGGCTCTTTATTTTTCCACAGTATGACTTTCCCAGAGGTTTACTCTTCCTCGTGGATGGACATTTAACTTGTTTCTTTTGGAAAGAGGGGCTGTACATGTACCCCTGTAGTCATTTCGAGAGTGATCTCTTCTTTCTATCTTGACTTCATTTTGATGCATGAACTAAGATCTACATTTGTGTCTTTGTTCATTTTATAAATAGCTAACTGCCATAGCACCATCCCGAATATCCTTTCCCTTTTCCTTCAGTGTACACACTTCATTTATTCCATATTAAACTCTTGTACACAGTAGCACTTCTTCCCGGGTCAGTGCTGTGTATGGTTTGATTTGTATTCGGGGGCCAGATGTGCACGGAAGGGGGTGAGCTGGGGAGGCAGCTCTGATGGTCTCGTGGACCAGACCAGGGCTGGCGGGTGCTGACCCTTACTTGTGTCATAGCCCAGCGCCTAACGTGCTGCTTCTTCTTTGCCCCCAGTACCTGTTCCTGACCTTCCCAAGGATTGTCTTCCTGGTGGGCTTTGTCCTGGTGCTGAGCTTCCTCCTGGGCGGCTACCTGTGCTTTGCTCTATACCTGGCTGCCACCAACCAGACCACTAACGAGTGGTACAGAGGTGACCGGGCCTGGTGCCAGCATTGCCTCCATGTGGCCCGGCCCCCATCAGCAGAGCCTCAGGTCTACCGGAACATTCACTCCCACGGGCTTTGGAGCAACCTTAGAGAGATCTTTCTACCTGCTGCTGCACATTATGAGAGAAAGAAGAAATAAGAATGGGAAGAGTGTTACTGCCTTTTAAATATAGTATATGTTTATTTATACATATGGATATTTTCTAAGCATTCGTCTTTTTGGTTTTTCCCCGGTTTCTGCTGTGTATTTATAAATCAGCTTTTAGTGGTTCAGGAAAGGAAAACTAGTGTGTACTGAGTGCCTAACAGAAATCCCCCTGGGTCATCATCTGTTCACTTAGACTGTTGGAACGGAGCTTCTCTGAAGTCCTGGTGCCAAGACCATCAGATATGGCTTCTCAGAGGTTCCTGTTGACTTTGGTCTCCCACTCTACCCTCTAGGCTTCTGGACAGGATGGGCCTTATGGCTCTGTCCCCTGATATGCAGGAGGGGTAAGGGACTTGGAGTTGTGCCTGGCTGTGCCACTTTGATGCCCTTCCCATGTCTCCCAGGGAAAGGCTTTGGTTTTGTGTTTTTTTTTTCTCTTTATACCCAGCGTCTTCACCCAGAGTCACATTTCTGTACTTGTGGCCTCACGCCTGCCCTCCACTGGCCTCTTGTGGCCATATTCAAATCTTTTCTGCCTGGTTTTTAAAATCCCAAACTGACCCCTCAGTTAATTCAGTACAGAGCGATGAATGCAGGAAAAGAGATTCCTAGACAGTGGAGAATGTTTAGGAACTGGACACTTAAGATTCCCCTGGCCCTCCCAAGCCACTCTGAAAGGGGTTGGGGAATAGGGTCTCCGAGGACAGCATCTTGCCGCAGGGTAGGGAGGCATCATTTGTCATCGCAACCTCGTGAGTTCAGACTAGATCAGTCTTTAAGATGGGCCGCTGAGCCTGAGCCTGGGCCCTGCACCACCACCCCGTCCTTCCCGGTAGGAAAGAAGGTGAGATGAAACCTGTAGGCTGTGACCCCCGGGCAAGGGGAGCAGAGCGAGCCTGGGCCTGCCTTGCGGGTTGCGGGGGAGCGCGAGACCCAGTGAGCCCTCCCTGGTGGCTGCGGCACCCCAGCCCGGCGGTTCGGACCCGCCAGAGCCGGTGGTCCGAAGGCGGGCTCGTGGCCCTGGGCGTGGCCTGCGGCGGCGGCGCGTACCTGCGGCCGTGGCGGCGCCCTTCCGCGTCCGCGGGCCGGGCCGCCAGGTGGCGCCCTCCCGAGCCCGGGCCCTCGACGCGGACGGCCTGGCCCCTGCGGGCCGCCGTCGCCGCGCTCGGCATTCCGCCGCCGTTCGGCTCCGCGGCGTCGGGCTCCCGCGGCTCTTCGCGGTGCGGCAGTCGCGCACCTGGGGTCCCCTCAGGCTGGCGGCGGAGATGGCCCCCTGAGCACACCGAGGCGGTTAGCGACGGGCGGGCGGGCGCCGCGGCCCAGGCCTGGCTCGGCGGGCGGAGGCTGGGTCGCGGCCTCTTTGTCTCCAGGGCGGCGGGCGCGTCCGCGGGGCTCGGGGCGGAAGTCCCGACGCGCTCCCGGTGCCCCGGGCTGCAGTGGCCGCACCATGAGCGACATCCGCCACTCGCTGCTGCGCCGCGACGCGCTGAGCGCCGCCAAGGAGGTGCTGTACCATCTGGACATCTACTTCAGCAGCCAGCTGCAGAGTGCGCCGCTGCCCATCGTGGACAAGGGCCCCGTGGAGCTGCTGGAGGAGTTCGTGTTCCAGGTGCCCAAGGAGCGCGGCGCGCAGCCCAAGGTGCGGCGGGCAGACCGGAGGGCGGGGGGCCGCGGGCGGATCCGCACACTCCTGCTCTTTTCATCCCGGTCTGGGTGACAAGTGTCGGGTAAACCGCACACGCCCGTCCTGTCGGGGGCTCCGTTCTCGCCCTTGGCCTTGCTCCTTCAGTAGCCGCCTTCTCTGGAGTCCTGAGCGTCGCTCAGCTCTATGCCTGTTTTGCCCGGCGTGTGACAGCCGTGTCTCAATGGTGTTGAAGGAAGAGACTTGGAAGGCTTGTTACCGAGAGTCTCAAAGCTCTGTCGGTGCTCCTGAGTCCCCCGGGATGATGCATAATGCTATATAATGACTTTTCCTGGGATTATCAGTAGAGAACCACTCTCTGGCACCTGAGCTTTAGAGGGGTGAAACGTGCCCGGGGGGAAATAGTATGTTTTCTGTTTTCTTACTGTATGAATTAATGTGCATGTTAAAACCGAATTTCTCATCGCTTCTCCTGGATTTGTTTTATAGAGATTGAATTCACTTCAGGAGCTCCAACTTCTTGAAATCATGTGCAATTATTTCCAGGAGCAAACCAAGGACTCTGTCCGGCAGATTATTTTCTCATCCCTTTTCAGCCCCCAAGGGAACAAAGCCGATGACAGTCGGATGAGCTTGTTGGGAAAACTGGTCTCCATGGCAGTGGCTGTGTGTCGAATCCCAGTGTTGGAGTGTGCAGCCTCCTGGCTCCAGGTACTTCTCTAGAAATAGCCTTTTCCTGGGAGTCTTTGAAGAGGAGCTTAGTGTCAGGAATTTTCAAGTAATTGAGTTTCTTGAGAGGCCTTTTCCACGTCATAGCTCCTTGATGTCACATATCGTGACATACCGTGGGGTATCGCTGATACCCCAGACCTATATTTATATATAGGTAGTAACCATTCTTAAAAAAACAGTGCTTCATAATGGTAAATGAATTGAAAAAAAGAAAGCCTCCTCCTTCTTCAGAACCAGTGAAAAATCATTTTATTTGAAAATCGTAGGTAGGATTTTGAAAACAACTATGCAGCCTGAGATAAGAAGGTTTTTTGTTTGTTTGTTTATTTTAAGATCATTATATGTCAGATTGTTTGCCTGTTACAGTTAGGTCAGTAAGCGTGTGAGTTGTTCCAGGGTAACATTACAAAGTGGATGGCTGTTCTCACGGATATGGACATAGGAGCTTTCTTTGGTGTTTTTAAACATGAAAGAAAAAAAAAGTATATTTACAGTAGGTATCGTGTTAGATGGTATTTTGGAAGATTCATTTTGTTTTGCTCTTTTTTTACTCAAAGTCTTTGAAAATTTGATAGTTCATTTGGAGTAATTATTAACTCAACATTTTGATTAATGTGATCCTCAGCTATGCCAACAGAATTGACCCCATTCAGTTTCACAAACCTGCTTCATTCCCAAGTTCTTGAAACCTTTCAGATTGTTTTCAATGTATTTAAATGTTTTTCTTGTAATCTTGTTTATCCTTAAATTTTGGCTCTCAAAAAGAAATTGGTCTTTGTAGAACACAGGTAAATTTCAGAATCTGCTTTAATTCTCACCAGTATGATTTCTGGGGCATCTGAATCAATCATGTTGTATTTAACCTCGAGATTACCTCTATCCCTTGACAGCCTAGTGAAATCAAGTTTAGCCTCTTGTAATTCATCATATCATTTTCCTTTTATCTCTCATGATACGGTTGTGCTGGCATTTTGGCAAAATGAAAGCAGATGTGAACGAAAGGACAGGGGCTCAAGGTTTTTGGGTCAGGATTTGCCACACTGGGGTGAGGGGCTGCAGCTTCTTCCAGAAGAAAGGTAGAGGTGGCTGGTGTGGTGTTGTGGGCAAGAGTTCAGCCTGAATGAACAGTCCCGCCTGCTGTCTCCTTGCAGTTTCCCCTGCAGGCCACATTGGGGCCCTGGAACTATAGCATCCTGAGCTGCTGTTGGACGTGGCAGTAACAGATCAGCGTCTGAGGGGGAAGGAAAAAGGCAGGGGAGGGTGGTGATAGGGACTGAAAGTGTTATGGAAACCTGTAAGAGCATGGAACTGTAAGAGAAGTGGACGAAGTACTGCTCTACATCATATGATAGTTCACAGACTCTCCTAAGTCTCTCTAAAGTGTCAGCAGCTGTTAATTTTCACCTTTGGCATCTCACCTACAGGGTTGCAGTATTTCCTCACCCAAGTCAGAAATGAACTTTCCTAAGTAAACTTCAAAGCAAGGGTCGTCAGGCCTTTTACGTAAAGGACAGTATTTTAGGTTTCACAGGTCACACAGTCTCTGTCACAGCTGCTCAGCTCTGCCCTTGTAATGCAAGAGGCAAACATAAGCAGGGTTGTGTTTCAATAAAACTTCATTTACAGAAACAGCTGGTGGGATGGATGTGGTCTATGGGCTTTAGTTTGCCAAGCCCTGCTTCAAAGGAAGCTGTTAAGATCTTCACCCCTCCTGGAAGTGTTCTGCCACTTGTGGTGGTCTTCACCAGGTGTATGAGCTTGCTAGTGTACCAGCTCACGACACCTGTAGTTACGTGGACTGTGGTTTCTTTCTAGCGGACGCCTGTGGTCTACTGTGTGAGGTTAGCCAGAGCCCTGGTGGATGACTATTGCTGTTTGGTGCCAGGATCCGTGCAGACTCTGAAGCAGATATTCAGCGCCAGCCCTCGCTTCTGCTGCCAGTTCATAACTGCCGTCACTGCGCTTTATGACCTGTCGTCAGGTAAATTTTCAGTAGGTTGTTGCCATTAAAGAAGCTTCGGCTGATGGCCAGTTTTTTCCCCAGTAAACATCCAGGTGAAATGTCCAGTAAATGTTTCGGCCTTTTTTTCTCTGAAAAGTATGTTTTAGTCTGAAAGCTAAACGAATGGGCCGCCTGGAATTTGCTAACAGGGAACTTTCCTTAGTGATTCTCAGTTGCCTGATCCAAGCAGCAGACAGCCCAACAAGGTAGGAAGCAATGCAGCTTTGCAGCTTTCTCCCTAGACATCACTTGCTTTTTTATCCCCCACTCTTTGTTTTGAAAATTTTTCAAACTTAGAAAAGGTGAAAGGATATTACAACAAACACTCCTATCTCTCTCACCTAGAGTCACCAATTGTTAAAGATTTCCAATATATTCTTTCTTTTCCCTCTTCTCTATTTTCTCTCCCACCTACACACACACACACACACACACACTCACTCATTCACAAATATTTTCCCCAAACTGTTGAGAGTTTGCTGCCAATGTCACATACCAAGTACTTGAGCATGAATCTTCTGAGAACGAGAATCATGATAGCACGTCCTGGTCTGACAGCGTGCAGCAGCCTTTTCCCCTGTGTCAGTCCAGCGTTAGCCTCTCACCTGCACCTGATTATGTTTGATTCTCCTTTGATTGTCATTGTTTTTTCTTGCTGGTAGACTTTTTAGTTCTCTAGAGAAAGTTAGTGTGGACATGGTGTGAACATTCAAGTGCCCGTCGTATTCACGTGCTGATTCCATACTTTCCTCCCGTTGGGGTTGCCGCTTGGATGGGAGGAGTCTTATGAGCGGTGCCCTGCCCCTAGGGGGTTTTCCCCTGGCGTTCTGAGCTTCCTAAGAGCTGTGACTAGTTGGGAACAGTATTCAGGCCTATGGATTTCCTGTAGGAAAGATTCAGCTAACCCAAGTTCACAGCATCTTAGCAACCCTGTCACTCATCTGTTATTCTAGGCCAGCAAGGACAGAAATGGGCCTTAACATTGGGAATGGGTTAATTAACATGGAAAAGGAAATGCTGTTCAGAGAATACCACTGACATTCTAGAATGGATGTGAGACGTGGTGTTTTTCTCTTTAGCCAGTTTACCAGTTTGATGTGTCAATGGTTTCTTTTTAAACCACTTTATTGAGGTGTGACTAACATACAAAAAGCTTACACGTTTAATGTCTACAATCTGACGAATTTGGAGATACCATCAGGCACAGCAGTGACACCATTCTGGAGTCCGCTGTCAGAACGGGCACTCCTGTAACAGGAGAGCATTCCTGGAGTCTGTGCCTTCAAAAACCACAAAAAGGAAGCACTCACCAAACCAAATAGAACTTCCTCTTGTCTGAATGGTGCAGAGAACTTAGGTCCATGAGTAGGAAAGCGGTAGGGATTATTCACTCTCAAGTGCACACACTCACGTACACATCAGAGCACATATGCACGCACTGCCTTCAGGTTCTTGGAGTCCCCTCATCTTAGATTTGGGGGGTAGGGTATGTTTGAGGAGTGGGTGTGAGACTGGCGTTTCCCAGACAGTAATGTCTCGGTGAACGAAGGACCAGACGTAGGGTTGCCCACTGTGCATCTTGCCAAGTAGGAAGCATACGCAACTGCTTCCTGCTGGGTCGGGGATGGGGACAGTGGTTTAACACCAAAACAACGGATAGGCATGCTCTCAGGGAAAGGCCAGTGTGACCTCAGAAAGAGCAGTCAGGAACCTTACTCTGACAGGGGTTTCTCACACCCTTCCCTCTCCTCCTTCATGCGTGGTGTTGGATCTCAGCAACCTGGCTGGGGCTCTGTCATGAGCTAAGAGGTGCGCAGACCCAGAGACGGGATGCTGGTGAGCCACTCCCGTGCACAGCCACCTAAAGGCATTGCACGCCAATCCCGGGATGGGCAGTGTATCCTCATGGTTCAAAGCCACGCCACCTGGGGACACAGCTGGGCCCACCACATACTTTTGATGAGTCCTAGGGAAATTACTTAACATCACAGTGCCTCAGTTTCCCCTGGGGTTGTTTGAGGATTACACGTATTAATCTGTGTAAAGGAATTAGACCAGTGCCTAGAACACAGTAAGCCCAAAATAAATGTCAACGTTTGTTTTTATCACTGTACTCTGTCTAGGCCATGGAGCGTGCCAGTTCCTACGGGTCACAAGAGGTCAGGCTGTTGCTTAGACAAGGGCCCCAGGTTTGGGGCTGGGATGACCCTTGGCAGCCGACAAATCACTGAAGGCCACTATAGCTGTCATGTGCCCTGGAGGAAACACCAGACACAGGGATGAAGCCTAGTCACCAGGGAAGGAATGAAATGTGGTGGGAGTTTTAGACATAAAAAGTGTGGAATTTTATTTAAATGACTCATGGGATGAACATTCTGCGAGGCATGGAGTTCTAGGGAGTCCTTCAGTTCACAGATACTTCTTGAGCCCTACCTGGGCCTGACTGTCCTGTCACCGGGGGTGAAACACTGACAAAGACAAGAGTCAGCCTCATGGAGGGCATGTTCCAGGGCAGGAGACAGAAAATAGATGAGTACAGGCGTAGGCGTTCTGAGTGGCAGGTGGCAAAGACTGAACTTAGGGGTGCGTCTCCCCTCCGTCTGCTTGTCACGGGGCCGAAAACCCTCCTTCCTGCCTTAACGTGTCTTTGCAGATGATGTCATCCCGCCCCTGGACTTGCTTGAAATGATTGTCACCTGGATTTTTGAGGACCCAAGGTTGATTCTCATCACTTTTTTAAATACTCCGATCGCAGCAAATCTCCCAATAGGATTTTTAGAGCTCACCCCGCTCACTGGATTGATCCGCTGGTGCGTGAAGGCCCCGCTGGCTTATAAAAGGAGAAAGAAGCCCTCCTTGTCCAACGGCCACGTCACCAGCAAAGTTGCACAGGACTCGGGAGTGATGGACAGAGCCCCCCACCTGTTGTACTCCAAACTCCACCTCAGCACCCTGCAGGTACTCGTGATGCTCCAGGTGCACCTGACCGAGAAGAATCTCTACGGACGCCTGGGGCTCGTCCTGTTTGACCACATGGTCCCTCTGGTGGAGGACATCAACAGATTAGCCGATGAACTGAACCCCCTCAACGCCTCCCAGGAGATCGAGCTCTCCCTGGACCGGCTCGCACAGGCGTTGCAGGTGGCCATGGCCTCTGGTGCCCTGTTGTGTACGAGAGGTGGGTGATTTCCTGCCCCTGCCTTCCTGGGGCGGGGACACCGCCACCTGTCAGAAGGAAATAGGCGCTCCTGGACAAGTACTGTTTTCTGCCTCTTTTAGGACTTCTTTCCTTTTAGTGAACATGGGGAAGCAAGGGGACATCACAGGACACACCCAGGCAGAGCGCCATGACTAGATGTTGGTGTGTCTCCTGGCTGTTTTGCCGAGTGTGGATAATCACTTATAGATCTCCTCTTAGGGAATCTTTTCTTATTTTTCTGCGTCCTTTTTTATTGAGGCATAAGTTACATAAGGTAAAATGCACAGGTTTAAGTGCAGAAGACATTCCCATCACCTGTTTGGAGGCTTCCTTCATTCTCTTGCATTTCAATGCTGGGACTCTCCCAGGAGAGTGAGCTGGTGCTAATGACACACCTGTGTGTGCTTTTTATCTGTTGGCTCCCAGCAGCTGCCTGTGGCCCCAAGCTGTGGTCACTGGTGATGGGGTTCCCTCTTCTCATGCTCTGAAGGCCTGATCTGCTTCCCAAGAGCCCTGACTGTGGGCCTTCCCCAGCCATCCAACAAATTGCAATAGAGTTGCCCCCTTTTTAAGTGATGTAGTCTATTTGGGGCCTAGTTTGTTAAAGCAAAAATTGAAGAAAAAGAGAATACAGTTTCTAACAGTGCTAGGAAAGTGTGGTATCAGTCACTCTTACTATCTCACTAGCATGCTCGAAAAGAAGGTCATGAACATTTCACGTTATCTCCAGCCTGTTCCTAATTATGTATCTCCTTGATTTCAGAGGACCTGAGAACGCTGTGCTCCAGGCTGCCCCATAATAAGTAAGTGCCCCCTCAAGACGTCTGTTGGGTGGAGGGTACAGGTGGGGTGCAAGGCAGGGTGGTCCCCTTGTCCTGGCTGCCTTGGCCTGCAGTCTAGGGCTCTATATAAAGAACCCCTTAAGGACCTGATGATAAGTAGAGGACAGATGGCAAAACCGACATGAGAGGAAGGCCACGTAGAGAGTAAATGAAAGATAAAAGGGTGGTCATCTTAGCCTGAGTCGAGGAAAGAAATCAGAATCAACTCAGTGTCATTTAACGTTTACTAAGCCCTCGTGCATAGTTTTTGTGGTGACATTGGTGCAGGCGCAGTAGCCATGACATTGGCAATTGCACAGCCCTGTGGGAAGTACTGCAGAGCCCCCGCCCTAGGGCACAGCACGTCCGTCAGGCCAGCACCTTGACTCGGGTGCCACCGACCGGCTTCTGAGCACGGCTCTGTCTGGTTTCCTATGGCACTTGGGCAGTCTCTAAACTCTGCCTGTCTCTGAGCCTCCGTTGTCCCCCTTGTAAAATGAGGGCTCTGGTTCACCTACTTCCTGGGGTTGTACTGAGGATTAAACAGGGTGATGTTTGTAAATTTCTTAGCGTGGTCTGCGGCACATGGGACGATCTTAAATGGTGGTTATTGTCATAATTTGGGGGAAGCAGTGATAACAGTGGTGAAAAGCAGGAACTGTGATCACACAGCTTCTGGGAAGAATTCCATATTTGCTGATTTCTGTCTGTGTGACCTTGGGCAAGTTCCTTATCTCCCACTCCCTCCATCTCCTCTGAAAAATCAAGAAAATAGCAGTACCTGCCTCTCCTGGCTGCCTCCCCCGCATCTTGCCATAGGGATTCTGCAAGGGTTAGATGAGTAAAAACAATAGAAAGTACTTAAAACAGTAGTTGTTACGCAGTATCTAAGAAGTGTTACCTGCTGTCACTTTTACTGTTATTTCCACGATTTAGGAGTTCTGCTTAGTCTAATTAATTTCACTGACTCTAAGAAGCAAAAAGCTTGGTGGACAAAAATGATTCATGCAAATGCAGCCTTAGTAGCAAAACCCTGGAAGCAACCTGAAGTCCCACAGGGGATACTTAGTAAATTTGTTGTGTTAGGTGGGAAGACAGGAACATTGTATCCTCTCCGCTCAGAGTAGTCATTGTGGCAGCTGGCAGCCAGTTTATAGTTGAAGGCAGAAGGCAGAGCTCCCGTGGGCATGGCCGTGTGCCCATGACAGGGTTTACAGGAATGAAACTGCCCAATTAAGTTGGTAGGGTGATTATGGTCACACTAGTCTTTAACAGGTGGTAGAGCTCCCAGGCTGGCGTTGGCTGACCGTGTGTGCCAGGGCCAGTGAGCATGGACACGGGTGGCAGGCTGATACAGAAACATGCATAATTTGAGGCCAAAGGACAGGGCAGATACTAATTCACAGGCTGCCAGTGAGATAGCTGCAGCCAGAGGACCCATGTCCTCGTTCGTGGTTGGGGGCCTCTGTGTCCAGCTCTGCAGGGAACAGTGTCTGGGTAGATAGGAAAATGGAAGGTTGGACAGAATGATCCTGTTTGAGATTATTTCTGTTGGTGGAGTGGACAGCTTGTCCCGAGGGCCAACTTTCCCTCCGGAGCCTACACTGGTCTTCTCCTTTTGTCTGGTCTGCAAGAAAATTCCCCGGCGTCTGAGGACGTAGTCAATGTCAGTTAGCACCTCTTGCAATAATACCTTTTAACATTTCCCTTCTCTGGCACAGCTGTTATTTAATGTGTAATGTTTTTAGGGCATTAAAATAATAATCTTGGTCTAATAACTGGCAGTCCCCATTGGATCCCCCATGGAACTTAACAGCCCCCCGGGGCCCCGCCCTCCAGGAGCTGGTGGCTCCCTCTCCTGACGCCCTTGTCCCGGAACCCAGCCTCCACGTCAGCCTGGCACTGACGTGGGGAAGGAAGGACAACACACAGTCACTTGGAATATTTCTTTGATTTCTGATCATCTCTTATGTGTTGACTGTCTTTCCAATAGACCGGAAACTTCCTGAGGCCCCTCTGTCTGGCAGGGCATGCAGGTTCAAACAAACATAGGGAGTGAATTTTGCCTCTAGAATAGTCCCTCCTTCAGTTTATTTACTTATTTGCTTATTTTGATTGAATTTCTTACCCAGAGTTACAGGAAAGTAGTAACATAAATGAAACGTTACTCAGAAGAGCTCTGACCACTATAAGCACCACTGTTCTTCATGCCCTCAGTCTACTGCCTGAGCCCCTCCCGGGGGCACCAGGCTTTGCACTTGGGGGTTGGGACAGGGTGAGGGTCAGTCTACAAAAGACCCAGCCCCCTCTCAGTAGTCAGGGTCCACCCAAGGGTGAAGTGATGGGTGGGGGTGACTGTCACTGGACCAAGCAAGACTGGCAGGGACGGTCCAGTACTGTGGGATAAGGATGCTGAGGGGCAAATGATGGGCATGAACAGGACCTGGCAGCCGAGATATGGTGATATGGAGAGACGGGTGTAGTCCCTGGGGACACGGCCCTGAGGGAGTGAGGCTGGGAGAGCAGGGAGCAGGGGAGAGGCAGGGCTGGGAGGAGGCCTCTGTGCTGAAGTGGGGAGGGCCTGAGAAGATTTTCCCATTAGGGGCATAACTGGGGGAGTTGCGTATTTCCTGCTGGCAGCCGACGTGGGCGGGCTGAGGCCCGGCAAGCCAGAGGTGGAGAGAAAGTTAGGAGGCTCTGCTGATCATGCTGGTAGGGAGAGTGGGGTTAGAAAGAATGAGACTAATGAGGTGAAACTCTTCGAGGAGTTTTAGACGGGACCATGGCATTGGAAATAACATTGAATTCAGGAGGGCAGAGGATTTCTGTGAGATTGAGTCTACTGATGTCCCAAACCAGAGAGGAGAACGCAGGCTGGAGAAGGTGTACAGCGCCCGGGCTTGGGGGGCTATGGGGGATAGAAGGGGTTTGGGGCAAGAAGGATGTGTACGCCGTTGTTTGTGGAGACCCCAGGTATGATGAGCTCGGGCATGAGTGTTGGTGGAAGGGGACATTCCCAGAGCTGGGGAGCCTGTCACCGGGAGTGACAGAGCAAGTGGCAGGAGGGTCTGAAGCTCCTTGGGTAGAAGTGGGAGGGGTGTGGGCCCCTGGCGGTGGGTTAAGCTGGGCCATGCCTCTGCAGGCCTCTGGATATCAGGAGTGCCAGCTTTCGTGTGGCTTTGCTGAGGATTCAGTTAGGACTCGGTCATTCAGGATGACAGAAACTGGCCTGCTGGCCTGCTTGCTGTAGGGCCTGTCACGACCCTGTTAAGTGTAGACAATAGAGACTGAAACATGCCCCAGGGACTGAGGCTGCCTCAGGGCCCCTTCCCTGCATTCCCCCTGCCCTTCCTCGGGGCCACCTGGGTTTTCTCAGTTCCCTCCCTCCCGGTTGTCACATTGTTGCCCTCAGGCCCTTGGCTTTCCCACTTCCGGCCCCTCCACTCTTCTCTGTCCTGGTCCCCTCCTCCTGCTCTTCACCGGCCATGGCCACCCCCCATCCTCCCTGTGCTCACTTGCCCGGTCTGGAAACCTGCGTGTTCTGTGCCTGCGTTGGTGCCTCTCCTGGCGATCATGTGAGGGCCAGGCATGTCCAGGTCTTCTCTCCTGGCTCCCCGTGGCCCCAAGTCCAGGGGACAGGGCCAGCCGCAATGCCGCGTGTCAGATGGACGTCGTCCTCCAAATCCACGCATCCTAATGCTTCTCCTTGTGTTCGCAGCCTGCTCCAGCTGGTGATCTCGGGCCCCGTGCAGCAGTCGCCACACGCCGCACTCCCCCCTGGGTTCTACCCTCACATCCACACGCCCCCGCTGGGCTACGGGGCCGTGCCAGCCCATCCCGCTGCCCACCCCGCCCTGCCGACACATCCCGGGCACACCTTCCTCTCAGGCATGACGTTTCCATTCAGGCCCATCCGCTAGGCCGGCCCACGTACCAGCGAGTGGCAGGCAGTGTGCTTTCTGCGCCTGGATCGGAGGGAGCCTTCCAGAGGGGGTGACCCACCCCTTGGAGACGACCTGTGGGAGGCAGCCAGGCGGCCCCTCCTCACCAGCAGGACTGTCTTGGTGCGGAAGTCCTGCGGCGTTGCCATCCAGGTGCTTCCCACCTGGTCACAGGTGTTAGAGTCCAGATTGGACAGATGAAGGGAAGTGTCCAGCCCTCTGCGGAGCGATGTGGGCGTCTTTAAAAGGTGCCAGTTCTGCGAGCCTGTTGTGTCGGGTGTCATTTCAGACACACACGCTCTGAGCCTGTGCTGTCGGGGACCCGGATGTGAGAAGCAGCATTACAAGTCCTGGTCTGGCTGCTTTCCTTGTGGATGGGATGTGTTCCTGCCTTAAACACAGGCTTCTCTGACAGCTCCGTGGTTGGAAGCTGAAACCTTGTGATCGCAAGCCTACACGCAGCACTTGGCGCTGTTCACGAAACCTGTGAGGATCGTCCCCGCCACTGAGGAAAGGAACTTCTCTCCTCTATCGGGCTATCTAAATTTTCCTTTCATATCTTCAAATAAATTTTTTTCTTAATAGTTTTATAGACTTTATGGAATGTATTTTAAGAACTTACTAAACGTGAGCTGCAGTGGTTTCCTCCCCAGTCTGCCATCATCAAGAAGAGAAAATTGGATACAATTTTGGCCACTCCTTTTCATAGAAACATGGCCAACAACGACCACGTCCTGTGCAAGGTGTTGGGGGTCTGCTGGCACGTCAGGGCGCCCCCAGTCGGTTTGCTTCAGGTACAGTTCTTCCTTCCCTCAGGTACAAAGCACAGCCGTCGGGAATTTGTTTTCTAGCACACGATTGGAAGTTATCATTCATTAGTTTTGGAAGGAAGATAGCTCTCAGTAACCATGGATCCCTTAGGCTGAAAGAGAGGAATAAGATGGTTACAGCAAACCGTGAGCATCAAAGGACTGAGATTAACTCATAGGGATGAAACTCAACCTGGTGGTTTGTTTACCCTTCTGTTGCTGGCTGAAGGCCATAACCTGGAAGATGAGACCAAACCAGATTGCCTAATAAATTCCTGTGTGTGTGTGTGTGTGTGTGTGTGTGTGTGTGTGTGTGTGTCTGTGTCTTCCTGTTTTCCTGTCTTTCTTCGTTAAGTCTGGAGTTTAAGGCATCCCTCCAGACAAGGATGCAGGTACACTGGAAGGAAGGGCTGGCCTTAGTTGGCCAGGCCCTTGAGCACTTGCCTTTCTCAGGGCTGCGGGCTGCTCAGCCAGCTTCCCACAGCCACAGCTGGCATGTAGGGACGGGCCTGCATGTGAAGCCTATCTGTAATCTGTTTTCAAATTGCTTTTGAGAGCCATGAACTAGAAAGGAAATGTCCTTTTCTTTCAGTTTGATTTCATTATCCCTATTGATGTGTAAATCTGCTGATGTGAGATTAGGAACTGAAGTAAAACGCCTGCTCCCATCTATGGATGAGATGCATCCATGAAGCTGATGAGATGAGCTCTTGGTGGTTCTTGGTGTTTGGCTCTGGTACCCAGTGTTTCTGAAAAGGATGGAAGAGCAGCCCTTTTCCATCACTTCACTTCGAGGTTAGAGAGTGTCTCTGAGCATGGCTCTATTTCAGAAGGCAGCCTCCACCAGATGGTTCCAGGAAATAGAGCCACTAGAGCCACAGACTCTCTTTGGTGGCATTTTTAGCAGTTTGTGTGCAATTAAGTCAACCTATTAAAAATGATGTCTCTCCTGATAAGTGAATGTGTGCCAGACACTTCCTAAATGTTACGAGAAAATATTTTCAGTGTATAAAACAAAGTATATATACAGAATGTATTAAAAACTACAGATTAATCAAAAGACATTCCAATTAAAAAAATGGGTGAAGGACATAAACAGAAATTTCATAGAAGAGAAAAGACAAATGGTCAATAAACATGAAACAATTCTAAAACTGGTAAAAGGGAAATAGAAATGAAAATGAGATGCCATTTTTGCACTTACCTGTCAGATTGGCAGACTGAAAAATAGAGCTAAAAGTGCGAGGAAACATCGCACTGCACTGTGGGCGAGTAAATTCATTTAGACGCTGTAGAAATTAAAAGGTAAAACAACTGTGACCCAGCAACTACAGAAACCCAAAGGGATGTTGAAGGTGCTCACGGCAGGATTGTTTGTTAAGTACAGTCATCCTCTGTGTCTGTGGGGATTGGTTCCAGGACCCACAAACCCAAGGATGTTCAGGTCCCTTATAGAAAAGGGCATAAACCCTAGGATCTGGGAGTTTCACATCTGCGGATTCACCCAGTGGAGGATCGAAAATAGTATTTTCGATTCACACTTGGGAATCCTCGAAAGCGGAGGGACAATTCACATACCCACTTCACTCATTGAAAGTGTGCAGTTCACTGGTTTGCAATGTATTTACTGAGTTGTCCAGCCATCACCACTATCTATTTCAGAACATTTCATCATCCCACAAAGAAACCCCACAGCCGTTAACGGTCACTCCCCCTCCCCCCAGCCCCTGGCAACCACTGGTCTTTCTCTCTCTCTGAATTTGCCTGTTCTGGACATTTCATATAGATAGACTCAGATGCTATGTCCTCTTTTGTGACTGGCCTATTTCACTGAGCCTCGTGTGCAAGGTTCATACCGTAGCAGGGGCCACTATGTTATTTTTTATGGGCAAATAATATTCCATCGTGTAGATGAACCACGTTTTACTTATCTCTTCGTTAGTAGATGTACATTTGAACCCCTTTGGCTCTGATGAGCCATGCTGATATGAACATTTGTGCACAAGGCTTTCTGTGGACATGTTTTCAAGTCTCTTGGACACACACACACACACACACACATCTATATGGAAACACTGGGTGCAGTATTTTTTAATAAGAAAATCCAGAAACAGCTTGACTAGCCATCAGTAGAAGATTGGCCAATTATATGTTGTAAACTCAGACATCGCCAGAGACCAGGGCATTCATGTCAATGCGTGAAGCTTCCAGAATTAGACATCGGGGACCTGAGCACTCTGGCAAACCAGAGGGCACCTGGAGCTGACCTGGGGTTGCCATGCTTGGCCACTTGGACCAAGACGAATGTTGCCAGGGCTTCTGAGTTTTCAAGAGAAAATGGAAGTATATATTTTTGCTGTATTTTCTTAATTTAAAACCTCATTTGGACACAATGGTGTTACAAGTTGAGATGGTGGTGGAGAATTGGTAATGATTAGAAGAGGCTTGTTAGGTGCTGTTTGTGGAAATTCATCAAGTTGTACACTGCTGTGTACTTTTCCATATGCAACTATCCCTTAATGAAACATGCCCCCCAAAGAAACAATCCCAACGCTGCTTGGGCTAACCTTATCATGGTCGTTAACCAGATTTGACCTAGGGGCTTCCTGTTTTTGCCCCTTGGACATGGGAAGATCCTCCAAAAATATTTCTAAGTGAAAATGTGCATAGTATTATGAAGACTATAATGCCATGTATGTTAAAAAATAAAACAGGATGGCACTACAACGTTCCCACAGGTATACGGATGTGTGTATACACGTGATAAAAAGGATGTATACCAATCTGAAAAGAGTGGAGACCTCTGGCGAGGATACTGGAAATGGGGTAATGGCCAAAAGAGAACTTGCCTTGCTGTATAGTGTTCAAGTGTCAGTTTTGTTTTTAAAATTTTAAAGTCCATTCTGAGTCATAATGAAAGGCTACAGGACTTGAATTACCCCTTGGCTGCTGTAAATAAGAGAAGCCCCCTTTGGGCATATAGACTAGCCAATATTAATATTGCATGTGTTTTACTTTTTTATAAAGGTGTACTCATGTGTTACTTGTATAATTAAAAGTTAACTTTTTAAAAGTGCATTTTAGAACTTCTATTTCTGGTAGCAATGGGCCAGATTTTTCAGAGCCATCCTGCTGCTTTAACTGAAAATGCTGGATAAGACACAAGAATATCCTGAATTATTGAAGAACCAACAGGTGGAAAAAAGTTCCAGGTCAGATGCTGGGGAAGCAGCAAGCTGGAGGCAGGTTAGGTGCAACAAAGGTGCTTGTGCCCTGAGGGCTCTAGGGATTCAAGGTCAAGGTGGGGTCTACTAAGAGGTCCTCTCTCCGTTTTGCTGGAGCCCCAAAGGCTACACCCTCAGTAAGAACAGAAGACTGCCGGAAGGTCCTCCAGCACTGTGCAGAGCATGGAAAAACAACAGGAAAGTCACTCCTGAGAAGTGAGGGCCGGGCAGGTCCTCATCGGGTGACAGCGCGAGTACTGCAGGGCACCTCCTGCTGGGACTTCAGTTCGTGGGGGTCCCTAGACTTGTAGTCCTCCCGGGCACCTGGAGGAGCAAATGCACACCCTCTGGAGGGAAAGCGTTTGTCCCAGGCCTCAAAATTCCCACAGACGATTGTTCAAAATAGCGACCAGTACACAGTGAAAAATGCATAAGGTGACATGAGGGGACAAGCAGAGGCGACTGACAGCAGAAACAGGTTCAGAAGGTTCCAGCATCAGAATTGTCAAGTCAGACGAAAACACTCGTGCTTGCTTTATTTAAAGGAATAAAAGACAAGCGTAAAAGTATCTGCAGGGGAAAAGGAAGCATGAATTTCCTAGCAGATCTGAAAAAGAGCCAGATGGAACCCTACAAATGAGAAGTCGGATCAACTACTTAATTCAGTGGAGCTGGTGGAGGTGCAAAATGGTGCAACCCCTTTGGAGAGAAATGTGGCAGCACTTAGCAAAATTACCAATGCATTTGCCCTTTCCCTAGGACGTACTTCTAGATCCGATGGCAGAAATACAAAATAACGTACGCACAAGGATTTGCAGCATTGTGGACAGTAGCAAAAGATCAAAAATTTCCCATAAGTCTATCACCCTGTTTTATCCACACGGTAGAGTACTAAGCTACTGTTAAAAAAGATTTATATCATGCTGTGGAGTGATTGCTAGGATTTATTAAGTAAAAAGAAAAAAGGAAGACCCAGAAAAGTGTTTATGGTGGATTAGCAAATGCAGGAAGGGGGAGAGGTGACAGATTCAAGGAGAGGTGGATTCTCTGGGTCCTTTTGCATAAGAAAGGAGGTGGGGTAAATATGAGTAGAAATGAAAGATAAAGGAAAACTAATAAAATAGTGGCCCCGGGGTGGGGGAGGGGGGAGGAGGAGCAGAGTGAAGTGACCAGAATGGAAACTAGACTGCCAAACGTACCTTGTTTTGTACTTTTGACTTTGGGACCATGTGAATGTTTAATTAAGTCGGAAACAAAGCAAACTGATATGAAATTATAATGACTTGGTATCTGAGTTGCTAGTGTAACCACACAGAAATCTACTAGCTACTTTAAAATGCACTATTTTAGTTACACCTAGGTGTCCTCTTCAACTTAGAAGTTCGACATCACCAAGAATTTTTAAAACTGTAAATTAAAGAAATAAAGCAATTTTGCCTCCCACAAGGGCAGTTAGAAAAAAGTGTTGTTAGCAAGTGTGTGTGGCAGAATTACTGGCCATCTCTTATCCTCCAGCCATCTCCTTCTTCATCAAGAACCTCCTTTGGGGCAAACATTTGACAGGCACCTGCTCTGGGGAGCCTGGGCCCCTTTACTGGAGTGAATTATGATTGGTCCTTCCACCAATCAGCATGTCCTTCCACACCTGTGGTCAGAATTCTGTGGTCAGAATTTGGTTCCATAACGGGCAGGGGATGTGATTCTGGCCAGGGTGGGGGTAAGTCTGAAGATGGCTTCCTGGAAAGATGTCTAGCTCCAAAAGGACCAGAAGCAGGGAGACGTGGTATTGGACATTGTCATGGAGGATAAGGCTTCTCTTTTCTGAGGCTGAGCATCTGGCAGTCCTCTTGGGAAGCTGGTCATTGAGGTGTCCTTAGGTCTTTAACCAAGCCTAGAACTCCCTACCATTGCAGCTCTTGTTAGGTGAGATAATAGTGTTTTCCTCTTTTAAGCTAGTTTTAATTGGGTGTTTCTGAAATTTGGAACTAAAAGTCTCCTTGAAACAGCAGAGTATTGGGGAAACAGGCACTTTTATTCTTGGGTGGTGGTGATTTAAATTACGACATCTGCATCAGGGCAGTAGCTATCAAAATTTAAAAATATATATCCTTCGACCAGCAAGTGTGGTAGGGCCAGATATCAAAGAAGAGTTCTCAGTTGCATTAAGTTTTAGGTACAAGTATGTTTGCAGTAGCAAAAGACGAGAAAGCTTAGATGGCCATCAGTAAGGCCCAGGATAAATAAACCAAGATACATCCTTGCAGTTGGAGGCTGGGGAGAGTTTTTTTCCAATTAGGTAGATATTTGTCCTATGGGGAAAGACGTCCAACATATTTAAAGAGAAAGCTGATGTGAGTCCATGTGTATATTGTGATCTCAGCTGTGTAAAGAAAGGATAAACCACAGTATATTCTAGTTATGATGGATCTGTATTGTTTCTGCCCATCCAAAATCCAGTCCCTCTTTTCTTTTTAGTGAGTTAATATTTTAATACTTCAAGTAAAGTATACAAGCCTTACAACTTTTATCCTCCCCCTTGTATGTTACTGTCATTTTATTACATCTCATGCACAGAAAATCTCACTAATGTTATAATTTTTACCTTCGACATTATACATATTTTAAAGAACTTATGAGGAGAAAAACTGTCTATGACATGTATTCACATATTTATAATTTCTGTTGCTCTTTCTTCATTCCTGACGTTCCAAACTGCCTCTTTCAGATGGGATGTCAATAGCTACTGTCTACAAAGGAAAATCAAGTCATAGCATCGTAAGTGTGCGACTTAGAAGTGTGGCAAGAATTATGAGAAGAAATGGGAGTGGACTCCCGTCGTGCTAAATTCGCGTAGAACTAACTACTGGACTTATTCCACTAGGTACATGTTACCATGAAAAAACTTAAAGGGAAAAGGAGGAGGAGAGAGGGTGGCTGTTGTTGGAGTTAGTTGTTCAGGTATGGGCAGGAGAAATACTCTTAGGGGAAAAACAGTAGATTTGGGAAGACACCTTACCCCAGATTTGCATCATGGAAAGGCAAGCAATGAGCCTGGTGAAAGAAGCAGAGCCTGCAAAGGAATCAGAGACGAGGCTGACGGAGAGGGAGGGGGAACAGAGACTATTCTCTCTTGGCAGCCACCAGAGAAGTGTCTGATGCTGCCTAGAGTGGAATAAAGAGAGATTAGTGACACGGAGGTCACTGGTGACATTAAAGGGAGTTGTCTGTGTGGAGTGATTGGGCGGAGGTCAGCTTGGAGAGGGGAAAAGATAGGCAGATGAGGATATGGACAGAACTACGATGGGGCATGTTTCCAGGAAGTGTGGCCCGAAGGGCAGGAGAGAGCCGGGCTTGCATGTTTAAGATGGGAGAGCCCTGAGGATTAGCAAATGCAGGCAGGGGGAGAGGTGACAGATTCAAGGAGGGGTGGATTCTCTGGGTCCTGTGGGCATGGGGTCTCCCAGGAGGCAGGAGGAGGCGCGAGCCTCCCAGGGAGGGGAAGGTGCATACCTGCCATGTGAGGGAGGCAGGTGCTCACTATCCTTAAGCTCCTGCCTAGCAGGGTGCTGTCCCCATTCCACAGAGGGAAGGTAAGCATTTGCCTCAAGACACCTGGATGAAAGAAGAAGGCCCTGTGAACCCAGATTTGTCTGCCTCCAAAACTAGGTTCTTGCAGCTGCACTTGTTCTCCCCCCCCCCCCCCCCCCCCGTGAGGCAGATGTGGCCCACTGCCCTCCAGACCACCTAGTGTGGGGGTGAAGACACCACAGAGTGCGGGGCTTTTCAGGCAAAGGCCGGAGGGGAAGCCCCAAGCTCCCGTGCCTGTGGGCCAGGAAATGAAAAAGTGGAACAAGGGGGCCACACGTGGGCATGGAAACAATAAGGAGGGGGGCGCTGTGACCACAGGAGGGCTCTTCTCCCTGTTACCCCCCAGTGGGGCATTCCCACATTCCACTCCAGGAACAGCTCTCCATGCCAGAGTTTCGGGTTTTTCAAAAGAATCTGAGTATCCGATTTAAATGTGAACTCCGGATTGGAGAGGTCAGCTTGAGGCAGTACCGCAAAGGGATGGGATCCTGGGGTGGTCAGGTAAGGCCTCCCTGAGGAGGACACCCCGACGCAGGCGGGAAGCAGCCTGGCGCACCCAGGGAGAGGGGCCTGGGGAGGACAGGGAGAGGGCGGCGGAGGGGGCCTGACCACAGAGGAAGCCGGCAGAAGCTCCGGAAAGGGATGAGCTCAGCTCTCCCGTTAAGAGGGTGGCCTCCGGCCCCATCGGGTCCTTTAGGCTGGCACAAACTGCCTGCCTGCAGGCCTGCCCTCGCCACCGCAGGGTCCAGGAGGAGGGGTCCGTGGCGTGGAGCAGGGAGGCTCCTTCAGAGCCTGCGCAGCCCAGGATGGGGCCCCCTATTAACTGAGTGGCATCTAATTGAGAGCTAATGACCACAATTTGTACCGGGGCCACGGGCGCCCTGAGGCTGGGAGCCTCCCCCTCCATCGGTGCAGCAATGGTCCCCGAGCCCCGCCGGCGCAGACGCGCGCACCCGGGGAGGCGACACCGAGCGCTGCTCTCCGCCCCGCAGGGGCTCCTCGCCGCCCCCTCCTGCCCCCACTCCGGCGAGCAGCCGGGCCGGGAAGGGTTAAGCCCACCGAGCGCACGGCTGCCTAGAGCGGCGGCGGCGGCTGCGGCGGCGGGGCCCGGGCCCTGGCGCGGGGGCGCGCGGGCGGCGGGAGGGGGACAGGATGCGGATGCCGGGGGGACTTCCTGTGCCGGCCCCCGCCGCCCCCACCCCGGCCCGGCCGCTGCCCGCACGATCACAGGCCGGCCGGACGCACGCTCGGGCGGGCGGGCGAGCGAACGGGGACCGCCACCCGGCCGTGCCGCCCGCCCCCCGCCCCCCGCCCGCGGGCTGCAGGCACCTGTGGCCACCGGCGGACCGCGGCCGGACCCGGGTCGCCGCAGGCTGAGCCCAAACCGGTGTTAACCGGGCCCCTGCCAGCCTCAGCTCGGGCCACCCCTCCCGGTCCGTCCCCAAGCCCAAGGCGCCCGCGACAGCCCTGTCAGGCCCCCTCTGAATCCGGCGCTGGATGCGGGCTCTGCCGCCCTCTCGCCCCCACCGCCCCAGCCCCGACCTAGGGGGCCGGCACCAACTTCTACTCTTGAATTCTCTCTGTCCCCTCTTTTGGCCCAGGGTGACCTCGGCAGCCCTGACAGCGCAGACCCTCTCGAGGGCCCAGAAAGGCGTCCGGGTGGCCAAGCGCCTCCCGGCTCTTTCTGGATGGAGGCGCCTCGGGAAGAAGCTGGCTGAGGGCTTTGGCCTTCACCTTCCAGCCGCTGCTGACCACACCTCCCCTAGGGCAGAGGCCGCGGAGAGGAGCGTGAAATGCTGTACCAGGTGAGGCCCAGTGCTAGGAGAGTTGGGCCAACCCAAGATGCTTGTCTTAGGAGGTTTTGGACTGGGTTCCGAAAGGCTGGAGGACCCTGGAGTCGTCCTGTTAGGAGAGGAGGGAGGGCTGGATGTGTGGCCACCTTTGCAGGGGTCAGGGGGGACCCAGGGAGAGGCGGGGAAGGTCCAGACCTCAGGAGCACCTGGGCTCAGGGCCAGGCGGGCAGCTGGCCGTTTCCATGGGTTGTAGGACTCTGGAAGCCTGCCTCCCCACGGAGCTGAGCTGGCACCTGGACACACGTGGTCTGGAACCTGTGGCCTGGGATGGCTGGGTAAACCCTCAGTCTGGGAGGTAGGAGACCAGGGAGTGAACAGACTTGTCAGTGCTTTGAACCGGCAGGGGAACATGAGATGGACAAGTCTCTCTCTTTTCTGCAAACTTCCCAGGTGTCACCTTCTGGGACTCAGCTCCCCATCCTAGTGAGGGTCTGATTTCCCACTGTCGTCTCAGGGAGGAGCAGCTGCAGGGCTGGCCCTAGACATGGGGCTGACTGAGGGCCCTGCAAAAAGTCAGGAGGGAAAGGACCACCTCTGTTGGGAAATGAGCCTGGGAGCTGAGCCTCCAGGCTGCCCTCCCTCACTTTCCCAGCTGTGCACTGCCCTATCCTTTCCAGCAGGCGGGGAGCTGCCGGCTCCGGGGCCCAAGGCAGATTTGGGGGTTCTCTGGCAGTTGGTGTCTTGGGCTGGGAGCTCAGCACTACTGCCCATCTGAACAGCTTCCTTCCTTCCTCTCAGCAAAGTCAGCTCACTGGGACCTTGGTCTGACCGTCAGGATGGAAGTGGGGCCAGCAACCGAGACCTTTGTGCTCGAGCTTCGGTGTCTTGAAGATGGGGGCCCAGGGCCTGACACCCTCTCAGGTGAGGGGCTGGGGGGGGGCCTCTGACCTCATAAACCAGGAGCTAGTTCTCAGGCCCCCAGCAGGGATCCTTTGACACCGCCTCAGGACTGCCGGGGCTGAGAGAGTGGCAGGTGGCTTGCTGTCTGGAGGGCACCCTCCTGTCAGTTTTGCGTGTGGATGGCAGGTTGCACCCGCTCACACCAGCACAGGCATTTGTGAGGCAGCCCTGCAGGCTATGGTCTGGCAGGGGAGGGGTTCCTGGGTGGTGCAGGTGTTTTTAGCCTATGCCCCTGACCCCAGATAGGTACTGGCTGGGACCTGCTGCTGTTTCCCCACATGTCAGGTGGCCTCCACCTTCCTCCCACCTGTCTCTGGCTCCAGACTCAAGTTCCCAGATTGAATTCAGGGACTGAGGAGCTCTCTCCCTCTGCCCCTCGTGCCTCAGTCATTGCCCTGTGACCTCTGACTTTGTCCACTTTTCCTTGACTTCCGCTCCCAGCAATCTTTCTCCCCTTTTGCTCAGAGGCAAATGTAACCCTTCAGAAACTTCCAGAACTCCCTCCCCCTCTAGGACCCATGCTGGGCAAACTTTCTATTGTGGTTGCGTTTCTGGGAGCCGATTCTGTGCTGTGCTTTGAGTATGTTGAGTGAAGGGTGGTGCAGGGTTGAACAGAGCATGAAAAGGACTGAGGGAATTGAAGGGATCAGACAGAGATGTGTGGACTAAATGAGGACTCTTCTGGCTTAAATGCTTAACTGACAAACAGCTTGTGAAGGTACACACATCAGATGAAACTTAACTATGTTTATCAAACCATCATTGTTAGAAGTGGTGACACTGCTGCCACAAGAAGTCCGGAATGGCCATGCGGCCCAACACTGAGGTTTCACACAGGCGGGATGTGGCCCTGCCGCTCCCAGAGGTGGCGGGAGAAGGGTGTGTACAACTTTGGATCTGCTGGGGGGACAGATGTCCATGGCAGTCTCCACTCACCAGTGGCATACTCCCAGCTGGTGTGAGTGTAGATGAAGAATGCATTCACCTATCCATTAGCCCAAGCAAAGTTTATTAAGAATAGTTTTCTAACAGGAAATTATTTACATGTAGAGATCCTTTGGTTTTTTAAAAAATCAATATAGTAGAAAAGTGGCCAGAAAGCAAAATTTTATAAATCAAACCTCTGCTTTCCGTTACAAAACTGAAAATATGGTGCTGTAGGAAGAAGAGATGTTGAAATCAGGCTTGGGAATGGAGAACACGTCTCAGAGTTTCTGCTAACCCAGAAGCAACGCTTAAAAGAACCCACGTGGCGATATGGTGGAGATGAAACGAAGCCACGGAGTGGCTCCTGCTTTCCAGGGTTTTCTGTGTGCCTGCACAATGCTGGGACCGTACCTTGACTCCCCCCCCCCAAGTGTCCCTTGGCAGATGGGGAGGCTCAGGTTCCAAGAGGTGAAGCAATTGGCCAGTCACCCTGTTGACTTGGGGCTGTGAGTTAGTCCTTTCCATTCTAGAATAGCAGTCTCAAACACTTCCTGTCTTTAGGCTATTTCTGGTGGAGCTAGTTGCCTCCTTGGCATTTCCAAACTGTTTGTTAGTTTGCAAACTAATTCCTAACCCACAGGGAGAGGGATTTTGTCAGGCATCTACCAGGTTCTAGGGGATGTGCCAGGGCCCTTTCTGCTTCACCCGTGAAGCTGGCAGTGGGTACCACGAAGCTATTTTGTAGACAAGCAGGGCTCTGAGCCTGCAGCAGGGTGCTAACTGGTGGAGTTAGGGCCAGAAGAGAGTCCTCTGAACTGAGGGCTTCCCACTGGAAACCTGTGTACTCTAGGACACTTGGGGGACTTTCAGCAACCGCTTGTGGTAACACTTCCAGGCAGCTTTACAGAAATTCATGACTCTGTACAGAGAAAGCGAGTCTCATTTTTTAGATGTGACCTTAACTGAGGTCAGAGTGCAGCATGGGCTTGTGGCTGGGCTGGTTGGTTCACTGACTTCCACTGGATGGGGATTAGGCACAAAGGGCTTCTCAGGGAGTGGTAGTGGGGAGCCCACGTTGGTGTCACTGCCAAGCTCTCAACATGGAACCTGTGTAGGGGTTGGCCCAGAGGAGGGGCCAGGGAGCTGGGGTCCAGAGTGACATGAGCAGCAGTCATTCGGGAACATTTCTAAGCCAACCCCACACCTCTGGGTATTTCAGTTTTTGCCATGTTGCAATTGTCCTTGATCCAGTGCTTTTGGGTCCCTGCTGAGAGCTCAGTTGTGTACCCTAGAGTGGCTGTACATGGGGCGGGGTAAGCACGGAGGTCCTAGGGGTCTGGCCCAGACAGCTGCCTGGAATCTTTCTCTCCTGGCTTCCTGCCATTTCCACTACAGGTGGCAGCGGTGGGAGTGAGAGTCAGGAGGAAGAAGAGACTCAGGAGAGGAGCAGCCCACTACGGCCAGCAATCTCAGCTCTGATGGGGGCCAGTGAGACCCCTGAGGAAGCCCAGCTGGGACAGCAGGGGTTGAAACAGTTGGAACAGCAGCCGGGGCTACAAGGGCAGCAAGCACAAAACCAGCTGTCAGGACATCAGCCCAAATCGCAGCAGCAGCAGCAGCAGCAGCAGCAGCAGCAGCAGCAGCAGCAGGACGGGCAAGAACAGCTGCCTCAACAACAGCAGGAACTACAGGAAAAACTCCAACCCCTGCAACATGAGCAACTGAAGCCACACCTGTCGCTGGTGGCACAGCAGGGACAGTCACAAGAGCAGCAAGTGCAAGAGCAAGAGCTGCTGCAGCAACAGCAGGAACTACAGGAAAAAGCTCAACCCCTGCAACATGAGCAACTGAAGCAACAGCAGGGACAGTTCCAACCACAGCAGCTGCTACAACAACAGCAGCAGTTGCAACAGCAGAAACCGTTATTACAGCAGCAGCAGCAGGAGCAGCAGAAGCAAGAACAATTACAGCAGCAGGAACAGCTGCAGCAGCAAAAACCTTTATTACAGCAGGAACAGTTACAGCCGCAGGAGCAGGTGAAGCAACAACAGGATCACTTGCAGCAGCAGTTGCAACAGCAGCAGCAGGAACACTTGCAGCAGCAGCAATTACAGCAG
Organism: Rhinolophus hipposideros; assembly: GCF_964194185.1. Taxonomy (NCBI): domain Eukaryota; kingdom Metazoa; phylum Chordata; class Mammalia; order Chiroptera; family Rhinolophidae; genus Rhinolophus; species Rhinolophus hipposideros. The sequence goes on from NC_138069.1 coordinate 42,108,492, forward strand.
CAGGAACAATTACAGCAGCAGCTGTTGCTGCAGCAGCAGCAACAATTACAGCAGCAGCAGCAGCTATTGCACCAGCAGCAACAGTTACAGCAGCAGCAGCTATTGCAGCAGCAGCAGCTGTTGCAGCAGCAACAGGTACAGCAGCAGCAGCAGCTGCAGCCCCATCCACTGGAGTCAGAGGAGGAGGAAGAGGTGGAGTTGGAGCTCATGCCAGTGGACCTGGGGCCGGAGCAGGAACTGGAGCAGCAGCGACAGGAGCTGGAGCGGCAGCAGGAACTGGAGAGACAACAGGAACAGCGGCAGCTGCAGCTCAAACTGCAGGAGCAGCTACAGCAGCTGGAGCAGCAGCTGGAGCAGCAGCAGCAACAGCTGGAGCAGCAGCAGCTGGAGGAGCAGCAGGAGGTGCAGCTAGAGCTGACCCCAGTGGAGCTGGGGGCCCAGCAGCAGGAGGTGCAGCTGGAGCTGACCCCCGTGCAGCCGGAGCTGCAGCTGGAGCTGGTGCCCGCAGCGGGGGGTGGCGGGGCTTCGGGACCCGGAGCCGCTGTCGTGGTGGCCCCTCCGGGCTACGTGGTGCTGCAGGAGCTCATGGTGCTGCCAGCCGTGGCCACGCCGGCGGTGGTGCCCATCTCGGGCCCTGCGGGCAGCGCAGCCCTGACGCCGGCCCGGCAGAGGCGGCGGCGGCGCGCCCGGGACCGGCCGACCATCTGTGGGGAGTGCGGCAAGGGCTTTAGCCGCAGCACGGACCTGGTGCGGCACCAGGCCACGCACACGGGCGAGCGGCCGCACCGCTGCGGGGAGTGCGGCAAGGGCTTCTCGCAGCACTCGAACTTGGTGACGCACCAGCGCATCCACACCGGCGAGAAGCCCTACGCCTGCTCCTACTGCGCCAAGCGCTTCAGCGAGAGCTCGGCGCTCGTGCAGCACCAGCGCACGCACACGGGCGAGCGGCCCTACGCCTGCGCTGACTGCGGCAAGCGCTTCAGCGTCTCGTCCAACCTGCTGCGCCACCGGCGCACGCACTCAGGCGAGCGGCCCTACGTGTGCGAGGACTGCGGCGAGCGCTTCCGGCACAAGGTGCAAATCCGCCGTCACGAGCGCCAGCTGCACGGCGCCGGCCGCTCCCGGGGGCTGGGTCTGCTCCGCGGCACGCGCGCCACCACGGGTGGGCCGCCGCGCACCGGTCAGGCGGCCGGCGACAAGGTTCTGTGACACGGAAGGGACTGAGGGCCGGAAGGCGGCCAGCTCCTCCCGACGACCCTGCGCCTGCTGAGACGGTCCCGCTCAGGGACCTGGGACATCCTCGAATGTCGCTGGGCAAAGTCCGTCTCTCTTCCAGATCACCGGCCGAGTAGGACAGCCGTCCTCAGAAACACCCCTGGAGAGGACAGCCGGTGTGGCTGAAACAGCACAGGTGTTGCACATCAGGACGAACAGCACATGGTACAGATTTGTTACCGACTGGGGACAAGTCTGCCAAAGCGCCTCACCCCCCGGGTGGGGGGGGGATTGGACCTAGTAGAAATGAGAGTCGCAGGAGAAAACTTCCAAAGACAAATGGCACAGTTGGTGACATTGGACACGGATCAAACACCAACCAGGGAATCAAATATACCTGGTAAAACGCACACAAAAAGGATTTGATCCTGGTGAAAATTATTTCAAGGGAAAAAATGGGAGAAAAGGCAACTTATCTGCACTATGTAAAAAACTGATCAAGGCATTAAATTGTCTTCAATGGCATTTGCCCTGAAAATACTTCCTTGAACGAAAATTCATCAGGGCGGATATAATCCTGATTAAATTGTTTGTGTTCATAAACACAGGGTCAGAATGTCCACTGGGTCAGTGTGCAAATGCCAGGCAGTCCTGCTCTGGGCCAAAGGTTAAACCTTCCCTCCAGGGCCACCCAGGGTCCCAACAGGCGTGGGAGGCAGGCTCTAGGCCTCTGCTGCCATAATCCGGAGCCTGCAGGGCCCCACCCCCCTGCTCTGGTGACTAGCAGCCTGTGGGTAAAGCGGAGGACATTCTGGGAGAGCTGTCCAGGTTCCAAGGCAATGGTCATTGCTGGAAAGAACTCTGCGATACCCCCTTTTCCCTGAGATCCTCCAGCTCTTGGCTTCTTAGGTGCTTGCCCAGCGACAGGCTATGGGATTGGGACCTTGACACCCAGGGGCAGGCAGGATTCCCCTGGGCTGGGCTGTACAGGGAGCCCAGCCTGAGCAGACCCTGCCTCATCACTAGGGTTCAGAGGGAGAAGGCTGGGTATGAGGATTGGACACATTGGAAATGCGCTTTACATTCACGAAATCATCTGGGGATGTCCGAGACCTGTGGGAAGGCAGGAAGGTAGAGGAGGCTGCCCACCACCTCGGCCCCCCATGTGCTTCCTGCTCCTGACTTCCCACCTGCGTGGCTTAGGTCCTGGCCCTCCCTTTCCTCCCTGCTTCTCCTTAACTAACACAACCTGCTACATTTCATAAATGTGTTGGTAAGTGAGAAACAAAAAATGAAAAATAAACTTAAACGAAGAAACTAAACATTGTCTTGTCTGCTTTCACCACTGCACTTTGTGGAGCTTCATTTCTAGGGAACATTTTCTCAGTTGCTCTAGAAGCAAGGAACTTGTATTCAGGTCCATACCCAGTGCTCCTCACTGGACCCTTCCTTCTAGCCCGAGACCCTTGGCTGGGCTGGAGGGGGGCCTGTTCAGTAAAACCCTCCTGGGAGGGCTGGGGACCACCGGTAGATGCTTGAAGAGGCCAGTTTTGGCATCTCCTAAGGACAGGCTTTGAATCAATCTAGTCTAACTGTTGAGTGGAATGCTGGGATAGTGGCGGGTGTGCCATTGTTGATGGCCACTTGGAGGGCAGTCATGAGGCCTGAGGCCCCTTCTAGCCCTGAGTGTCCTTGGTCCCAAGGCAACCCACTGGACACCGTCAGATCCCTTTTTACCATTCTTGTGTTCCTCTGTCGTCCAGCTTTTGCTTCCAACAGTCCACACCCTCAACTCTTCTTTTCCGGATGCCCCTGGGGTTGCTGAAGCCCCTTGATCCACTTGTGCAGAAAGCTGGATATACCTGAGAATTGCCCCCTCCAGGGTGGTCCTTATCCCATGAGAGACAGGTGTGGGAGGAGGCCGCAAGCCAAGCTCTCCCGATTCCAGCCATGAACTTGGAGGCATGACTCACACCCTATCATTTGCTATGGGACCCCATCGAGGCCCTTCTGCAGGAATTTGCTTTGACACTGCACCCTTACTTTGCTTCCTCTCCTTTCTTGTCCACTTCCTGTACTCCGACGCCCCTGGGAGCATGGCCTTCATAAATCACTCCCGCATGAATCCTAGTTTCAAGGTCAGCTCAGGAGCCTGCCCTGAGACTGATGGTGTTGACAGTGGTCCTAGGAAGTGGAGTCTAAATGGGGGATTCTGGACTTGGATCGCCTACCCATTGGAGCAACAGGGTCCCACTTGTGGGTGGTGACCCCTGGCTGCTGCACTGATGGACAGGACAGGATACCAAGTGGGAGGGGACGCCCAGGCTCCTGGGGTATCGTGAATACGTGAGATATGTGGGAAAAATGGTTATAAGAACTGATTCTGCTGAGCACAGTTAATGCCATGATGAGGGGAAATGGGACGTTCAGTTTCATCGCTACCAACTTAAGGCGCAGAGGGACAGTCAGGAAGCCTCATGCAGCATTTAGAGAGACTCATTTCCTTCCGCCAAAGGCTGACTCCCGCAGACCAGCCACAGGGCCTGAGGCGAGCACAGTGGCCAGGACTGGGGATATCTAGGCAATGTACTTCAGAACACTGAGCCCCCACATTTCCCCAACCTCTGAGCCCACAGAAGCAGCTCAATTTCCCTTGCTAAAAATAATATCAGCTGTGCCCCTGCCCCGCTCTCTTCCACTTTGTCCAAAGACCATGCAGAGAAGTCTCACTGAGGCAAGATGTATTTCAGGGCAATACTTGCCTTCCTTAAGATCTGCTCTGCCTCTCTTCCTGGCCGCTGGACCTCTGACCAGGGTCTAGGCACAGCCAGCCTGCTGGGATCAGCTGGCTCTGCTAAAGCAGGGAAGGGATTTTGGCCAAAGGCGCTGCAGGTCCCAGGGCCAGTGAGTCCCAGGCTTGGCTTCCTCTGTCAGGAGTGGGGGAAACCCATTTGCAGAGCCACATGACACCTTCTCACGCAAGACCTGGAAGGGAAATTGGAGAGAGTAACAAGGCTGAAGGGAGGGGAGGCAGGGACAGCAGCGAATGACAGAGCCCTGGGGCAAGGGAGATGTAGGTTGGTGCCAAACCCCAGGACCTGAAGGCTGGGGGCTGGGCAGGGCCAGAGAGGCCTCCCCATTCCTGACCTCCCCCCTCCTCACCATCACAGCACTGGCTCCTCAAGGTAAGACACACGTGGCTAGTGGCCACCACGCAGTTTTAGGTAGGACACAGATGCAAGATCAAATAACGTGGGGTCACATAGAATCATTGCCATTGTCACATGGGTCACATAAAGTTATTGGCATTTGAATTATGTTTACATCTTTCCCCCCCTAATATTTCCAGGTTTTATTGTCACGTGCGTCCCAGGATTTTGCAGGATCTTGCAGCGTCCTCCGATCCTCAGAAGTTCTCTGCCTGTGGAATCAGCTCTGGAATTCTGCAGGCATCTTTCTGACCCAGGCACATGGCCACCTGGCCAGCACTGTCTGCTTGGGGTTCAGCAGGAGCCACAGAGGAATTTGCCTGGGGGTCCTGACCTCCTCCTGACTCGCTGACAAGCTCTTTGAGAGGTGCAGAATGGTGTCCACGCCCAACACCATCCACACGGCGCCTTCACACAAATTTTAAAATGTGTCCCCTTCCCCGTGCACATAGCCCCCTTCAGGGCTTTGCAGGGGCTCCACTCCACCTCCTCCTTGCAGGTCAGCCTCAGCCGCTGCCACCTTCACTCCTGCTTCCTCACTCCTTGCATTGTGGGGGGAACTCTGCTTTTCTGTGCTTGCCTCACACTTCTGCTCTTCTGTGCAGGCAGCCAGTCAGGCCTGACTAATCCCCGTGTGTTGGAAGATGCAGAAGAAACACATGGAGAAAAGAGCATGAAGAAAGGAGTTTTAGTGCTCGCTTCGGCAGCACATATACTAAAAGAAAGGAGTTTCACTTGGGAAGTTTTGTAAAGGAGTCCTGACTTCAAAAGGCTGGCTCATCAAGTGCAAAAAAAAATGCAATGGGAATTTATTATAAACCCACAGAGTTACCAAGAATAGAATTAGTTTTAAATATTCATATAATGACCATGTCTGCAAGGTTTGCAAAAAAAAGATCATGTCTGCAAGGTTTTAGCATGGGGCTAAGGTTGTTTGTGAGGGTCCAGGAAAGGGCTTATGGTTATATCTATTTTAGGGACTAGTGCTAGACAGAGGGACCCTCTGGCCCTCTGTGATGTGTTAGTCACCACAATGGCAGTAGGCGAGCAATGTCCTTTTGCTTCTCAGCAACTAGGTAAATATCTCTTTGGGCTGACTGACCCCTCCTTGGGATATGTCTGTGCCATATCTGGGACTGGCTGGCTAAGCCCCGAATTCTCTGGTAAAATTGAGACTCTGCAGGGAATGAGAGACTGTCAAATCTATAAAACACTCATATGACGGGCCCACCCGCCTAAGGACGCCTCTGGACTGCGGACAGTGACACCTTCGTTTGCATAAACTATTGCTTAGGTCTTACTGTTCCTCACTGCTGAACCCAGTCTAGACAGATTTCCCAAATTCACCTGGAGGAATAGTGATTTTTTAAAGAAGTTATTTTCCTTCTTTTTTTTTTTTAATTGGGGAATATTGGGGAACAGTGTGTTTTTCCAGGATGGCAAATCATTTTTTCAGTCTAGTTGTGGGAGGCACAGCTCAGCTCCAAGTCAAGTCGTTTTTCAATCTAGTTGTGGAGGGTGCATCTCACTGGCCCATGTGGGACTCGAACCAGTGACCTTGTTAAGAGTTCGCGCTGTAACCAACTGAGCCATCTGGCTGCCTCAAGAAGTTATTTTCTTAACATAAAAATAAGATGTAAGAAATCAAATGGTCTCCAAAAAAATCATACTTCTGCATTAACACAATTTCCATGTCACTGTTATAGACCTATGAACAGTTTGGGGGCACATGAAAATATATTCATGAAGTAGAGTTCCCCGGCAGCGTCCTCTGCCTAGTTTCCGCTCTGCCCTCTGTGATGCATGTGGGCAGTGAGAAGGCTGCCAGCCCACCCAGCGGTTTCCAGGAAGCACACTCTGTGTGCCAGCTTCCCTGTGGCTCACCAGCAGAGACATAGGGACGTGGGAGGTATGGGGTCTCTAGGTGCATGTGTGATTCTGTGAGGCCCAGCATATCTCTGTTGGAGCATGCGTGCTTTGGGCCAGCCCCACCTCTACACAGACCCACCTACAGGTGAGCTTCAGGAGCTGGTCCGCTGGCTGGACAAAGCTCAAGCCCACTTGACTCTCAACTGTCTCCTCCTAGAGGAAGCCCTCCTGGGCTGCCACACCAGGGGCTGGCACAGAGGGTGATGACTGATGTCCTCACCTAGCCCCATGTGCCCAGCATGGGGAGAGAGCCCAAGTGCCACCATTAAGAGAACCAGAGCTAGACTATAGTTAAAGCAGTAAAAACAGATTTTATTCAGGACCTAATGCAATAAGAGAAAAGAGACCTCAGAATAGAGTTGGACCCAATTCTGAATACAGCAAAGACAAGTGGGGATTTATGGCCAAGGAGTAAGGTGGTGTATAGGGGGTGACTGGGGAGTCAGTGGATGGAAAATTACTAAGAGGACGGAAACATCGGTGGTTTGGGGGATTCTGGGTAAGCAGACCTGACAGGATTCTTGCTGAAGGCAGGCCAGGTGATGAGACACCACCTGGGGGACAGTGGGGTGAGGACTTTGGTCAGATATGGAAGGGGATCAGATATCCAAGGTGGGGATTCTGGTTAATCTGACTTGACAGGAGTTGTGCTAAAACTGGGTGATGCAAAGACAGACGCGAAAGCCCAGAAGTTGAGACGAGGCTCAGGTTCAAAGTTTAGTCAAGGAGAGAATATGTCACCACTGCCCCCATTCCTCCTCTGTCTGCAGTCCACACCCCACTCCCACTTGGTCCTTTCCACCTCATTGCAGGGGACTGGACTTGACCCTCACTCTCCCTGTCTGGTGGACACTTCTGTCATCTCTGTCTGCACCTCCTTTCTGCCCTCTGGCAGTCCTGGCCTTGCCCTGCTCTGCCCAGCCCCAGCGTAACCACTCTCTGCCAGCCTGCCCTGCCCTGCTGGGCAGGAGGCTAGGATGGACTTGGGGCTGGGGCAGGCTGGGGCAACTGAGGGAGGGGCTGGGGCAGGAAGGGGCTCCCTCTGGAAGGGTGATGTGCAGAGTCCTTCACAACAGTGTCAAGGTTCACGGAACCAGGGTGTGTTCCCAAGTGATCTGATTCCCCCCAAACAGCAATTCCTGTGTCCACAGCTTAACTCTGTCATCTTCTGCTATGAACTGAATGTTTGTGTCCCCCTCAAAGTCAAATGTTGAAATCTTAACCCCCACTCTCATGGTGTTAGAAGGTGGGGCCTTTGGGAGGTGATTAGGTCGACGGTAGAACCCTCAAGAATGAGATTAATGCCCTAATAAAAGAGACCCCAGAGTGCTCTGTAATCCTTTCCACTGTAGAAGGACACAGTGAGAAAGTGCCAGCTATGAAGTAGGAAGTGGTCCTCACCAGACACTGAATCTGCCTACGCTTTCACACTTCCCAGCCTTAGAACTGAGAGAAGTAAATGTCTGCTGTTTAAGCCCCCAGTCTGTGGTATCTTTGTTATAGCAGCCCAAATGGACTGATACTTTGTCATCTTGAAGCCTTGTCACTTTCCACCCGGGGTACCTCAACAGCCTTTGGACAGCTCCCTGATACCCACCTGGACCCGTCATCTTGGTAAGCCATGACCCGCCCTTGCCTGATGTCTTTGGTGGCTTTTTGCTGCCATGGGGCCCCCAGTGAGGTGTGGGGCTCCGACCATGGGATGCCCAGCCCCTCAGACTTGCCCCAAGCTTCCCACCTCCAGGCTCCTGCATAGGCCAGGTCTCCCCTGCCCCACTACATGCCAGTCTCTAGCTGCCTTTCAGACTTGGGTGAAATGTCACCTGTCCCATGAAGGCATAGGGACCTCCTCACCTCTGCTTCCCTCAGCTCCTGGCCCAGGGCTCAGTCTGCACCCCACAGTCGGGACTTTCCTTCTCCTGGGCATGGAGGCCCTGCGTCCCTCACTGCTGCTCCTCCCAGACCAGACCAGGTGGCACAGTGCAGGAGAAGCTCAAGCTGAGGCTAGCCTTGTGGCTGAGAGGGGCTGCTGTTCCCTCTGCCCAGCCTTCCTTTGCCAGCCCCTTCGCAGCACCCTTGAGAGAAAGAGCTGCTGACAAACAGGTCAGTCACTGGTTGGGTCGAGTGACGCATCCAGTTTGGCTCTTTGTTTTTCTTGTTCTTGATGTTTCCTCCTGTCTTGGGGTGCATAGGCCGGGCATACACTGCCAACCACCTCTCTCCCGTCTCCTTCTGGCTCGCAGCAGCTGGGTGGAGGGTGCAGCAGCCCCGTACAGGCCCATATGCCTTCCCTCCCTCCCCGGGCCACTTCATGTTGGCAGAGGCCTCAAGGGGGACTGGGTCCCTTCCTGTGATGATCCTGTGTTGGTGGCCCATTGGCTGCCCCTCGAAGAAACACGTGATTGGCAGAACTTTGGCACATCTAGATTCTAGCTCATCACGTCAAAAAACGGCACAAAGCCCCTCTCAATTCCCATTGTTCATAACCTATAATACCAACCCCTTGTTCACATTTCTAATTGTCCTCAAAGGGCTCTTTGTCACTGCCAGGCAAGATTGTCATTTTGAGTCCTGAGAAACCCCACAGTCAATTCAGCCGGCCCTAAACGACTCCAATCCGGGTCCAGTGGAGAGCGGACCTGTCAGGAACAGGCTCGGTGGGGTCACAAGAGTGGCAAGTTTTAGTTTTTTGACTCTAAAATAAACACAGATCCTAAGGCTTCTATCAAGTGGCTTAGGTTTCATTCTCACAGAATAATGGGCGGTCTACCTGAGCACACCTTGCTCCGGAAGTCGCAGGTGTGGAGGAAGAAGCCTAACTGACCTGGGACACGCTGAACATGGTGGACTGTGTGGCTTTTGTGTGGCTGCATCACTCAGAGAGCTCTGGGGACTCTGCCTGTGACAGCGCAGGAAGAAGGAGAGGCTCGTGGGGAGGAGAACCTCAGAGAAGGAGGAAACAGAGGGGCCGAGGGGCAACAGGCTCTCTGCTCAGCTTCGGGGGATTCAGGCAGGGACGAGACCTCCTAGAGGGCAGGGACTGGTGAGCGAGGAGAGTCTGGTGGACTCCACGCCCTTGAAAATCTGGTCTTGGCTTAGGCATCAGGTGGAGACAGGCCAGGAGGAGATGCTGGGGTGACGCAGAGTCCCTGCCTGACAAGATGGAGGGTTCTCAGGCAGGAATGGAGCTGCTGAGTTGTTGTTTTATCTGCCCTCTCCTCCGTTTGTCCTTTACTTGGCTTTGGGCCCTGACTGCAACAGTAACCCCTGGGCTCCCTGGCCCTCCACATTATAAGTGGATTTACCTAGTGGGCAGCGTGGGTGGGATGGGATGGGGGAGGGCCAGGTTGAGGTATTCTCATCCCTCCCTCACAATCACAGCTCCCACTGGTGGCCCCATCTCCACCCCTCCAGTGCTCTGGGCCCAACATTCTTCCCTGTCCCAGCCAGTCTCTGGGGCCCCAGTTCCTTCACCTCGCCTACACTGTTCTCGTCAGTTATTCTACAACCGGATCCTCTCATTGCGACCACCTGGGGGTGAAGGGTAAGTAAGGTTCTAAGCTCGAGGTCCAAGGTTCCAAAGCATAGAGACCCACAGGACCAGATAGATGGTGTCACCTGGAAGGTGGCCTGGAGAGAGGTGGGGGAATGGTAGACACTGAGAACAGCAGAGCCCAGTCTCATCCACAGGGGCTAGTCACTTTGCAGGCCCCCAACTAGTGCCCTGCAAACTGTGGGCTCTGCAATGGCAGAACTTCGGATTTTTAAAATCCTTTTACAAGACACCTTCAATTTTTAAGTGTTATTCATTTTAAAACATTTTTAAAACACCAGGAGCCAAACACAGTCATTGTGAGGAGTGAGATTCAGCTGGAGGACAGGCAGCGAGCTGGTGCTGTGGGTTCCGGCAGGCAAAGCTTCGAGCAGCGGCTGTATCCCTCTGTGGACCAGAGGTTGGAGCCCTTTGTGGGCCTGAGCTCACCTGCTGCGGCTGAGGTTCTAGAGGGCAGAAGCTGTTATTTCAGGCAGGTGTAAACCTGCCCTGTCTTGAGGGTTCAAGGTTGGGGCCACTACAGAAAATATAAGGATAATGGTACCAGTGGGAAGGAGCCTGGCCACACCATTCCTGACTGCGGGTGAAGCTAGGCTGAAAGGGGTCACCCATCTTCTGTGGGTGCAAGAGCTCACCATCACACCCCAGATCATAACCTGGGGATGGATGCAGACAGGTTTGGAGGGTTGCGGGTGGCCGGAGTCCACCGACCTCACCTTCTCACAGCCCCTAGGGCGACCTATCGCTTTTCCTTCCCTCTGCTTCCAAGACCTTTCCTTTCCCAGAGGCGGGCCCTCACCATGGTCCTGATCAAGGGTCTCTTCCCGGAGGCTCTTATTGCATTTATTCAGCGACCCCTGGTCCGAGCAATTGCCCTCGTCCACTTTGGGTAACCTACCCCCCCACCCTGTTTACCCAGCATTGGCCCTACATTCACTAGTGGCCCCAGAAGCTGGGCGGGTAAGCTGTGGGCACCTGGGCCCTCCTCTCTTCTCCCCCCCCTAGAGTCCTGATCATCTGCAAGAGACCGCCCACGTCCAGATCTGACGGCATGAGGGCCATAGGGATGGCCTCCACGAGGCCCCATAGGGGTCATCAGCTCTCTCCATTGTCGTGGGACCTGGGGAGGGTCCCCAGGACGGGGTGGGCCCAGCGCCGGTCTGGCACTCAGTGCAGTGCCTGAATGATTGAAGGAGGAAGCCAGGTCGGCTTTGGGGAGGGGGTGCGCTCAGATCCGCTGGACCTCCCGGGGTTCTCCAAGGTCAGGGCAGGGTCCCGGGGATGGGGTCGGGGTTTCGGAGCAGGGCGGTTGCGCCTGGGTCTCCAGGGGTTGGCTGGGGTCTCGAGGTGGGGGACCGGCGTCTGCAGGGACAAGGCCCGGATCGCGGGGCAAGGAGCGCCGGGGTCCGCAGGAGTGGGGTTGCGGATGCGGACGAGCGCCGGGTCCCGGGCCGAGGGCGCAATCGCACGCGGTGCGCTTCCTCCGGCTCCACGCACGCCCCCTCGGGCAGCCGCGCTCGACCCCGCGTGACCGGAAGTGCCCCCCCGTGGGCTCGGGCGGGGCGGGGCCGGCGGCGGCACTTCCGGTGCCCACGCGCCGCCGCCGCGCAGCTACGGGGCCGTCACTTTGTGTAGCGCGGGGCGCGCAGGCCCTGCCTGGCCCCGGCGTCCGGCAGCGGCTTGGTCAGCCCGGCGCTCGTGGTGAGTGGGTGGCGGGGCCGGCGGAAAGCGGCGCGGGCGGCAGGTGCGGCGTGGGCGCGGGCGTGGGGCCGGGGCCGAGCCGCCCCTCGACGCCGGCGCGGGAGGCCGTGGGGAGGCCGCGGCGCGCGGCGGGGCAGACAGGGCCTGGGCCCGCGTGTCGCGGGGTCCGGGCGGCTCGGTAGCCGGGCCTTCGGCGGCCGCGCCCACGCCTGACGCCGCCCGTGTCTCCCCACCGGCCTGCGCGATGGGGCGGGCTCCGACCCCCAGGACCCGTCCAGGCGGGCAGCACGAAGTAGGCGGGCTGGGGAGGACACGCGCGACTCCTCCGGAGGTGCCCGCCACCGTGTGGGCCTGAGGGAGAGTTGCGTCCTGGCCACCCCTGGAGACACACCCATCCAAGAGGGGTTGTCACTGCCAGGGCCTCTGCGGGAGGCCGTGACCCAATGAGCCCTCTGGAGGAATGGAGGTGACGTGACCACCCTCCCTGTGAGCCCCCCCCTCCGCAAGCTTGCTTAGTGACCTTGGGGGCCTTGTCTGGGTCTTCCCTAATGTGCAAATGGAGGCCCCCCCAGTGGGCTGTTACGATGAGTCTTCTAGTGCCTTTAGGCAAGTAGGAGAACCCATCATTGGGATTGGATGGGGTCTGGGCTGCTCCATGTGGCTGCAGAGGTCGGTGAGGGGCTGGCCTTTGGTGGAGGTTGCGGGGGAGCAGGAGGTTCAGGCCCCCATTTGTGCCTGTGTGGTGAGACCCTGGAATTTGGTTTGCTTCAGCAAATGTTGGCAGGTCAGGGGAGCTGCCCAGCGTGGTGAGGGAGCTGGGATGGCCCGTGGATACACGTGCACCAGGAGCAAACCCAGGAGAGTAGTGGAGCTCAAATCTGTGGACCGACAGTGAGGACCCTGGTAGTCAGGGAAGGAAGGCTTCCTGGAGGAGGAAAACCTGGAAGACCTTGAATAACGGGTGTAGTCAGTAAGGCCACCCAGAGGGCAGGAATCCATGTGCACCCACACATTTCCCCTACTTCTCAACTTTTGTGGAGAATTTCTAACAGTTTTCAAACTTTGCCACTTCTTTCTGTACCTGGGGTCCTCCCTTCTCCCTGTGGAGGGCATCCTGTCAGCACCAAGTCTAACTGTCTGCAGCACTGTATCCTAGGGTGCAGCGCGCCAGTGGAGTCACCGGTCTGGGATGACCTGTAGCTTGTGTTGAGGAAGCTGCTTACCTGACCCTCGGTGGCTTCTGCCCTGGAATTGGATGCCAGGAGGCGAACAGAGTGTGTTTCTGGTGGACTGACAGGCTGGAAAGAGAAGAAAGGAGAGTGTGCAGGTTTGGGGGCGCATGCCCAGCACACATCTGGCCTGGGAAAGTCAGAAAGAATGTAGTGTTTAAATTACTGAGGTCCATTTTTCAGAACCATTCTGTGCTGTATTCTGTGTCGGGGTACGTGGGGTGTGTCACTATGCAGCGCCCTCGTCCTATCTGCAGGGTGACCGCCAACCTCCACGGCTGCTGGTCCTTTCCCTTCTCTGGTCACCAGCAGGTACACTTCTTGGGAGAAAAGACTTCAGGCCAAAGCTCCTTGGATACAGAGACTCTCCAGGGCTTCTGGGGTGGCTTCCAGTTGGAAGGACACTCAACAGTAGTCAGTATGTTCTGGAATGTGACAGTGGGGCCAAAAGTCTGAGTTTTAAAAATGTCATGTTCAGCACATTGACTACAGACTTCAATCATTTCTTCAGAAGAATTTCAGCACTTACTCTGTGCCTGGCCTGGGGGGATTCAGAGATGAGCAAAGGGAACCGGTGGCTTTCTGGAGTTGACCATGTATCTTGAAGACAGGCAGTGAGCAGACAGTTCCTAAGTGTGTAAAAAATATGGGTGCTGCAAGGGCAGAGTCCAGGGCACTGTGTGTACCTGGGGCCCAGGGGGCTGCTGCCTCCAGAGGAGGAGCGAGGAAGAGGGGAGGAGAGTTCCAGGGAGAGGGGATGGCACGTGCACAGGTCCTGAGGTGGGACGAGCATGGTCCCACTTTATTCCAAAGCCACGGAGTTTTCTTCTTTTGAGTGTCAGTTCCTGGATACCGCGGCCTGGCCTGTGGGAGTCCACTCTGGGTGGTGGCCAGGCAGGAGGCAGCTTTGCCTGGCTTGGCATGGAGTCTGGCTCAGCCTGAATTTGCAGCCTGAGGCCTGGGTAAGAAAAGCCCTCCTCTGAGCCTGAGGTAGGTAGCAGTTGGAAAACCTCTGCTGAGGATTCTCATTGCCCCGAGTGCTGGGCAGGGCTGCATGCTCCTGGAGGTGGCTAGGATGACACATAGCACATGTTTCTACACCTCAGGCACCTTCACACACCCAGAGAGCTGTGGAGACCGGCTCTGGGAGAGGCTGCAGGCTGGGGTGAATTGCCTCCTAGGCATAGTTCTTTACCTGTGAACTTGAGTTCAGTGGTTATGAATCTAGAATGGGGCTGGAGCCAGTCGGGGAGAGCATAAGGATTGGGACAGAGGGGGCTTCTGGGCACCAGTGTACCCCAACCCCTGGACTTGCACCTTGGCCTCTGGGAGGAGCTACATGAATGCTCTGAGGTCCTGAGCTATTAAAGTGTAGATTTTAAAGCAGCAGCTCAAAACAGTTCAGAAAGTGGGTGTACACTGTCTTATGAGTAGAAAAATGATGAGTTCTGGAGTAAGAGCTAATGCCTGAACAGTTCACCTGGGGGGACCCAGTGGTCTGAACTGTTCTCATGACCCTGGGTGTCTTTCTGCCGATGACCCTGTCCTGTTTTAGGGGTTCTGTGGCAGATTCTCTCCATTGGTAGAGCCATATGAGCTGGGGTGTGCCCAGTTGCCCTGCGCGGCCTGACATTTCAGGATCCTTCTGGGGTTCATGCCCTCATCCCAGGATTCTGGGGTGCTGCATTTGTAGTGGGCTTGGCTCACGTTGGAAATGAACCTGTTCAAGTCTGAGATACTGATGGACCTGTTCTTAGGCTTACACTCAAGAAGGAGCCATAGAAACGGACTCATCGAAACTGTGACTCTGTCCTGCCCTTGGGACTCCACTGGGACCAGTGAAGGACATGCAGCTGGGAGGGAGGAGTGGCCCCAGGGCCCGCGGCATCCCTTCCTGTGTGGCATGGCTGTGTCTCCCCTGAGTGCCTGGGTTGAGCTGGCTGTGACATTGGTCTAAGAGTAGGAGCCTGTAAGCCACCGGGGCTTTGACAATTCACCTCTGAAGATTCTCTGATACCCAAACTTGAAGAGATGTCCCAGGCATTTCATATCAGTTTTGCTGGTCTAGCAATGAACCAGATCTCTGAGCTCTTCCTACTGAGCTCTTTCCAAATGTCCTGGACGGAGTGAGGGGCAAGGGAGACGCAGAACGTAATGCCGGGGTGTCCAAACTTTTTTCAACGTTTTTTACCAAGGGCCGTATGCAGTAAAATACACAAACAGCCGGGCCACTCACTCGAGGTGAAGTACGTATTGCCTCACCTGGTTTATTTAAGTAAACTAAATATATTTTGGGAATTTGCTGCGGGCCAATTAAAAATGGATTGCGGTTGGCCCGCAGGCTGCAGTTTGGACACCCCTGGCGTAATGCATACCCAGGGCCTCTTCTCTGCTGCCCCTTGCAGGAGGCAGCCTGACCTGCTGGCTGCCCAGGGTAGGTTGCACCTATCACCTCTGCCCTGTATCCCACCCTGTCTTACTTCTCACCTGTGCACAGCCTGCCCGTGCATAGATCTCTTCTCTGACATCCCTTGCTAGGCTGAGTTCGTGCATATTGAGAGCTGGGGGAGCTCCTCCTACCTAGCAGATGGACTGTTCCTTGCAGGCCACACTCACCCCTTTCAGCTAAACTCAGGCCATCCTCGGGCCATGCTGCTTGGTCCTTGAGGATAAAGACCTGGGATGAACCCCTGATTTACTCCCAGCAGTCCACCCCGTGTGCAGTTGCTGGCAGGGAAGAGCTGAGACCACATAACGGAGAGGGGCTGTTTGGGCAGCTTATATGCAGACAGAATGTCTTGTTGTGTCACATGAGATCATGCAGAGCTCCAGTCCTGCCCTCACTGCACAGTGGGTGCAGTACACCCTGCGTCCCACCTGCCGGCGCGAGGCCCGTGCTGGGCCTGCTCATCACAGCCTCTCGTCTGTTCCAGGCCGAGCTGAGGCTTCCGTCCAGAGAACATGGCAGCCCTTCACACGGCTCCAGACTCTCCAGCCGCCCAGCTGGAGAGCGCAGAGGACAGCTCGGAATGTGATCCTGACCAGGAGGAAGAGGAGGAAGACAAAAGGGAAGAGGTGGAAGAGAGAGAGGAGGAGGAGGAGACAGTAGGGGAAGCCGCGGAAGACGAGCTGGATGTGGACAGGGGCCAGGTGGAGGTGGAGCTGCAGGAGGACGAGGACGTGCAGGTGGTGCCGGCGGACACGCAGAGTCCAGGGTTGGGGACCCAGGAGCGCCTTTGCCGCGGGGGTGATGCCAGGTTCCCAGTTCTTCAGGAACCGGGTAAGAAAAAGCTGGCGCTGGGGGAGGGAAGGGAGGTGGGGGCTTGGTGGGCAGGCCCGGAGAGCTGTGTGGCCCCGTAGGGAGGAGCCGGGCCTGGGACATCAGGGACCAGGCTTTGAAATGGGCAGTGGCCGGGAGCTCCTGACCATGCTTGCTGAATGGGCAGAGGTGGCCTGGCAGCAAGGCCCGACGCCGAAGGCAGCTGTCTCCTAAGAGATCTTTCCCCTCAGCCCTGCAGGCTTCCCAGGTCCCAGCCCTGCCTAGGGAGGAGAACCTGCACGACGAGGACGACGAGGAGGAGGGCGAGGAGGAGGATGAGGAGGAAGATTTCCTGGCAGCTGGGTCTCAGGTGAGCGGCCTTGTCGTTTGGAGCTCGGTTAACCAGGCAGGGTTTCCCCAGGGTGCTTGCCCCCTGCTGCTCTGGAGACCCCTGCAGGCAGGGCAGCAGCACTTCGGTCCTCAGGCCCAGGCCACAGCTGCAGGAAGCTCTGGGCGTCTCCAGCCCCCGAGCCATGGGATGTGGTTCCACTCTCCTGGGGCCCACCCTTCCCACGCCACTGCAATGTGTGGGTCACGTGGCCCACCACCCACTCACCTGCACTGTGCAGTTCCTTCAGAGGCCTGGCTCTCCCCCAAGGGAGTGCTGTGCCCCTTGCCTGGAGTGCTTGCCACCTGCTGAGCCATCAGATCCAGCATCAGCGCACACACTCGATTTAGTTGGTGCCACCTGTACACCCAGCCATGGGCCCTCACATTACTGACGTGACCTCTGGCTTGAGCCAGACAGTGAAGTAGAGGGGACACTGCAGCCATGTAGCACGGCGTGGGGGTTGGGGCTTCGCTGTCCCCTGACGTACGTGTGAACCCTGGCTCTGTCCCGTGTGGGCTGGTGTTTGCCCTCTCGGAGCTTGGGTCCCTAGTCTCAGAGTGGGAATGGGGTCCCTGCCTCACAGGGCTGCAGCCAGGCCAGGAAGCCCCCAGTACAGGTGGGCATTTGTAGGCCCTCTGGTATGGCGTGTTGGGCTGTGTCCCCATGCGCTCCATGTTGCAGGGCCACGGTCAGTCCCTTAAGGTAATCTTCGTAGCTCCCTTTGTAGGCCCCATCTCTCACCTGGGCAGTTTAGAGCAGTGAGCAGGGCTCTGTGTTTTCCAGGGGCTGGTGACCTTTGAAGATGTGGCTGTGTACTTCTCCCTGGAGGAGTGGGAAAGGCTGGACCCAGACCAGAGGGACCTCTACAAGGAAGTCATGCAGGAGAACTATGGGATCCTGGTGTCCTTGGGTAAGCAGGGCCTTTTGTGCCGAGGCCTCCTGGTGCAATTGATGTCTGAGAGGGTGGCTTCTGGAGCCCCAAGGTCTTGGAGAAGGGGATGCTGGGGCCAGCTCACCTCCCAGGAAGCCCCAGGGATTGGGATAACCGTGCTTCTGGGTGGGGGTATGTCCTGGGGGCCCCACTGTACCCAGCAGTGCTGTGAGCCAGGTAGACACTCCCCAGAGACCTTGAGGGGTGAGGAGTCAGGTGATGGATGAAAATGTGGAGAGGCTTGGCAGGAGAGCCACAGGTGTCAGGGCAAGGCTCTAGAAAGAAAGGAATGTGGAATTTTCCAGAGGGGTGTAGGGAAATGGGAGTGCTGGTCCTGGAAAAGATGACGAGGAGAGAGGTGTGAGGGCCGGCCTGCGGGAGCAGCCCCGCAGCTGCCCTCGGTTTTTCTCCATGGCAGGATACCCAATCCCCAAGCCCGAGCTGATCTCCCGGCTGGAACAAGGAGAGGAACCGTGGGTCCCAGATAGCCCCCGTCCTGAGGAGGGAGACATTGTCACTGGCGTCTACACAGGTGAGCATGAGACAGAATCTTGGGGGGGTTTCTGCCAACACAGCTCTGCAGAGCTTTGCCAGATTTCGGCCTCGGCTGCCGCCTGGTATCAGTGGTCTGGGCTGCGGGATGGGCTTCGTGGAGATAGTGTGGCCGCCATGGGCTAACCTCGGCCTTTCTGGGCTACCTCCTCTTGGTCCCAGTTTATGGAGACCCGAGCACTGGGAGGTCCCTAGAGAATCTAGAGATTCCTCTTAGGAGCCTTTAAAAATGATCCTCGGTCCTCACTTTGAAAGCTCTGCATGTTTTTTGTAAGTGAGGGCTCAGAGGGGCTAACAGACGATGGCCCAAGTGCCAGCAGACTGTGGGTCCTGGCAGTGTTTTAGCCAGTCCAGTGGCTTCTCCACCCATTTGACCACCTCTGAATAAAGGGTCCCCCTCAGCCTTCCCTCCTCTCCCAGGAAGGTCCCGGGAAAAGGCCCCTGGCCTGGGTGGGCAGCTCTGGGCCTTCCAGAGAGATTTTGGGAAGATGTGTACAGGAAGCGCTCAGGGTGGCAGATGTCTCCAAAGACCTGGGACCTGGTTCTGGTTCTGTTCCTCCCACTGTCTGAGCCTCACTTTACTCGTCTGGAGAATAAAGAATTTGAACTAAACCTGTAGTTTCCAACCTGAGGACGTCGGCCTATTGGATCTGTGGAGGTGCCTCATGGAGGTCTGTGAGTTATTCTCAGTGTTTCAGAAGGTTCAGTGGAGGCCCTCGCACACTAGGTATATTTGGCTTTGGGCTGGAGTGATGCCAGCCTAGTGAGGGGCACTGGATATCTCATGCCAAGCACGTGCCTGGATAGACTTGGAGCAGCGTATTGATGTGTTTTAAAATAAAAATACAGAAAAACACAGAAAGTGCCATGCCTATGTGTGTACTCTTGAGAGTATTTTCCCACATACTGTTTATCCTCATAACAGCCCTGGGGAAGAGCAGGGGAGGGATTCTTAGTCTCATCTTGCAGATGAGGAGACTGACTTGGCCTCAGTGGGCTCAGCTCAGGCCTCATGTTCCATGTGTTGCAGGATGGCCTGTCTGCCTGGGTATCCACATTCTCTGGGACCCTTTTGGAATCTTTCCTGGGCTTCAGAGTCGGGAGGGCTCTGACCAGCAAGAAAGTTCGCTGTTGCCTCCAAGATGAGACTGGAATGTCAGTGACGTGTCCAGAGGGTCTTAGAGGGACTCATGCCTTGTTAATGGGCATGTCTCAGAAATGCCACCTGGAGGTGAAGGGGCCACAGGCTGGCCTTGGCCTGTCTTGTCATGGGGATAGTACTCCCAGTTCTCCATGCTCGTTGGAGGGTGCTGGGCTAGAGCCACATTGTGCCCTGTGAACCTGGCTGGGGGCTGGCTAGCTGGGCCGGTCACGGTGTCCGGCTCATGGGTCTGAAATGCTCCCCGACTCCTCACCCCCGGCCCTGACCTCCTGCAGAGCCCGAGGTGGCTGCAGGATCCCAGCATGTGTCATCTGTCTGCTGGGGGCACACAACAGCAAAGGCTGTGGTCACTGCAGAGTGAGTGCATCGGAGGTCCTCCTTAACTAACTGGCCTGTCTGCTAAATGGCCTCCCTCCCCTCCCCCACATTCACTGCTGTGCAGCTGAGCTAGTTGGGGATTGTTGGGTCTGGGCAGGACAGACGCTAACTGTTCTGAGCCCGGCAGAGTTTCTGTGTTTCTAAATTGTAGCCTTGCGGAACACAAGTGTATGCCTTTCTTGTGCTTCTTGACAAATTGGGCCACATATAAGGACTAGATTCTGGTCGGATTCTCCCACGCGGGTGCCCGGCCACCTCCCCGGTGCTGACTGGAAGCCTGCCGCCGTACTGTCCTTCCAGCTCCTCGCCTCTTGGCTGACCCCACCTCTTGCCTGCCGCCTTTCTCCTCACCCGGGTTAGAGGGCAGCGTCCCACCCTCCCTTGCAAATGCCCCTTATAGTCACCAGGCAGATCCCTGCCCCAGGCTGAATCCAGTTGCTTCCCATTCCACATCTACACTGAGCAGGGATACAGCTGGAGAAAAGCGTGCCCTCACCCCCCGCTCAGCAGATCAGGGGTACAGGTATGCTCGGCATGTGGCCACAGGGCCCTTGCATTAGTGCCCGGGTATGGCACCTCCTGGAAGTGCCTTGGGGCTCTGCTGACTGGTTGGCCCCTGGGATTGTCATGAGGCCTCAGAGCACCGGGCTCGGCCTAGCTGGTCATCACCCAGGGTCAGAGTCCTTAGGAGCAAATGTCTCAGGGTGATGAAATGCCAGCTCTCACTCCCCACGGCCTACTTCTCTGCTCTCTCCTGTGGGTTCTGGAAGCAGCAGCCATGTCTGACCGCCTGGGCCAGTGGTAAGAACCCATGCCCCTTTTTCAGAGCGTCCTCTCTGCCCTGGCTCAGGTCTCTCAGGTTGACCTGATACGTCCTCACGTGGCTCCAGAACAGGTTTGGATCTAAGCGTCAGCAAAGTCCTTTTGAACTCTCTCCGTCACAGCCTGGGTTACCTGGGTATCCCCACTGCAGGAGCCAGAGCTCCTGACCCTGGGTCACTTTGGTGGTAAATGACTAGGGAACAGAGCGTGGCCTTGGGCAGACTGGTCTCCCGTGGGTCCCCTCCAGTGGCCATGCTACTTCTTGACATCTTGTGTTGGAGTGCAGCCAGGTCCGACTGCCCAGGGGCCTGGGTGCCCCCTCGCTCAGTGTCAGCGGTGGCCTTTACCACCCTGCTGCACATTTCGTGTTGCTCATTCTTGGGCAAGCAGCCATGCCAGCTCCAGAGCTAGTGATGAGCTCCACGAGGTTTCCTCCCAGGATTGGTCCCCTTTGCAGAGCCCACCATTGCTCACAGGCTGAAGTGGGACAGGGCAAGGGCTCATCTTCCCAGTCCAGGAGGCTTCCTGCTGCCCTCAGAGCCCAAGGAAGAGGTGTTATGGATGAGCCGTTGGGACCCTGCTCACTCCTCCCAGCTTCTCATCCAGGAGGTGCTCACTGACCTTTGGCTAGGTCCCAGGGTGCACACTCACCCCACTAAAACATGTACTTGTTCCCCAGCTTGAATCCCCCTGCCTTAGGGAGTCTCACATTAAAACTACTCAAGTCCCTCACCAGTTTAGAGGTAGAATCCTTTTTGAGACTCACTGAAAGGACTCCCAGCTGACCTGACCAGCAGCGCAAACTCCTGTCCTCCACTGTCCCCTCTTCGCCCTCTGGGGATGGTCCAGCCGTCACAGTGACGAGGAGCTGGGCCTTTTCTGTGCCGTTTGAGGGCATAACCACTTCATGTCACTCACTTGTGGCCGTGGGTGGCAGTTGGAGGTAAACTCAGCTTAATAACAGGAAACTTTTAATGAAAGCTTATTTTTACTATAATAGTATATTACTAAGTAGAAAGTGTTGCAAAGTGTGAAAAAAATAAAACCACCCATTTAAAAAAATTTTTATTGGAGAATATTGGGGAACAGTGTATTTCTCCAGGGCCCATCAGCTCCAAGTTGTCCTTCAATCTAGTTGTGGAGGACGCAGCTCAGCTCTAAGTCCAGTCGCCATTTTCAATCTTTAGCTGCAGGGGGGTGCAGCCCACCATCCAATGCGGGAATTGAACCGGCAACCTTGTTATTGAGAGCTCACGCTCTAACCAACTGAGCCATCCAGCTGCCCCTCTGGAAGCTCAGCAGCAGCTTGTTGTCTTCAATCTAGTTGTGGAGGGCGCAGCTCACTGGTCCATGTGGGAATTGAACCGGCAACCCTTTTGTTTAGAGATTGTTCTCTAACAAACTGAACCATACGGCCACCCAAAAACCACCCATTTTTGCATTCCTTTACATGATACATGTTTTTTTCATAGTTGAAGCCATGCCCTTGCAGTTCTGTGCCTGGCTTTATTTCCCTCAGCACTGTGCTTTGTTTCCCCATGTCACTATGTCACCATATATGCAGAATGCCATACAGAACACAGGACAGGGGCTTAGGAGGGGTCGGAGGCTCACCCACCCTTCCCTCTGGGACAGGACTCAGTGATGCAGGCTTCCCCGCGAGGCTGACCCTGGTCTCAGCCCTGATCATGGACATGGGTGGGGTGGGTGAGAGGGTTCCTACATCTGTTTTAGTAACTTGAACCTTCCAGAGGCTAGAATCCTAAGGCTGGGCTACAGCATGATGGGCAACCACCGTGGACAGACAGCACAAAGGGTATATGAGGAAGCATGCAGGTGCTTTGCAACACCTGGACCTATGGGCCAGGCATGTTCCCTCTATTCCCTGTATAACTTAGTGCTTGCTCCATAAATAATTGTTCTCTCCCGGGTGAATCATGATGGCAGGCATAGCAGCACTCCCATTTTATAAACTGGGAAACCCTACAGACCTGATCTCATATCCACGCTCTGCTCTGCTCTGCTCTGCTCTGCTCTGCTCTGAAAGGAGAAGTCAGGTGTGGCTTGGAGGAGGGACAGAACAGCAGGAACTTGAGGGTCCTTGTCCTTTTGTGATGGGAAGTGGCTTGCAGCTCACTGTCAGTCTGAGCCAACTTGGGACAATTTCCCAAATACATAGCTCAGGAAAAGCCAGGCTGGGGGACAGCTTAGCAGGGAAGCCTGGGCTTTGCTCACCCAGTTGCTGGAGCCTCAGGGTGAGTGCAGAGAGCTCCTGGTCTCCTTTCCTGGTTCTGCTCTGGGGTTGCAGGGGACACCTCTGGCTGCTGACCAACCTGAGGCTGGTGGAGAAGAACCTAGAGAGGGAGCGATGCTGAGCAAAGCTTAGGTGCTTATAGGTCCAGGTACTCAGCAGCCAGGTTCCCGGAAGCCACGGTCTCCTGGGGCAGGAGCCTGCAAGGGGCTGCTGTCAGGGCCTCTTTTCACCTGTCTTCTGGCCTTGCCTTGTCGCCTTCAGGAGCCTGGTTCTGGACTGACGACATAGAGGACCACGAAGAAGAAGACGATGAGGACTTCCTGGCAGAGGTGGCCGAGGAGGAGAACGAACCCCCGGGGCTGTGGTCAGCAGCTTACGGCGTGGGGGATGTGCCTGGCACGTGGGGCCCCGATGACTCGGATTCGGCGCAGACTCCGGAGGGCTGGGGGCCTGACCCAGGCGGCCTCGAGGCCCTGTCTGAGGGGTCGGAGATGAAGCCTTTCCTGCCGGTCCGGGAGCCAGGCGCGAACCTGCTGGCGCCCTGGGCATTTCCAGCGGAGGTGGCTGCCCCAGCCGGGAGGCCCGAAACCACATGCGATGTGTGCGGCAAAGTGTTTCCGCACCGGTCTCGGCTGGCCAAGCACCAGCGCTACCACGCGGCCGTCAAGCCCTTCGGCTGCGATGAGTGTGGCAAGGGCTTCGTGTACCGCTCGCACCTAGCCATCCACCAGCGCACGCACACCGGTGAGAAGCCCTTCCCTTGCCCAGACTGTGGCAAGCGCTTCGTCTACAAGTCGCACCTGGTCACGCACCGGCGCATCCACACTGGCGAGAGGCCCTACCGCTGCGCCTTCTGCGGCGCGGGCTTTGGGCGCCGCTCCTACCTGGTCACGCATCAGCGCACGCACACGGGCGAGCGGCCCTACCCGTGCCCACACTGCGGCCGCAGTTTCAGCCAGAGTTCGGCACTCGCGCGGCACCAGGCTGTGCACACAGCCGACCGGCCGCACTGCTGCCCCGACTGCGGCCAGGCCTTCCGCCTCCGTGCTGACTTCCAGCGCCACCGGCGCGGTGGCGGCTGCGCGGAGCCTGGCAGTGACGGCCCTCCGCGGGAGCCCTGCGACACAGTGCCCGCAGCGGGGCCCGAGGAGGCCGAGGCCGAACCCGGGCCCGAGGGCGCTGAGACCCGTGGAGCAGACAGAGAAGGCGAGGCCGAGGCGAGAGAGGAGGTTTCCGCGGCAGCAGAGGCGCCCGCCCCCAGGGGCAAGGAGGACCCCGAGCCGGACAGGCCTTTCCTCGAGCTGGGTAACGGCCTGGGGGAGGGCGAAGGTCCTTCCTCGCACTCGTTGGGCTTCCACTTTCCCGTGCATCCCAAGTCTTGGCTCCACCCGGACGGTTTCCCGATCCTGGGCCTTCCAGACTTCGGGGAGCGGCTGCCGGCCGACAGGCGCCCCCTGTCGGGACCTCTGGGGGGCCGGCTCTCCCTGGTGGAGGGCGCAGGGCTAGCCTGCGACCCTTTTGGCGGCACGGGCGGGCCCGGGGGCGTTGGTGGCGGGCTGCACGCCTTCGGGCCTGCCGTCGGTGGGCTGCTGGCTGAGCCGGCCCCTGCCGCGCTGGCCGAAGAGGAGAGCCCATGGATCTGCTCGGACTGTGGCAAGACTTTCGGACGCCGCGCCGCGCTGGCCAAGCACCAGCGCTACCACGCGGGTGAGCGGCCGCACCGCTGCTCCGACTGCGGCAAGAGCTTCGTGTACGGTTCCCACCTGGCGCGCCACCGGCGCACGCACACGGGCGAGCGGCCCTTCCCCTGCCCCGAGTGCGGCGCGCGCTTTGCCCGCGGCTCGCATCTGGCGGCGCACGTACGTGGCCACACCGGCGAGAAGCCCTTTGTGTGCGGCGTGTGTGGCGCGGGCTTCAGCAGGCGCGCGCACCTGACGGCGCACGGGCGCGCGCACACGGGCGAGCGGCCCTACGCGTGCGGTGAGTGCGGCCGGCGCTTCGGGCAGAGCGCGGCGCTGACGCGGCACCAGTGGGCACACGCCGAGGAGAAGCCGCACCGCTGCCCCGACTGCGGCAAGGGCTTCGGCCACAGCTCGGACTTCAAGCGGCACCGGCGCACGCACACGGGCGAGAAGCCCTTCCGCTGCTCCGACTGCGGCCGCGGCTTCGCGCAGCGCTCCAACCTGGCCAAACACCGGCGCGGCCACACAGGCGAACGGCCCTTCCCCTGCCCCGAGTGCGGCAAGCGCTTCTCGCAGCGCTCGGTGCTGGTCACACATCAGCGCACGCACACGGGCGAGCGGCCCTACGCCTGCGCCAACTGTGGCCGCCGCTTCTCGCAGAGCTCGCACCTGCTCACCCACATGAAGACGCACCGCAGCGCGGCGGGCGCGCCCGGCCCCTCGCCCGGGCCCTCCGCACCCAAGGCGGAGGCTCCCGCCAAGGTGCCAGCTGGCGCGAGCGCGGGCGCCGGGCCGGGGGATCGAGGCAGCACTCTGCTGGAGTTCGCGGGCGGAACGAGCTTTGGCTCTGAGCACACGGCCGCGTTCGAGGGGCCGTCAGGCGCCTACGAGGAGAGCGTCCTGTGAGCGCCCGAGGCCGACGGAGGCGCAGCCCGCCGGGCCACCGACTCCTCCCCGGGGTGACCAGGGCTCCGGCTGCTGCGCGCCGGCCCCTGCTCCTCTGGCGGGGCTGAGGGCCCCAGTCTTGGTGCGGTGCCTTCCCTCAGCCCCCGGCCTCGGGCTTCCCTGCTGCCCGGCCACCCAGCTCCCACAGCCATGTAGAGGTCACGCGGGGAGAAGAGAGCCGAGCAAACGAGGCGAGGGCCGGACTGGTCACCCCGACAAACACTGCCACATCCCTGGGTCGGTGCTTTGAAGCCAAGCGGTAGGGATGGCAAGCGATGTTATTTATTTTACTTGGATTCTGACTTGGGTGGCCCGCGGGACAGGTGGCCGATGAATTTGTAACAGGGATTCACGGCGAGGTGGAAGCCCTTGCGCCACGGGAGGGTGGGTGGCGGAGGGCGGAGCCTCGGCCACTTCCGGTGGGTTTGCTGCCGGCGTTGCCATCCCTCAGTGGAAGACTGAGGGACCTTCTGGTCGTTTGAGTACACCCGGGGTGTTTTAAGGACTGTGCGCGTGGGGAAGCAGGGGAAGCCTTGTGAGTTTCCAAAGGACAGTGTGCCTCCCTACCCGAGGGCATGGAGGTGCAACTGGGAAAGCTTTGATTCCGACTCGACTGGGGGTATTTATTTCCATTTCCTGAAAGACGTGAGAATCGGGGAGGAGGAGCAAACGCCAGAAACCAAATCTGTGGCCCCGGACTGGGGGGTCGCAGGTGTTCACCTGTCCTGAGGGAATTTGAAGCCTTACTCTCTGGAGTCACCCACGCTCCTCACCCACTTGAGCACCGACGTGGGCCAGGTGCTCGCCACGCTGAGCGGTTTTAGTCTCAGCCTCCCCTTTGACTCCTTTGGTACTCACCTTCCGCGTTGGAGGTGGCACACTCAGAGATCCTCGGGGGCCCCGAGCCCCAGCCTTCACCCCCCTGGGCTGCCTGCCACCTCTCCTGGAGCAGGTGGATACGTGGGGCCCTGCTCTTCTAAGGCCCACGCTCATTTAGATTTAATAACCAAGTGTAAAGTGACTAAGGTTGGTGGCAGGATCATTTCTCACATCCTATAATCAGGGCTCTATGACACCTGCAGGTCCTTTTAACTCTGCTTCTGTCACTTTTCTACACTGGAAGCAGGCAGTGTTTCTGTTTAATTTCCCATGTCACAGACTGGGCAGTCTGCACAGTCGCGGTCCACTGCTGGGGGTGAGGGCCTGAACCCATGGCTCATGACAAACCAAACACCCAACTATGCAAGGCCTGCACCTGGCCGGCACCACACCCTCTAGGCTGGGCCATTGGGAACCACGGGGCGGGCAGCCGAGGCATCACATATGTGAGACCCACTCCTCCCTTAATGCCTCTTTGGCCAGTGTGAGTGGGGCCAGAAAACCGATTCTGAAGCAACTACATTCCCTTTTAGACCTAGTTCCTTCTGTTTTAGTATAGACATGGCCTTGGGGCCTGAGAGCCAGCAGCCAGGCTGCTAGGGGCTGGGGGTAGGAGGCACAGTAGTCGGTGGGTGGGAGGAGGGCCTGGATGGTGGTGGTAAGAATTAGCCTGGCTGGGTCAGGGGTTGGGGTGGGGTGGTGAGGAGTGCTGGGGTCCCGGTCTCCATCTCCTCTCCCCATGGGACAGGATCCTCAGAAAGGGCCAAAGGCAAGGTGGGCTGGCCCCTCATGGCCGGGGTCTGGCTCTTTGCTGTCACTCCTGGCACGCCCCTCGAGTGCATGCCTTTGGTGCCCCTCCTGGGCCCAGCTGCTTCTGCCCTGCCCCATCTGTTGGCAGGAGGACCTAGCTTTAATAAAGACGAGAAACGAGCTTTCTGACTGCATTCCGTGTTGTTGCTGCTCCTCTGTGCCCTCAGGGAGGCGCTGCAAGGCCTCAGGCCCATCTTGTTTCTGCAAACATTTTTTAGGAGTTTCTCTTTTAGGAAACCAGACTTGATCTGTGAGGAGTCAGCCCATGAGCTTGGCCCCTGCTGCCTCAGTGAGCAAGGCTTTCCCCAGCAGGCCACGCCCACTGCCACATACTCTGTAATCCACTCACCTTTAAGGGGACATTCTTGTGTTTGGGATTGTTTTGGCCAGCCTTCCCCTGGTCCCCTTCCTGGTGGTCCAGAAACGTGCCTGAGTCACAAACCCCTCCTCAGAAGCCCCAATACCGTGTGGGTTTGTCCAGGCTCACCTGCTCTGTAACAGAGCAAAGCGTACCTCCCCAGGGCCCCACTTACCTTTGAGCTGATTTATTGACTTCTCACTACATGGTGTCCCCACGACCAGATCTGACCCTCCCATCCTTTCCCCATGGGTTTGAAAAATATGAACTGTGAAGTAAACACTTCTCAAATGTGATTTGGAAGCATCAGAACAGAACCCAGTATTTCAGATTGTTTAAAAAGACAGGCTTTGTGTGGCAGATGGATGTTAAGACCTAGTTAAAAAGCATGGCCTTGAGGATCTTAAAAATCTATTCAGAAAAACGAAATTAGTCCCTGATAGAGCTTACAATTGTCCAGCCAAATAGTTTTGAATTTGGTGGGGGGTAACCCCAATCCTGATGGTCACTGAAAAAAAGACAGCCTTCCTGGTTTTGAGAGGACTTCTGAATTTCTGGAGTCCTCATTCATTCCACAAATGCCAGTTTAGCACCTCCTATCAGTACCAAGGAGGAATGGAAGCCCCCAGTGACCTGTGAGATGTGACCCTTGAAAGGTACTTCGAGGATCATGAGGCCCTGAGCACCCCTCTTGCCTCCACCTACGTTTGTTGTTTTCCTGTTTCTCTATTGCTCACATTTCCCCAACCTCTTTGCTCCTGACCCTTTCACTTAATCTCTTCAAACATTTCCTTCTAACCCTTTTCCTTTCTCTAATTGGCTACATATGGAATAAAGTATTTTGAAATTTTTAGTTATATTTATTAAATAAAGCTTTATGATCCTTGTTCATTATTTAATTTTTTTCCTGATTATAAAATACATTCTAGTTGTAAGAATTCCAACAGTACAAAAGTGTGTCAAATACACTTTTCATCTAAAGAGTCATACCACAAGCAGCCATCAGACACCAGGGTTGCTGCAGGGGGTGTGGGAGCACATTTCTTCTATGTACATAGAAATGTTTTCAAACTAGGGACATTCTTCACATATCCTTCTGCAACTTGCTTTTTTCATTCAACAATATGTTAGGACAGTGTTTCATACCTGACACAGCTACTTCACTCATTTTAACTGTCCCATCACAGCATTTCATTGTATGCATGTACCATAATTTATGTAACTACTCCTCTGCAAATGGGTGTTTGGCTGTTTCCAACTTGTCACTATTACAAACAATTCTGCAATGTAGATTCTTGTACATCTGTATTTGTGCAGTTATGCAGACTTTTCATACATCTGTTTATGCTATATAAAGTCCTGGAAGTAATGTTGTTGGGTCAAAGGAAATGCATATTGGAATTTTTGGATATAACTACATTGCCACCAAGAAAGGCTAACTCCAGTCCAACAGCATATTCACCAGTGCGGTGACAAAGTGTTGGTGGTCCATGTCTTCACCAACACGGGGCATCAACAATCAGTTTAATCTTTGCTTTGTTCTTCTTACAGAGAGGTGAATGGTTTGCATTTCTCCGTTCCTTTTTAACATGTAGATAGCTTACAGTATTTAAGAAACTCGTGGCGTTTGCCCAGGTATTTCCGTGGCTGTGGTTATATAATATCCCCACCCCACCCAAGTTAATAGCTTCCTTACTTTCTGGTATGACAAGATGTCCCAGGCTCACCTTGAAACTTTCCTACCGCAAACCTCTAGTCACTCAGTTCTCCAAGGAGCCCTGATTCCTTTAGTGGGAAATGATTTGCACAGACCACAAGTATGCTGGGGTGCCCAATGCAATTGAGTTGATTCTTTTTCCCTAAGGAAAAAATCATTTCCCAGCTAGAATTCTATATCCAGCCAAGCTATTCTTCTAGTTATGAGGACCAATCATGCTATGTTTAGACATGCAAGAATTCAGAAAATTTACCATCTGTTAAACAATTCTTAGCAGGCATATCAGAAAATAAAAGACAACCAAGAGGAAGATTCAGGATGTTGGAAATAACGGAGCCAGTCCAGGAGAAAACTGTCCAGGACGACAGCCGTGCATCAGTGTGATCTGAGCAAGAGGGTGAGCAGCTTCAGGAAGTAGGTCTTGGTGGAACAGGGGAACCTGCAGAGTAGAAAATAGGGCTGAGAGGTTGGGCATGGAAGAGCAGAGCTGTGGCAAAAGGCAGGTCAGAAGGTAAAAACTGACCTCAGCTTGAACAGCGAATGGGGCATCTTAGGACCAATAAGTGAACTATCTTCACGCACAACTTGTCAGGGAGAAACCAGGGTCTTGCTCCCACCTTGAGACAGTGAATGTTGATATCCACGTCTGATGGCTGAAGTGACCACTGTGAAGCTCTGTGCAGTTTTTGTTCTGTAATTTTTTAAAACTTTGAAGTTACGTCTTCATTTTTATCTTTGACCATACTGAATATACTTAATTAAGTTCCTGCCATATAGTTTCATAAACATAATTTCTATCTGGAGTGAAGTCATGCTTTGATTGGTAAATCTGTTTGTTGTTTTTCTTGGCATTAGACTTCTTCATATTTTGGAAACCTACTTTGTAGGAAGGCTCATTTTGAGTAGAAGAGTTGTTTATTTTTTTGGCTAGTGTTAAGGTTTCATTCTCTCTCTCCCCCTGTCCAGCAGTCCAGCAGTTGCTTTTTTGGTGAGTGTTTAGGTTTCATTCTCTTTCCCCCTGTTCAACAGTCCAGCTATTGTTGGTTGGACTGTAGTAACCAAGATATGTGATAACAGTGCACTGAGATGCTGCTCCGGGATGAAACCAGGTGTGTTGCAGGCCCAGGGAAGGAGGCAGCACGTGTCTGGGCTGGACTCCTGGTTGGGAAGCTGGCTCTTGGTCCCCTTCAGCCACCTCCCTAGGTCCTCCACTCTCTGTAATCCCCAGCTACAGGTGGGCAGCCCTGTTCCCAGCTCTTTCACCCAGTGAGCCTATTTGGTCCTTTCTCACCACGATCCTTTAAAGTGTCCTTTCTCCCCCAAACTGAGCTTGTCTCCTGTCCTACATGTTGCCATCTCCACCCGGAAAGAAATCCTAAAGGCAGAGCATGAGAATCAACATCTTGCCATAGTGATTCAGAAGGAATGACTGGTCCAAGGAATGATTCTTAACTGACCTGCACCAAGGGCTGCACTAAGTGGATGACACCTGGCTCAGACCCTCTCAGAATGGGCTCATCATCCCGAAAGGAAGTCCCTGAAAGAATGCTACAGCCTGTGTGCACTGGATGTTGTAAAGGGCCAGGTTTGGGATGGGGGAAATGGGAAGAGATGCTAAGATGAGGTAAGGATAAAGCCCAGAGTGCTGAGAACGAGAATCAAAGAAAGGGGAGGACTTGAACGCAAGGGTCTGGATTGGATGATGGAAAGTTAGAAAAGACTGGAAAGTCAGGGATGTCTGCCAAGCCCCGAGCCCTGTGTTCTCTTCCTAATCCTCCCTGGTAGTGAATGGCAAAGAGCCACAGCTCACCTGGCCAGGAGAGGGATTCCAGGCCAGAAACTTCCCGGATATATCAGTTACTCCAGGGATGAAATTTACATAATATAAAAATAACTACTTTGAAATGTGCCGTTCAGTGGCATTTGGCACATTTACAGTATTATGCAACCACCACCTCTATCTAGTTCCACAACTTTTTCATCACCGGGAAAGGAAGTTCTAAAATTTACTTATCTTTAAGAATTTGCTTTTGAATTTCAAAATCTTGAATCCAGGCAAAACTTACGTACTCTCATGTGTGAGTTAGGGATTTCACCCTCATTGTACTTGAGGGTGGTCCAGAGTTGAGCTAACATAATACAACAGAATCTACTTTATTCTCCCACCAATCCCAAAGATCCCACTGTCATTTGGTAAAATGTTAACTACCCTTCATCCCAGGCCTGTTTCCTGGTGTCTCCTGATCCTTTTTTTGTTTTCTTTATAGTAAAATTGTCAGAAAGTTGTGCGTCTGAAGGTTCAATGGAGTCACGTCTGGGAGAACATGTGAGATACTCTTTTTATTCTTTTCGTTGTGTGCATGTTGACATACTTTCTATTTTCATGTATTGCATCTTAAATTTTGCTCCTCGTTTATTTCTTTTTCATTCACATTTTAAAAAATTGCTTGGCTGTGCTAATTTGGTTAAATTTTTCATCTGTATTCCTGCATCTCTCCGTTGCTTGGCTGCTGTGAGGCGGCCCCTCATCCCCAGGGGCCGAAGTCGTCGTGGAGCTGGGCTGGGGTGCCGAGCGGGAGGAGCGGGGTGCAGCAGGGTGCGGAGAGGGGAGGGTGACGTCGGGTTGGCAGGTCGCTGCAGGCCCCACCCCTTGTGTGGGCGGAGCCTCCCCGCGGGGTTTGCGGAGCCTCCCGCAGGGTTTGCGGCGCGCGCGGCCGGGGGCCGCGTCGGGCTGTGTGCGCAGGCGCGCGT
Source organism: Rhinolophus hipposideros (assembly GCF_964194185.1). Taxonomy (NCBI): domain Eukaryota; kingdom Metazoa; phylum Chordata; class Mammalia; order Chiroptera; family Rhinolophidae; genus Rhinolophus; species Rhinolophus hipposideros. Next base: position 42,140,219 of record NC_138069.1, read on the forward strand.
CGCTCCTCCGCGGGCTTGTGGTGGTCTGGGGCTTCTGTCGGCGTGGTCGCGTGTGGGCCGGGCGTGGGTTCTGGGGGTCGGGCCGTGGTCCGCGCGGGCCGGCCGAGGCTGAGGAGAGGGGCGCAGCCCCGGGGCCGCTCAGGCCGCCCTTGCCGGTGGGGGCCGTGTCCACAGTGACTGCGGCGCCCGAGCGACAGCGCCGGAAGTGCCGCGTTTCGGGGAGAGGCCGCGCTTGCTGCGGGGTCTCCAGCCTCATAACCGCTGAGGCGGCCAGAACGTGGCCCAGAGGACGGAGCGACCGCCTGCCCCGGGCCCCGCGGAGTAGGCAGGTAAGGCGGGACCAGGTGCGCCTTGCCTGCGGTGCGCGGCGTCCACAGCCGCGGCTGCCCCTGCGCGGTCCTGCGGGTGGCGCCCGTTCCTCGGGCCCCAAATACGTACCTGAGATGCGTGTGCCCGACGCCTGCCGGCGGCTGTTTGAGTTCTGAGGTTCCTTCGAGTTTCCGTAGGTCCTGTGGACAACTCTGCACCGTCGGGCCGCGTGGACCCTCCCTGCCCGTCTCCCCAGTGCCGTCCAGCAATGCTGCCTGCCGTCATTAAAAAGCCTCGCGTGTGCGCCGTCCAAGGGGCCGAGAGCACTTCCCGGTGCCAGCCTGTCGTTGTCCTCAGACTCCTGCTTCGCACTTGTAGAAGTGCGGCCTGAGGTTTCTGGCAGCGGAGTGTTCCTAGAGAGGCAGGTCCGGGGCCCCCATGAAGGTTCCAGCTGACCTGAATTTGTTCTCTAGGCTCTGCTGGAACAAAGCAACGAAACTGAGGCCAGAAGGAGGGGGTCAGGAACAGGAATCTCACCAGGAAGCTCCTTTCCTCCAGCCTCTGACCTGAGACCCATCAGAGCTTCAGAAGAGTAAGAAGAACGCAGGAAAGGAGGAACCAAAGCTTGAGTGATTTCACCACTTCAGAAGCTGTGAGTTTGTCGAAGAGAGAAGGGAGGTGGGGCTGAGAGTGCTGGTGAGCAATGGACTGCATGAGAAATGTCACCTCATTGACCCAGCTGGGGATTCTACAGCTGGGAAGCTTTGCACCTTCAACCCCGACCCCCAAACAGCACTGTTTTCAGAAGCTGGGCAGCTTTCTAACCACGTCCAGTCACCTTGTCTGGCATCTGAAGATGTGCTGTTCTGTCTCTCCTGATCTTGCAGGGTCAAGAGAAGTCGCTGGAGGAGGGCTTGCCAGGGTTATCTATTTTTGTCTCATTTGACAGAAGGAAAAGAAGACTGAAAGGGGAAATGACTTGTCTAGGATCAATTAGAGGTAAATGAGAGAAGTCAGAGCCCCCGACTCCTGGCTTGGTGCTGACCACACAATCACGTGGATACAAGTTCCATTATAAAAGATTCTTTTGAGAACTAGCAATCAAATGGGAAGAAACAGTTTTTTCAAAGACCTGTGTTTAAGGCACCTATCCCTTTTTCCAAAGCTATATGAGGGTTCTTGGACTCAAGGGGTTAGCACCATGTAGCAAAACACGTACAAAATAGCCTTTTGGGGTTTTTCCCCTGCAGTGTCAGCTTTAGTGAAGGCATCCATCATACGTCATCTTTTGCGATTCCATTATTTGCTGGAGAACTTGGTTTTAAATGTTGCTGAGTTAGTGGTAGTGGGACATGAGTAGTGAAAGCAGTAGGGAACACTGCAGGTTTAAGGAGTCACCGAGGGATGGAGGTTACCTTCCTCTCCTCCAGGATCAAAAGTAGAAGTTTTCAGGAGGAGAATTGAGGAGCTGCAGGGCTAGCTAGCTCTCATTGTTCTGTTCCTCTTTCCTCTTCCAGGTATACCTTCCCAGGTTTTAGCGCTCTTCCAAGAACAACAGAAAATGAACATCTCAGGTGAGTTTCTTCTCTTTCGTCCCTGTTTTATTTTCCAGTGGATTTCATGGCTTTTGTAAGTGTGCTCATATATTAAGATGGAAATGTGTAAATAGATTAAAAAGAAAAAAAGTTACTTCCAAGTAAATGAAGAGTGAGTAAGAGACACCTCACTGGCTGTCATTTGTGTAGTCATGTGATCATACAGTCATCAAAAGTGAACAGTACATTTGTCTTTGATCTTCCTCATTTACACACGATTTTCACTGACCATAAAGAGAAAGCAACCCGTTATTCCTGGGATAGAAAGACTTCCTGGCATGGGAGTTTGGAAAACGGGTCTTTGAAGGTCTTCAGTAGTGAAGAGCGTAGTAATAACCCTTCTGTTGCCAGTAATTGTTTCTCACTGGCAGTGGAGGGCGGAGCTCAGAGAGGTTTTTGTTAGGGACCACAGCATTGCGGACTCCTTAGAACTTTCTGAATGTGTGCTTTGATTGACGGACAAAACCTAAGACTGTCTGGAGGAATGGAATGAAAGGAATGGACTGCATGTCCTTAAAATAATTTCTTAAACTGTACAGGTTGGCCAACATAGTTCAAACTCATAGTCTTTGGCAAATGTTTATGCACCATCTGCTCATGTTTTTTTAAGTTGTGGGAATATACGTATAGAACAAAATTTGACATTTTTACCATTTTAAGTACAGTTCAGTGGTATTAAATAAATACATTCATAGTGTTGTATTACCACCACCACCATCCATCTCCATAGCTCTTTTCATTTTGTAAAACTGAAACTGTACTCATTCCTCCCTGCCTCAAGTCCCTGGCAACCACCATTCTATTCTCTGTCTCTATGATTTTGACCAATCTAAGTACCTCTATATGTGATATCATACAGTATTTGTCCTTTTGTGATTGGCTTATTTCACTCAGCCTAATGTCCTCTAGGTTCATCCATATTGTAGCATGTGTGAAAATTTGTCTTTACTTTTTCTGGCTGAATAATATTCCATTGTGATATATACCACATTTTGCTTATCCATTCATTTGTAGGTGGATACTTGGGTTGCCTGCACGTTTGAGCTATTGTGAATAATGCTGCTGTAAACATGGACGTACAAGTATTTCTTCAAGACAGTGCTTTCAGTTCTTTTAGGTATATGCCCCGAAGTAGAATCGCTGGGTCATGTGGTCATTCTCTTTTTAATTTTTTGAGGAACTACCGTACTATTCCCACCAACAGTGTCCAAGGGTTCCAGTTTCTCCACATCTTTTCCAACACTTGTTGTTTTGTGTTATTGTGGGTTTTTTTTTTTAATAGTAGCCATCCCACTGGGTCTGAGGTGATACCTCATTGTACTTTTAATTTTCATTTACCTAATGACCAGTGATGTTGAGCATCTTTTCATGTGCTTATTGGTCATTAGTGTATCTTCTTTGGAGAAATGGCTATTTAAGCCCTTTGAGCATTTTAAGTCTTCCATAAACACGAGTGTATTCCCAGTTAGTTACGTCTTTAGTTTCTTTCAGCAGTCTTTTCTTGTTTCCATTGTACAAGTCTTGCACCTTTCTTGTTAATTCCTAAGTATTTTATTTTTTTGATGCTATTGTAAATGAATTGTTTTTGTAGTTTCCTTTTCAACTTGTTGTTAGTGTATAGAAATGCAGATGTTTTTGTGTTGACTTTGTATGCTGCGACTTTATTGAATTCATTTATTAGCACTAACAGTATTTTGGTGTGTGTGTGTGTTTGTGTGTGTGTGTGTATACTCTTGAGGGTTTTCTACATGTAAGATCACATCATTTATGAACAGATATAATTTTACTTCTTCCTTTCCAATTTGAAAATCTTTAACTTCTTTTTGTTGCATAATTGCTCTGGTTAGATCTTCCAATACTATATTGAGTGGAAGAGATGAAAGCAGGTATCCTGCCTTATTCCTGATCTTAGGGGAAGAACTTTCAGTCTTTCACCATCGAGTATGATGTTAGCTGTGGGTTTTTCATATAGACCTCTTATTATGTTGCGATAGTTTCTACTATTCATACTTTGTTGAGAGTTTTTATCATGAATGGGTGTTGAATTTTGTCACATGCTTTTTCTTTATCAATTGAGATGATCTTTTGTTTTTTTTCCTTCATTCTGTTAATTTGTAGTGTATTACATTGATTGATTTTCGTATTTTCAACCATCCTCACATTCCAGGAATAAATCCCATTTGGTCATAGTGTGTAACCCGTTTTCTATGCTGCTAAATTCAGTTTGCTAGTATGTTGTTGAGGTTTTTTACATCATTGTTCATAAGGGGTATTGATCTGTAGTTTTCTTGGCACGTCTTCTGGGTTTGGTATTAGAGTAATGCTGGCTTTGTAGAGTGAGTAAGGAAGTGTTCGCTTAAGATTTTGGAGAAGTTTGAGAAGGATTGGTATTAGCTCTTCTTTAAATGTTTGGTAGAATGAACCAGTGAAGCCTTCAGGTCCAGGACTTTTATTTGTTACGATAGTTTTTATTACTGATCCTTTCTCCTTATCAGTTATTCAGATTGTCTATTTTCTTCATGATTTAGTCTTGGTAGGTTTTGTTTCCAGGAATCTGTCCATTTCATCTTCGTTATCTAATTTGTTGGCATACAGTTGTTCATAATACTCTCTTATAATCCTCATTTCATCAGAATCGGTAGTAATGTTCTTGTTTTCATTTCTGATTTTAGTAATTTGAGTCTTTTTTTTAGTCCATCTACGTAGAGGTTTGTCAATTTTGTTCATCTTTTTAAAAAATGTTTTTGGTTTCATTGTCTCTGTTTTCTATTTTGTTTATTTCTGCTCTAATCTTTATTATTTCATTCTGCTAGGTTTGTTTTGTTCTTTTTCTAGTTCTTTAAGTTGTAAAGCTAGGTTGTTGATCTGAGATCTTTGTTTTTTAATGTAAATGTTAAAGCTATAACTGGTAACCTGCATGTCTTCATTGGCTCCTTGTTAACCTCAGTAGTCATGCTTACCACCTGTGGAGGGCAGACGATAGTCCAGTGTTTTCTTCTCTAGTAGGAAGAAAACAATAGGTTGTTTTTAATGAGGAAACAGAGATAAATTAAGCTTATTGTGTAAATTGGCGGGTTGTATATATTCTTTATTAAAAAATAAATAAATTAGGGGTGCTCAAAACTTTATTGCTGGGGTGGTGATGAAGTATTTTGGAGACCACTAACCTATGGGAGTGAGTCCAGAATTACTCCATAATTCTCCATAATGTATTACTCCATACATTACTCCATAATGTATTCCTGAATTCCTCTGTAACTGTCTCCTCCCAGCCCTATGCCCCATTGTCTGATTATACTGCTCTGTGTTTTTCATGCCTCTGAATTTACCTTATGAGCTGGTGCTACATTAGTGAAGATCTATTCAGAGAAGCCTATCCTGACAATTCAAAATAGAACCATGGTTTCTACCATTATTTAACGCTGATTATAATGATTCTTGCACAGCTCTCATAATACCTTATTACAGGATAAATGTTCATAAATGTGATTTGTTTCTTTACTATAATTTAAGCTACTTGGGGCAGGAAAAAAAAACATTGATTTAGCTTAATATTCCTGGCAAACTAAGACAGTTTCAGACACACAGTAAGAACTTTAAGTTTTTTTGTTTGAATTAATAAGTTAATACACTATCTGGCTTTTCCTGTCATGATACGATTTTAGCCCACAAAGTAAAACAAAAGAAGGTGTACAGTAGGCAACCTGTGTAATTTTTATGGTAAACTCTCAAAATAAACATGTTAAGAATTATTTCCCAGGTGGCTCGTTTATGCCATCCAGTATCGATCTCTTTGGCTTGAACAGAAATGTGCTGGTCAGGGATCTGTGTCATTTGAAAATGTGACTGTGGACTTGACCCAGGATGAGTGGCTACAACTGACCAGTATGCAGAGGACCCTGTACTGGGATGCGATGCTGGAGAACTACAGCCACTGGTCTCGGTGGGTGAGTAGTTTTCTGCGTGTCATGCTGTACAGCATGCATTTCTTTTCATGTTCATAGCTGCCAAAATTTACACGCCCTTGGTAGAGTTTAATATTTATGCGTACATCTCATGGGTCAGGGGTGATTTTTCCCATTGGGCACAGAAAGAATGTGTTCTCACCTCCCTAATGAAAGATTCAAATGGGTGGGTACCTTTATCACATGACTCTTGAAGCTGTACCTTCCTCATCCTTGAGGGGCCCCGATGTCCAAGCAATTTGTTGGAAGTCTCACCCCGAATCTCATTCACAGGATGTTGCATCACCAAGTCAGAGGTGATCTTCAAACTGATGCAAGAAGGAGAGCCGTGGCCATTAGAGGGAGAATTCCCCGGCTGCAGTGATCCAGGTAAGTGAGTCATTACCAGGCGAAAAAAAGAAGATAGAGGAAATCAGGTCCCAGAAGTTTGGCTGAGAGGTGGGGACCTTTGGTATGTATCTCAGTAATTCTGTTTAGGGCTCTCAGAGCTTTGGAAGTAACTGCACAGTGAGCCAGCCTCAGATAAGCTGACTCACATTCCGTTCACACTCTTAGATACAAATGCTTTCCTGTTCTGCCTGACTTTTATGGAAGTTGACCATTCTCATACCCAGTATTGAACCCCTGCCTGCCTCGTCTTAGACCTTTGTTCTTGGTTTCTCTTTCTTTAGTATTCATTTTCCTTCCATTTTCATGGGCTTTTTTTTTCTCTTTTAATTTCCACTCCCGGCATTAATGAATTTGTTAATTCTGAAGATATTCCTACTACATGCCATTTGAGTTTTTGGTGCTGTTGCTCAAACAAATCATATATAAGTTCCATTTGATCGGTCTCCTAAGCATTACTCAGTACTTTCTGCACAGCTACACCTCTTGATGTTTACCCGTCCTGATCCTAAAAGAAGAGCTTGGGACTTACCTCCATGAAGCTCACGCTTACCATGCTTATTTTTACATGTGTTTATGTTTGAACTAAAATTTTCACCTATGTTTTGAAGTGCTTCTTAATTAATCTAGCCAATTAATCCCTCTCTTCTACAGTTCCCATTTCACTTAGTGTCTAAGCCACAGGCAACTTGATCACATATTGTGACACCAGAGAGCATCTGGTTATTGCCTGAGGCTTTTGTCCCCATCTGAAGGGTCTCCATTTTCACTCTTTCTTACTGTGATGCGTAACATATACTAGGTATATTCATCTATTAATACTGTTAGGTATGTTTATTTGGAAAGCATTTTCTAATTACATAGGCCTATGTGACATTCCTGTAGATTCTTATTCATAGTGTATATAGATTTTCATGGGACCATGACAGTTTATAGCCTAAATTTTGAATAGATTTCCAGGTAATTTGACATATACTGCTTGTTGAGGGCCACTAACTATATATCTACTCAGAGGAATTCAAAGGCAACTGGAGATACATTAAAACATGCTAGGAGCATAAGTTGTAGTAGGGAGAGGTAAACAAAATTGTATAGCTTATTTTGAAATTCAGTTATCAAGTGCTATTTGGATACAGTTAGTGCTTCTCAAAGTGTGTTAATGAGAAATATAGGTATTGACTGCTTTCAGTTTCTGAGAAAATGGACTTTAAGAGTCATGATTTGAAAAAAAAATGTGTGTGTGTGTGTGTGTGTGAGAGAGAGAGAGAGAGAGAGAGAGCGCGCGCGCGCGCGCATGCGCGCGCCTAAGGAGAGATGGATTTCCTGGATGACATCTGGGTTTTTAGTAGAATCAAAGCTGAAAAGCAGGTAGGCTGAGTGTAAGAATCTGTATCAGACTTATAATTTGTGATTGGGAGTAAATATACATATATATATATATATATATATATATATATATATATACACACACACACATATCCTTTTTTCTTTTTTAAAGGAACTTTTTCTTTTCAATTTTTATTGGGGAACAGTGTGTTTCTCCAGGGCCCATCAGCTCCAAGTCATTGTCCTTCAATCCAGTTGTGAATGGCGCAGCTCAGCTCCAAGTACAGTTGCCATTTTCAATCTTTAGTTACAGGGGGGCGCAGCCCACCATCCCTTGTGGGAATTGCACCGGCACCATTGTTGTTGAGAGATCACATTGTAATCAACTGAGCCATCCGGCCACCCAGGAATAAATATTTTTAAAAATATTTCGTATGTATGTTTGTAAGAGTATCGTGAAAAACTAATATAAATCTTATTTTGTCCGTTGATATATAGATACTGGGCTATATCTACATAGACCTAGATAATCTAAGCCTCATCCTGCATCTAAGGCTTCCTGTGGTATTTCTCCTGAACATTCATGTAGGCTAATATTCTTGTCACACTAGTTCCTGTTTATGGTTTTTGTTGAGCTCACCCCATTATCTGAGTTGGTATAATGCTTTTTCCCCATTCATCAATTCCTGTGTTTAGTTTCCCCTTCTATTTTTAGTTCTGAAGGTCAAATTTTTAAAATAGCAAATATATGTATGTTTATTGCTAGTTTTACTCTTCCTTTGCTACTACAACAGGTGTTTTCTATTTTTGTTTTTCCTGATCCAAGGAGAAATATATGCTTGAGATTTCATCTTAGGAGCTTGCACCTGAAAATTGAGAATCAGTTATATAATATATTATACTTACATAGGAAATATGTTAACCTTGTAAAAGTACACTTAATTTTTTTTATTTCTAGAAGTCAGTAAGTTTGATGGTCAAAAAGACATAAACCAGGGAAACCAAGGTAAACATGTGTGGCCAGTTTCACTCATCAACAAAAAAACATTGACTAAGAAAAGAGATAATGTTTTCATTATCTCTTCTGGACATAAACCTGCTTTCTGCAAGAAAAACACCCTGTCAGTATGACTCGTGGAATGAATTTGAAAAGTGTTTCACAATTAATTACTATTAATAAAAAGAAAGTAAGAACTCTCATGAAATTAATGCACATGGGAAGTTGTTTCTTGATAATAAGCAAGAAAACTCATATTGGAAAGAAATCTGATGAATTAACCAAGAGGGGAAATCCCTAAGTCAAAATGAGGATCTGATTGAGCAACAGAAAATTCGAACTTTGGGACCAAGTTTTGAAGATAATGTGGAGAAGCCTTCCTTAATAAGCCTTCCTTAATCATTATACCTCAGAGGGCTCAAAGTGACGAGAAATCCTGTAATTATAAGGAACATGAGGAAAAGACCATGTTTCCCCCAAAATAAGACCTAGCCGAACAATCAGCTCTAATGCATCTTTTGGAGCAAAAATTAATATAAGACCCAATCTTATATTAAGACTCATATTATAGTAAAATAAGACTGGGTCTTATATTAATTTTTGCTCCAAAAGGTGCATTAGAGCTGATTGTCCGGCTAGGTCTTATTTTCAGGGAAACACAGTATCAGTGACAAGTCAACCCTTGAAGTCCATCAGGAAACTCACCCAAGGAAGAATCACTCTGAAGTTAGTAAGTGTGAGAATCAGCCCTCTTTAAACATCAGAAAGTTAAAATGAAGCAGAAAACTCACAAATCTAATGAAAATGAGAATAATTTCAACAAGAAGTCACATCTCATTCAACCTCATAAAACTCATGCAGGAGAGAAAATCTTTGAATGTAGTGATTGCAAGATATCTTTCAACCAGGAGTCCCACCTCACTCAATATGAGAAGACACACACAAGACAGAAACCACGTGAAAGTAATAAATGTGGAAAATCGTTTCAGAAATCACAACCCCCTGACCCCAAGACAACTCACCCTGGAGAGAAACCCAGTGAATGTGATAAAACTCCTCTGAAGTCAGCCGTAACTGCTCATCAGAGAATGCAGTTAGAAAAGAAGCTTGTGTGCAATGAGCGTAAGAAATCGTCATAGCTCAGCACTAAAAGTTCATCAGAGAATTCACACAGGAGAGAAATCCTATTAATGGAAGGAGAGTGGGAAATCCTTCTGTGCAAAATGAAATAGTCATCACCAGAGAACTCACACAGGAGAGAAATCAGGAATGGAAGGATTGTGGGAAATCCTGTGTAAAATCAAACATAACTAAACATCAGAAAACACATACAGGGGAGAAACCTTTCAAATGTAATAAATGTGGCAAAAATTTTTTATAGAAGTCACAATTTGCTGACCATCAGAGAACACACACGGGAGAAACCCTATAAATGTAATGAATATGGAAAATCTTTCTATAAGTCAGCCCTACATATACATCATGGGAAGCATACAGAAGAGAAACCCTTAAATGTACTGAGTATAGGAAATCCGCCATTGTGAGTTAGACCTCATGCATCAGGTATCTCATACAGGGAAGAAACCCTATGACTAATATATGTGGGAAAACTTTGTGTGTGACGTCAGGTCTCTCTAACCATCAGAAAATCCCCACAGATTTGAAACCCTGTGAATGTAATGAGTGTGGCATATCCTTCCCTCTGAATTCGATCCTCACTGTACATCAAAGAATTCACACAGGAGAGGGACCCTCTAGATGCAATGAATGTGAGAAGGCCTACAAAAAGTCAGCCCTCAGTAAACATCAGAAAACTCACATGGGGCAGAAACCACACAAATGTAATGAATGGAGGAAAGCCTTCCATACACAATCAACCCTAATTATACACCAGAGAACTCACACTGGTGAGAAGCCCTTTGAATGTAATGAATGTGAAAAGTCATTCGCTGTGAAGTCACTTCTTAATATTCATCAGAGAAATTACACAGGAAAGAAACCCCATATATGTGATGAATCTGGGAAAGCATTTCCTATGAAGTCAAACCTCACTTATCAGGAGACAATTCAGAAGAGAAACCTTATGAATGTGATGAATGTCAGAAAGCCTGTCACCATAAACCAACCCTAACTGTACACCAAAGAACATATACAGGGGAGAAGCCCTATAAATGTAGTGAATGTGGGAAATCCTTCTATATGAATTCAACCCTCAGTACCAGAGAAAACACATGGGAGAAATCTTATGAATGTAAGGAATGAGGAAAAACCTTCTTCCAGAAGTCACACCTCATCAAACACCAGAGAACACTCACTGGGGAGAAGCCCCATGAAGTAATAAATGTAGGAAATCTTTCTAAGTCTGCCTTAACCATACATAAGAGAACTCATGCAGCAGAGAAGCCCTACAAATGTAACAAATGTGAGAAATCTTTCTGTATGAACTCACATCTCACTGTGTATTGGAGAACTCACACAGGGAATAACCCCCTTTGAATGTAATGAATGTGGGAAAACTTTTTATGTGAAGTTAAACCTCATTAATCATCAGAGAACTCACACCAGGGAGAAGCCATGTGAATGTAAGAGACATGGGAAATCCTTCTTTGTGAAGTCAACCCTCACAGTGCATCGGTGAACACACATGGGAGAAATCCTATGAATGTAATGAATGTAGGAAATCCTTCTGCAAGAAGTCAACTCTCACTAAGCATCAGGTAATTCACAAAAGCAGTACCCTAAATTGTAATAAATGTGAAATTTCTGTGTTAATGCAAATTGAGTCACACGTTAGAGAACCCATGGAAGAAACCTTATGAATGTAGTAATGCGGAGACTTCTTTTTGTGTAAATTCAGTCTTTAGTTGATACTAGAAAGCACACATGGTAGAGAGTGGAGGGCTCTCCATGGATAAAATGAATATTGGAAAACATGTCATCTTACTGAATGTCAGGGATGTCTACAGAAAGAGATCCCTGAGAACACCCTGTGTATTAGTATCTACCTACAAATCAAAATATGCCTCAGAGAAATCATGGGAAAAACACAAAGACTGCAACATGAGTATAAAGCATTTACAAACTCACAACTTACAGAACACCAGGTAATTGATATAGGAGTGAAAATATATGCATGTTTTATAGGCATGAGAGCTTTCAAGACAAAAACACAAAGTTTGTTTTATAAAAAAGGAATTAATACTGAGGGAAATCTATCAACGTAGGGAATGTGGATAGATTTTTTTCTTTAGAAATAATGTAATACCAGAAGTCATGATTGTGATGTGGTACCAAGTTTTGAAAATGTGGCATAAGATATAGCTAATGCTAATGATACTCATTGCTAGAATACGAAGCCTTTAGAAAAACACAAGTTTCAGCAGCAAGGTGACAGCATTAGACCCTTAAGGGACACTTGAGGTAAGCAAGGCCTAGGTATGTTAGTATCCAATGTACATATGTTGTGTGTGGTTGGTTTCCATAGTGGGTGTCAAAACAGTTGTCAGGAGGAAATGTGTCCCCATAGTTTAATAATTATTATGACGGATTTCTCACACTAAATTCCACCAGTGTTTATTTGTATTTTGATAGTACAGTATACATTATAAGTGACTTATCTGACCAATTTGAAATACTGTACCACAACATATTGAGGAAATCAAAGTACAGAAAATTGTATATCGCATGCTACCTTTCGTGTAAGAACGGAAATGAAATAGGAATACACACACACACACAATTGCTTATTTTTACAAAGAGAAACACTAGATGGATAAACTACAAACTTATAGAAATGAATCCTATGGTGGCAGGAGTGAACAGCATGGCAGAGACTGGGATGGAAGCAAAATTTCTTTGATTATACTTTTTAATGAAATTTTCGCTTTTGAACAAATATAAATTATTTACATATTCAAGAATAAAAGCAGATTCTAAAATTGAAAACAGAAACAAATCAACTTATATCTAATGGGTAACTTAACCACACAGAGACTAATTTTTTCAAGAAACTTTTGAACATATTATTATGACTATACATCCTTAATGGGATGTGTTAAAGGACAAAAAACTTGCAAAAATTATAAACATCACTCATTAATATTCATGTTAATAATATTGGTGTTATTTTGAATCTGTTTTGTGTATATTGTAGGATAAAGCAAAAAGAAATTGCTAGAGTTACTAGGAACCAAAATTTCTAGTTTAAGAGGTGATCATAAAAGGCAAAGAATCTATGTAAAACTCCCTATACTGATAAGTATGAATTGAGAGTATCACTCATTATGTTTTACAATTTATATATTTCCTAGCTCTGTCCACTGCGAGGGCAGTGGTCAAACAGAATGACTGTAGCTGACTATAACATTTGAATTTTAAAAATCTGAGTCCACAGCAATACACAAAAAAGGATAAAGGGGCTAAGCTCATTTCCAGCATTGGAGGAGAATGTTTCAAAAACTCCTTTCTCTAATAAGAGGGAAAGAATCAGGTTTCACTCTGTCCTTTTAGTAGTAGCAGTTGTCCATTTTCAGTTGTGGTAAACCTGACCATTATTGGAAAATGTCAGCTAATAAATGTAGAAGGAATGACAATTTGAAAATTCACTAATTCATAAGCCCCAGTGCAGCTCTGCAAAGCTTGTCAATGGATGTTAAGATCATTAGATGCGGAGGAGACAGTATTTTTGTAGTGCCAGAATATCACCCATGAGTGTCACTCATTGAACCTGGAAGAAGTGTGCCTTTACACTGGAATGCTTGCGTGCCCCACTAATTTAACCATATGATCAAAGGTGGCATTATTGAGACGGCCATCATGTGCCTCTGGATGAGATGCACTGTGATGGATTTACTGTTGCACTGGACGCCCTCACGCAATATGCAAAGGCAGGGCACTCCACTGGATGGTCTTCTTGCCAGAAGATTTGTTATAAATCTCATCAAATATTTAGTCTTGTACTTTTCAGAAAATAGAGGAGATAGAGGAACATCTTCAGTGGAGAAAACAGACAAATCTGGAATGTGGGGCATTACACCAGACAGTTGACAACTGCCTTTTTCAAAAAGGCAAATGCCATTTAAAAGAAAGAAAAGGTAGGGGAACTGTTTTCAATTCAGAAAGACTGATGAAACATAGTCAAATGCAGTGCATGAACCTTGATTGGTTCCAAAAAGGCATCTACACAAATGTGTTGGTGGCAGTTAGAGGGATTTGGAATGGGTATTAGATGATTTTAGGGAATTCAAGTTAATTTTCTTAAGTGTGATAATTATGGTTATGAATGTCAATGCCTGTTTCTAGGACACACATTTTGAATACAGAGAGATGAACTGTCATGATGTCTGCAGCTGTGAAGTGGTTCAGGAAAAACAGCATATCTAAGTAGATGGAGCAAAAAGTCAAAATTTAGCACGTGTTGAACTTAGTGGTAGGCACGTGAGTGTTCACTGTATTTTTCTTAAAAGAGCTCTACAAATGTTTATTAAAAGTTTCGGGAAATTACCACACCACTTACCTATTCTCTGACTGTTTTGGGACACATATAAATAATTACTCCCATTGTTATTGATCCGCTCTCAATAAAGAAGGCAAACAATGCCTTTTTAGAATGTGATTGTCTTGGGTTTAGCGCTCACGCAGTATGCAACGGCAGGGCACACCGCTGGTGACAACACAGCTTGGTTCACCAACAGCTGCAGGCTGTAGTGCCCACTGCGTTAAAAGATGTGTTGTACATAGAAGATACCCTTCTCTTTCCCACCACTGAAGGCTGGAGAGGGGCCTACAGAGGTACACTGCATGTAGCCCAAATGATGGTAACCCAGGGACCACTGCAGACAGGCTGCAGATACTCTGCCCAATTCCTTTCCCGCAGGTTGGCAGCTGCTCTATTTCTTGCTTGTTGGAGAGACTTGTAGCCCTTGTTCCTCTCCTCACCAGGATGCTTTGGGTTGCGCATATGACAAAGCACTGGCCAATAGGACGTTTAGAGAACCATTCTGGATGATTTAGGGGAAAGGTCTTTTTACTGGGTCATGAGCAGAATGGCACTGTCCATCGGGACAACCCCGCTTGTTGCATCATGTGGGTCAGGGTTGGTATTAGCCAGTCCTGAAGCTGTGCAGGAAGGAAGGCCTGAGGTTGGCAATGTCCCTCATGCTGCGAACTCTCGCATCCTGCCATTGCAGGGGTGTGCAATTTTTTAAAATTAGGTAATTCAGAAGTGTTAGATACAGGAATTTGGGAGCAAGGACGATTTCTTTTTTGAGAAAATAATTCAGAGACTGCTTTCTCCCCTGTAAATTTCTGTATGATGTTATTATTTTTTTTTATTGGGGAACAGTGTGTTTCTCCAGGGCCCCTCAGATCCAAGTCATTGTCCTTCATTCTAGTTGTGGAGGGCGCAGCTCAGCTCCAAGTCCAGTTGCCGTTTTCAATCTTTAGTTGCAGGGGGCACAGCCCACCATCCTATATGCGGGAATTGAAACGGCAACCTTGTCGTTGAAAGCTCCCACTCTAACCAACTGAGCCATCCGGCTGCCCCTCCAGAAGCTCAGCGTCAGCTCGTTGTCCTCAATCTAGTTGTGGAGGTCGCAGCTCACTGGCCCATGTGGGAATCGAACCGGCAACCCTGTTGTTCAGAGCTTGTGCTCTCACCAATTGAGCCATCCGGCTGTCCCATGACTTTATTTCTTGTTTGAAAGAAATCGAGCACAGGAAATTTCCTTCTGGAACCTATTTACATATGAGTATTAAGTATTCCTTCTCTTTATTTGAAACAACCTTTTAAAATTTTAATGAATTATTCATTGATCTTTTCCTACTTTTCCTCAAGATTTTTGTTTTCCTGATGAATTGCTCGTTGCTTCTACACCATTTAATTATCTTTTTGTTCCTGATTTGAAGTATCTTTATCATAGGTTAATGATCACATGTAGTGGCTTTACCTTTCGTCTTCTTAGCATTCTTTCCCACATCCTTCCAGGAGCAGCTGAGTCCCCAGGGCTGGCACATCACAGCAGCTGTCCTTTTGGCCCAGTTTAGTTGTTCTTGGGATGGACAGTTAATCTAAGAGGGATCAGTGAGAGTAAAGGCCAGTTCTTATTAAGGTTCGTTGTACAGTAGATAATCATGGACCAGCGGATGCTTTATTTTGACCTTGAAGTTGCCAGCAGCTTGGTTATATTGGTTTTTCTCCTACGTGCAGTCTCATAATTTGTACACCGTTTCTTTCTGGATATCATTGTTTTACTGAACTATTTTATAATTGTGCTAATAACGTTTTTCTGTGTTACTGAAGAGCAAGTCCCTCTTCATCCTGTTTTTCAAAACTTCCTTGGCTTTCCCCACATTAGTTCTTAGAGACAGTGACCAATAGGATGGACTTACCAGGCTCCTCTCCAAAGCCTGGGGGATTCTGATTAAGAGTTTGTGTTTAAATTTAGTCTCAAAGTAACTGCCCAGAGAGCACAGTGCACTCTTAATCCAGCTGGGTGGCACTGTGCCCAGTGACCAGATACTGGGCTCATGGAGATAGCCTCTGCGAATTTCTCTTTTTCCTATCAGTGGGCTATATTGTCCTGTTTTGTAACTTTTTTTGCTGAAAATTGGACATTTTGTATATTATAATGTGGCAACTCTAAAAATGAGATTCTCCCCTTAGTTGCAGGGTTCTTTTTTGTTTGGGTTCTTGTTTGCTTCTTTGTTTGTCTGTATTCTTTGTCATGTGTGGCCATTGAATTCCTTGTTCCAGTAGCTCAGCAGTCAGGTGAGTTTTATAAGTTTCCTTAAATACTTGGAGCCAAAAACTAAAATAAAATAAAGGAAAAGGCGGAAGGAGAAGAGGAAAAACTACTCTCCCATCTTTGCAGATTGGCTGTGTGGGGTACTCCTTTAACACTTAGCCAAGCTGGTTCCATTCTGCCTTAGCCTTCATGCCCAGCCTGCATGGAGCATGCAGACCAGTCCAAGTTGAGGGCTGAGGGGCTTCTCAGGGCTTTCCTGAGCGTGGGTCCCACCCTGATTTCCTGGCATACGTGGAAGCTTCTAAAAGCCCTTATTCCCACACATACCTCCTTTTTCATCCTCTTCCTTTCCAGGCTTCTCAGTTTGTCTACTGCTCATTTGGGGCAAGAAATGACTGTCATTTTTTGCTCCAGGCTGCTGCTTCCAGTACTTGTGCCTTGAAATGCTTTTGGCACAAGCCATCTGGAAAGCCGCCCCTGGCCTGTGACAGCTGAGTCGAAATACAGGGAAAACTTTGCAACACTCGTACATGTAGACAGCTGCCCAACATGTGAAACCCACAGTCCCAATTCCGAGGTCTGTAATTCTCCCCCCTGGTCACAGCACCCTTACCTGGAGCTCAGGGTGTCATCCATTTGGCCGGTGATCTGAACTGCAGGGATGGTAGGTGGGCAGTTTAAAAAGTCAGTGCTCTCTCCCTGCAGAGCTGCTGCCTTCCTTCACCAGGCTTCCCCCTGGGGGTGAAAGTTTTGGACTAGATTGTCAGTTTTTGTTAGTTCATTCCTTGTTCATGTTGGGGGGCACAAGCCCTAGATTTCCCTGCTCTGCCATTTTTGTTGGTCACTCCCCATCAATTGTTGAGCACTTCCGTTTCCTGGGACAAACAGATGTCCTGCGTGTTTATTTCTCCTAATCAGCCTCGGGATAAGCTGGTACTCTAAAGAGCTCTGGTTCCATTAATGGCAAGTAACACTTAGAACCCAAGATCTGGGCACACATCATCCTCAGGATACAAATACTGCATATTTTATTGTGAATTTAAAATGTTAAGCTGTGCTTGTAGTTTTATTAGGATTGCTATTCTGCCAATACTCTTGTGATATTACAAAACTTCTGAGTAGGCCACCTTTACTTTCTTCCTACAACTTACTATTTTATTAGTCATTTTTCACACTAGATTTTGGAGGAATGTATATGTTGCATTTTAGCAGAAATAAGTGCAGTTCATTTTTTTGTTGGGTAACTCTTTGTCAGTGTTGGGTTGGCTGCCAAAAAGTGGCTAAGCCAAGACAGAAGATTGACATCTCACGTGCAAGTCCATGAACAGTGCTCCAGAGAGGTGGGCCAGCCGTATTCTGTGATGTTATCCAGACAGAAGCTTCCCTTTACTTGTTACTCTTCCATCTCCTAAAGCAGGCATCAGCAAAACTCAGATCACAGGCCACATTCAGCCTGCTGTCTCTTACTGAGACAGCCTAGAAACCAAGAATGGTTTTTACATGTTAAGTAGTTTTATTTTTTAAAAATCAGAAGAATAGTATTTTGTGGGCATGTGAAAATTATATGAAGTTCAAATTTAAGTGTCCACACCTAAAAGCTTCTAGGAACACAGCCAGGTCCCTGTGCACGGACATTGCAGGTGCTTTCATGCTGCAGTGGCAGAGGTGAGTGGCTGTCAGGCCGTGTGGCCCACAAGGCCTGAAGTGTTTCCATGGCCTTTTTAGGATGGGTGTAGTGACCCCTGCCTTCCAGTGTCTTCCTCATGCTCAGGGAGGAAGTCAGCTCACCAGCACCAGAGTCCTGTCACGGCCTGAGGGCTGGAGCAGAGGCAGCAAAGAACAAGAGGTCCTCTTTTAAGGATACGACTCAGCTGATGGCACAGTATTCCCCACATTCCCCACCGACTCAGCTCAGTCACCCCGTCGTGCCTTGCTGACGGGAAAGTTGGCCAGTTAAACCTCTGGTGATGTGCCCAACTGAAACGGGAGGAAAGGGAACAGCTAGCAGCCCCGTTAGTTACACTAAGTGGACAGGGCACTGTCGTCAAAGGAAGGACGTTCAAAAGCAGAGACCAGCAGATGAACAGCGTGATCAGGAGTCACTTGACTGAACAGCCCAGCCAGGCACAGTGAGATGACGCAAAGAAGAGTGTGACTCTGTAGCCTGACAGCATATGGCCCTGGTTTTAACAGTGTCTTCATTTTGCCCTATTTGGGAGGCCATGGAAGCAACAACTGAACGACCATGTCACTAACCCTGCGATGATTCAAGAAAAGGGGCGGGGCCCTCACCTCCACCTGCCAGGAAGGGTTGGCCTCCTGTTCAGCCCTTGAAAATCCCCCTTACGGTTCCCAATCTGCTCACATCACAAATTAGGAGGTCACTGTGTATAAGAAGCAAGTACTCGTGCTCTGCCTCAATTCCATTTTCAGTCCTTCCCGCAGGACAGGTGAACTGAAGCACACCAACAGTGCTCTCTTTCACCAGCTCAGGCCTGTGTAGCTTACATGCTTCCCAGGAATAATTAAAAACTTTTCAAATACAGCGTTCCATCAAATATAAGACAGACCATTATTTTAAGTACATCTAAAGAAGAAAAACAGTGCCAGTTAAATTAGCACATATTATTGACCCTAATTTCTGAGATGTAATATCATGACAACATTGACATCTGTGAAATTATGAAGAACTTACATGCCTACATTACTGCAGAGCTAGTTTAGGACCACTAACTTGTACCAGCCCTTTTATGTGCAGGCTCTCTACAAGATAAAAAGAACGTGGTAAACCATTTAAGCTTTTCAAATATTTTACTTAATATGCATATGTGTATTTAAGCTATAAAGATGACACACTAGTGTGGGAAACCTTTGTAGATACTATTTCAACAAATATACTATGAATATATAGCTCCTACACACAACTGTGCAAACTACCAGACTTTTAATTCCTGTTATGTAGCATACTCACAATCACCTAGAAGAATAGGGAGAAATGCGGAGTAATGAAACAGACATCACGAGTGATTGAAATACATGAAAAATATGGCATTTCATCTCAGTAAGTAAGGGTAAATTAATTATTCAAATATAGACTATCAGGCTAATCACTGGAAAGCAAACAAAAGTAGGTCCTTACACTGTATGTGTCAACTAACATTGTAACAACAATCCATGAATTAACACAAATTAACCTAAACAAAATCTAAGTCATGCATTATAAAAAGGAAGTATATCTGATATTGTATCAGGTTCCAAAGGTCCTCAGGTCAATGATGTAACAATTTAAGGAAATGTACACATTTGTTTCTAAAGCTGAAACTACTTACATCAAAATTTACAGAAAATAAATCTCTATATCAACACGTCAAAATAAGTGATTTACCTCAAGTCCACTTCTCAATTGTGTAACTCTGTATCTTCAGTTACCACTAACAGAGCAACCTCAGTCAACAGACTTAAAAATAAATGTAGTCTTTCCCAAAAGAAACAGTCCAGAGGTGGAGTGGCTCCTCGGCTGGTAGTTCAGAAGCTCAACATCGTCCAGGTCCTTCCAGTCTTTCTGCTCTGCCATGCTTAAATTCTCCTTCATTGTTGAAAGAGATAAGCAGGCATCACATACCGAGAAGGAAATGTTCAACACAAGATTCCACTTCACCCTGCAGGATTCCTTGAATGTTGAGGAAAACTTCTCCAGAAACAAACTATCAGATACCTCTTTTATGTGTTTATAATTTGGGTTCTATGACTACTCTTGCTGGTAGTGAGAAAGAGACGATCATTTTGGTTGAAACTAATCAGGATTTACCCATTTCATGAGAAATAGATACCCAAACTACCAGCAAACACTCAAGATCGAGTGACTAGGGTGGTGACTCAATAATGTCTCCACAAGCCGTATAAATGTGTTCTCAGTTCATTCAGAAACAGGGAGGAGCAGAGAGCAATGTTTAAAAACATTATTGTATCAGATAAAAATACAGATAATTTCCAAGTGACATAGTATGTGTGCTCTGCACTTACGTAGACCTCCAAATGAAAAACAGATGAAAAAATAGATTAAAATGGGAATATTTTAAGTACATTTTAAAACTGTATACAGTTCAGTTCAATGAGCATTAGTTGTTTCTCAATACTGGAGACTTCTGGCATTGACAATTTAAAATACCTATGCAGTCTCTTGCCTATCTGATGCATACATGTCTATCTCTTGGTGACTCAAAGTTAAAAACATAGAAAAACACTGGCTTATTTATGGAGTATTTAGTTCATTAACAATGATCAAATACATTTATAAGTGCCAAGGAAGAGTACAAGAAGGAGAATACTTTATACCTACCAAACATTAGTTCAATAGCAATGCATATTAAGATAATAACATGGTAGTGCTATTTAAAATAGCACTATATGACTTACAAATTATGCTAATAAGGATACAGTGCCTTTTCAAACATGATTCAGAATAAGCATACAATTTGTGTACTGTAGCATCCTAAAGAGCAAGCAAACAGAAAGTCCTGCACTCTCAGGAACCACCTACAGAAGTTTAATGTGGCTCTGTTGCTGTCTTGATTAGCTATCTGATGATTTTACAGCTTCTATTTACACAAGGAGTACGTTTATTCACAACAGGTCTTTTTTTTTTTTACAAAAAGCTTGATATATCGGAAACATAACTTTTAGTATTAATAATTTCCAAAGGAGTATGTTTTCCTTAAAATAACATTTCCCCTTGGTATGAATTCCCTGATATATAAAACAGTTTGAATCCATGGTGAAATGTATATACATTGTACAGGTTTATAAATTTTTCCTCTTGTATAGTCTGGTATTGAGCAAGTCATGTGGTCTTGTTGCAATTGTGGTTTCCACCCTGTGAACTTTGAGATTACAAGTCTGACTAATGCAAAAAGGCTGGTCCACATTCCCCTGTGGGAGTTTCTTGTACATTATATTGAAAAGGTTCTCTGACATAAAATGAGGTCTGACTTCAGAGAAGCCTGCCAACATCAAGTACATTTATATTTCCTCTCCTGTGGATTCTCTGGTGGCTATTGAAGGCTGATTTGTGGTAGAATTTTTTCCCACATTCATTACATTCATAGGGTTTCTCTCCTGAATGAGTTCTATAATGTACAGTGAGGTATGACATCCGAGAGAAGGCTTTTCCACATTCGTTACATTCAAAGGGTTTCTCTCCCGAATGAATTCTATGATGTATAGTGAGATACGACATCTGAGAGAAGAATTTTCCACATTCATAACATTCATAAGCTTTCTCTCCTGTATGTGTTCTCTGATGTCTGTTAAGGGCTGAATTCTGGCAGAAGGTTTTCCCACATTCATTACATTCATAGGGTTTTTCTCCTGAATGAATTCTATGATGTATAGTGAGGTAAGACATCTGAGAGAAAAATTTTCCACATATATAACATTCATAGGGCTTCTCTCCTTTATGTATTCTCCGATGTCTACAAAGGGCTGAATTCTGGTAGAAGGTTTTCCCACATTCGTTACATTCATAGGGTTTCACTCCTGAATGAGTTCTATGATGTATAGTGAGGTACGACAACTGGGAGAATAATTTTCCACATTCATTACATTCATATGGTTTCTCTCCTGTGTGTACTCTCTGGTGTCTCATGAGGGCTGAATTCAGGTAAAAAGTTTTTCCACACTCATTACATTCATAGGGTTTCTCTCCTGAATGAGTTCTGTAATGTACAGTGAGATACGATAACCGAGAGAAAAATTTCCCACATTCATTACATTCATAGGGTTTCTCTCCTGTGTGTGTCCTCTGATGTGTAGTGAGAGTAGACTTGCGGCAGAAGCATTTCCCACATTCATTACACTTGTAGAGTTTCACACCTGTGTGAATTTTATGATGGTCATTAAGTGCTGACTTCTGGGAGAAGGTTTTTCCACAGTCATGACAAACATAGGGTCTCTCTCCTGAATGTGTTCTCTGGTGTTGTGTGAGGTGTGTCTTCTGGCAAAAGGATTTTCCACAATAACTACATTCATAGGGCTTCTCTCCTGAGTGAGTTCTCTGATGTTGAATGAGGTGTAACTTCTGATAGAAGGTTTTCCCGCATTCATTACATTCATAGGGCTTCTCCCCTGTGTGTGTTCTCTGATGTACAGTGAGGGTTCCCTTCTGGCAGAAGGACTTCCCACACTGATTACATTCATAAGGTTTCTCTCCTGTATGAGTCCTCTGATGTATAATAAATTTTGACTTTTTACAGAAGGATTTCCCACATGCAGTGCATTCATAGGGCTTCATTTCCATATGAGATGTCTGGTGTACACTGAGGCTTGACATTTGGAGAAAGGCTATTTCAGATTCATTCCACTTATAGGGTTTCTCCTCCATGGGATTACCAAAAACTGTATCTTTTTGAAAGGCTTTCTGGCATTCAATATATTCAAAGGGTTTCTCCAAAATATGAATGTTCTGATAAATACTTCCTTCATTTAGAGTATAAGCTTCCCTATTTTGATGAAATACATAAGGTTTACCTTCTGGGTGAGTTTTCTCCAGCTTTCTGTGGACAAGTGATTTCCCACATGCGCTACACTCATCAGGTTTCAGTCTTGCATAGCTTCCATCACTACTAATATATCCTGAAATCGATTTCAAACTCTTTTCACATGAGTCACATTTATAGGATATTCTTCTTGAAGGAACAGGATTTGTTTCCACATCAAAAGTCTTACCAAGAACATTACCTCTCTCTTCAATCGGGGTTTTGTTTTTGATGGATATACTTTGCCTCGAATATTTGTCTTCATTTTCCTGGACTCTTTCTATCACATTGACTTTCCAAACTTCTTCTAAAAAGAGGCAAAATTAACCAAATTTTGTACATCTTCCTACATTACATATGGAATGAGGCATACACAAGCATTTCATTGCAGTGTAGATGCTAGCTTCATGGACAGATGAAAATCATTTCATGTGTACTTCTTTCCCTTATTCTTTGGTTTGGAATAAACACCACACACACACACACACACACACACCAATTTCCAGTGGTGAGGAAAGTGGAAAGTAAACTGACAAAAACACAAGCACCTTTGATCTCTGCTACTTTATAAGATTTGGTTGAAAACTGGGTATAAATGGTAAAATACAAACATGGAGCAATGATCAGAAGACAGGATGCTGGGTGAATGACTGACAAAGTAGATATGAGAGGACTCACAGTCCATGGGGTCAATTGATAGGGCAGCAAGGAGAGCTGCTGGACAAGGAGGGTTGTAAGATATGTCCAAAGATGGGGATTAGTTTTGAAGGAGGAAGAGCAGCACTTTACACCATGTCATTTCATATTAACATGAGAGACAGATTACAATCTAATGTACTATCACCTTTTACTAAGATTTTTGTGGTAACATTTTGACTAGTCTGGATCCTTCCAAACTATTTTGCCTTTTTTTTCAGATTCCACAAAATCATGCCAAATAAACTGACACCTAAATCTCCTCATGTTTAGAGTAACCGTTCCTGTAACCAGGGCTCTAACTTTAACTCTGTTCCACTTAGAATGAGAATCCCAGGAACCAGTATGTCCAATAGGAAGTGCAAAATACACCCCAGAGCACATCATCCTTTCAAGTTTTAGATTTCTTAAATATTTTAATGCTGTTGTGATTTCAACTGAGCTCATTCTGACCATGAAACTCTATTTGTTCCTGGTTGGATAACACAGCATGAACTCTGGCTTCGTGACCCAGGGCAAGTCACTTAGCTGTGCTCAGACTATCCACCGGTAACATGAGACAATGGCACCAACTGCATGGAGTGACTGTGGGATTACCCAAGTTCATAAGTATAATGCACTCAGAACAGCATTTGGCATAAAATACATGCCCATTAAGTTTAGCAATTATTTTTCCCATTTTCAATTGCCTGACAATTTCCTTAAACTTGTCTTGTCTGTGACATAGACACAGTACTGTCACTTAATTCTTAATGTGAACAGCATTTCCCAACCTGAATTTCACTGAGTGTACAAATGTTAAAAATCAGATTCTTCAAACTGCTCCTAAAATCATAAGCTTTATTTTTACTTTCTTACAATTTTTTAGATGAACTTCACTATTGTGCTTGCTATCATCCACATCAGATGAAACCGTATCAACCTTGTCCTCCAAAACCTACAACTTACCTGAGTCCACTGTCAAAATATCACAACAGGTAAAATGGGGGGTGGGGAGAATCTGATAAGGAATGCTTTCACCACCTGGATTTACAATGTGAATCCAAACTAGGATTACAGTAATCTGCTTAAATAATTCCTGTTCCAGGAAAATCAACCTATTTGTTTGACAAAGAGTCGTAAGATATACCCAAGTAGGAACTGGTTTTGGAGAAGGTGGATCAGCACTGTACACCATTATCACTTCATATAAAGTTGGGAGAGACAGGTTACAATCTAAGGCATTCTCTATCGGCTTACACTAAGATTACAGTGGTACCAACAGTGCCCAGCTCACCTGCAGCCACAAGTCTCTGCTCCTGTTGTTTCACTTAGTTTGCTTGACTTCTAACTTTGATCTACTCAAAACCTATCTTTTGGGGGATGTCCAGACTTTAAAAAAACACTTTTCAAATCCTTTCTCAGTTAGTTCCATTTTCTCTTAAAGTTAAAAATACTTGCCACACAATAATTTTAGCACACAGTGATTCAACCCTTCCATTGAAAGTTAACTATCCATGTGAATGCTGGGTTTAAATTACTCCATACAGCTGTTCTCCTTTTTTAACCAAAACCTCTTTTGGAAAGTATGACTCTACTTCCTATTTCCTTTGAATCCCTAATAGAAATCAGAGAAGTTGTTCTTACTCTGAATCACATGGGTACCTTTCAAGTACCTGCAGAATATATGGGAATGTGACTGAGGGACACATATTTTGAAATGATTACCTGTAAATTATTTCTGAATGGATAGACAAGAAAGTTCTGTCACCTACCTGGCTCTTCAGATAGTCAAAGAAAGAAATTTGTACTATACATTACATACTATGGCGAGGGAGGACGTACTCTTTTCTTTATAGGGTTATAATTCAGGGGAGGAAAGAAGCTCAAGAAAAAAATAACATACTATCAAATAACAGATTCCTTGATCGACCTAAGTTTTTTTTCAGGGTATCACCATGAGGTGGAGTCACAGTTAAGAGAAGGAAGGAACTGGAGTAATGATAAGAGTTGGAAAGAAAAACTTCAAGGAGGGAAGGGTTTGAAAATTTGAGCTCAGACTTAAACAATAATGTCTTATCTGGCCAAATAAAGTGCTTCCCACTGAAACGTAAAGTTATAGGGACAATAAATCACACGAACAGAATGCATTTGTGGACCAAATGAAGTTTAGCAAGTGTTTTGGCAAACTGCAGAAAATCAATTTCTACGGGCCCCACAGGGCTGATATGGTGACTTAAAGCATGAGGAATTGAAGTTCCCGTTAGGAGGGAACAGGGGTCACTGCAGGCTCATCACGTGAAACGGAATTTCAGGTGAGCCGTCTGCATCCATTACAACAAAGGGCTGCTGTACCGCCCCCACAGGGAGCACCAGACGACAGGCAGACGATGCGCATAGAGCACACACACAAAGCCGAAGTACATGAGACAGGAGGAGCCCTTTACAGAACAAGCCACTGAAGGGAGACGCAGACCCTTTAGACATATTTCTGGAGGGTGTGGGAGGACAAATGAGTCGCAGTTCCTCCCTGTACATCATAGTTACTGAGCACCTGCTATGACAGGACGTTATTCAAGGCACTGGGAACAGAACTGCACATAAGACAGAAAAGATGAAAAGGAGTGTTCGGGGAAAGAGGGAGACCCAGTTCCTGCTGTCACTAAACTGAAGGACTGGATCTCAGGAGAGTGACCAGCACAAGTGCACACGACAACACAGGTGAACTGAATGACTGGCTTAGGCACAGAACGGGTTTGGAATGTGACCTCAAAAGGAAGAGAAGTGAAACTAGGGATAGAAACATGTCAAGGCATTTCACAGTAAAGAAGAAGAAAGGAAGGTAATGAGAACATAAGGGCTGCATAAGGTAGTTTTTAACAACACACTTATGAATGCCTAAAAAAAAGAATCTATAGCAATGGGTCACTGAAAATGCCATAAAAGAGAGCAAGACTCAAGGTTTAAAAGGAAGAAGGAAGTGACTGGGTTTTGGTTCTGGGTTGGGTAATCATGGAAAAGCTCTACAAACATAAGTTTTTGTGGAGAAGGAAGATGTCTTTGAGAGTGAGAATCAGGTAGCTAAAGCATACAAGTATCTCTCTCTAGTCACTTCTAAAGGTTAGGACCATTAAAAATTCCTGGGGAAAACACTGCCAAGTTACCAGTCTCCTCACTGCCTCCACTAACACACCTGGGTAACTCTGAAGTAAGAATTCTCCTTCTACTATCCATGGCTCTTCTCCTTGCTCCAACTTGATGATAACTTCTGGTTTGATAATGTGACACCCTGTTAATAGAAATGAAAGAGAACTTGAGCCTGGCTGCTGGGCTTCCAGATCTCTGCCATCATAGGAAAGTGCTGCTTTATGAGCTACACAACAGAAGTGCCCATCTGAATGGTATCAAAATTAGAACATTTCATTGGGAGGTAAAGATCAAAATACCCAGCCTGGTGCCCAAAACATATTATTCACATTTGTCCCATCAAATTCAAAGTTAGATTCAGTAAATTTGAGGGAAATCCCATATATCTTAGCAACTCAGGAAACAAGCTGCCCTCACCCACGGAGACCAGGTGGCTGTAGTTCTCCAGCATCACATCCCTGTAGGTTGTCTTCTGCTCAGGGTCCAGCTGCTGCCACTCCTCCTGGGTGAAGTCCACGGCCACGTCCTGGAATGACACTGGCCCCTGTAATGACACCGTGGTTGGAATTGGGTGACACGGAGAAGGGGTACGGGGATAAGAGTTTACCGAGCTCACTGGTAAAGTCAACTATGAACATTGAATACATTTTTTTTTTATTGGGGAAGGGGAACAGGACTTTATGGGGGAACAGTGTGTACTTCCAGGACTTTTTTCCAAGTCAAGTTGTTGTCCTTTCAATCTTAGTTGTGGAGGGCGCAGCTCAGCTCCAGGTCCAGTTGCCGTTGCTAGTTGCAGGGGGGCGCAGCCCACCATCCCTTGCGGGAGCTGAACCGGCAACCTTGTGGTTCAGAGGACGCATTCCAATCAACTGAGCCATCCGGTAGCTCAGGGGCAGCTCAGCTCAAGGTGCTGTGTTCAATTTTTAGTTGCAGGGAGTCCCTTACGGGACCCGAGGAATCGACTGGCCACCTTGTGGTTGAGAGCCCACTGGCCCATGTGGGAATTGAACCGGCAGCCTTCGGAGTTAGGAGCATGGAGCTCTAACCGCCTGAGCCACCGGGCCAGCCCTGCATTGTATACATTTTCAATGTTACAGATTCAGGAAGGAAGATAAATATATGAGAACTACACTGAAAGAGTTCATTCAGTATCCACCAATAAAAGAAGACGCTGCCTTGCATGTGAGCCAGGAACAATCTTGGCTCTCGGGGACACAGACCAGCAGACTCAGCCCCTGCCCCCGAGGAGCACAGGCCTGAGGGGCACTCGTAGAAACAGGATGTACTTTGTTCCTTCATGTTCTTCTCATCTTGCTCCCTGGCGCCTCCTCTCCTCCAAGTCACCCCAAGTGCGAGCCCTGGCGCTCAGTCCTCAGTCCGTTACTGTGCTGTCGGCACTCCCTGCTGTGATTTTGACCCCATCTGGCCTCATGGCTTTAATTTAACTACCATCTACCTATCAACATTTCCCAAATGTGTACCACCAGCCCAGACTTCCCTCCTAAATTCCACACCTGTGTCCCTGATCTCAAAGTCCACGTGCCTGAAGTTCATCTGCTGTTCCTGCCCAAACCTGTTCCTCCTCCGGCTTACAGAAGGAGCCAACCTGCAATGTCTGCCACGACTACCGGGCGGCAAGTAGCCTGGACAACACACATGCTCACTTTGCGTTGTACGGCACAGCGTGCCTACAGCAAGTCTGAGCAGGGCCTGCCACAAGAACTGTCAATAACAATGCTTGTTCGTCACACAGTGTTGCTGTTTCCAAACAGCATCACCATGAATATTCCAAACTGATTTCTGATTTGGTGACAGGTTTAAGTAGTTTCCCCAAGTTCAAGCTTATGCATAAAGGGGTAAGGGGGGAAATTGCATTGTTCATCTTCTGGCTTAAAACAACAAGCTTTGGAGCATTTTAAACTTTTAAGAAAGTGGGTTTCAGAAAATCTGGATAACCAGTTAAGAAACTCATCAGAATTGTACATATTTAGGTATTTTAGGTTAGTTTTGAAAGACACAGGAACAACCCATGACAGTGTCTTGAAAGACCACTCAGTACAGTAACCGTCCAGAGATAGCTTTGTGATCAGAGAATCAGAACTGCTTACACACTGTCACACAAGCCAGAACACTGGGCGTGGGAGTGAGAATACTTCTGTGACCATCTCGACTCACGGCTTCGTCAGAGCCACGTTTCTCAGAGCATGCTGCTCACTCCCCTGCTGTGGGGGTGGGGGGAAGAGCACGCTCTCCTCGCCGTTCTGAGAGTCCTTTCATGACTACCGAGGAGGGGAAGCACTGGAGCTCCATTAGGGAAGACTGACAGAAAGAGTATTCCCCAGAGGACTGTAAATGACCAAGACGCAAGGGACTTTTACAAATGGGCTCTGTGTGGCACGGCTGCTTCTGTGTCAGAGACCTGACATGCATCGCTGGGAAACAAACGGCGAAGAACAGTGAGCCCCCTGGGGCCAAACACCTTGGTCCAAGGATCCCTGACCCACAACAGAGTCTACTTCACATAAAGGAAAAGGAAAGACATTCTCGGACAGGCAGAGCTTCCAGAGTCAGGAGTCAGTGCACCACTTATGTGGCCTGTTCACAGAAAGCAAATGATGCAGTACTCCAGAGCTAGTAAGGAGAAAAGATAACCAACAAAAATGAAGCAGACCCGGGGCTGGCCCGGTGGCTCAGGCGGTTAGAGCTCCGTGCTCCTAACTCCGAAGGCTGCCGGTTCGATTCCCACATGGGCCAGTGGGCTCTC